>NC_134924.1:1250000-1875000 GCF_051014615.1 Bombus vancouverensis nearcticus
CAGGAGGAAGAGATATCATCGTTATAAATACTCACTTACAAAGGAAAACCAATTCTGAAAAAACTAACAATTTCCGGGAAAATCCATTATACCGTAGCGTCGTGTAGACTGATATCTTTGAGACTGATGACTTTTTAATATCGTCCTAACGTCACGACTATCCTTCATAAGAATATCAAAGGAAATCTACGCTTCGGCGGCCACGTTAATGCGTTCTGTCACGTCGTTCGGTTTTGTAGCTTTCTCTCATCTACGATGAGAGAATTTGATATTTTTTGGTGTCATATCAACGACGCGTTTCCTCTTTCTACTTCGTAAAAGACGCGCAAATTTTTGTCCATCTTATAGAGCTCTATTCGCGTTCCATGACACGAAAATCTCAATGATAGAGATTGTTTTTGCGTTTCTTCCGTTTTCGTTGGTCAGTACGATGGACGTAGCCGATTATTCAATCGAGCGGACTATGCAACTTGAGCATAAATAAAGCTGATGCTTTTTTCATTGAGGACAGGTTTTTATTAGTCAGAACTTCATTTAAAGTGGAAAATTTCTGTCAGTCACGATACTAAGGAATAAATATTATATATAAAATATATTTTATATAAAATATTGTATATAAAATAAAGGGGATCAGTTTCTTTAAGAGCCCTAATATCCGAAGACATTGTGTGTATTATATAAAACATTTTGAAATTTCATTAGCACTGTTATAAAATACGATTACCGTGAGTCCTATGGTATAATTTGAAACCAATATGAAAATGTATGTGGAAGTTGCAAAACATTTACTGCAGACATATATTTAGGTTTAAACATACCTGTACCATAAAACATCTGTTTTAAACATATAATAAGAGTTAAAAATGAGAGTAATAGAACAGTCTAGATATTATAAATTGCTTCATCATCGCGTATTTTCTTGCCCATTGTCATCGCAATTTTCGTCCTTTTTTCAGCCTAATCGCCTTTTATGCGTTACTGAAGCGTCGGCCGGATGCAATCATCGGAATCAAAAACGAATTTCTTCGCTGAGAATGACTAATAGTACAAGAGAATTGGTGTGGAATTCGTTTTCTCTTATCTGAATTTTTGATTCACAGCGAAGAAATCGTTTCGATTTCCGATATAACTGACTCTTGATGGAGAACGTTCGATAATCAACTTTGTGATTGAACATCCAATTCAGTCACTAGCTGATCCTAACGACGATCGTTTTCTTTTTCTCTCCTTTTTATTGCCAGCGCCTTTTCCTCCTTTACGGCGTGGTTACAGCCCGGAGAATTCTGAAAACGAAATTACAGCAAAGCGTTGCAGAGGAGCATTATATCGATTACGTTTATTCCCCTCGAATTTCGACTCTGTTATATATTAAACGCAGAAATTAATTTTTCGTTGAAAGTTATGTAATATCGTAGAATATCTTTGATTGGAGATCGGCTGAAATTAGAAAACACCGTGTACGCCGTCTTTTTGTGGTTTGTTTACATCCAAGAGCGCCTAGTAACAGTGACGCGAGAAAAGATAAGCAGCGTCAAAACAGAAGTACGGTTTCATATTTCAAGGAGAGGCAATCGAGAGGCCAGAGTATGTGAGCCGAAAAGTGTGTGTGTGTGTGTGTGCAGGACCGAGCAGGAATGCATTGGCGAGGGTCAGAGTTGATCGAGACGTCGAAGCATAGAGTCGTTAGAATTGAGTTGTGAGTGTTGTCGAGTGTTAGAGTTGCTAGTGAGAGAGAGAGAGAGAGTTACCAAATAGTTGTCAAGTTTACATGGTAAAAAATATTTAGTATGGTAGTTACTAATACACGTATACACAGGTATCAATCTTAAAATTTTTCTCAATATATCTTTTTGTAACTACATTATATCCGGCATTTTTGGCATAACGAAGTGGAAAATGTAAGGTAAGAAGTAAAAAAACACAGTCCTTTTCATGTGAAAAATGTATTTTTTAATAAATATAAAAGTTTTAAAAGTTTAATTATGTATTGAATACACTTTAAAAAGCATGAGACAATATATATATATATAATTCAATATTATACTGTTTACAATAAAATCTTTTTTCATATCTGCGTTTCATATTGATTATTTGATAATTAACTGAAAATACTGACGTTGAATTTCTCTTTCGAAATTATTATTATTATTTTATTAATATGTATAACGAGAAATATATAAAATTCAAGGTGCAGATGTATCATCATAAAATGTTATATGTGTCGGTGTAAAAGTATATAAATTATTGTTTACGTTTACCAATTAATTAAAATTTATTTTAAATTTATATTATATTAATAAAATCTATTACATAGATTCTTTACATACATAGTTTCTTTACATAGAAACCCATCGTAAGCAGAATTTATATGGTTCTCTTTAGCCTTCTCTTTCTCTTTATCAAATAAATGTGTCGGACGATCAATTATCTCTCGGTGATTCCATTATGAGTCTCCAAGTTTGCTTCAGCGATAACTTCGTCCTAATTTCCAGAAGTATCGTTCATCGCTACGACTCTTTCGTATCTTCGAGCAATAATTCGCGCAGCGTGCAAGTTATTCATTTTGTAATCAAAAGCAAAGAAACCTTACCTTCACAGTGTATAAATACCCAGAGGTATTCTCCGAAAACTGCATCCTTACGTTCTTGCATTATTAGCTCACAGTTGACATCACTGATATTGGCGTTCGCGTTAGAAATTCAAATTCTCTTCTATCTTCTCTGTTATTTGTAGTGAAACCGTGTATTGAGATATACATTTTCATTGTAACGATTTTGTATTTTCGTTTTCTCGAATTCCACAAGTATTATTCGTAATTAAATTCATTAAGGGAAATTTGTATTATTTTCGTTTATAAACGAGGCTACCGTCGATCATCTCGTCCTCTAAATCCGGTCGTTCGAATTAATTTTCTCTGTATTTCCATTGCAGCTGTCGTTATTCTAAAGTTTAAAGGGAAGCATACAATTTCAATTACAAAGGTCCGAAGTATCGGTTTGGACTGAAACGAGCCCATGAAAACAGCACGTCTATTAAATTTCAAGAGAAACGACTGACATGTAACCGGGACTCGATTAACCGATGAAAGCAATTCCGCTTTGTGTTAGGGGGTACGAATCGGTGAAATGGCAGCGTCGTATGGCGATATTGCACAATTACGTAAACGTAGCTATGATGTAAGTTCGTGGTGGTGCATATTATACATGTAATTTATCCTGAAATGTGAATACGAGATGAATCAGATATACATCGAAGATGTCACTGATCGAAAATTTGTACGCCTAAGTCTACGAATGAATTGTATTCTGACGAATGTTGTTCTGACGAACATAACAGAGCAATCAAACACATAACAGAGCAAAATAATGTATATGGCATGTTAGGAAACATGTGTGAGTTAATTTATTAAGTTGTACCATTATTAGTGTATTTCTAATGTCAAATTAAATTTTTTCTAACTTGAAAAATAAATTTCAAACGACACTTTTGTATATACAAAAGCAGTATGAGATCTCTCATTGTCATAATGTCTAGAATCACATATTATAAATACCGCTCATTTTCTTTTTTAATGCTCTGTACAGATCCTTGTCCGTGTGGTGGCAATATGTGTTTTGATGAATTATCGCTGTGAAGTGAAATGACATGTCGCGAGACTTAAAACAAATGCATCCTTACAAAACTAGATATATTGCAAATCATCAACAAAATTATAATAAATGTGGTCGGTGGAAATAAAATAAACGAGGAAAAATAAATTTCTTTGATGTATGAAAATAGATAAGTATTCGTGAAATTTAAAAGAGAAGATGTGTCACAGTTAAAACAGTTACAATTTGTGCACGAGATAACGACGGACCCGATGACTTTAAATTTAATAAAAGCAAGGAATTCAGTGTAGTAATTTATATGAACCAAACACGCCAATTAGGAGTGAAATAAGCTGAAATTCATTTGAGAGTCGAACAAGCTCTGAAGGTTGTTTAATTTTGTACCAACGAGTGAGATTTATTCGTAAATGAACAGCGGCGAACGAAAACGTACCGTATTCGGTTAATTCAATATCGCGCGAATCGAATGCGCTTGCGGAGGTTGTAATTATTATTGAATCGCGATGCCGTCAAGACTTTAGGAAATATTCGCTTCCTAGATATTTTTATCGGTATCCAATTTTAGTCGGTACGTACAATTCTTTTATATGAAACTGTGGTTAATTGTATCTGTACAGTGTTTTACTAAAAATTACATATTTCATATTTAAATATGCTAATTTTATTTTCGAATTTCTGTATCCTAATCTTGCTTGTATTTCAATTAAAAAAGAACTTGAAGTTTCAAGAAAAATCTGAATTAAAACTTCAATTAAAATTGAAATGAAAAGTCGCGTGTCTCATTAACAATTCTTCCATATTTGTATCTTTAAGAAATTGTTTACGATAGAAAAACGCGATTGAATCGGAGCTGATCTGAAAAACGTAGCAGTCTTGCATCACTCTTTACTATCTTTTATGAATTTGTAATTGTTATATTGATGATTGCGATTTAAATCGCATCAGCCTTGATGGCGTTTGATGTGTGCTGATGAAGAACCACTCTCATTTGAGGGAGAGAAGACACTGCATGTGGTTAATTATTTAATAGAACTATTTACAGAATATTTGGAGTAATCCAGTAATCTTGCCTAATGTTGCGCGTAACTATTCTGTGTAAACTATCTTGCGCAAGTGTTCTAACAGTTCGATTTACGGGTGATCCTAATTTACCAAAGTTCAACCGTTCAAGTCGTTCTGACTGCTTCGAATGTTCGATAGGGTCTAAAGACGAAGAGGCGATAAAAATGCGCTCTAGCTTTGACTCCCCTCTTCTACAGCCAATTTTAGGAGGCTGAGAGTCGGGAGCAAGCGATGTTGTATTTGCTGGACGGCGTTGGTAATGTTAAGGAATTTTCACGGTTCCGTTTGCTCGTAGTCACCGAGCACCGTTACATGTACATTTGGAACAGGAAAAATCGTTGCCCACGAGAACTGAGTTACTGCAAACGCACGTGAACTGCAAGTACTCGGAAACCCGATGGCCAAAGATCGCCAGTCTAGTACACAATAAAAAATCTTAACGGTAACTTTGCCGACTTTTACCTACAGGTCATGCTTGCCGTAATAGTAATAAATATGCATTAATTGTTCGGACATAACAATGCAATCCTTGCTTGTCTAATATAAACAAATAAGTTAGTAAAATCATTACTAAATGTATCGTTGTAAATTTATAAAATTTCTCTGAAGCGTTATGAATTGGTCATCTATTGATATTTTCAACGTTAAGCAATAAATGCAGAACCATATTGGTATTTCGATAACATGAGTAAAATTAAACAGAAAGTTCGATCCGCTAAATTTAGATATTCTTGTACGTACACGTGTGCACAATACCAAAATAGAGGATCGTACCTATATCCGGCGCGTATGATTCCATCTTCTGTTTCATTTATGGCTGACATGCATATTCAGTTTCAGTTTTAACATATCCCTAATCAACTTGTCCTTGCAGCGGGAATATATAGCTGAGGAATTTGCAATTCATTTTATGCAAGTACCAATTATCTTCCTCTTTTCAATGCGATGATCGGATGACGCTCATAACGTGTTCGAAACAAATTATATTAAGTACGTTAATAGTTCTGTCTCCCGTTTACCATTATACTAATATGAAATTACACAGGTATTTCTTTTGCCGGGAGAATACACGGAAATTCGACGAGCCTACGAATGCATTCACAATGATATAGAAAAATGTTAAAAACGAGTGGTAAACGGAAGACAGTATGTAGCGGCCAATCTATATCTGTTAGTTTGACAAAGTTTTATAAGAAATTAGATAAGGAGATTAGGATTTCGCTTGCAGTGATCGGTGACAGCTTTCAGCAAACTCTAAGTAGTGTAGGGACATCACTTGTCAGACGCCGCGTGATATATGATGTACAATGGCTATAAGAAGTATTTAAATAGCATTGTATTTATTATAGCACCTGCGTATTAATTAATTGGATCAAAATATATCATATTTCGTATTATCCAGTAGTATCTTCATATGATTACCAAAATTTGATACTGTGGAAGTGAAATGTAGGTATAGCGACACATGAGCGAATCGAGAGTGACTCATGTTATTGTTTTGCCTCGGCGTATCAACGCCGTTTCGATGTACGAGATTTAAAAGTAAACAAACTCTGGACAAAATAATATCTCCGCTACATGTAACCGTCAAGCGGAATCGAATTCAAACTTTCCGGTACCCCCCTGACCAGTATAAATAGATGAACATGCTTTCTAGGGGATTATTAACCAGTATTATTATAGCGAGTGGCATTGAGCGAGCGACGATTACGGCGTAATATACTAACTCTGCATTCTGTACTTAGAGCGATTTTTAATATATCTATCACAAGTATTCACTCATCTCGTCATTAAATAGATCAACACGTTCGATATCCACCAGATAGGTTAAATTTGAAAATAAGGACATGCCTTTGAGAAATTTAAAGGTGCAAAAATATATAATATATCCAACGTAAATATTCAATAAATAAAAGTTACTAGCATATATAGCACTTCTGTATGCATATATTTGGATTTATTATCCATAAAATGCAGTAGGAGTACAAAATTACGCATCTGCGTACAATGATGTAAGTAGCCTCAAAGTTATAAATGTAGGTATGTAGGTGTTTTCAGGTTCAATGAACTTCAGAGGTTGACGGAAGTTCGTTGGATGGTTTAGAGTGGTTTTGAAGGTTTTAAAGGTTTTACATGAACCTTCAAGGACCTTTCAGTCATCAATCTCTCTTTCCAGATTTTTAAACTTTCATTTCATTCATTATTCTTTTTCCCTTCCTGTTTTTATTAATGACATTTATTTTCTTTTAGTACTAGAAGATCTTTCATTTTTTAAATTATAGAATGCACGCAAGTGCTTTTAGCAAAATTAATGTTGACTCTTATCATAAACCTATTTATTTTCATTGCGTTACTCCAAATATAATTATATTTGTTTATATAGTTTATTATAGGTTGTTAGCTTTGGTGCTAGATATAAAATGTTAAATGTTACCTTTTAAGTTATCTGGAGTAGGAAACATGTCTAGAAAAACTACGTTATTATCGTATTGGAACTGCTAGGAGTTGTTTCCAAATGACGACATTGTTTATACGACTAGTTGCATTGGCACATTGAAATGCAATTGCGGGAAATAAATAGAGTCATAGTTTGAATTTAACTTCCGGTGTTAACATACGCTATCGGAATACAAAACTTACGTGCAGGAATGCAGCATCGCACAGTTCTAACTAGTAATTCTGGGATGTGTTTAAAACGAAAAAAAATTTGCATAATCAATATCGCACGCGATAGAAAATTCAGAACACAGTTTAACCGACAATATTTTGTATTACTTCGTATAATGTTGTAAAGAACAAACGTAAACGAAACCTTAACCTTATAACGTAGAATGAGATTTGAAGAATAAGATTGTCTTTGAAGGATTATAAACTCTTCTCAAATATATCTTTATCAAACAATAAATGTTTATTTATTTTTTCTCATTCACACATTTGTTTATATATTTGGTTTATCGGCTTGCATTTCTGATGTAAACTTTCAATAAAAGGTTTCCAAAACCAGTCTTATAAAAATCTTCCACAGAATCGTTTAATTTTTGTCTATTTCCATTTTCGGTTTTTCTTGTTGCATTTTTTGTTTATTTGTTTGCATTCCTCGTTCATTCGTTTACATTTCTAATGTGAACTTTCATTCATCCACAAAAGATATCGAACTATTTCTAAAAATTTTCTATTTTTTAGCCATTTACAAAGGCTTTAAATCTAACAACCTAACAAAACGTTAAACGACTCTTTTATTTTATCTACTTACATCTACGTAGTTTCTTTATTCAAATTCTTCATTTATTTCCTGCATTTTTTGCATGTTAGTCTACACGTCCAACAAAAACTTTTAATCGCGTCTGAACAATTTTAAACTATGATTAATATAAAACTTCCAAGTAATTATATTTTGTCCAATTTCATCTCTTTTGTTTCCTTGTTTGCATTTCTGATTTATTCTTACATTTCTTGAACAGTGATTTACATCTCCAAGGTAAGCTTTTAATCGTCTATGAACGATTTCAAAATATATAAAATATATAAAATATCGATTTTGAAATATATAAAATTCACAAAATCTCGTTGGATTCTACAAGTGATTTGAATTCTACGGTAGAGTTAATCGGAGGGGTATTATTAACGTTAGTTTGATCGAAGTTTCGAGCGTCCAAGGCCGAGTTTATGCCAACTATCTCGTATGAATATAGGTATATTCATAAGATGACTTTCACTTGAGAAAATTCATCGATGTTGAGAACCAAAAAGCAGCGTTCGCTGTGGTTTTAAGCCGCGTTTTGACCGTGATGGTTCTTCGACGTGGCCCGAAGCTTCAAGCAGACCCTTCAATATATTACAGAGAAACAGTAACAGCTTGCTTTAATGGATGGTATCCAGGTGTTTCAAGACGAGATCTTAGTTAATTTTGAACGAAGTTTAAGTTAAGCTAGGCTCGAGCTCAGGATTGTTCCGATGTTAGTTCAAATCTGACATTGAGTTGTTGACGTTGAGTTTGTAGCCGTCAGTCAGTATGAATATTAGGCCAAAGGAATTCGCCTATTGACCTGGATAGCTCAATTGATTAAGCAGCGTGGCGAATAAAGGTATCCTTTGTTTAGACATGAAATTATCCAAATTGTACAGTTTACGTTACGTAATTATAAAAATCATCTAATTGTGAACATTTAATACAAATACGCGTTCCTTTCGGATAAAATGATATAATCACTTAAATATAAAGTTATAATCTTAATAATACGAATTAAAATTAACAACTGTTATGTCGTGTGTGCTAAAGAAAGCTAAAGAATGGTTTCAACCACAAAGGATCATTTAAATTACGTTAAGCCGCATTACGAGAACAGCTTCTGTTAATCCCCGCTTTGAATCTACTTTCAACCCCTTCTATAAGTTTATGATGGCTATTAACTTCTTGAAAAGTCGAAATCCAACTAGTAGCGTCGTTTCTTGGAACACGATATTATACACTAGAAAAGTACTACATTTATTTTAATAAAAATTCACATTAATTTTGATAAAGCAATGTAAAAGCCACGTACCCTTGATAATCGCAAAGAAGAGAGAAAGACCTGCAACCCCTAATTTGGTAAAATTTGGTAATTCTCATGTTAAAACTATTTTACCCGATTTATTTTTTATAATATTTGTCATGCTCAAAGGACTTATGATCCGATTGGTTACCCTTATATTATTCCTGAACAACGAATCAATAGCAGCTCCCTTCTGCATTCGACCGCGTACACATAGGTGCGTAGTGTGTATATGCCACGCGCACCGTTTGCGAAATTGACGTGGAATGTTGGCCGATACTTATTTGCTGTACTTAAGAGTTCACTTATTTATGACGGCTAGATGCGATCTGATCCTCTGTCTATTACGGCGGAGAAAGTTTTTTCGCGATCCGCTTTTGTACTTTCACGCATAAAGAGAGAAAGTAAAAGAGATAGAAAGAGCATCCGGCAAATCTTGAATAATGAAAAATTGCGGATAAAGCTTTTCGGACCGGTAGCATTATCGTGTTGTGTTGTTTCCTCTCTTTGTGCGTCGCTTTTGCAGCCCAGATGAAAAGGGGAATTGTCCCAGAGCAGAGAGAAATTGTTTTTTCACGCTTGGGTATTTGTAAATGCGAAAAAAATGAATTTAAAATTACTCGAATCTCAGACTATATGGAAACGTGTTTCTATTGCTTATGCGAGCAAATTGGGTCGATCCATTGGAGTAACTAGCGAAGAACATTAAAAGTATTTGAGATTTCAAGGAATTTTATTTCTTCATCCAGTTATTCTTCGGTTGGATTACGTAAACTGTTATTAGAAAAACATTCCTGGATGAAATTTAGTTAGATAATTGCAATAGATGATTTTAATTAATGGAGTGTCTTTAATTAATGTCTTAATTAATTCCATTAAATCGTTCTATCTTTTATTTTTCTCACGCGGACTTCAAATGATAAACTGTACATTACAGACTTCTAGTATACAAACAGTTTTTATACTTTTACATTAAATAATACAATTAATCAGTTTGTAATTTTTCAAACATTTTATTACCAGATTACACGTTACACGTTTTATTACCAAACTTGTTCCATCTAAGCAAGAGAATTTATTACGACCAGTAACTTGTAACTTAAAATTTTGTAATAATAAATTGTAAAATAACTTATAAAATTTCGGTACTAATAGTTTAGATGTTCAAGAAATTTCAGAATCAATACAATATTTAAACTGAAACATTTAGAAATGTATCTATCATTTTACTCACTTTCTATTTCAAACGTCCTTGGTCAATGTCCATATCATGTATCTCAATATCCACATCTTAGAGTGTATCACACTTGATCGAACTTTCGAACCGACTTAATCTTCGAAACCCGTTTCATACTGCACCCTAACAAAAAATGGAGGTATATACATGTATAATCAAGATATATATTTATCGTCTCGGCAATTCATTCCTTTCGCCCGTATCGCAATATCGTTCTCGAATATATCCATTAAAAGCGAGCAAACCACGTGTTCCAATAAAATCATTCTCTTGGCAAACAACCGACAGCTCGTGTTTTTGCTCATCCGCAGAGGTCTTCGGGCGTTTATTCAAAGAAGTCGTCGATCAGTCGGATATCTGTTCGGCCATAAATTTTACTTTCTCGTTGGCCGATTAATTGCTCACGAGGGTTCGATTTCAGCAGCAAAAAACCTTTGTCGTGATAAGACAAGAGGAGAATCGTATAATTGGAGTGATATCTGTACGATACCGATACTAACCTTGAGGAATTTGTGAAACGCGGGTCACGAAAGTATTACTATATTATATATTATATTTACTATATTATATATATATTATTATAAAAGTATTACGTTGGAAAGTATCGACCGTTCCAAGTCCTTTTGTAATATTTTGGGCTAAAGTCGATAAAAGTCAAAATTTGAAAAATGACTTTGCAGCACAAATGGAATTTAATAAAAGGAAGGACATTATTTTGTGAAATTCAATAATATGAATTGATAATTTGTAAATGCAAAATTGTTATAATTTGTGAGAAACGGAAAATTGTCGTTTAATACTGATTAATTATATTTAGTAGATTTTTCGGTCTAAATGATTAACAATGTAAGAAGAAAGGCGTTTAGATGCTAGAATACACACAAATACATACAAATTTGATTTTTGTATATATCACGAGTAAAATGATTAGTATTTTGTTGGTGTGTACATTCGACGTGTATCATGCAGTCTTCACATTCTTCGTTTTTGGAATATTGGAACCTTAGCGGCCTGTCTCTGGATTATTTTATTTTCGAGAAACAGCTTCAAACCCTTTTTTTCTTGCTTCGGAGTTTTAAACGTTTTTCTATGTGAAAGGGTAGAGAATGGTTGAATGAACATCTCCAAATTTAATTTCAATTGATTGAATTTACAGATAAAAAAGATGTGTACGATGGCTGATTGGTTAGTATCTAATGACAGTTAGATGGTTGGTACTGGGCGACAAATACGTGGGAACGTTTTAGATTATAATGCAGATACATAATATATAAAGGAAATTGCAGAACTAGGGCTGGTAAATAGACCTAATAAATTAGATATAGTATACATAATAGAAAAAATCTGAAAATTTCCTTACCCGAGAAACAAAATATCTGCCCTAGAAAATATGTAACTTTTAACACTCGAAGTACCAACGCATATGTTTAAAGTGTTGGAACAGCGAAAACAATGGGATAACCAGTATGACTCCGAAATATGTTACACAGAATTGTTATATTCATTTGTTTGTTCAAATAATAGTGGAGCTAGTATCTGATGGAGAAAGTCACAAATAATTTTTTAGATATTGTATACTGGTCGATACTGCACTGACTTCATTAGCAGTAACGAAGTTTTAAAATGTTTCATACAACAAATATAATATATTTATAAAGAAGTTTCTCTTGCGCTATTCAATTCTTCGTCTCCGTCTAGCGTATGATTTCATTTGAATTTCGTTGTTTCCGATACTTGATTTTAGAAGCTTTACAAAGCTCGATCGATGCAGTTCTTGGAAACTCATCCTGTTCGTTGATTTGAACGATTAATTCGATCAGCCATAACGATCGATGCCTTTCTAATTGGCGACTCGATGAGAGCAATCCGTATAGTTGCGGTACTTAAGCCGTTTAACGTATTTTTTGAATGTAACTACGGTGTAATCGTTTGCTATGTAAATGAGATCGATTTCGTTTTAATCTGGAAAATGATTGATTAAATACGAGCTTGCGTTTAAATTAACGCTGGATTAATTCCTGATAAAACAGCGCGTTATATAACGTTCCTCAAATCGATGAAAAAAATTGGGTTTTCCGGTAGATTTAGAACGAAAGCTTCTCTTTTATGTAATTTTACTATCATTCTTTGTTCCTTATTTCCTTTTTCCTGATGTATAATGCTTACATCAATAATAAAAGTATAAGTGGAAATAAAGTACAACACGTGACAATGGGTATGAAATATACAATTTTTGCTAAACTCAGTAGCACTTTGGTTTCTCCGTTCAGAATTTAATAGGCTGATATTAATTTCGATCATGTTATTTTCATTCATATAAACCATGACACAGTGTTTATGAAAAGTCTGCGTTGGATATTTATGGAGAATCTAACGCGTGTCAGAGTTCATTTTACACAATACGTGATTTTTGCTACCGTATATAACCGAATATTTTTTGTTTCACGTTGGTAGTCAGGTGCGTATAAAACCGTAAACTGTGTGTTTTAATGGACATCCTCTAAAACGTAAATGGATAAACCAGAACGAAAATCCCCTTAAAAATTGATCACGAATCACGATCAAAATAGTGAAATTTCTGTATTATATGCAATTTCTGGCGTTTCTCGTTGAACAAACCAATATAACGATTTGTAGTATTTCCAAAAATTTTGAAGCACGAGATTAAACCGTTTTACAGGTATATTCCATATTCTATAATGTAACTTTTTTTTGTAGAGATCAATTCTTATAGATATGATCTTGATGATTTATTGATGAAAAATATTCGAATAGCATATAGTAGTATATTGACAAAAGTTGCAAGTTATAAATTACAAACTTCTCTTTTGTAGCTTTATAATTTTTTGTCAAATAGAGTAACTAAATGCATCATGATTTTTTAAATTTATTTGCAAAATTTTATTTGCGTTGTTATCAAACTCTTTACTATTATGCAAAGTTATTCATATTGGTAATTTGTAACTTGTAAAATTTTACTGATACCTAATGTTAGTTCAATTATGCAAGAGGGTCCAGGTATCCTTAAAGAAATTCAACTAATTTATAACCCTGGTATTTGACCGTGGACAAGATCGTTGCCGACGAGAACAAAATGACCGCCTCTGGTCGAGAACTTAATTAATCCGTGGTCAGCCATCTATTTGGCCGGAATTCAACGCATTCCCTCTATCCCTTGATGTACAGTGTTCATGTCGGCGTTTCGAATTTGCCACATGTCTCGACCGCCGCCGATATCCTCAACGATCGGATCAATTTCACTATATAGAACGTATTTCCCCAACGTATCGAATACATTGTTACCAACCGGAACTTCCTCCCCTCTTCTCAGTCTCATCGTCGTCCTACGTGAATTATTCCGCTCTAATTCGATGTAGTTTGGCCACCTTGATTTTCGGTTCTAGTTTTTCACGGGAGTCCAGTCTAGTCGATTGCTAAAGCGTCAACAATAGATAATTTTTGGTGGTTCTATGATGTGGACACGACATCTCTGCTTTTTCTTGAGTTTTAGATTTTTACATGCATTTTTACCATACTCGTTTCAGTTTCGCACATAGCCGGGAAAGCTTCTGATTTTCTAGGATTAATGAAGAATTCAAAGTTCCCTCTTGCATCGATAGCATCGATAGAGATTAGTGGTTTGGAGATATTAGTGATGTATGCAAGTAAGTGAATTCAATTAGCAAAAATTCAGTTAATCGAAAATGGACTAAAATTTCGCTTCCATAAATGTAGTTTTACTGCGTCTCAAAAGTAGCGAATACCGAAATACTCGTGTGAATATTCGCAACATTGGGGATATCGATAAACTTAACGCTAGACGCATTAAACACCGTTAATGAACGGCGATTTCGTTGATGAAATTTCGAATTAGCGCACCATTAAGTCGAGCGTTATAGCGCGAAAAGGAAATCCGGGCATGTTTTACGTGGATGGTTAGTGGAAGAGGACGAAACAATTCATATACAAGGATGAAGATTCGCCAAATGGAAATCTATTAATGCCTAGCTGAATGCTTATACCAAATATTCGAGTCACGAGTAACTCGCAGTTTATATGTGCGACTTCGGTACATGTGATTCGTGTGGGAATATATTTATCGCGCCCTACCCGCTGACAAATTGAAATGGGAGACGATGGGGGTCAATACGAAATGAAATTCAACTTGTTTCCGTCCACGGACAGATATTTCGTGACGAGACGTGCATAACACACTGTGGTTTTACGTAAGAGGAAAATTAGAAATATATGGTTGTAATTAATATCTGAAATAGATATTAAACATAGTTGGTCGAATTAGTTAAAATTTCGAATGTTTTAATTGTTAGAAATTTGTAAAATAGTTGGATGGTCATTTACAGTTAAAAGTTTTAATTGAGAGTAACGAAGACTTAGAGTATAAGATTTCTATCAGGTGGATCATTTCTAAATCGAATGGATTTTGAAACTAATACCATTCTTCTTCCTCGTTTCTCTTCTTCACTTTCTACTACCTACTTTCTATCTTGTTTCTTATTTATCTTCTTTGACTTTCATCTATCCTCCCAGCTTTTCCATCTTTTCTTGCGAATTTATTTATATCTACCACTATATCTCTCAAGAGGATTTATATATTTGGTCCTAATTAATTAGTAAATGCTACAATAAGAAATGCTATAATAATACTTAATAATAATAATACTTCTTTCCATAGCTACTGTATATTACATAACATACCTAACCAAGTTCCTCAACGTTCCAATCAAATTCTCAAACTGCATTACTTTTAAATCAGATCTACGGATTCCTGTTGCGTGCGCGAGATTTCACCATGCATTTCGATTGCACACGATCTAGCCAAGGGCAAGCCACGATTTGCACCAAGGTCTGGATTGAAATGAATATCGAAGGTTATAGCCAACTGGGGGTGAATTAACCGAAGGATGTTTGAATAATGTATCATGAGTGTTCGAGTAACCGACGTCGCAAAAGCGAAGAGATGAATTTACTATTTGCCTTTTAGGGTCTTTCACGATTCGCATGGTAAAGGTTGCTTGCCCGGAGATTCAATTTCACCAAACAGTGTTTTAAGCGCGTGCCGGAAGTGAGGAAAATTGAATGGTAAATAATCAAGTGTTAACTTCTCGCGGCAGGGCCGGCGTAATTTCCTTTCGGATCGACAGCGGAAATAACGTGTAACTAAAAATTAAACGGATCCGTGATACGGTAGTACACGCTTCTGCCAGGGAATTCGAGACTCCTTTTCCCTCTATGGGATTTTAACGACGTTGCGTAATGAAATTTTCGTCAAGCGGGAATGCGACTCATGTCCAACGCCGTTTAAAAGAGTCGCCCTTAATTAGATTTGCCGCGACAAGTGAAATGATAGGGGCTGAAAAGTAGGGAAATCGGATTTTTAGATAATAAAGGCTGGGTTAATCGGAGCTTTGG
The DNA here is from genome assembly GCF_051014615.1 of Bombus vancouverensis nearcticus. Lineage (NCBI taxonomy): Eukaryota > Metazoa > Arthropoda > Insecta > Hymenoptera > Apidae > Bombus > Bombus vancouverensis. Next base: position 1,265,873 of record NC_134924.1, read on the forward strand.
GTTACGGTAAAAGCGATGTCGAAATGTGATAATGACTCTGCGATATTGGTTTTTTTTTTTTTTTTAAAAAAAACATGCACTTTCATCGCGAAGCTTTTATCGTAAATTTAACACCACTTTCAAAAAGGTTAAAAAAATACAGGAAAAAGGGAGATAAAAATAAAGAAGAGAGAGAGAGAATAACTATGGACTCATAGGTATAAGCCATTTTTTGGTATACGAAAAGCCTGTATTGATGGGGTTGATGCACTCTGATGGAATTCGACGATATGCCACGTACAGTTTCATAGTTACTTGTGTACAGTGGTTCACAAAAGTATTTGAATGCAAACCATAGAAAGCCATGCATATGTATATATTGTGCGTTATATAAAAAATATTGAAACTTCATTCGCACTATAATGAGGCACGATTTTCATGGCTATATCGGTAATATTCGCAACTAACCTGAAAATGTATAGAAATTAGAAAATATTTATTGAAAACATATATATAGTAAAAAATTAGTGCAAACATAGACAATGTTAAACATATAACAAGTGTTAAAGTTGTTTGAATAGCGAGGCTTATTAATATAACAGATAATTGACTGTTTAAATGCTTTTATGATCTGAGCGAAATATACACTTACACTGTCTTTTAACTCCTATGCAAATTTTCAGATTTGTTTCAAACTTTACCAATACAATTACAATTCAATCAGCTTCATTGCAGTTCCAATGAAATTTTTAAATGCTTCATATAACACATATAATATATTCGAAAGGTTTCTACGAATTTACAAATACTTTTGTGAGTTACTGTACATCATGACAATGTTTGTCCACTAGACTCTCTATTCAGATTGTGGCTTGTTGAATCTCTGAATGGCATTGTAGATAGCACCGACGCTGATACACCTACGTCACAAGCGCCGTGGCGCCACGGATCACCTACGATACATACAGCGATTTCGTCTGCGCACGGTCTATGAATAATAACACGGCTCACGAATAATCGTCGTCAGGCTGGCTGAAAATTGCCGCTACAATCATCGACCTTGATGAGGGGACGATTGGTCATTGTAAACTCGTACGCACCGCAATCTGCGGGTCACTCGTTCATCCACGCTATTTAAAAATTTATACAACAGCGGTCGTGATTACGGCGAACGAGCAATGCTGCGGTTAAATTCTGCCTTGCAATTTTTATGCCCGACTGAATAAATCTAAACCTGAATTTTGCACACGTATTCGTGTTGAAAGTTATCATTTAGTGTTTGGGACTCATACATTTTTAAAGTTAAAATGATTACTTTATTAACTTCCTGGAATTTATTTATTGCGAAATTTTCACGTAGAATTTTATGTGGTGTGTTATTTAGTATATTTAGTCTTCCATTTAGTACAGAAATATTTTTTGTATTTTATTCAGTAAAAATAAATCCTCTTAGAGTTTAGAAAAATTCGATCCTGAAAGGACGAGGTATACCACAATAACTGAGAAATATCGTAAAGCAAATGATTAAATCTTGTTTTCGATGAACTATCGATATTTGAGCCCTTGAAAATACCTTAAAAGAACAAACAACGTCGTGATCACCTCATTGATCGTCTCATCAGTTGCTCGGAAATCAGTTACCGGAAACAAAAGGAAGATGAACGTCGCTTGTCCGCCTCCGTGAGAACTTTTAATTACTCCGCTTGTTGCGCGGCGAACTTTCATGCATCGTCACTTCAGATACCGCCTTATCGCGACATCGTAATCGATTTCTAATTTAATATACCGTGACACAAACGTAGGATTGCAATTTCTTCCCACTCGACCATTGAAATAAAAGTAGAATAAGAAAAAGAAAGAAAGACAAAGGAAGACGTTAACTTTTTACGCAAAGCGTGTCTATAATTGCACACAAGGTGCTTTTTCTGCATGATAATCTTTTCAATCGAATCCTCATGGGCATAATCACGAATGTGTGCCACGTTACCATGCACCTGCAGATCGACGGGAATCACCCGTATTGATATCACCTTGATGACCACCAAGGTCCTTTCAACGATCGTTGAACCTTCTCGACATGCAAAACGTCGATTTTCTACGTCGCCGATCTACCATTAACTTTCCAGCTTTCTTCTAGCCGATTGCTCCTCAGATAACAGTGATCATCAAAGTTTGTTTTATTTCTTTTATTTCTGAGACACGACACGATATTGTATCTATAATACTATTACTTTATTTACTTTCCTTTTTGGTTTACATTCATGGCCTATTTTTTCAACCATCGAGCTTAACATCTCTTAACATTTAGTCTTACAACCTATACTTAAACTTGACCTTAGAATATACCTCTTATGTTCCTTATTCTCTCTGCTTTTATTACTCATATTCTCGCAGCGTCCGAACTTATAACAACATACACATCTAAACAGAAACATAAAACGTGAAACTCTAACAATTCTATCTATAATGCTATATAATAAGAAAACTTTCTTTAATATAAGAACGTGGGATGTTTGACTCGTGCAGTTTCATGATGATATTGATTATATCATACTATTCCTGTACAGTGATATCTTTACTTACTCCTTTTATTTCTGTCTTTTTTTTAGTCAGAGAGAAAAGAGGAATGTTTTAAATATAGATGTTAATCCTCATTCGAATGCAAGAGGTACGAGAACGGACTGATCCAGGCAAGCAGGTCAGAGTGGAATTTCCTCGCCCGCTCTTTCGCAGCAGTTTTTTAAATTTGAATAATCCGTTCAAGTTTATGCACTAACGTGTTACCCTGAATCGCTATACGTGACACGTGTATTCGTATCGATCCGTAGGAAACTCATATTTTCGCTACTTTTTATTTACATTAGGCTGTCATATGAGCCAAGTGGCTGAAATGATTAACTCCACTTTATACAGGCCAAAGTGGTTAATCTTATTTTTCGAAATTTTCGAAATTTTAATATCAAAACACTGAATCGATATCTTATATAATTTTATCAATTATCTTTACCTTTTGTGAAGTTAATCGATTTGACAAATAAGCGGCCCGTATATTTTACTGCTCATCTACCAAATAGTAGTAAATTTGTCCGTGGCAGCTATTCTGTTCGTGAATGGAAAATTCAATTTCATCGAGTTAGCGAATACAGATCCATTCAGTTCTTTTTATCATATCGTTTCGGAATAGAAGAGATTCGGACGCCACCCGATGGATCGCCATTCAAGAAGCTCGAGACGAACTCGAGCGTCCGTGTGGAGACAGAATGACGCCCGGCGTCTGCGTCGGTGTCCTTGAACCCTCGATACACGCGAACGTGTTTCCTTCGTCGGTGTTTTCTAGATTTCTCAGAAGGCCGCGGTCACTAACGCTCGGTTTGCTTCGATTATTATCGATCTCGTCGTGAATAGGTGTACAGAAATGTCTGTTGAACGAACCGGGCATCAATTATTCGCTCGTGCCAACCTCGAGGACGCGTGTTTAATGCGATTACCGGGCCGCCGTTTGTCGCGCTCCATTGTAGAGAAAGATTTGTACGATTAACGGAGCTACTATGATACTTCTCGATGATAGCTGCTACTCTTTTGTGACTCCTCTATATTTTTTGTTCGTCGTGTACCACATGTACAAGATTGAATATTTTTTGGACGATGATTATTTAAATTATCTATGAAGACTGCAGGAAAAGAATAGGATAAGCGACACTTTGCCACTTTTCTTTTACGGACAAGTTAATTTTCTCAACTCACTATTTCAAACGTTGCTTTAGATTTTCATGCTAAATAAGATTTTTGCGAATTTGTTTGAATCATCTCATACATAATACGAATATTTTAAAACGAAGTAAAAGGTTGTAATAATAGAAAAATATAATTATAAATAAATTTTTTTATATTATTCGTGGAATCAATTTCTATGTCTCAACTTATCAACAAATGCGTGAAATCGTGTAACAAATAAAATGTACTGAATTTTACATCAAAATACTAGCAGGAATGGAAAAAGTATATCATGCTTGACTACCGCGTTATTTCTGAACTTCTTAAATTTTCTTTGAATTCCTGAGTGCCATTGCGAAATACCGGTTATCGTCTCGGGGCGTTGTATGGAGAAACTTGTAAATTTCAATCTCTTTAGGGGAAGAAGGTTTAGGGTTTATAGATTTTCTTTAAAAAGTGATCACAATCTTCGAGGCTTGCTGCATTTTCAGGAACTTTTCAGAATTTTCATTTTGATGTAATTTACAATTTTCAATGAAACGCGAATAAAATATTCTATGAGACTAATTTTAATTTAAAGTATTCTTTGATAGTAATTCACAGGAAAGTCAACAATGACCATAGTTCAATTGGTAATTTATCATTATTTTGTGATTTAGAACTTGTTATGTGTTCTAGAGAACTAAAAATAGAATTTTGGTCTATTTTAAATTGTAGAGATTTTAAATTGTCCTTTAAACCCTGTTTCTGCATTCGTCGTCCACCATGTTTGGACAAAAATGAAAGTTTTTATTGAAAGAAATATTGGGAGAAGGGCGTGTCTGCGATGGCTAGGACAGATAACTCGGTGATCTCACTGAATTGACCGACTCGATATTTTTGGAGCAGCTATAAAAGGGGCGAACTTTTACAGCTCGATACAATCTCCAGACCGGATGTATGATAAACCAAGGGAAAAGGTAATCACGTTCAATTCACGCTTCTGAACAATCATCATACGCGCCATTAAAATTACACTGATATATTTCATAAATTGAAAAGTACAAAACAGCGATATAACAAATATTATTCCTTTAAATTCAAGTTGAAATTTCTGATTACTTATGTTATAGTTTCACACAACAAACAAAATTAGAAACTAAATTATCTATTTTATTTTTAAATTAACATAACGATGTCAACGCAAAATGAGTATCGCCTGTATAAAATATATCCATTTGTAAAAAGAATATTTAATTTGCTCGAAGGGTTGACCAATTCGTGCCACGCCTGAAGCTTCTAAGCGTGCAGCGTCTCGACGAGGAAGAGAAATCGTACATGCAGTAGCGCAGAAACGTCAGCAAAGAATCTTGCAAACTCCCGAAGAACTTTTGCTCGAACTGCCGTGGATCAATACCTCACAGCTCGAGGAACGTACTTCTCGAACTTGTAGCCACTTCACGTGTTTGATGCTAGAGTAACCCGCATCTCTCCGCTTGGTTAACATGATGATCAAACCTTTGAATGTGTCAATCTTGCATCTTCGTGTACTTCTCACGTACTTTCGGAAAAAAGTAGCGAACAATCAGAAAAAAGCTCCAGATTTGAACTAAACCAAAGGGAATGGTTGGTTTGTTATTACACGAAACAATAAATCACGTTAAGTCTCGTTCAGATCCAATAAGTTTCTTCAGTTCTGAAAATTGAAAACTTTTTGACTGGTTACATTATTTATTCAAAAATTTACGAGTGTTATTTACTTTACTTACCTGAAATACACTTTCAAGTTTCAAGCGAAGTTGAGATTTTTCCGAATTCTGATTACATTATTATAGGAGGATGTTAGGATCATCAAGCGATATTTAGAAGTCTAGGTCTGTTAAAGTTCATTAAGGAGCTGTATCCAATAAGAATGAGAACGTAGAAAAAAAATTATTGATACCTATGTGTACACTTGTAAACTGACAAACACAATATTATGTGCAGAGCGAGTCAGTAAAAAGTACCGTGTGGAATAACTCGTTATCTATTGATTTTATCAAAAAATGTTTGGAGTGAAATTTATTGTATCTAAGGAGCCTGATCAGATAAGAATATTTTAATTTTTTAATACCTTACATTTTTTGAAGTACTAAGGTGAACTTGGAATTTGTAAACGGCACCACATATGTTTTATAATATTACATATACCCAATAACATTCAATGCAATATTATTTATACCGAAGAACGATTATTTTAGCAGATATTTTATTTTAAATTTGCCAAATTTAATGGTCGAAAGACAAGAAAATACGCGAAGAGGTATTGTCTCTGTCTTTCGTGTTATACGTTAAATTTAATAAATTAAGTTAAAAGCTAAACTAACAGTTTTTCGGTGTAAATAGGTTCATACTTTTTTGCAGAGAATATCCAGCTAGATTGATTAGTATTATAAAAAACGTATGGTACCGTTTAAAAAATTCAAGGTTTTCTTAATATTTTACAAAATATGATATTAAAAAATGAAAATGTCCCCACCTGTCCAAGCCCTTTCCAAGCCCTTAAATATAATAGATTTCACCTCAAACATTTTTTCGATAAACTCGATAAATAACGAGTTTTTCAGGTGGTAGTTTCTTCTTGCTCACCCTACGTATATCTCCTAAATCACTTGATGTTAAACGTTTCATGGACGGAGTTTGACTTCCAACTCTGAAATGATTTTCGAGTTGGATCGCGATCGAACAGACAATTTTTCAACGCTTTGAACAGACCAGGAAGTCGACGGTTACGTTGCATGGTTGGCAGGTTGCCCACTGCACTTGACCTTGCACTTGCACCCGGGATCGTGCAAATTTTGCAACATTCTCGGGGTCACGGACGATTCTCATTTTAAACGGAGTTCGACGTTTATGCCGTTGGTTCACATTCGACACGTGCGGCTATTTCGCGCCTTTCACGGAATTGCACGCGTGCACGCGATACAACCGCAGACTTAAATGCGATGCTATTCCGAAGCGATATGTCGAAAAACAAATGATACGGATAGCTACATGTAACTATGGTGACTTTTTGTTCTGATATTTCGCCGCTGATTGCTCGAGTTCAAACATATTAACGATTCATTACATAAATTACATAAATTACTTAAGGTAAAGTGTTTTAATATAATAAAAATTGATAAAGAGAAACCGAGATACAGATATCGATTAATTAATAATATCTTTAATTAGGAATGTGTATTTGTTATTAGATGTAAGGAAGAATTATGCGTATTTCTCAATAAAACATAAATAAAATGATTTCAATCGTCCGAATATTCTGTAGTGGTCTACGATATTTTTATTCTTTTTATTTTTTTTTTCTTTTTTTGTCAAATTCTAGATTCTAGTTTTCGAAGTTTCCCAGCAACTGTTACGTGACTGGTTTTTAAAATCAAAATCTTCCTTGAAACACGTACAGTATTTACATGTTACGGTACAGTTATCGCCGAATTTAAGCTTGAACGAACCGTAGTATCGAATATACACTTCCTTCACCATTATACTCGTTATCGTGTTCTAATATCAGAAATAAAATGTTAAAGAATCGAATGTCAAGGAGAATGCTAAACTACTTTAATTTAAAATGATATTGTGGGCTGTAGAACTAAAATCTCAGAACACTCTGCTGTATTTAATACCTTTGACCAATCGAGTCAGAATAATCGATACATTCCATTTTATATCAAACAACTCGTTGCGTAAGGTATTTCAGAGACAAAATCTTCGGAAGCGTAATATGACGTCGCTGAAATTTCTATGAAATTCCTGCCCGATCATAAAAATCCTTGCTCTGATTTATTAAATTTTAACACCAGCCTTCAGCCATTCTCATTTTCCAATTTTCTTCTGCAATTTTCTAACTGAACACCTGCCATTTCTCACGATTTCAGTGACAGTGAACGAACGTATCACACGAAACGAAAATATAGAACCTCGAATAACCAAGAGAACACACTTTCAAAACAATTTGCGTGAATTTCATAATCGAAACTTCGAATAACGACAAGGTCGTCTTCAGATAAAATCTCTTCCCATATATATCTCTACGCGCTCACATCGTTTCTCATTTTCAAGTTATCCCTTTAGTCTTGCTTCTATCAAGAAGATGTAAAGAACAGTCCTCCATGTATATCGGTCTAGTGCATGTCACGTTGATAGCAAGTGCTATCTCAGCCGTGCAGGGCAAATATCGGTTCTTTCAGGCGAGAAATTTCACTAACGTTGAATCCATCGTTTCCTGCACGAGCCTGACGGCGAAGCGTTTGTTCAATCCCGAGAGACGAATCGATGTGCTGTACGTCGTGCCTGCCACCTATCTCGAGGACGCAATCTCGAAAGTCTGCGTGGAAAACGCGCCAACTCTGGTCGTCGATCGTGCCGCGTTAGTTAAAAATGAACGCATACAAGGTTACATCGTGATCGAACACGGTAAATTTATTAATTCGCGTAGAATATTTCTGTATGGAAAGAAGAATCTACGCACGTTACAATATCTGTTCGTTACGAGGAGCGTGAGGGAAGAGGTGCATTTATTCGCGAGAGATTTGTTGAACGCCGGCTATCGGGACGTGGCATTTCTGATGTTCGATGACACGGCCACAGGTACGATTATTCGTGCAAGCGCAACGGGAGACGAGATTACATCGAGATCCGTAGGATCCTGCACGTCGGTCACGAACGATGTGGATCGGATTCCGACGTTCGCCGCGGATTCCCGTCGATTTTGCCCGCTCGGTGGCTGCACCATGAAATACGCGATCGTCACGGATGCGACAGTGAGCTTCTGGCTCAAAGAAGACACGCTCAGACTGAAACGTGAGCAAACTGTGTTCGCTAGTCTGGACACGCACACTAGGGACAGTGTTTGGAGAGTTCAATGGAATGTGGATTTTTACTCGGGCACGGGGGAGTGTGAGAGATGTAGAAGTAACTATCGCACAGCGTGGATATTTTTGAAGCGGTTGAGAGGAAAATAAATTCTGTTGAGTTTCAGATTTGTCAAGTCATTTGAGCTAAAGCTGCTATTTTTAGTTTGTGTTTGAAATAATGCTTGGTGGAATGTTTGCTATAATGAGAGAAATTGTTAGAAATGTTGAAAAATGGTATTAAGAAGACAGTTAATTTAGAAAAGGGAGTGAAATGTTGAAATAGTGGTCTCAATATATTTGAGATTTTGTTAAAAGAATTACCTGCAGAAGGTAAAGAACAATATAAAAATCATCTTAGAAATTGGAAATGATCATGGAAACCACTTTGCTTTTAATACATGTTTTAAGTGTACAAACAAAAATCGAAATAACAATAATATTACTATTTTATACATTACACGGTAATAATTATTATAATAGTTCATATAAACTGCGCAGTAATCTTCGCATTAAAAATATCATAAACTGCAATCAATAGCCTTGGGAATATTAAAATATTAAAATTCACTTATCGCTGTCTTTCTCTCTCATCGTCAAGGAAACGTTAATCGATGTAATTAATTCGTCGCGAGAAGAATACCGTCAAGTCACCGCGATAAATATTTAATAGTCCGGTATTTCACGAAATAATTGACGTATTTCGCTCCGAGTTTCTCGAGCATTGTGATAAATCACTTAAACGAGTATATGCTTCGTTGTTGCTAGCTCGCAACAAAGCTGTTGGTTTCATTGCCAAGGGAGCGACCTTGCAGCGATCGTTTTTCAATCACATACGCTTTCAACATCCATCACACTCGTGTCTAATGAAATGGAAGAATAGAGAACAGAAAATTTATAGGAAAATTTCGAAAATTTGTAGAGAAAAAGGTACACGCAAAACATCATTAAATCGAAATCTTTTATTTCGCAGTGATACTGATTGATAATTCATGGCTTCAGTAGCCACATTTCGTCAGATTAACGAACCTTTTAATTAAATTTTTATTGATAGAAACGTGTCATGTTGGAAAGCGATGTAGCATCTGAAGCGTCGTTCAGATTAACATGATTAATTGTTACCTGAATTACCTGAATATTAATTGAAGTTGGGAACTGTTTGATAATATTGGTCTTATAAATGAAGCCAACCTTCTCTGAGTATTCTGTTCAATCATGCTTCTTTTACCTGTTATTAGCTCACAGATATGTTTATGCAAATTCTTTTTCCCTGAACAGTGAAAGAAATACGATCTAAATAGAAATTTATGTCACGCTCTAAATATTATGAGTATTTTGCTTTGAATATTTTAGATATTTTTGTATATCACAAGTATTTTATATACTTTGGCACATTTAAATATTCTACAAATGTCTATTTATCGTTTTCCATTTAAATTATAAATAATATATCACTAAATCGTCACAACAGGTAACGAAACAGTGCAAGCAGTAGGCGCTCTCCTCATTGAAGACTTCGGGAAGTACTACAACCTGACCGTCGACTCCAGCACAGAAATAAACATACCTTGGCCCGATGCCTTCGAAAAGCTCATGAACCGTGACATAGACATGATAGCAGGGCCGAAACCCGAAGATCTACAAATCTTAGACAACGTCGAAGTCATCTGCTGGTATATGTTCCGTGATATGGTGCTTGCCAGTTTGGTTCGTATTAGAACTATCGAGAACGACATTTTAAAGTTAGTAATGCCGTTTCATTATTTCGTCTGGATCAGCGTGTTCCTTGTATTCATTGTTTACACTCTTCTATTGATCGTACTGAAAAAATTGTCGAGCATGGGTTTGATCAAAGAACAAGTGAAATTTGCACATATTTGGGCGATCTCGTTGTCTCAAAGCATCACGTTGCCAAGAAACCTTGGTTTGCGCCTGGTGCTGCTTTTGTGGATGATTTTCTCCCTTTATTTGAGCATCACTTATAACAGCACGTTTACCAGCTCGCTAGCTCAAGTCGACACCGAGGATCTGCTGCAGAATCTCGAGCAAGTACGTGACTCTGGTCAACCACTCAGCGGACCAGGCGTCGTACGCTCCTATTTCAACAATTCCGACGATCAGTTCATCATAGATTTGTATAAAAGGTAATCTTACCGGTCACGATAAATTTCCAATTCCTCTCTCTATTTCGTTCCAGTCAATTCTCGTGGAAGCTCTTCGATTCGAAGTGCGTTTTAACTGGATTCCTCTTGTATTGCGTGTCTGGTACAGCGAATACTGGGAATTGGATGATGGATACTATTCGTGAAACGAGATTCTCGGCTCTACAACCGATTTATTGTCGCGTAAAAGACTTTTGAGAGTTTCATTCATTTATCGTGCGAATTTTGCAATTTCCGATATCGCTTGGCTTGATCTTATTTGATTCCTGTAGTAGGTGAATATATCTTTTTTAATATTTTGTAGACGAAATGGATCGAAGAGTTATGTAGGTGCAAGATTTTATTGTTTTAAGTTGTTTTACTCGCTCTAATACATATTGTTCTAAGCTTTCGGAAAATTTTAAAAGTTTCTAGGATATTACCAATGTTTCTAGCATGTTGAATAAAAAGCAATCGTTAATGTTTTGCGTTTCGTGTCATACCAATAAACATACTAAAAATATTTTCGTAACAGATACGAAGTACTTGGACCCGAAGAAGCACTTGATAGTATATTCAAGAAGAATGGATTCGCTGTGTTGCAACATTTCACCGTTGACAGAATGAACTGGGATTACAGGAATAACAGAAGTCTTCGGATGTACACACTACCAAAACCAGTTTTCAGATTCCCAGTTTTCTTCTTTGCAAGAAGAGGATACATGTATCGAAGGCCTCTTCGACGACTCATTACGAAGTACCGAGAAACAGGAATGATAAAGAAACTGAGTAGTCGATTAATGATCGAGGAAGACCAGCAGATCGTTTTTAATCAAGATTCGGATGAAATTTTGACTATGAAGCATCTCCGTCCGATTTTTGAGATATTCTTCGTGTGTCAGGGTATTGGTTGTTTAATATTCCTCATCGAATTGTTAGTGACTTGTATTCTGAGAGATTCGTTATAGTATTCATTGCTCGATTTTTAATTTTATTAGTTGAATCTTTGATTAATTATATTGATGAAAGATCGGTCATTTGATATCAGTATAGTTAAGATAATTATTTCTATTATTAGACTCGATGTTAAGTACGAATAATTGGCACAGAAATGAGCGTGATAAACTACTTTATGATATATATAGAAGCGAGACAAGTCCGAAGCAGGAAGTACAAATATGTCTGTTTGCGTAAGAAAACGACAAATCCTTGTTTTACTTCTTTGAGAGTGTTTGGTTTCCTGTTATTGCACCCGCTCTTTTCATTAAGTATGACGTAAAACGTGACGCTATATATTTTGAAGGATTTTGCGAGATATTCCACCGGTTTGCATATATCAAATAGTCCTTGAAACGAGTTTTTGAAGGTTCACAGGATGTTGCGTCACATTTCTTCGTTCCCGCGGAACAATAATTCTTCGATATTACATAATCTGCAAGATGCATTATCATAAAATGCATTTCATTGAGTTTAGCATTTGTACTTGGTTGTGAAGCAAGGTTGCGGGACAAATTTATCGAACGAAAGGGAAAACATCGTGCATGTTGTCGACGAACACCATTCACCAATAAATCTGATTTTTCAAATTGCTCCGTGCACCGTTGCACGACGAATCGTCCAACATCGTTGTTTAGGAGTATTCTTTCTAACTCGCTCGTACAGAGCTGATTCGTTTTGTTTCTTTGCCAAGACGGTCCATTTATTTTGCAACACGTGCACGCGAAACTCAACGTAACGGAACCTATATTTTCCTCTACAAAAATACCTTGATTCGTGAAATTTTCTACCATGTTGCATTGTATTTTTCATTGATTTATTATTGGCAATCTGCTTATTGGCAATCGAAATGAATACTAAATTGATTAATAAAAAGCAGATAGTATAGAACTTAAACATTGTGGGAGTAAGTTGAGATTTTTTAGAGACAGTGGTAAAGTAAATATAACTAGAAACATATCTTATTTTTAAGAAAAGCAAGGTCAATCTTTTCTTTGTATGTTGTTATATTTTATTTTTTACCAATTGATTGGTAATTAATCTATTTGACCATCAGAAGTTTTTAGAATTCTTTAAAGACTGTTTAGAGTTGAAATGATAAAATCTTTTTATTCTTAGGAAAAGTAAGGTGAATATTTCACTCCGATTTACTGTCAATGTTAATTCTTTGCAAAATACAAAGCCTTTCCTTAAGAATCTTTTCGTTTCCTTTCATCTTTCTTTTCTTCAGGCTCAAATCAGCTCGATATTTCTCTTTATTTAGAGATAATACTCCTTTGAAATCACGATGCATCGCCGTAAAAATGGCCCGAGATAGTGAAATTCTTTATTTCATTGGAATATATGAAGTAAGTTAATATGCCTACATCTTTTTGAAAGTAAGATTTTCACTAATAATAAACATTCTTTTTGATATATTAATGTATCTTTACAAGAGATATAATTTAAAGTACAAAAGTTATAAGAAAGGTATGATATTTATAATATAAATTCCAATTTGCCACCCTACATGTATATGTTCTTATAGCCTAGAATAAAATTATAAAAGATAGTAAAATAGTAACAATGCTGTAGATTGTGCAGTGTTGATGTTATGATCAACCGATGTTTGATAAAGAGATAGAATCTTTAATTTAAGGAAAGTAGCTGAAGATAAATTCTGATACAGAAATGTACATATCATAATCTTAAAAGTCCCTAGATGCGGATCTTATTTTGTACTTATCTAGTTTTTAAAAAGTGCACTTATACCGCAATTTTATTAAGTTTCTCATTTATAATAAAGTACAGAAAAATTGTGATAACACACTAATTTTAGTTTCGCGCGCTGATATTCGGTTCTCTTGGAACTACTGAAATACTTTGAAACTATCGAGAACCTTCTAAAATTTTAAATTCTCCTAATTATTCAAAACCAGTGGGATTATCCTTTGATCTTTCAAATGCATTAATATTTTTCGACATTCTCTTTTGAAACCTTTAAACTCTTTTCAGCCCTCCGAATTCTTTGAAATTTTAAATATTCTTGAATTATTTGCAGCCTTCAGTGCTTTTCAATATCCTCAATCCTTTCGAAGTCCTCGAATATCATCGAATTCTCGTATCTACGGTATTCTTTAACCTTCGAAATCTCTAAAACCTTTTGATCAACCCAGATTTTCCGAATTCTCTGCGACGTTAACATTCCACGGAATCCTTCGTATCTTCCATAATCCTTAGATTTACTAGTCCGTCTAATCAGCCACAACTTTCCTAAGCTCCCTTAATTCTTATCTGAGGTACTCACTGCTTATCAAATCATTCCATTGCGAGCTAACTGCAATATATTTTTTCCACATTTGTCTTCGAATATTTATCGAGCCGATTAGACCCCCGCGTCACAAGCTACCAGATGGACCTTCTTTCACTCTTCTTTATCGATCGTAAAAGTACCTCTAGAAGTCCAAGAAGGACCTCAGTACCCAATGCATGGTAAGGAATTAATTGCAATCTATCGTGGCGGGACCTTGAGCTTGGTTGTTGCGCGGAAGGCTCGTCGAAGAGCGGAGAAATTCACTTAATCAACAAAGTCAACACGGTTCACGAAGGATCGACGGAACGATTAGCGTGGCCGTTGCGAGAAGAACGAGTGTTAACAAGAACTCGTGTTTTCTATCGCAATGATCTCTCCCTCGGTACCGTTCACGCAATGTCGATTCTCCGATAGCAAAACACCAACGTTTTTTTCCCTTTCCGCGTAATTATCGTTGGTTGGTATGTTTGCAACGGCGAACACTAGGCGAGCATGACCTCCTCCACGTATGTATAGTTGGCTTGTTTTTTTCCTTTGCTGCCCGCAGAAATTTACTAGTCACTTTAACCGGTGTTTAGTAATCGGTGTTTTATTTCACTGTTGCTTCACTGTGTTACTGGTGGTAAAAAATTTCAAATTCGTAAATTTTACGTAAAAGATAGGCTTGCTTGTAACTTCAATGTATGATGTCACCGGACACTGAAATCTGGCCTGCACTTGACAACACGTTAATCCCATCAAACTTGAAAGCGTTAACTTTTTTTTTATCTCTTCGACTGTTGGATAGATACTCGTTCAGAGATATTAGGACATTTAAAGAACGCGAGGAAAGTTAAAAACAATTAGACCTGAATTGTTAAATTGTTAAAACCTTTAACGATTGTTACTTGGTTCCAATTCATACAAAACAATTTCCACGGAATTTACATTAGAGGATTGTGGGAACCAACGCGTATGATTTTGTTTGCGGAAGCAGAAAATGATTTCGTTGTTGATATCGCGTGGACAACATTTTAAAGTTACATGAATTCGCGTTCGTTGTTAGTAAGATTCCGGCGTCATGTTCGATCGACTTCGAGAAACCATTCGAGGAGACTTGTTTACGAGGTAGCAAAAGGATTATTCAGTCCACCCCCGCACGATTCACGGAGAAGAATATCAATCGACCATGACGTAGCGTGCTCTTTCATCGGTTAGATCTGTCCAGCAATAGATTCTTTTGGAGAGCCGGACAGCCTAACGAATCGTTTTCGAGGTTGAAACGAAAATACAAAGGGAGAAAAGGCGGTAATCGATCGTTCATACGCTCCCTTACCTTCGTTCTTACAACTGGATTCGCCCATCAATTTTCCACCTGTCCATTCGTTGTGTTTTTCCAAAGAAAAAGAAACGAAAGAGGAACTCGGAAGATTTGTAAGAAATTTCTCGGACGAAGAATTCGTTACTCAGGAGAAATTACACACTTGACCGTAAGTATTAGAATATTTTCTGATTTAATACAAGATATATTTATTATCAAATATGTATATAAATTGGCATTAAATCAATGGATATTAAAAATATAATGCTAATACAAATTGATATTAAAAATGTATATCATTAAGAAAACGATTAATCCATCACAATTTTACATTCATACGTGATAAGGATGCAAATATTTGTAGAAATTATTTGCAAATTTCAAGAACAATACGATAAATTAAGAAAATAGCAAAGCGAATACTCTTTCGAAGAAATCTGTATATTATCCTGAATATTTACGAAATCGTACAAAATATTAGAAAAGGGTTCAATTCAAAAGGATATCTTTTTTTTGTTAATTTTATTTCATTTCGGTCCTACGCCATGGTAGTAAAGAATTTTCGAGAAATATTATTCTTATTCATGTTTTCTTGGTATTCCTAATTCTTTACAATGATAAAGATAAGCTCATAAGATTCCTTCATATGAGTTTCTATAATATTTTCGTCGTTTGATCTGGTTCATCGATCCAAAACGCGCTTTAATACAATTTATTTGACGCCAATAAAGTATTTATACTGCTTACACATGATAATGGAACGACGTGATTATTTGTTTTGAATGATTAGAAGATACCCAAGAAATATTCAAAGATTACACGAATATCCGTTTTAGATAGAAACGAGGGCAAAGGTGTAAGTTATGACAAAAAAGTTCCTGAAAAGTTTATTAGATAGCCTGGTTGGATAACAAATTTTGTAACGGAAGCTGCATTATAAAGATTAGTTTTAAATTGAAGATTAAAAAAGAAAGATATTACAAATTATCAACTATAAAACACGAGAGTGTTAACACTTTAATTAATGATAAGGTGGTATCACCTTAAAATTACGTTCTTATGTTTTCTCCTGTTAGCGAGACGGTCAGGAAAAAAAATGAAATTTCTTTTGTTAATTATCTATGTACTACGTTTAACGAGATAGATATTTTATTAAATTATATGGAAGATCGTGCCTTACTCTTCAAGGATACAATTTCGCTTAACCTCGATATTCAGTACTGAATCCTTGGAATTCCGTGCACGTTGTTCAATACAGGCTATGAATCAGGCTCTAATAAATTAGAATTTAACATAAACACAAGCAAGCTTAGTTACATGAGACTGTACCTATATCTGTTGTTTATTATTAGTGCGTTATTTATCATCGATCCATTTCAAGTTGCTTTTGGATCAGCACTCATAAATAATGGAACGGGGAAGGCTTCGTTATTTATCACGTCGTCGATCAAAAATTTACCGGTCAAAAATACAAGTTACCTGACAGAGTCAATTATCGAGAAGTGTATAAACAATTCACAGCGAAAGTGAAGAGTTTAATTGAAATTAGACTTTCTTTTCTTCAAAAGTTCCCTATTCTTTTTTTTTGTATAATATCTTCTGTATAAGTTTTTTACAGACCGCAATGAATAATAATGACACCATATTCAAAATTCAAGATAAAAATTCATATACACGTTCATATATCTGTATAATAATTTAATTTTTTATTAGACGTTCACATACACGTTCATATATATAATAATTTCATTATTTAGTAAAAGTTCATTAATTTCATATGTGTTACTTTAGTGTAATAGGGAGAGTCCGTAATAACAATTTATCTCTCACGTAGCGTGTTGTCAGTCCATGATACCACAGTATCTAAAAATGGTGGCTCGATAACAATGTCGTGACATCACGCTAGAAGGTGCTACCCATTGATTCCGTAAGCTGTCAAAAATATACTCTTCGTCAGGTAATTTGGAATATTAAATACATACTTCTAATCTTTTATTGTTGTGTACGTTTGGAATTTTAAACAATGCATTTTTAAATCATACTTTATCATTGCTTATAAATTATAAATCCTCAATTTTTTTGAATCGATAAGCTTCCTCCTTAGTAACGGCGTATTTTTCATATGCATTATTCATCAATATGTTCACTTTCTACTTTAAATTTTAAATTTATACAAATCTTACTCATTCGATGGTAATGGCAACGAGTTTTTAATAAAAGGAGCTTCCACCCATGAAATTTATGCACTAAAAAATCCTGTTCTTCAAATGTTGGCAGGAAAAGTATCGAATGTATCCATTATCGTTTCGTTCGTTCTGGAAAAACGTCGACTTGTTAAGAGATATTTCATTCGCAAGCTTTTTAATTGAATTCTGATTCTTTGATATTATGGAATGAAATGTAATTTCAAGAATCGATCTAATACTTTTTTTTCGCCTAGATTTTATAATTGTATAAAGTTCTCCTCCATTTGCTTACGTAGAAAATTTCAGAAAACTGGAAAAAGATTCTTACAATAATGCTTTCAAGTAGAAGTACCAGTGGCAGAAACGAGTACATTTAACACGACAGTTGACGTTAACACAACTGCTTAACTGTAATCGACGTACATATTATGACGAGTCGATCGATGATGATAATCAAGCCCGTATCGTGGTGTCCTCCGCCTAATTGCGGATCACCGATCCCCGTGTAGGCGAACACGAATCCCGGCCACGTTGTCACGTGGCTGGTTGTTCAATTTTCGGGGCTTTCCTAATCGTTCGAACACGTCTCGTGATAATTGCGTCAGCTTCCCGTGCGATGGGTTTGATCGACAGACTGCCTCGTTGAAATTAATTCTTGATACGTTCACAAGACCGATAGATGCGTACAGGGACTTTCGATGGATTATACCCCGTAAATTGATTACGTTCCTTCTAGCTCAACTTGGATTATATTTGGCTAAAAACTGGAATATTCCAATGAATATTTTGCATCGGAAGGAAAATGATTTGCTTCGAATGAAGCTGAAAGAGGTGCCGGAGAGTTTTGAATCAAAAATAACGTTGAGACGTTTTTGGTTGAATTCGCCGATATTTATGTTTCTATTACGTAAGCTGACCTATTTTAATATGTAGATGGTCTTGGATATTGTAGAGATACAGTTATCAGAATTTCTCTCTCTTTCTCTCTCTCTCTCTCTTTCTCGTGGACTACTATCGATTGGTGAATCAATCATGCTTTCTACTATACACTTGTTATTATTTTTATCTATGCCCACATTTTAATGGAAGAATAATATCCTAAAGTTAACATTAAGAGTACTTAACTATTAACTAATTTTTTATGTATCGGTTTCACTTTAGTTCCAATTGATGAAAAGATTTTTAAGTGTTTTAATAAAATTCTAGCATACAATTGAAACGAGAAATGACACATATCACGCAATAACGATTTAAAAATGATCCAAAAGACAGTAGGGTTAATAGTGTTTTAAATTTTGATATTATTAATAATATTTTAAAGTTGATTAATAGTGAAATTATTTATAAGTAATTAAAGTTAAACAAAGATAAAATTGAAATCCAGACTCGGAGGAAACATCTGAACATATTTGAATGTTTCGATGTAGATTGCCGTTGAATTTACCTCACTGTATTCTTCTGTATACGTTGCAGAATGATCAATATCTCGGTACGCCAATTTCTATAGAAATTCCTACCACAAATTATCTCAACTCCTGCATGTTTGACTTTTTCAATTTAATCGACTTTCTGAGGTAAACCCATTTATAGATTTAAATAGGTCATCATTCACGTAACTGGGTTGTTCAATTACGATATAACAACGAGATACCATTCTAATTGTGTGTGCGTATCTATATGGATCAGAGATTTCTACGTCACTCCTGTAGTAAACAGTCGTGATTAGTGATATTCAGGATTAGGAAGAGAACTATTACAGGATCAAAGTGGCTCAATTAGGATTCCTTCGCCGATAAACGAAATCTTCCCATGAAAGGTCATTATTAGACAGTGGATGTTTATGTAAATCTATAATATTATCATGAATACAGTTAAAGCTGGAAAATATCATAAAAAGTATTATACTTCAAATATTTTATACATATACTTCCACGTATTGTGTGTATTTCTTCATGTTTAACTTTTCCATCGATGTATAAAATTTCACAGTCTACTCGTCAATATTAAATTAATTTTGTAAGTAAAATTTCGAGATATATTTTCAAAGAATCACTTTTCTCATAGATTTCTTGTCAATGTAAAATTATTACTAATATAGAAGATTCACGAGTTTTTTTAATTTTATTCGAAACTCTAGTTTCAAATACACAGTGTTTATTCACAAACTTTTTCAATTGCTTGAAATATAGTTTTAATATAATTTTGTAATGATTTTTTTTTATGATGATAGTAAATATTCCCTCTATTAATAAATCGACTAGGCTATCCTTATCCACCGTGTCTAATTTCTTTACGAAAAAGTTTGCGCGCATTGAAGCAGCACTGTGAATTCTACCGAACTGAGATTAAGGGTGGCAGCGACTAGTAAACAGAATGACGTACACATAAGTATAAGATGGGGAGTCCCGCCTACGCAGAAGACTCGATTTCAATAGAAGATGACCTTCGTATTATGGTATTCTGATATTTGTCCCACGTCAATGTAAGCAATATGATGTGACTTCTTCTGTTATTCCAAGAAATTAAGAATTCATTATTCAGATATCTAATATGTACTCACATTCTTCTTAATTAAATGACCAGGATCTTTTGTACAGATTAATCAATATTATTAATAAAATTTTATCAAAATAACTGACAATTAGTCAGTTTACTAATTTTATTATATGATAAATTATTGTGCTAATATTGTAACAATTGTACGATGTACTTTATCAAAAATCATCTAAATCTCCCCAAAATGCATAGTTGCAAATTTACAAAATTACTATAAAAAATTACAAATTAGGATTATGGAATAATCATGAGTATTTTGAAAAACAAATATTAGATCTTATAACGAAGTATTTTTATAAAAAAAGTGACGAAATCTATTACTGTCTAAAGTTTCAACAAACTCGATAACTCGAAAATCTTCATTGGAATGTGTGACTGCTTTTGATTGAAAAACGTAGAGATCGCAAATTAAAATAACATGATTTCGTCTGACATTTACTTAGAACACCAACGATTACGATCATATCATATCAATTTTGTCAATTTATCACAGTGATTAAAGTAGACTTTCGAATGACATCAGAATTAGAAACCTGAATGAATTGAAAGTACGAACAAAACGTTGATCGACGAGCTCTCTACTGAAGGTTTCGGGTGGTGGATCATGACGGAAATATTGGAGACACGATACGGAAATTCAATACGTCCATCGGATAATTAAGTTTCAATATAAGAGCCTTGACATTTGCACAGCGCGAGACGATATCCGAAGATAAACGAGTGAAAGAAGAGAAAACTCCGGAATAGGAAGAACGTTCTTATTTCAAGCAGTTTTTGGATTGATACCAATAAGCCTGACTCGTGATAACATCGATCGACCCTTCGTTCCTAATACCGTCTCCTCTTTCCCTGGTAGACTTAACGTCTTAATGAAGATTGATACCGTCGAATTACCAGTAAGAAGAAGACTAAAATAACACGATCTAATTCCTTGGGTTAAATAAAAATACCACGAATTTGCCAAACGATACTCATCATCTTTTTTAAAGTTTTATTTAAGTTCAATACCTTTGAATGATTTAATATTACGTTACGTGAAATTTTTCTAACCTAACGGAAGACTTCTTAAAAAAAACGAAATGTTTTCAAAAAGTAACTTCTCGAGAAGTGAAAGATTCTGAAGAATATAAATTTGCATAAAGATCCGCGGCTTGCTCGTAATATACAAGTTCGGTTATTCTATGCAAAGTTCAAGATTGAATTTTAAGACATCGTAACTTAGATGGCCCAAATAATCTTACCTTGCTATGTTGGTTAAACTTTGGCATTTATAGATTCAATTGAAGTATTAAAAAAAAACTTGCGATATATCGAGTAACGCATTTATCGCTGCATTAAAATCATAATATATTAGTATTTGTCGGTGAAAATCGATTCCCTAAAGGAAACAGTATTTTGGTACGATATTATTAATGGTTCTTAGATGAAGCGAAGAATAGATATCGAGGACGGATCGCTATTATCGATCGCTTGCAGACTGCTCGGCACATTTTCATACTTCGAAAACGAACTTTTCATTATAGAGAGAAAGGGAGAGAGAACGTGTGGGCAGTTGAATAATTCGGCACCTGCACGGACGTATTTCTTGTATGAATGTGTTACTTGTGCCACTTGTTCCGCTGGCTATCGTTGTGCAAGGAACATCACAAATTTGGCGCCGTTCCAAATCGTCTCTACCATCTGGCAGGATCTCTCTTCCGAACAGTATCTCTATTTTTCATCCTGCTTCTGATGGAGGGTGATTACCAACGAAACTTTTCCCTTTTATATAACAATGCGCCCCTTTTCCATGGTGTGTTATATAGCTGTGCCTCTAATAAATTTATCAAAAAAGTAAGTTGTCTTCGAAAGTAAGTCTTTAAACTTCTTAGATTTCTTTGATTTTCTAATCGCAGGCTTCTTCGAATTTGAGTTCGAAAGTAACTCTCAAAGAGTAGAATGTAATGTTTTCGCTAATATTTCTAATATGTTTTAATATTAATATTACTTATTTGTTTTTTTAATAATATTATTTCTTCCATAGTAGTTTTATGTAGTTCTTAGTAAATTTGCAATAAAAAAGTAAGTTAATTCGAAAAGTGATTTCCTGCTTTCAAATTTCCTAAAATTTCAGAAAAATTGTTAAAACGAAGAACGTATAAAAAGTTTATTTAATTGAAACGTATCTCTATTCTAGATTCTGGATTTACATTATTCTAGATCGAAAAAATATTATGCGTAATAAATAAGTTTAGTGTGTGATTGCTCAATGTTTCACGTCTCCGATACAGCATGCAATCAGGAACATTGATTACGTGTCTCTTTCTGATGTGATTATTAATAGACATAGTAAAATGCAAAGTTTAAAAATTCATATTGGACATCAACACAAGTGGTCCTTCATTCAGCATTAATTTCCGAAATGTTCTTTCGTCGATGTAAAATATTGTTTGGCATCGATGATACTACGTTTCTCTCCATATGCTACAGTTTACAGCAGTGAAAAGCATTATGCATGTTCAGTAAAATATCATTATCGCCTTTGATCCTCGATGCGGCGTTTTTTTATGATTTCTTGCCTCATTAAAATTGACTAAACTTTGTTCCTCTACGCAGCGCAGAATTTCCACTTGCAAATATTATTCTATTAAAAAAATAATGCATTTTTTTATTGCTTTCGTTATATTCTTATTCTATTCAGTGCAACAAAATATTCAACAGTTCTTTATATCCCGATGGAATAATATTTTTGTTCACCGCCCTATTCACAACTTTATTTCAAACATCAGCATGTTACGTCGAACTTTTTCCTTCCTATTTATTTTCCCTTCTGTTCGGCCACCGTGTCGTTTATTTGAAAAATATCTCAGCAATTAATGTTTTACGAACACATACACCATTACAAATATTTGCACAATGTTCGATACTATTTCGAATCGCGGGGTAAAATTATGTTTAAAAGACAAAAGCAGGCAAAGTATTGCACTAAAAAACTGACTAGTATGTCACAATATGTCAAGTATGATATTATAACAGTTTAATTGGAGATTTAAGGAGAATGGGTTAGCACTTTCATAAACACCGAGGTATTTATGGAAAGATTGGAGAAATTTAAAAACTCGTTTTATTAATTTTACTTATAGATACTTTATCTTTTTGATTTTATTATTAATTCAAAATTTATGCTACAGATATCGATAATAGTTTTCTGTACCTTAATAAATTTTTGACAGCTTCTAAGATAACAAAATTTTATCTTTGACTGTCCTTTAAGTTTGATTCTAGACGTTTGACTGGTAATATGTTTACGCCGACAGCATCTTACATCGTATTATATCTGACAGCGACTGGCTAAACGTATTCCCGTGACGATGATACAATTTGTCGTGCGATCGACAGCCTTGACCGCGGTTTATCAAGTTTTTTGCGGTTGCTTCCTGATCGGATCGGAACGTCCTTAACGTACGTAGTCCGGCATCGCGCCGTGCCGCGTTATGTTATCACCAATAACGAGACGCAAATGAGGGAAACAGAAGTCCTTGTATAAATACGATTAACTGCGAAACTCTGTTGCGGCATATAGTCCATGGTCATGGCGAAAGTCGGGTTGGTTTACATCAAAATCCGAGAATAGATGCGATCTACGGGGAAAATCGGTTTTTGATATAGTCGCTACGGTCAATGAGATTCAAAGAGTGAGACTAAAAATAGAAAATTCCTGCTGTTAAAATGATAGAATTTATGTGGACCCAGACAAAAGTGTATAAATCAGATTCATATACGGTGTGTCACGGAAATATTTGAACGCTTATCATAGAAAACTTTTGTGGACGCTCACGTTCACAAATATTGGAACACTTTTTAGTTTCATATAAGATGTGATTATTTGTTTAAATCATCATGCACATGATTAAGTAATTATAATTTCGTCTTTGTGGGAACGACGTTTGAAACGACGCATAGGTTTCTAAGATCTATATATTTGTGAAAGTCACAGAAAGAACGCAATGGATTAAAAATTATAGATGATGTGTGCACAGTACCTTATCGGAAAAGTTTTGTATGAGTTTGTGATAACATATTGCTAAACGCCCCTCTTGTCAAAGGAACTTAAATTTACCTAATATTTTATACGATCGTGGTGTCCTTGAAATAAACTTTTGATCCTTGTTGAGTGAACTCTTGAATCGTATTAGATTATGCTTTCAATGAAACACGCCGTTATCGTTATAGATACGCTTCATTAATAGAAGATTTTATGAAATCCCGAGGACAAAGTGGAAGCGGCGGAAATCAAGTTTTGTCGTTTGGAGCGAAACAACCGAGTCCACGGCTTATCGTTTCGCCCATGAACTACATTTTCCCAACATTTGCGTAAACGGTGCACCCCCCTACAACTTTGATCGATTATTCATCGATTCTACGTACTTCTTCATTTCTATACCCATAACGATGCTAATCAAACTTCAAAATATTTCGTATAAACCACATAATACATTCATGAAAAGTTTCTACGGATACAGGCGTTCAAGTACGTAGCTTTGTGAGCCTGTGTATGTAAACGAAGAGAAATAAATCAATAACTAAACCATGGATTTTTATGCATTTATGGGAAATTAAAAATTGGATAAATTTGTGTGAATATCCATAGTCTAGCAGTCGTTACATTTAAATTATATAAAAATTTAAGAATTTGCAACAATTTTGAAATGTGTAAATGCATCTAAAAGATGGTGTATTTTCTCGTGAGATATTTTTCATAAGTAACAAAATAAACTTCGCAAATTTTAAATGGAATTATTGCTCCTGGAAATTTAACTGGGAGGAAAGCAGATAATGTAGCCCCTTGTGAGAACGTACGCGGATATTAGTCACAAACTTAATTGTCCGGAGAGGATTTACGGAGTTCATGAAAGGCTGTTCGTGGAAGCTGACTCCGAACGTTTCGAGTGACTCGCCGTTTGTAGCGACTCTCTACTTGACGTTGCACATTACAGCGGGATAATCTCGCAGAAACCGGATTTGTGTCTGTATCAGTCAATCGTCAAAACGATGAACGCAATCCTGGGGAATTAATTGGGAAAGAAACTGCGATCGTGCAAATTTGTTTTAATGAATCGTTCTAAAGAATTATGCAATGGTGATAAGCACCGTTCCTCGATCACCACTCTTTGTTGTCTTTTATCTAGATTTAAGAACAAAATTCAATTTGATTTTAGAAATTCGCTTTCCCGGTGGACGATAATTTCTTTCTTTTTATCAAACGTTTCTCCATAGTAACCACCGGAGATCGGAACCTTTCGCAATACTGGATGTAGATAAAAATAAATGAGAATATACAAGGTGTCTTTATTTCTTGTAATCAAAGCGTTTTTAGTGTATTGTGATATATTTTAGGAAAAGAATGTTCTTATAAACGTGTAGGAAATGTACGAGAAAGTTCGAAAGATAAAAAACACGAAATATCCCGCAATTTTAGTAATTGGAATTACGTCTGACGCTATGGTCGAAAATTTTTAATACAGAAGTGACTAATATTTCTCGATATAAATATTAATTTCTCACTTTCTATTGTTTTCTATCGCATGCTCTTTGAAGTTATATTAAAGGGTTGTAAAAACGATACGAAATACAGAGTGTCTTGGCCTGCAAGATCATCAGGAAGGTTTTTATATTGCTAGATTCTTTTCAACTTTGAAAGAAAAGATGTATTATAAGTATGTATATGTTTTGTTACATTCACATAATTACATTTTTAATACTTAACGCGATGTATATATAAATATGATCATTTATATCAAAGTAATAAGGATCGAATTCAAGATATACAGTTAATTGTATGATAAAATTGTATTTATCGATGAGAAATAATAATTTTGTTTATTACACCTATTTACAAAAGCGATACTGTTATGCGAAAAGGAGGTCTAAATTTATGTAGCCCAGATTTAGAGTTTGGAACAATGAGTTCTCAGCGAGGTATAGCTTGCTCCCAAATGCCCTGTAACCTTGGAGAAATTTCGAGAAGATCTACTTGGTTTCAAGGAAGCTAAATTTGCTTTTACGAGAGCCGACGGTGTTTAGGGAGAGGGGTGAATAGCATGTACCTCACACGAAAGAGAAATTGAGAAGATGGACCCGTAGAAAGGTCGAAGATATAGTAGATCTACACGTAATCAATACTAATTCTTAATGATCCATTCTGTATATAGGACATTTGTTTCTATCGCTTCGTAAAGTCTGTTATCACTTTTATCAATGGTAAAATTAGTTTCTAGTATTTTTCTTTCACTTTTATGAATCTGTAAGTAATCACGTTTTTTTATTGATATTATCGGATGGATATTGAAGAAATTTTATTAGAGTTGATATGAAATCTTGTGATAGTAATAAACAAAGATATTGGCGCAGATCAGATTTTTTGTAAAATTCTGCATAAATTTCTGAGAAATACGATATTTTATTTGACCATTCTATGTAATATAACCTTTTATCTAAAATATTTCGAATTAATATCAATAATCTCTGAATTTACGTTTACCGAAAGTAGAAGTTGGAAATTGTAATGATGTCGATTTTACTTCAACAGTTGCGTATATAGAATCTTTATTTTGAATAACTGTTACAGAGAATCGGAGTTTCTATGTCCATTTTAGTTACGGTCACTATCAGTTCACGACCCACTATCCTTTTTATTTTATAACAGTTTCAAAGCAGTTCTATATCGAATCGATTCTTGTATCAATTTTACATTTTCACGATAAAAATTTCGTGTTTCATCAGAAGCGTCCATTATGTATCTCTTGTTATTTATTTTTACTACACAGATGGCCAATGATAACGAATATTTATGTATTTAAACTTCGAACTCTGTCGTGTAACTTATGAATTTATATTCTACAAATAACTGAAATAAAAGAATTCTACAACAAGATTTACACGAGATTCACAAAATATATACGACATCCTATAAAACGAATAAAAGATAAAATAAAACATTTTGTATAATCAAATTCATGACAATATTCTTGTTCATTGTAGTACACACGAACGATTCTCGTCAATTGGAGCCATTCACTCGAGAAAGAATATCTTCGATCAATGAAAATCACCGATGATTGGCCGCAGTGGTCTTAATCATTTTCCATCCAAATCCAAACGAACGAGTGTCCGTTGAATTGTTCGAAGTTCATGAGCGTTGTTGGTAATGGAGATAAAAAAATAAAAAAAGAAGGAGTCGCCCGAGAAAGAGAGGATTGACAGGTTTCGATGGAGCTCGATCATATTATCGCTCGCAATTTAATGCAGGAGAGAATGCATCCCACTTTAAATGGAATCGAAGTGCAAACGGCTTTGACGTGGCGATCTCGAAATTGCGATCTTGAAAACTGGGTCACTTTCGCTTTGAATAGGCTTGACCGATTACGACAAGAGATTGAAGCAAGTGTCGAGCATCAAATTCTGTCGTCGAATAATGGCTGCGACGTTTACTGTTTAGATTGAATCGATGTCTATAGGGGCATGGTAGATCAACCGGAAAGGGAAATTGTGGCCAGCGTTCCCCATTGGTACATGCTTTGCCAGTGAAACTATTGAAGAATTAATCAGACGACGTCAATGCGTTTCTACGTTGAAAAGTGTAAGAAAATCTTCATGGTATTTCACGACGAATGAATTATGCACGTGTAATCGGAGAGGATACGATTCCTCATACATATAAAAATAAGTCAAAAATATAGAATAATAAATTCTTTCTTACGACGTTTCTTTTTCGAAAAAATAGAATTTGAGCATGGTTGATCGAGGATTGCTACTTGACAAGTTTTTAAATTCATAAAGAAGTCATATTCTACATTTTCGACTTATTGTCACATACAGAATAAGCTCCTGCCAATTCAGGAAATCTTCCTCTAATCAGGAGATAGTCAAATACGTAATACAGTTGACAAGTTTATAAAAACCACGAATTTATGTACAGACACTATTGGTGTACGTACCCTTTGATTCAATTATTTAGGTAATTATTCGACGTGTTCCTTTTTCTGAAAAAGAGAAGAGAGCAACGTGTTATGATAAGGTGATTAAAATTTCAAGTTTTGGAGTAACAAATTACATAGGTGCCAGAATACAGATTGTAAAATCTGTGGAAGCGAAACTTTTTTGCGGCGCACAGGATCGACCTTAATTAAAGCGGCTCGCAACAAGTCACCCTTGAAACAGCCTATTCTGAAGTTCTATCCGCTCGAATATCCTAAAAATATTGTATTCCATTATCGTAACGCATTTTATTCATTGCCGCATTTATTGCTTATTCCGTGATCATACTGCACTATGTGATTATATTGGATCGAAACAGTGATTTATTGAGTTTTCTTTACAGTTGTATTATTATTTTATAATATTTCAATCTTTTTTCATTTTATTTTTATTTGAAAACAAACCTAACGTGACATAATGTGTCCACAATTATCTGGATTCACTTTGAAAGTTGGAGAAGAAGAAAATTGTTGAAAAAGGCAAGAAATTAGAAGAAAAATCTCCTTAATAACCGGGAGTATTGAATAATCAAATCTTCTGCGATATTTCATCACAATTTAACAAATAAAGATTACAGAGGCAATATATGGCAAGTACAATTTTGTTGATTTTTTGATTGTGGTGTTCCTTAATGATTAAAGACGATATAAATAAATACGATATAAATAAAAGATACGAGTCTCTAGGAATAGATAAATCTCAATAAGATAAATCTTTTTGTTTAGTAGAATAAAAGGAAGATATAGGGATATACAAATTGTAAAGTCTTAGGAAGCTTAGAACACGAGAGATCAAGATATTTTTTCTAAAAGAACACTGTTTATACTCTCAATCATATGACTGTACGAGAAGCCATAAAAGGCTCAAATCCCTGATAAACCGACCTCGTTATTAATATCAATATTGTAATCACCCATTTCATCGTATTCACTACTTTCCCTGTATATTGAATCGATCAGACGAACGAGAGCTCTATGTAGTTGCAGCATGTGATTAACAAAGCGGAAAAAGCAGGGTCAGATTAAAAGTGTGATCACGTGCGTCATTCGCTGCACATACCCTGAAAATTTGCATGCACTATTCTCGTACGCGTGACAAAAATTTTTCTTAAAATATTAAAAGTCTCCCTGTTTAATGAAATAAGAGCAAGTTCAGAATATACAAATTCTAAAATCATAGCATGGTTAAAAAGCGTGAGATGAAAGTGCCAAATCTCTGATAAAGCAACCTCGTTATCGATATCAACCTCGTAATCGCTTCTTTCATCGCATTCACTATTTTCCCTGTATATTGCATCGACCGGATGAACGCGAGCCCTACGCAGTTGCAGCGTGTATCTAACAAACCGAAAAACAGCAGGGTCGGATTAAAAGCGTGACCATATGTGTCATCCGCTGCACGTACACTGAAAATTCGCACATCCCGCCCTCGTACGCATGATTTAACCCTGACACACATGGTACACGCAAAAGATATGCGTATTAGACACTGGGGAGGTCTTGACATGAAACATCAGCGTGCCTCGTCCTGGCTACTTGTTTAATTGACCTCGATGCGCAAGTTCAAACAATACCTGTTACACGCTAAAACTGGAACGTTTATTTTCGCGGTCGGTCCCGCCTTGTCTTTCCTCGTCATTGACGTTCAACGCACCTCCTCCCAAGCGTTATGGAAACACGGTGGTGATCCTTGCTCTCTGATTATTGAAACGTCGATCAACGGGTCACGGCACGGTTGGATGTTTGTTGAACTTTTGTTATTCGTCAGGTAAAAGATTACTCTCGATTAGACGAGAATATCGCGAGAACGTTTACGTCAGAGAATGTGAAGCTTCGGGAGCTTTGGTCAGTCGCACAGTTTAGTGTTATAATTGGCGCAGGAGATACAGTGACCATGATACTTATCATAGCGCTTATATAAGTACTAATCAATTAGATTCAAGTGTATTAAGATTAAGTAATATATACATACATTCAATTTATTCATATAAAACGAAATGTATCATCTGTTAAAAAAGCGATTTACTGGGAATTAGGGCTATTAGAAATTAGAATTGTATTAGATAGGAGCAAAGATTGATAAGTTTCAGTCGAGGATCGCAATAAATAACAATGTAATAAATAATTTGAGAGATTTTGAAGGGTATAAATATATACAATATTAATATAGAATTATTTCTTTCTCAATTGGGTGGAGATTTGTTTGGAGATTTGGCTAGTGGTTTAGCCGGAGATTTTTACTTAAAACTATTTAAAAACATGACATCATCTGTATCATCAACAACAAGCTATTTCTTGGTTCATAGTAAATTAATTTCGTACTTAGTCTCAAAATTACGTGTATAATCTAATTTTTGAATTATAGATGGATGTTAAGAAGTTAAAAGATAGTTAATAGATTACAGCGACTGGGCTTATGATACGGAATTCGAATACAGTGGTTTGACAGTTTCGAGGAATGGAGTTAATAAATCATACGAGTTTACGTTTGATAATGAACCTGGAAGGTTGGTAGTTGATTTATATTTAAACATACTGTCGGCTGTGTATACTTGGGATATTCTGTTCTTTCACCCTAGTTATATATTCACATATCATAGTACCAGGGGAGCGGTGCTTGCAATTAATGGTTCTAATGGATGCGAAACCCTTGGGTATGAGGTCTGGGCCTTTATGAAAAGCAAAACCGCAAATCGTATGTGACAAGGTGAACCGAAGCGGAGTTATGACATGGAAAGCGTCTTTAATGGAAATTTCGGTCACTGGTTTACTTCGTTTAATAATTCACTAGTTATTATACAAATTGATTTAATTATTAAAATTAGGAACTTGCTGGAAAATAACTGTTGGCAGGAAAATTGACAGCAAATTATTGCTGTGTAATTTATTAAAATATTACCTTTAATAGATGTAACGTAAAAATTCTAACATAATAAATATTATAATATTTTACCACTCAAGTTTACTTGCAATTTTCTTGCAGTTTTCATTTATAATATCGTAGAACGATTTCGAGTCGTCTAGTTATCTTATTTTATACAGTTTCTAAAAATAAGGAAATAGATTGAAATAAAAGTCCTGATCTAAATGTTGAAAGAGAGAAAGAAATAAAACAGAGAAGAAAATTGAACGAAAAATAATGGGAGTAATAGAAACATAGTGCAAACAAGAAAGCTTAAAATATTATTCTCGATCATGCGTTTAAAAAACCATTGATGTAATGTTACTTAATTTTGTAAAGTATATATTTTCCATCTAGTATTCTATAAAGTATTCTATACATTTTTAAAATAATTTTAAATATGTATTTCTCTGTTTGATAAATAATTTGTGACTGTGAAACGTCACAATTCTCAATATCAAAGCGATCTTAAGAATAAACTTCCAATCCACACTTCATACAGATCAAAGATCCATAAATAAATTACCTCAAATTATCACAGTTTATTTGCAAATTTCATTTGAAACTTATTTCGTGCGAAGGGGCTAATTTTATGGAACAATAAGCACTAGTTTCAGGGTGTGTATTTATATATCGCTATGATAAGTGAAACCTTTCTCGAGTAATAATGACGTCGGAACGATTAACACAGTTCAGATTTGCAATTTACTCGTCGATATGACTGTAATTGTTGATGATGAACACATAGAGTTCAACGCCTCAAGCGACTTCCTGACCCGGGAATGTTGGCGGAGCTTGCGTCGCTTCACAGCACTTCGTCCTACAAATTCAGTCAAGAACTCCAAGAAAGTTCGTTCGCTATCGCAACGCTTCAAAAATTTGCAATTTTCTGCCACAGTGCATTCAAAACGCGACGCAAATGCTTCTGGTTCCTCGTTCCTGCATATGATCACGGTGATTCCAGAGAAAATCAACAAATAATCGAGCCTTGAACGTTCTACGCTTGAAATTCGCCATATTTATTTACTACCACGATTCTCTGGAATTTTTATTTTCAATTTAAAGATCTTTTAATGTACGTAAAAAACTTCGAGCATTCGTTTTTAAATTCCATTAGCGTTGAAACGAAAAATTCGATTAAAAACGAGTAATAGAATTTTCGTGGCAAAGGAAAGAACAAATCCAGGATATGGAGTAAGCAGTATATTTCTCTGCAGATGAATTCTTGTTTCGATTCCTGTTTTCATTAGTTTTTATACCGTTGCAGTGACCTACGAGGTTCGAAGAGCTTGAGGGGTAGAATTGTTAGCGAGAGCTAGAGGATGTAATAAAAAAAGAAATTAACCTTGCAAGATATTTTGAGAAAGTGTTTGACATACTTTATGCACAAACATTTGACGAGGTAAATTTCATGCTTTGAATAGTTTGCTGTTAGGAAACAAATTTGATCGCCGGTAAAAGTTGGTGTTAATGGAGAGCGGGCTGTTTGCACGCTTCGATACGAGGCTATCAAATTGGAATTTTATCTGTCAACATATCAAATTTAGTAGAATCAAATTTGTTGAATTTTAAAATAATTTGTTTAGCTTCCCATACGATCATTTGATAGGACTATAGATGTGTGCAATCAGTGATTCTGAATTTCACATAATATTTAACAAACGAAAGCAAACACGTACCTGATTTGTGTAATTAGAACAGAATTCCCATGTTAATTAAAAAATTTTGCAAACGTATGACGATGGTGTACTGTACCTTTTCGTGTAATTATTCGAGAAATTAAAAACTCTTAACTCTATATATTCTTAACACTAGAATTACCGACGAGGCTAAAGTGTTGCATTAGAAATTCATATACAAGAAATCAATCAAATTAAGAAATCAAAATGGAAGGTACATGAAAAATTACATAACGCAAGAGGAAAGCAAGCAAAAAGGAAGTAAATCCTTTTAAATTTATAAAATTACTACGAGAAACTATGAATAATTGATAATTATATTCATTTTTACCATTTTAGTAGCCCTATTATTAAGTTTTTACCTAGAATATATTTTCATGTATGAAATTTACAACTTACAATGTACAATAATACTATGAAACGAAGCAAAGATCGTCTACTGTATCATTCCCCTAAGATTATATTAAATCAATTGGATATGTCAATAATAAAATATTTCAGAAAAGAAATGTTTTAAAAGTTCATCTTACAGTATAGTATACTCTATTTGTTTACTTTGTTGCTTCTCTCGCACCTTCGTAGAATGTTTTTCGGCGAATCGCTGTTCAATAAAAATCACTCACCTCCTCTTTGCAGAACAAATCACTCAGACAGCCTTCAGCGTTAAGCTGCTTTTCGAGCGACCAGCTAAATTGCTTGCCCCTAAATAGGCCGAAGCATTAAAAGTTTCGGGCAGCTCCGCGCGACATTCTCTTCCCCGTGAAGCTCAACGATCTGTGTCAAGGTTGGAGAATCTTATGGTCTCTAGGCTGAGAAGATAACCCTCGACGCAAGTTCAGACGAAACAAAGAGCAAGATCACTCGTTGCATCAAGGCAATCCCAGCTTTAAGAGGAAACATCACGAAAATGTCAGATGTCCCGAGCTTATTCCCAATTTTTCTATTTATTTTGACATTGCGTAGTACCAGCATTTCCTCTGGTATAACGATACTATTATTGAAGTAGTTTTATTTAATGATCAACGACAATGTTCGGAGAAATATAATTTTTCTGGTAGATAAGATCCTTCGTGCAGAAAATCCTTATTTAAAGAATTTAAAAATGAAACTATTATAAGATACTTATAAAATAATTGTAAGAAATTTAAAAAAGACAAAGGTATATATTCTTCCTTTGTACGGAACAAATCATTGAAATTTGTTTGGTCCTGGATTTTACACTTTTTAACCAATAGCATTACATATTTTGTATACGTGTCTCTAAATAGATTTTCACGGACACTTTTAATTTTGTTATATGCAACCTTGTAGTTCTTTGTACGTCAGCTAACAGGTATGAGAGGTATTTATGATACAACAGTTATGAAACATGATACAAAGTATGTGCTTTTTCTATATTCAATAAGGTGATAAAAACATTCAAACACAAACGCAGGCATAAAGTGAT
Source organism: Bombus vancouverensis nearcticus (assembly GCF_051014615.1). Taxonomy (NCBI): domain Eukaryota; kingdom Metazoa; phylum Arthropoda; class Insecta; order Hymenoptera; family Apidae; genus Bombus; species Bombus vancouverensis. The sequence continues at coordinate 1,299,949 of NC_134924.1, forward strand.
GCTGTACGAGCCGAATTGCATGCAGCGACCTAATTTTTCTGAAAATTAAAGTAGATTAAAAAAGAAGCTGTATCAGAATATTCCGATGAAGCTTTTAATTGGAACAATTACTAACAAATTTACGTATTTATTTTTTTCAACATTTACAGGTACATAGTAGTTTAAAATAAATTCCAGTAGAGACCTTGCATGTTATTCAGCTTGTACAAAATCACTCTTTACTTCAACATTTTTATCTTCGTATCATTCTATTAGATAAAAATATTTTTTATCAAGCACGTTGAATTTGTTACAAGGTCTATTGTCTGATAGACAAAATGAACTGTAAAGTTATTAAATTGAAGGTAATCTTTAAAATTTATTTAAAATAATAAGCATAAGCTTCTTCATCTCGTAAATAATAATATTTACTGTGAATTAATTAAGCTTCTATCTTTTCTAGGACGAGCTAATTAGAACGAGTTGAAATCGCTGTACATCGAGAAATAATTTCATAATTTGGTATTCTATCTGGTTTTCTTTCCGAACAACAACGCGCAAGGAGTTCCTCCTTCTCTCTCTTTTCTCTCATTCTTCTTCTAAAAGAGAATCCAACCGAAGAGCATCGTAAATCAAATCGTAAGGATTCGCAGCCCTTCAAAGGGTGCTCGAGCTTTCTCCGAGACAGCGTTGTCATCGTGGCACAAAAGCATTTTCTCGGCGGCGAGCTAAAAATCCATTTAGCTTCATTGCAGTTTTGAGAATGGAATCAGGGAAAGAGAGAAAGATAGAAAATGGTGAAAGACTGAATTCGCGATAAACGCAGACAGAATGAAACGCGGAGAAAGAACGAACTTTCGCAGGACGAACAGTTCGATGTCGTTTTTCAGTAATATTTGTACTATTGATCGGATTCTGATTTCCAATCTATCCAATGTCGATTTTTGCAGGAAATCGAATTCGATATTGAAGCAGCGTGTCTGTTGTTTTTTTATTTACCAATGCATTAGGGATGAGTAATTTAATAAAAATATGGAAGTAGAAAATTGCAATTAATCCTTTTGCAATAAAAAAATTGCAATCCTTTGTAATTAAGGAAATAATAAGAAATCGGAGAATTTGTTTTCAGATATCAATGAGTGGAATATTAATAATAAATTATCATTGATTCAAATAACTATAAGAAATTCTTCTTTCTCTAGAGTCATTAATAATTGATCTACCATCTGTCTTTTTTGCCTTTTTTCTTTTACTTCTTTCACTTCTTGTTATTTTAGTATGATAATTCTGTTAGCACGGAATTACTACAGTAACTGGAAAGAAACAAGAAGCAGCAGTTGACTTAATGTACCTATTTAAATGTTTCAGTAGCCTCTTATGACTGCTGGGAATCCTTGGAAAAGTTCTTCCTAGGGCATCGAGGAGAAGCATGCTTTATTTCTTTCGAGGTGAAGTTCATCACATGTTCGTTCTAATCTAAAGTACACTATCTTCCACAAGTATTTGGACATTGGTGATAATTAGATTATTGATTCATTGATGATTAACTTTATCAAAGTGTGCAAATTAAAACAGTTAACAGAAAAGCTCTATATGTATATTATACTTCTTAACTTATTATATTGATGTTACTAATCTTCCTATTAACTTAGAAGAATTTTTTCCAACTGATATATAGCGCAAAAATGAAATATCCTGAAGATAAATTTTAAATTTTAAACAATAAAACATCTTCACATTGTTTGACAATAACAATTATCAATTTTATTACTGCGCACGAAACTTTATTATTGTTGTAATATCTTATTATATACAGTTGCGATAATAGTAAAGAATAAAATTGTTACAGGTTTCCTACCTGTAATTTGGTTATCAAATTTTCATCGTAAAATCTAACTTTTTTTAGAACTGTAACCAAATTGTAATTAAATTTCTATTGCACGGCCTAATATTCTTCAAAATCATTCCAATTTTGTCATGAATAAAACCTATCAGTATATAAAGCGCACGGTTTAAAAAAATATCTCTTCGATACTATATTTGATACCTCTTCAATAGTACCATTTATAAAACCATCGCCACTCCTTTCCCCTAATCCCACTCAATATTCCAATAAATTCAAGTCACTTTAAACTTTCCACTCACCACGTTACATTATCGTACGCTTCGAGTTCAGTAGCTCCTTCTTTTCTGTCTAGTATCTTCGTCTACGATTAAACACGTCATGTCAGATTCTTGCGAACGTGAATCAGACGAGACAATTATTCGATTTTGCATCACGTCGTCGTAAATTCTCGCGAGCTGGATTCCACGATTTGAACAAGCCTAGTGCACGTTTTCGATGGCGCACAATTTCGTATTATTTCAGGATATTCGGATACGCGTATATGCAAACGGTTCAATCAACGTAAACGGGACGAGAGATGGAATGTTTTAATCGAACGCACATGGAACGACTGTGCTGCTAGTGAACGCAGCCGAGCTTCTGATGCAATTAAACGCGAATTATTATTGCTCCAATTTCAATTAATCCTGGCAAAGGACCTCTCATACGCCCCCGCAGGTCATCGAGCTCTCACTTCAGGTCAACGATATCGGCGCGTCCTGTAGCCGAGAATACGGGTCACGCTATTCGGGTCAACGGGAAACGTCCTTCGTTCCTTGATTCCCTTTATACACTTCCATGGTGTTCATGGTTATTTCTGTACACGAGGCTGCAACTGCACACGTTCAACGGCTCTCCAACGTCGAGCAGCGTCTAATTCGTCGGACGATCTTCCTTCCTCGCACCCACTTGTTCCGCATTTATTTTTAAAGGCATCCACGGACGTCATACGGGGACGTCTTGATTTGATGATCGTCTCGCGTAATGAAAAGCGCCGTTCGAGTGACTCGTCCTTGCTGTTCCTCCTGCTTCTGGCTACTACGCTCTGTATTATCTAGAAACTCTCTTCCTCCATGTCGATAATTGGCAAGGACTTCAGAATTCGTTATAGTAAATGAGAAATGAGGATTTCACGCGATTATTGCGATTGCCGGTAGTACATATCGAGTGCTTAGGATTATTTCTATTTTCGAGTCGTTCTGATGAGGGAGATGAATACGTGGTTTAATCCTCCATAGGTAAATATTCTAGAGAAATACTTTTGAATTTCTTCGAATATTTTTTTCTTCTTTTTTTTAAGTGGGGCAGGTTGTAATCATTTGATAGAGTAGATGATTGTAGAATATAGTAGAGACATCGATAAGTATTCCAGAATCTTTTCCGATATTTTAAGACTCTCCAGTAGTAACAATATTAGGCTTGGACATGAGCCATCTAGTTTTTCTACCAACAATGAATGTAAAAAATCATATTTATTCAGGAAGAATTAAAAATAACATTTAGATTGATTATAAAAATATATTATACATTAGTTTCATAGCTAGATAGATTTTAGTTGATCTAATTTATAAATAAAGGGGAGTAATTGATCCATCCTACGTCTTCAATTACGAAATCATTCCTTCTTCTTCTTACAATATTTCATCCGAGCTGGACCATTTCAAAGTTCTTAAAATTGCTTATTAAATCAAGAATATATACAACGAAGCCGCTGAAATTTCCTGGATTCTCACAAGCAATTACCAGCGCAGGTGGGATAAAACTCCATGAAGCTGTGTCATCACTTAAAGGTCGTATATTACGTGTTTATTTTATTCGATGGGATAAAGACCGTGAGTACATTTCCTGATTCCACGGATTGAATTTCAGTTTCGCGTCATCTCCATTTTTACATTATTTCAGGTAACGAAGGGATAGCCAACAATTTATGGTTTGTATAAAATCAACCGGGCAAACGATGAAAGCATAAACGGTTGTTGATGCAAATGACGATATGACACATGGACCTGTGCAGTTTTGAAATTTACAGTGGTAACGTTGTGGGAAACGAGCTGAACGAATGCCAAGATCTACATGTCGAAATAACGACGCGGGTAAGAATATTCTTGTTAAGAGGGCGAGTTACGCGCGTGCTGGAAACCACATTTGTCGCAATCCCAATGAAAGTTAAGAGCTCGTTGAGACACTGTCGCGATCATCCACTACTTGTCCACATCAAATTGTATATGTCTTTCTTATCCTTCCTTACATTGTCATCAGACGTAAACATAATTCGATTATTTTCTATTCGTTCCCTTGTGTATAAATAACTTTGGTGTCTTTTTAATTGGCTTTCTAAGTACATTTAAATGGACGGAACATTGACTTATATATCGTTATATATACATATTTTCATGAAAGTTAAGAATATTTATTACTACGTTATGTAAATCATTTGATGAGTCAAATGTTTGAAATATCTCTTAGTCTTTATAAAACATTTACAGTGAATACAACATATGTCCTTGTCCAATGTTCTAACTGTATGATATAACCTTAAAACATCCTCTTTGCTGCAAAGATTATATCGTTTTAAACGTACACCAATGCATTTCCGATTAGCATGTATATTTCGTTTGTTAAATTCGTAAATTTAAACAGTTGAATATTTTCATGACCTACAGTACGTATTTGGAATCATTAACAGTGACAATATGCAGCTAAAACAGTATCTCTCTGTTTGGTCGAGTTATCTAAAGTAAACCATTGAACACAGAAATAATTAGTGTCGCTTTCTTCATTTATATTTTTTTCTGTCTGCGCCATGTGTTCGATTTTTACATGCGCAATGGTTACATCAAAGCTATTTAATGAGAAATTGTTAGTAAACGAAAATTAAATATTCATTAGACAAGGAAAGCATATTGTTTTATATTTATGCGATTTATTTCACAATAAAATGATATTCTAGCGAGAACTCGGAAATTTCACACAGCTAGCTGTATTTTCACAAAGTATCGCGAGAGTTATCCTCTGGTTTATTCAAAAGTTATAATGGATGTCAACACACGCATTTTGACAAACACGATGTTTGACTTCGTTCCAAAGCGACGACGAAAACAAAGTTGTCACGTGATTTTTGCATATTTTTCACTTCCACAGATTTTCCGTGGGCGACGAATATTCATTTTGCAATCAATGTCCAATTATATTATATACTACGTTGGAAAATCGCTTCTAACAAATGAATGAAACGCCACTTGAAAACCATCCATTACCGTTTCGAATTCGCATAAAATTGCAAATTTTTGAAGCGTGCTTTTGCTGAATTGAAAATTCTGTTGTATTACGTATTAATTGGAAAATTGTATACCACACTATGTATTAATCGAAAGTTGTACCGCATTAAAATTTTCTTCGTGCAATATTTATTCTGACGTTCGATACGTTGATACAAAATCCATTTCGTCTCTTTTATTCCTTTGTTCGGTACTAAAAGCACTTATTAATAACATATACGAGTGGAAAATCTAGAAATTTTTACAAAGATACCTTGTGTTAATTGTAAAGTGATTAAAAATAAAATGAAAGTTATGAATTTGAGCTGCTATAGAACGAACACTTTTAGTCAAACTAAAAACTTGATGTATGTGCTGGAATTTCGCGTGTTGTATTTTGAAAAATGTAGAATGTAATTGCTTTAGCAATATCGTAAAACTGATAAAGTAAATATGCTCAAACTCTATAAACAAAATAATTCGTAATTGTTGAATAGTTTACGATCTTGAAACGGAAATTAATTATAAAACGTAAATTAATATTACTGCGATAATTTATTTATATCGTTAATTAAATCAGAATTTGCTGCAAGCGTATTCAGATTATTATATATTCAATGATCTTTAAATAAATCCCTCTATAAAAGAAAGACAAATAATGAGCTACATATTAATTTTGCTTTCAATTGTTCAAAATACAATTCTGCTAAAATATCGGCTTGCATAGTGTTTTGTGAGCGTTGCATTGTCGCATTATACATATACGTACGTATAGTAATGTACGTGTAAGGTAAAAAGCCGCGGCCTAATGCTACGGTCAGAAGGCTTGGTAATTACATAGTTAACTAGGAGATGTAGATTATCTTGAATGTTTTACGATGACACACGCCTATTGACCTTAACTAAGTACATACTCTTATTCTACCACCGAAGGAAATGCAACATTCCTCTTCGTATTCTCTCCTTTTTACCACGAACAGGATAGCTTGTAAAAAATTGTTGAGAAACCCGTATTTAATTCTCATTTGATATGGTACAAATGATAATGATAAATAATGACAAAAAAGATAATGACAAAACTTGTTACTTAATAAAAATATATTTAATAATTTATTTTATAGAAATCTACTTAACAATTTATTTAGTACATATTTATTTAATAAAATTTATTTCATGAAGAGTTAATGATTTAATAAAGAGCTCGCTTAACAACTGTCCTTGCATTATAAGGATATAAAAGTTAGTGAGAAACGTAATACTCTGGTTGGAGAATTGTAAGTCGCGCGGAAGAAAACGTAAAAGCGTCGCATTTTACTGTAAATACATACAGGAATTTCGCTATTGCTCCTACTGTGGCTATTCCGTGCTGATCTCTGAGAATATTTGAATCTTGAAAGATAAAAAATTACATATATAATACACATTCCAATTTCGTACACGTTTAATATTCCAAATAGGCAGTTATCTAAAAAATATTACTTTATACGCGTTTACATAAAATAAAATGTTTCTGGAAAATACTTATAAACCCACTCGGTCAAGTCCCGATTATATTTGAACTTGAAAGTACTGTTTTCTCAATGTACATATAAAGATCTACAATTTATCTCACTTAGGAATTTATTGAAAAGTATAGCTTTTCTTCGCTGTCTCCTTTTAGAGATATTCACGAGAATTTATCTCTACCTTAAAGATCATTAAAAGGTATAGCTTTTTGTTTTCTTTTTCCAAGTATTCCCGAGATGTTCGAACCTATTTACAATACACTTGATTCCATTACTAAATTAATATTGTAGTGTCCCCGTCAACGAACACGAAGGACCGTTATATTTTTTTCAAGCAACGATCACGTGATCTCGGCCGAAGATCATAATTTTCACCTCTTCCCAGTGGATGTTTTACGAGCTTCATGCATCAAGGTTTAGCGTTTAACGGGATATCCGGGAGTCGTTGAAAGATTCAGATTACCTAGCTCACGGTGTGCATTATGTAGTTAAATGGAGCGACCTGTTTTAATCTGTGCCTAGAGAAATTTTTACAATTTCACACAATTTCAAATATCATGAGTCTTTGTTATCTGACGAGATATGACATTTTGAAAACTCGAAGTATCTTTAATCAGAAATCATTTTAATACTTTGTAACTCGCGTTACGTGATAGACGCTTGTTAACATTTTCCCTTTTGTTTAAGCTTTAAGATTTATTCGCTACACACTGTAAATATAAATATACATATATATCTTGTATTCTAATATTACAATCTCCGAGAGATGACAAGACACGATTGCACAGGTACATTTAGTTTGGTGATTAAAGCAATCATATTCAGGGTTAGTTGCAACTTCGGTACCAGAAGTTGTAGAACTAATTTCGTCCTTTGAGTATGGAACAAAGACCATTGTCATACGATAGTGATAGCTACATACGTGTACATGAGCATTTCGGGTCGTTAATTATGCGAACTCGTGCGAGAGAAGCAGCAAGATGCATTTGTTAAAATTGTATTTACTTACAAGTACTCTCTGCTCGTTGTTAAGTTTTAAAGTTAGAAATGCTTAATCTTTGCTTACAAAGTTAAGTATTCGAAGATCCAAGTTAGATCAATAAATGTTGAAAGGAATAAATAACACGAAAAGTAGTTACAGAAAGTTTCACAGTATAGAAAAGTTATTCGATTGGATTACCAAGTATAGGTTCGAATTTTGTTTGTCAGATATCTGCTACTAGAAATTGAATTATTCAGACCATGCGTGGATTCTTTCTTCCGAATTCAATATTTGTCCTGGTATCTAACGGCAGTTGTTATTTACCAGATCGTCTCTGTACTTTTCTTTTTCTTTTATTTGCCAATTTGCTCTTTTTTTTTCTTTTTCGTGTTCAAAAGATATTCAACTTCCTTTAAAAAGGTAGACGGTAATACCGTCTACATAGACATAAAAAATGGCCTTTCCGTTACAATAGATCTTCTTTTACATGCAGTGACTACAGAAAGTATTTGCACATGTCATCATTTTCTAATAAAGCGTTTTTTACCAGATTCTGCATTTCATTTCCATGATATTACGTTTTTATAGTCATACGAAGATACAAGTTCGTATAAATACGGTTCTATCATATTAATATTCTCAATTCATATTCTCCGCGATTGACATAAGTACTCGTGCTTATAAAAAGCTTTAATCAACTTCATCAAGCTAACAATATTTATCCATCGTAAAATATCGTGCCTTCCTAGAAGATATCTAAGTCGAGTGGAAATTACGTTTGTGTAAAAGTCATCCGATTTTTCCTGGCTTCGTTTAACGAGTTTCAGCTCTTTAAACACACGTTTTACTGTGCTATTTATTTAAGACTAAAACTCTGGAAATTACGAAATTATTCACGGATCTACTGTTTTTACAGTTTTCCTGTCGATTTGATTAAACGCACTAACTTCCACCACCCTGCTCCTTTTCATTTCATATGCGTAATAATATGGCGTTAAATCTTTAATATATATGCAAATCATTATTGCTTTTCTGCTAAGTTACAAATTTCTTCTTCAACTTATTCCATGTATCAATCTCTTTATAATAATTCAAATTAGTACTATAATTATTTTGTGACTGACGAGATAGAACGGTAAATTCCCTTATTTATTAACTAAATCCAAATGTTGTGAGATTCTTTCATGTTACAAAAGTCTATATACCGTATTATTTTAAAAAACTGACAATATATTCATACGAAGACAGGCACAATGTTTACTAAATAAATTCATCTAATTGAAATTAACGAAAGATTGGTACAGAAAACGTAAAAACTTTCGTATCGCTTAATAGTTATCTTGCGTACTATGGATGATTCGCTCAGAAAATTTATGGAACATTAATTAAATAAAATCACAGAGATTTTGTCACCCACTTCGTTTACTATTACAACTCCCTCATAGTATGATATTAAATTTCATGCAACATAATTTCCAAAGTCCTAGAACAACCTCGAATTATTCCCGTGGCATCAAGATTCGTGAAAATCTGTTGCGCGTAATATATCAACGCCTCACCCGCGTTGCCTATATCCGTTGAACAGCCAAACTCGCTCGATAGTAGTAAGGCTCCTCCTATTAGGTTTCGAATTAATCATCTTCTTCTGCGAACTTCTGCGAACGTTATCGTTTCGTATATCGATATCAACGTGTATTGTCATGGATGTTACTAAACTTGCCGTATCGAAACTCAAGGATAATGCGGTGGCAATTTTCTTGCTATCGGATTTTCCAGCTGCATCCTCTGACGCCATCGCCCTTTCTAGCTAGCTTAGTCCGGAGTTATAATCATCCAGAAGTCTATTCCATGCAAATTAGCTATATGATGCGAACACGTCGCGTCCAGATAATGTAGCAGTGTTTCTGTGGCCTAGCTTACGATACTCCGTCCAAGACAGATGTTCCTTGATGACACTATGTATAAATTGTCCGCAATATTCTCCTGAAGTGAATTTCATATCTGTTAGAGGTGTTTTAACATTACAACTCGTTCCATTCTAACCGACCAAAGGATCAAGCGGAAGTTGCATAAATGCGATGTTATTAACGCGTTGACAGCCACACTAAATCTATACTAGTTCACAAAGGTGTTTGAACGTTTATCGTAGAGGAAAAAATAGCAAGAACGGAAGAAAAAGTTATTGAATAAATCCTTGGACTCGCTTTTCATAACCGCATTGTTAAGAAAATAGAATTCGATAATGTAAATTGATTGAAAATGCAATGTTGGTAGTGGATCTTTCTAATTATTGCTCTATGTAAACAAGCGTGAAAATCATATAGAGAAATGAATTTTGATCCTGTTTGATGCGTTATTGCCTTATCGTATTATTCGCATCAGAATGTCTATTTAATGTATAAATTATCGAGCATGTGATCTCAATCATCAGTAGCTAATGTATAATATGGATTTCTCGGCAATTAACGATATCTCAGCTGCGTGCATCCATATCTGTGAATTGCGGCCAACGTGTTGAAGTCATTGGTTTCATATACAAAGTTATAATAGCGGGAAAATTGCTTTTCCTAATTGATACAGTTATAGCCTATTCAATTTGGCTATATCTAATGGCATATCTCTGTTTAATATAAAACAGTTTTAAAACTAGTAAATGTTTATATTTATGCTGTAAACTTTTTCACACTAATAAAAATATCATGAATAGACGTAATCTGGCTCCCCTCTCTCCCAAAAAGATACTAAAAATTTGTGAAATATGAAAATCAGATACTCTGTACCACTTAATATTTGTTAAATACTAATATTAAAAAATATATGTAATATTTATCATAAACATATATTATTGTGCTATACAATTGTATACTTCCGTGTTATTATTAACACAATTATTTTTTGTTAACTACCTTAAACAGTTCACAAAAATAAATAAATGAATCCTACGCCTTTTATGAATATTTAACATACAGTTGGGTTACTCGAACATAGCGTAAGGTTTGAATTTCATCATTCTCGGTACATGTCCGCGTTTCTTATCTGATAATGAATATATACGAGAAGGCCAAAGTGAAGGAAATTCTATTCTCTTAATTCCGCTCGGTATACATTCATAAACATCAACCAGGGCAACCTTTCCTGTTACATTAGCGATAACAGAAAATGTGTCAGATAAAAGTTGAAGGTGGAAGGTTGAAGATAGCCTCACTGGGGATGGAGGATTTCCGGACGTTTCAAAGTACCAGTTATTTCCTTTAACGGGACACTATATTTCTACCTTTTTATTTCTGTTTCCCTCTTATATATAACTTGTAATTATGTTATCAATAAATCTACTCTATCTTCTATTTTATTATTTTATTAAAGGAGGAACAATGATAGTAAATATGATAGTAAATATTGTAAACTGTATGTGTAATTAATGTATAACATCTACAATATTTAGTTAAATTTAATTCATATATGAACATTAAAATTAACTGGCTGCCATAATTTAAATTTCAGCGTGCTTCGTGATAAATGTAGATGAAACAGATTGATATTTTCGACTCCCTCTCCGTTCCCCACATCTCTCTCTTTCTCTCTCACTCCCTTTCTCTCTCACTCCCTTTCTCTCTCACTCCCTTTCTCTCTCACTCCCTTTCTTTCTTTCTTACTCTCTCTCTCTCTCTCTCTCACTCCCTTTCTTTCTTTCTCTCTCTCTCACTCACGCCCTTTCTCTCTCTCTCTCTCTCTCTCACACTCACTCACTCTTTCTCTCTCTCTCTCTCTCTCTCTCTCTCTCTCTCTCTCTGTCCCTCTACTAAGAGTATTTTAAATTCATGACGTGAGGATTCGTCCAGAGAATTGCTTTCCTTTGCATTTTTATCCATTTCATTGTCATTACGGGATTCTTCGTTAAAAATTTACATTTCTGATAAACATTTTGCGACATACGACTCCAAAATGTCAAAAAAGGTAGCAAATTTCTAATACGTCTTCAAATTAACAGAGATCTATAATGTCTCTAATAAAATTTCGGAAGATGACAAATTTTTAATACGGTTACAAAGTAACAGAGATTTAATTTCAATAATATCAGAAAATATCGCAAACTTTCGCTATGAATTTAAATTGACAGAGGTTCGTGTTCAACAACCCAAATACTAATCAGAAGGTATCACTGGTTTCCGATTCGGTTCCAAACGAACACACAGGGAACTTCATTTTTCGAGCTATAACCACCAGAGAAATTATCCGGTCGCTTGTCCGAAACCGCACGAAACTCCAATCCTTTCCTTGGTTATCGACTCTCTTCATCCGGAATCTTCGTTCCAAAATGTCAAACGCAAACAAACCGTATCGAGCTTGCGGCGCCCCTTTGCACCCTTGGCGGTACTCATGGCTTTACCACGACGATTAAATTTATTTCTCCTGTCTGGTAAAACGGATCGAAACGGTGTTGAATTATTGAGCGGGTCAGACCGCAGCTATATCCGTGTTTGATCGGATGTACACGTAACTCTGTCGCATCCTGTCCTAAGAGTAATTAGTCAATTTTAATCGGGCATGGGCACTCGGTCGCATTTTAATTGTATTCAGTAGATCAATTTGGAGATTCGAATTGCTAAGGGAGTCCAGTTATAGAAAAAAAGTTGGGTTTGGTTGATTTGAATTTTGTTGATATAACGCGTTCTTGGATTTATTGAGAGATAATGTTGTAAAGTATTTTATTTGTTAATTGTGTATATACACTATTTTGAGTGATGTAATATAAGGTTTTTATATAAGTAAAAGTATTAATACAATTTCTTATTGTTAAATCATAAAGAAATACAAAATTTTGGTTAGATTTAAGGTATGTTACTGGCTTTCCATTTTTATTCCATGTTTTATTCAATAAATAGCAATAATAATTTTATGTTATATAATTTACAAAATTAAACTAGCTTATTAGTTTATTTAAAGATAATATTGTTGCAGAAGTGACAAATAATTACCAGAAAACATTCATTCATGAATTAAGTAATTTCACTCAAACAATTGTGGATCTCGTCCATTCTACACTTTAAGCGGCCATATCTACCTTCTAACGGGTGGACCTTTCCTTCCATAATTTAATCTTCAGTAACTTTATCCTTGCATTTCTAATACTCGAAATTCAGTGACTTATAGTTAATATAGTTCCCTATAAATATTCATGCCAAAATTCTAATTCTCACAGTAAATATATGCCTCCAGCTATTATTAGAATTTTCTGACCAAATTGTCATTTCATTGCAATTATATCCTGTATTACTAACAGTTAACTATTCTGCAATTATTTGAAAGGATCGCAAAGTATTTCATGAATGTTCGATATAATTTTTATATCTTGGTAGAAGTGGCAAAAGTACAATAAAATGAAATGCTGAATTCAATTCAGAATTCGTTGGTTGCAAATTTTGGTAGTTATATCTTTTTAGTAGTTATATTTTTTAACAAGGTAACGTCTGTGTATACGATAACAAGATAAGTCTTGTGTATCGACGAAGAGTAGGCAAAAAATGTAGAATTTTAACTAGAATATACAATTCCATTCATTAGATAAGAGTAACAGAGTCACGTTATCATTTATTCAAAAATGTTTTTAATTACAAGAAATTAGACGCTTTAAGGATTTGAAGAAACATTGTTAAACAGAATGAAAAGTTGTTTAAAGAAGAACTTGTGAGGTTACTTCAATAGTCAGAAAAGATATATTATTTAACAAAATGTTAAATTTTTCTTAAATTACAATCTAATATATACATATAATACATACATACGTACATACATGTAACTGTAGAAATTGTGTAACAGGCCTTTATTTGGAAAAACCCTTTCATGTCGACACCGCAATAAAATTACAATTTGAATGTCACTATATACTTTGAGGTGAATATAGAATTAGCTGATGTAGATAACTCGATAAATATTTATATCTCGAGCGTGGCATCAGGTGTAGAATTGTAAAACAAAGTTGGGACTGTGTGAGGCTGATGTTATCTTTAAGTTTTGTAAGCTTTGTAGTGGAAAGTGAAATTGTGGTATGATTTATCCGACAGAGGGAAGATTATATTGGAGATTGTAGTTACTGGATAAAACTTTCTAGTGGAAATCCAACTTCTCTAAAATGTCTCGATAATTGACGTACTTTAAATATTTTGTCTGTGATTTCTGCAATACTTTCATATTATTATTAACTAAAATTTAATTCGTTGTAAGTTTGTAAGCAACGATAAAAATCATTAAAACTTCAGACACTCGAGAATAAAATTTTCTTATTTATGTTGAGCAAAACTGTGATAAAAAGGAATGACTTGCCATTTTTACATTATTTTTCTCCCGTCTCTTTTATTAAGATCATTAAAATTGTTTTTCGAAGTAATATAAAACTCCTTTGGAGTATATAGCAAATATAGTTGTAGGGTCGTTCCTTGTCAAGTCGAAAATATCGAAGCTTATTTTTTTCAAATTACTAAAGTCTTGATTGTAAAGAAACGTTGCTTTCATTTAAGTTCATAATATGCGTAAATAAAACATGAAATGTTTATCTTTGATATTCTTTCCTTATTTTCATTTGTTACAATTATTTGTCAGTAAAGAGATAAAATTCTTTAAACATATTTTCTAAAAATAAAGAAGTACAATTTCTTATTGTTAATCCTTGCCTTTAATACCATTTTTCTATATTAGGATGTTATAGTAGACCTTTCCTTCATTTCAACATTCTCTTTCTAAGTAATATAAATATAAGAGCATGACAGATCCCATTAAAGATCATGCGGCAGTGCTAGAAAAGGTCATTCGCACACTGTTCCCGCCACAGGACAGCCCGGGACAGCCGCGCACCACCTAGACTTGGACAGTGGAGTGGCGAGAGAAACTAGAGGTTGCAGAGGAGGAGATGCTGGATGCGACGAAGAAGATGGCCTCCCGCAACGTGGCGCCGGGCCCGGGCAGAGTCCCGGGACGGATATGGGCAGAGACGATGGCGATCATGGCCCCCAGACTACGTCACCTATTTACAAGGTGTCTGAGGGAGGGAGTATACCCTCGGATATGGCGCATGGCGAGGCTGGTCCTGCTTCGGAAGGAGGGACGACCGACAGACTCGCCGTCCGCATATCACTCGGTATGCCTACTGGATGAAGTGGGCAAGCTCTTCGAAAGAGTCATTGCCGCCCGTCTGGAGGCCCACATGTCAAGGCAAGTGCCCGGTTGGCACGAAAGCCAGTACGGCTTCCGGCGAGGCCGCTCGACGATGGATGCGGTGAACCGGGTACGAGAGATGCCACGGACCATGGTTTTCCGGGGTGAGGTAACGCTGACAGTCTGTTTAGACATAGTCAATGCATTCAACACCATACCTTGGGACGGGATATTAGAGGCCCTTGAATTTTTCGAGGTGCCTCCTTACATCATTCGTGTCATGCGGGCCTACCTGAACGACAGATGGGTCGGCTACACCGGCAAGGATGGAGAAGAGTGGTGGCCCGTTGAACGCGGGCTTCCGCAGGGTTCGGTTTTGGGTCTGATTCTGTGGATCATTGGATACGACACGGTGCTTCGTTGTCCCATGCTCCCAGACTCAGGCATGGTGTTACGCAGACGACACATTGGTCTTGGCCGGAGGACGCTGGTGGCACGAGACGCTGCGCCACGGAGAGCTTGCCGCCGCTTGCGTGATACGGGCTATACGAAGGCTGGGCCTGAAGGTGTCCCCAGTCAAGTCGGAGGCCATATGGTTTTATGACTACCGACGTAGAGGGACTCCTCCGCCCGACCTGTGTCTGGACATAAGCGAAGAGGAGGTTGAGGTAGGACCACAGATGAAATACTTGGGCCTTACCATCGACAGTCAATGGACGTTCGGGCCGCACTTCAAGCTCCTGGTTCCCAAAGTGACAACGACAGCCAACGCCCTATGTGGGCTGCTGCCGAATATCGGTAGGGCAGAAGTAGGAGTGCGCCGACTGTATGAAGGAGTCATCCGTTCTCGGGTCCTGTAAGGGGCTCCGGTGTGGGCAGAGGATCTGATGAAAAGTCGATGCAGTCTATTCTTGTTGACGAGGCTTCATAGAACCGGGAGGAGGCAAGGCTTGAGACTTGGGAACGGTGGCGCAGTCAGCTCGCCGCCGAGAATACGGTGGGGGCACATCGGTCCGTTGGAGCGGTCCTACCGAACTGGGAGGCCTGGAGAGATTGTGGCGGGCTTCCACTGACGTACAGAATGACGCAGGTGCTCACCGGGCACGGTGCGTTCGGGGAGTTTCTGCTAAGGATTCGGTGGGAGGTAACTAGTACGTGCCACCACTGCGAGAAAGAGGAAAACACGGCACAGCACACGCTGGAGTTCTGCCCGGCGTGGGAGGAACCGCGCCGTGTCCTACGACTCGCCATCGGCGAGAGTTTGGCCCCCGAAGCGATCGTAGAAGCCATGCTGAGGGAGCAACAGGAGTACATCGCCGTCCGCTCCTAATGCGAGCAAGTCATGCTCGCAAAGGAGCGCGCCGAGAGAGAAAGGGTGAGAGGACAACACCCATCGAGAGTGCCGTCACGCCGAAGAGGGTCTGGTCTCTCCTTCGAATTTGCACGGCGGCCCAGGCAGCTTGGCGTCAGGAGGAGTGGTCCCTCCTAATGGCTCAATCAACCAAGGATGACTCCCGATTACACCATCAGGGAGAAGACGAAGGAGTGCCCCAACGGCAATACCTCTCCTACCAATTGTCAGGACGATCACCGTGGAGGTTTTAGCCGGTACGAATCCGGCACTACCCGGCGCCTATGAAGGTTTCCTCCACGAAAAGAAAGCATCCCATTAAAGATCGCTATTAATCTATTGGGAAGGAAGAATAGAAACTATCTCCGAGTTTCTCCACAGTGTCATTATCCAGTACTTTGACATTCAACATTGCATTATCTATTGCAAACAGCTCCTTTTTGATTCAATGAAATTTGTATTTTCCTAGGATAAAAATGAATAAAATCATTATATATTTATCGCGTGCGAAATAAAAGAAATATCTCCTAAAGTTTTTGCCATTTGATATTGGATAAGTTATACAAATACTGAAGAAGATTCATCATTCATATGATTAATCTATCTTTTCTTGTATCTATTGAAAACAAGATAACCATTAAATCGATAGGATTCTGTAAATCGTCATATGATAAAAATGTTTATAACTGATTTCTTTGCAAGTATATTATTATATTATAACTGATTATAATTTCCATCGTTAATCTTTAGAAGCATAAAAATCTCTGTTAATTTATATCGCTTTTCCTTTGAATTAATTATTTATATAGAAACTTTCTTTCTTCTTCCATCTTTTTATTGGCGGAAATAAAATAAAATAACAATTTTCACATTATTAGTGTTACTGTACTGGCACCACTTGATTTTAAACAATTAATTAATTTAAGTAAAAATTAAATTTACTATCAGTATAGTGTTGTGTTATTGACATGTTTTACTTGCAAACATAACGAAAACTCATTTCTCTTGGTTCTGTTATATCATATATTTATCGATATTTCGATAAACTATTATAGACATTAATTAATTTTTTTTATAAATTATTCTTTAATGATTTCGATCCATATTTCACTACGAAGTGGGAAAAGAAAATTTATTGAAAGTATGCGAGAACGAATAGACTTCTAGATCATGTTATTGACATTTGAATGATATACAGATACGTTGGAACTCGCACAGATTCCTGGAACTCATTCGCGACATGACCAGATCGGTGAAATCGAATGATTGCGGACCTCGAGGGACTCGACCTAGTCGACCACAGACCGATTGTATACTAACAGAGGCTACTCGGAATTCATAGGATTTGTTGCAAGTAACCATGATCCTGTTAGAACTCGATATAATAATTATAAGCATGAAGGGCGCCAAGCGATTCAGAATTGACGAAATATTGTTTCGAGATATGACAAAATTGCTGAGGTTTTAAGATCTTTAGAAGATGTAAGAAGATCACGAAAATTACTTTAATCGCGTAAAGATTATTCTAAATCTTTGATCTATTCTAAATCTAAATTTGTTAAAATCATCGAAATCTCGTATTAATTATTCTAAGTCACCTAAGATTTCCCAATATCACTGAAATCTGGAACAATTTAAAAGTTACTGTGGTCACTTAGAACCCGACGTGTGAATCGTCACGAATTCTTAAGTTCTGATATAGACTGTTTTGGATTCCTAGGATTCAATATAGACTGCTATACATATGTTAGAACTTGATATAGGTAACTCTCAATCCTACGGAATTTAGTAAAATATACTACGGATCCATTGGAATGCTGTGGATGGCATGTTGTGGATCGGTTGGAACGTAAATAGATTCAATTCGATGGGTAGACAATTTGGAATCAGTAAGATGATATGCAGAGTTCTGTAGTAGTATCTTCCGAGTTTTAGTATTGTATTTGCAATGATTACGAACGTTACTGAACACATCTATCGGAATTTATGTAAATCTATTTGATAATTTGACCTCTAGGATCTCAAATCCTAGAGTTTATCTGGGCTTTGATATCTATCTTGGATTCAATTCTGACTTTATGACGCATCTACCTAGTGCATAGATTTTAGTTGGAATTTGAGTTTTAGATCTATGTTTCTGAGAACCCATTCAACCATTCGACTATAATATTTATTGTGATAATTCAGCTTTTAATTATCTGTTACATTTGATATATTAATCTATTAAACGAATCATTAATCAAACGCTTAACTCAAGATTTTAAAACCTCTCACGTACAAGATTAAAATTTAATAAAAATAAATCATCGGTTGAAATGCTAGATGGAAACGAAATAAACAAGGGAATTTTATCAAATATAGCGGGTTCATAGATAAAGAAATTATTACAAAAAAACAGTTCTGCAGTTAACAGGACACTAATTTGGAAGTAATTTCAAATTTATAAAAACCAATAAAAGCTTTGGAACAATTAAAAAAATTTTGGAACGTAACAAGTAAAATATATCGGATTTCATGGATTACAGAACACTCGATATTTTCAATATCATTGCCATCAAATATCACGTAACTTGTGGGCTATGCTATAAATATATACGTTTATTTTTAATGCCTTATGTTTACTTTAACGATTGTTTAAAATATCCATCATAGGTACGAACTCAAGTTACCCTGATCTATATTTTTCTGCCTTCCAGCAGCAATATTAATGTTTTCCACCGAAAATTCTATACCTGCACGTTATAATGAATTTAGCCAATGTTTGGGTAATGGTTTCGCTCGAAACAAGCCTGCTTAATGAACGTATTCCCAGTCAAACCAATACGGCTATATACACGTGGTAACGGTAAAACGTAATTATCGGATTTCTGTTATCGTATCTAAATTTCTGTTTGTTCATCGCCATGCGATCACCTGCATCTGTGCATCCACGGACACGTAAAACTAAATATTTAACGATGTCAACGGAATAACGATGGCAGCGCTAAATAGTTGCACGATCTCCATCAGTGAAAAATATCGTTAAAAGAAAGGATTTTGCTTTGTAGAACGAGTGATTTATTTCTTAGTAAAAAGTCCCGACCTTTTATCTACATGTGTTTGATATAGTTCGATCGATAGGATACCACACACAGTCTCTTAATTAACTCCTAATTACCATGTAGATACTTCGTGTCCGATAATTAAACTATCTTCCTGAAAGGAGTGCTTTTCCTTGTCAAGTTACAACCGCAATTTCTTTTCGAGCATTTAACTTCGAAACTTCTAATCTTTATTTTTGGTTTATAGCGAGAGTAACTTATTTAAAAAAATTATCAATTTTGAGGTATCTGAAGGAATTCGAAGAAGAACGTAACAATTCGAATGCTGTTGTAATTTCTCGAAGAATAGATAAAAATAAGGCAGAATAAATAAATATGGATACTTATGCCAATTCATACATTCATAATCTAAACGGAAATTTGTTCCATCTACTAAGTGTATACTAGATAGTATTCTGATCAGTATCATCCATTGTATTTCAAATATATTAACCACGAATAAACGCTGTACGATTTATAGATAGTAGAAAAAAATTTCCATCGTTAAATGGATGGCTTCAAACCGATTTTTTGATAAATGTATTTTTTCCAATGCTGTCACTCTTCGATCAGAACGACTACATTATATTGGAATGTCGCGTTTCAAGTTTCATACAAAAATGAATCGATTAGCATTTATATCGTAGGTTCCCAGTAAAAATCCCTGACGACACCATATGTCATTCATCATAGTTCACAATACGCGTTCTATTTCTGCGATATTTTTGTTTCCCGTAATACAGACACACGTCGGTGTTTCGTGTTTCGTCGCTTTCGTCCGACAATGAATATATTCGCAGAATATTGAGGTCGAAGATTGGATTAGGCAATTTGTTCGTGACAGGCCAGCAGTTATTTTTGCGCCACGTAAATCATTTCGATAAAAAACTTATTTTCTTTTGTCGGCGAGCAATCGAGATAAAATCGACATCGGCGAATAAATCTTAGTACTTTGAAGCCAAGAAAGACCCTCGAGTTATCAATTATACTTTTAGCGCGACAATTAACTATTCAATTTTTATTGTCGAAAATATCGATACAAGAAAATTTGAGCATTTACCATAGAAAATTTCCATATTCGTATTGTATGGATTGTATGAAACATTTTGATGTTCCATTAGTAATAAGACTCCATTATAATAATTATAATAATTATTATAATATTAATTATAATAATTATAATAATTATTATATTGATAGATTTTCGAGACGAGTTTAGTTGTAGTGCCAATGAAATTTCTAAATATTTCGTATAACGCGCACGATATATACATGAAATGTTTCTATGTACAAGTGTACAGGGTATTCACGAGCCACTGTACGTTAAATAATAGGGAACTTCGTCTATTGTGTTAGTCGGGTTATAAATAGACGTCGACTGATAAATGAAACTGATGTTTAAATGTTACACAATCTCACGAGTTTGCTCTAATTACACGTACTGGAAAGAATCAAAGCAAATCTAACGGCATTCCGATCTTTGCAAGCAGTGTGAATGCTATTCCGATTTTCCTTGTTCCGGACACATAAATACTCACGAAAAACCGTGCCAAACATCGTTTAATCAGCAACGGTCTGTACGTCACGGTGCTTATTTACTAGTCTAACAAGCGTATTGCGTATAATCGTAATATTTCGTTTCGACAAATATTTCGCGTACGCCTGTTTCAAACTCGTTGAAAGCTAAATTAATATCCGTGGAAAATATGGAACGTTGGATAATCACAAAAAAGGAAAGGATATGACGTTTCATCCTTAAACGTAAAAAAATCATCGCAGAAATTTTTACGAACGTCATTTTAATGAGATTTTAAAACGTAAAGTAAGAATTTATTCACCTCGTTTCCATTAGAGAATCCTGTCTCTTCGAATCTCCATTGAGCTCGCGATGAAACATCAGCGGATCGTTCAATTTGCTCGTCCCTATTCCAATTTTAAATCTTTCGACTATTTCAACACTTACCCTTCTCCATCTCTATAACATAATTTCTGATTATACAATTATAAGGTTATGAAATCAAACTTTTCTAAGGAATCGAATTAAACCGGCGTCCTTTTCCCACTGATCTACGTCCTTTTCTACTTATCCAGGACCCGTTTCTTTTTCCTCGAATGTCGCTTGTTTTCTATAGGGAACAAAAAGTAATAGTGGCGCAACAGGGACGGGGAGAGGGTCGACGAAGAGATGAAAAGAAAGGGAAGCCAAGAAGAAAGATGCACCCCTATTCCAACGACTGCTTGCTGCCCCATTACGTAATCGACGTGCTTTCCTTCGTTCCTGCCTTTTTCGCTTCGGGATCAGAGATTATGAAATTTTTTCCTTAACAAATCTCCCGTAACATAGTACAGTGAATCATCAAAGTATCTCGACACTCTTTGAAATTTTCTATGCGTAGGATTTTAAAACGTAGCACCGCAACGAGACACGACTTTCGTAATTATATTGAGAAATTTTGGAACGCATCTGAAAATTTATATAGAAGTCACAAGATATTTATTGAAAGCGTACACTTAGCAAAGCTCACCAAGCTGTTTGAACAGTCAATTATTCGGTATGGTATTAATAAGCCATAATATTTAGTGAAATTACTTTTAGCACTAATTGTATGTTTAGGGCTACTATTCATGATGTATACTAATTTTCCGCAATAAGTGTCTTGTTACTTCTATGTACACTTTCGGATTAATTTCAAATTTTATTATTATAATTACGATAGTCATGTCTCGTGACAGTGCTGACGAAATTCGAAAAAGTTTCGTAGAATGCATATAATACATTCGTAAGAACTTTTTGTGATAAGTGTTTGAACAATCTCGTGATCCATTATAAGAACGGCAATGGCAAATCCGAGAATGACGCTCGATTTTTCCTTCCGTCGCCTCTCCCCTTTCCTTCTCTCCCTTGCTCCTATGTTCTCTCCTTTGAAATGACGAGACGTTACGGCAGACCCGATTTCCGAGAATGGTACGCGTTGCAAATAACCGGGTGTAAATAGCACGAGAGCAAGTCTATTAATTAGAGGGAGAGCCATAGAGAGACAAGTAGGGAGAAACTCGTTTATTGCTTTCGATCGGGCGGCTCTCTTTAATAATTTCGAAGTTCGAATTATTATTAGTCTGCCGATTATTTAATCGCAATTTATGTGTTTCGCGTTTTGTTTCTAGATTTTGTAATTTCAAATCTCCATTCGAATCGAAATCTCCCTTCTTTGATGATTAAAAATTAACGGAAACGTGAATTCCTTAGTAACCTGATTTTTAAAATGATTAAGTTTCATCCTCGATTTATTTTGTCGTAATTAACGAGATTTCTACCTTTCGGTATTGTGTTCGGGTGAATTAGCCGATTCTGTAAGTGAAATTTTAGAAGGGTAGATAAGTTTAAATTATTTGGAAATGTCCTACAATATTCTTTTTAAATTTATTATACTATTTGTTTCGAGATATACTGTAAGATTTTTATGCAACCACAGGTAATTTGAAGGTATAAAAATGATTAAAATGATCACATAATTTATAAAAGTACAACAAATTTCTCAAATATACCTATATTTAGTACAATTAAAACAATTAAATAGTACAAAAAGAAACAATTAGTCTCATTATTGCGAGATAATGCTATTATTGCATTATTGCAATATTGCTAGACTAGCAACTGTATTATTGCTAGATGAATAAATTTTTCGATTAATGAAGGAAAGTGTCATTTATTACTTCACTGCATAGTATAATTAAATTATATGTTCTCTTTTATGAGTCGACTGCGATTCTTCTAGCTGTTATCTTGAATCGAAGCAGTAAGGTAGGAATGGGGCGGAATAATGAGTCATTTTAATTAAAACAGTACGTCTGAGTTAAGTGGACAGAGCTTGTCTTTTCTAAAGTATCGAAGAACTTCACGTCGCTTTCGAATATATTCGCTGAATAATTTAATTGAGGCGCGAAAAAATTACATTATTCTTCGTTGAACATCTTCAATCGAATTGCTTCGTCAGTCATACGTTATAATACGTTACAATCTAGTACAACTACACAAATAAAATTTTGTTTCTGACTTTCAACAGGGCATTTGTACTAAATATCATCAATCCTATTATTTATATACATATGGTCATGCATATATGTATATATATACTCTTCAAAAATGAAATAGTCGTTTATTGAAACTAATTTCCATCATGTTTATTAGACCATAATACTTTCCACATCTTTTATATTTTCTTGTTATTTTATTACAAGCTAGCTTCCCGTCCGCGCAGTATTTGAATATATGTTTCTTACCTTCTGTCTGAACAGACTTTGGGAGTTGACTTTCGAAAAACGCTGAAATACGTGTTTGTTTATTTTTAATGACATGTTCCTATGCCGAATAGTACATGCCCAACTTTAACAATTTGTAAGAATGCGTATCCTTTAAAAAAATGGGTATCTTTTATTTCTATTTTATTTATGTTTAGGCTGGGCGTTGATGAGTGTATCAGTTACTTTCGCATTATATATTATTATATTTATTTATCTATTCTATCCATCTATCTATATATATATATACAGATCTATTATTCCTTTACACTATGCGTGTCTTAAAATGTAAGATATCAAATAAAGTAAAATGTATCCCATTAAATATAACAAGTAGGTGTCCTAACACCTAAATAGTTAAAGTGTTAAATAACTCTTATCTCGCGATCAAGAATCTCCATTCAGAATACATCTCTCGTTGTAACAAACTCCAATCGTCATCCTTTTCAGTCGCCGACTTTCCAGTATCAGGGAGAATAAGAAAAGGAATGAAGAAAAAAGAAAAAGGAGAAAAACGAAAGACAGAATCTACGCGAGAGAAACGAAGATCGTTACGGTCCATTAACGCTTGCAAGAACTTCAATGATCCATCGCAAATGGGACTCTGGTTGGTATTTTCAGCGTAAATATCACGTCAGAGGGAATCCAGCCTGTGATAAATTATTCGGAATAGGAGACAAAGTAAGGATGGCGCATAGGTCTGTTCATTTCGCCGATATTTTAATTATCGACTAATCGCATTGAACGGCCATTCCTTGCGTCGATTTCGTCGCGTTACGTAACTTTTCGCGATCCGAATCGCCGGCCCGAATTTATAATTAGCAACGAACTCCCTCGGGCACGTATGGTTTCATTTACAGATCGGCCTGAATGTAGTCCAGATGAGCTGTTATGCTCCATCGCTACGCCAACACAGATTCTGCCCGGATAAACAACGAGCGACGTGATCATTTCTGTCGAAGTATCGTGACATGAATTCGCGGCCATTATCGTGGGATTTCCGTGTGTCCACAAAATGTTCTGGGACCTTGTGATTGATCCTCGTTTGGAATGTTAAGATGAAAGTCATAAAGATCGAGAGGCTGAATCGTTGATGGATTCATTTGCATTGTTAGAATTTTTTATAGTTTCATGTATTTTTATGAATACCGATGATACTTTATGACGATTCACATAAAAATTTGATCTGTAAAAGTTGAATGCTCGCATTGTGAAGTGAAGGCACCATGTTTATATTATCTACTATGTAAACAGGTAGCCTCTAGTGTTGGAATACGCGAAGGATTTCCTTCAAATTTTGATTTATTTATCATAGATGTGTAAGACAACATTCTACATCGCATTACATTATATTATATCATTGTAATACTCACTGATAATAAATATCGTCTATTACATGCATAAGTAAGTTATGTAAGTTTTCGCAGTTCAACAGTATCTTCCACCGTATCGATTGTGTGAGATTAGCATCAGAGTAAAAGATTTTGAGTGGATTATTAGAATCGTAATACGTCTTCAATTCCTCTTGTGTGCTTTGAAAGAGTAGGCTATTGTGTGGAAATGATACGAGATATATGTTCTTAATTTTCTTTAAGGTTCTTTTTTAAATATTCGGGTTCTTTACATAAACTATCTCTGGTAACGCCATGCAACATTTTCACGTCGGTAAGGCAAGTACATTTCACCTAAAGCTGTCATTCGCACGTTTCTAGTATATCTTCTGTTTTTATACAAGTATATATCTTACAACCGGTCTAATATATTTTAATATTGTATTATAATCTAGTTTATCTTACTTTGTCTTCAGTCTTGACTTAGTAGAAATTTTTTTCTTTTGTTCGCATTTTGTATTTTGGAAACTTACCTTTTTTAGTCGTCCAGCATTTTTTTTTCTTTTTGTTACCGCAGTTTCTTTTTTTGATAGTTTTACGTTGTTTCTTACTATAAAACTCTAGTGCTTTTCTTCATTACTTTTTTCATTGTTGGAATTCCTTTTTCACTGTATTTGCGACGTTTTATCATTGCTGGAATTTTCTCTTTGACGTTTCCTTGGCTTTTAATTTCTGAAATTTCTTTTTTTGGTATTCCCATGTTATTCACTATTGCCTTTTTTGCACAATTCTTTAAAAAATCGAAGACTTCTCACTCTAGAATCCCTATAGTATAATAATAAATTTAATAGGGAATAATATCCCTATAGTAGAAGCATTGTCTTCCAAATATCCAAATTTTTCAATATTTCAATTTTTAACTATGTTATTATAGCGTACATGAAGATTACTGAAAAAATTTCCAGAATAATTTGGTAAGCGTCACAAACAATTTTTAAGAAAATCTATATGCAAGAATATATAAAATATTGATGGTATAATACAAAATAAAGCAATCTTTTACTTAAGCTCAGTTTTTCAACGTTATTTACAAAAATGTGACATTGTGCAAATATTTACAATCTAGTAATTATGTAATTCTTTATTAATTTTAATCTTCAAATCTTCATCGAGGGCTCGAATGCTTGAGAACAATAATAAAAGAAAA
Organism: Bombus vancouverensis nearcticus; assembly: GCF_051014615.1. Lineage (NCBI taxonomy): Eukaryota > Metazoa > Arthropoda > Insecta > Hymenoptera > Apidae > Bombus > Bombus vancouverensis. The sequence goes on from NC_134924.1 coordinate 1,325,974, forward strand.
AATATTTCTTATTCGACGAAGGATGACGTGAATAGGATCGATAATATCTGAAAGAGATGTTTGTGCTCCATTCCCTGGTTCAATATTTTGGAAAAGGGCGAAGGTAAATGGATTCCGCGTGATCCGAATCCTCGAGTAATCGTGATCGATCGGCTGCTCGCAGCAATGTTAACAACGAATGACAATTCATGCACGTTACAAGAATTCGATTCCCTTCTGTTTCTTCATGTTTTAATTACATCATCTGATAATTTCTGCTATGAAATTAGTCAAATTAGTGAAAAAACTTGACTCCGCTTGAGAAGACAATATGGAGATAAACCATCGAAAGAAAATAACTCAAGGAACTTTTTTCTTGACGTCTCTAGCATCTCTTGTTTCCTTTGAAATCTTTCAAATTCATCTGTATAATCCAGTATATGAAGACTTTGTGCCGATTTTTAATTTCACCTTATACAAGTGTAATAATTATTTAACTACTCTACTACTAACTAGTCAACTACTCCCTTCGATCCAGATAGATTCGTTTATATCAGTCACCTCTTACCAATTTTTTCACCTTCATTTTGTCTGTCCTGAGCTAAAAAAACTGTCTACCCTTGAATAACCATGAAAACCTGTCTAAAACACGGGCGCCGATGAAATATGGATCTTTCAGCCTGTGTGCGACACTTCCCAAGAGTATCGAGTATCTCGAAATATATTTCTATTTGGATCCAAGATGAAGCGTGAAGGGCGCAATCTAAGAATGAAATATCGTATAGACTCCTTCTGGAAGATTTCATCGAATTTTTCTGTTTCGTATAACTTTTCCCATATTCCATGAAATTTTATACTTTAATAATTACATTACCCTTTAATAATTTTCGAACAAAATGATCTTATCGTAACTTAAAACAGAATTTTAATATGAGTTTCACTTGTGCTACTCCTCCGCTTATGTATTTTATCCTTTTCTCGTATATTTTAATAATTGGCTACCAGTTTCATGATATTTTGGTAAATTAGGTTAGTATTTGTAGGTTTATTTGAACGAATCAAAGCCTGCATTATGATAATAATTTATCAATAAAGTTTCCATTAAACGATTTGGACCCTTTGATGCATCGCGCATACGCGCAGAACTTTCTTCGGTGATAGATTATTTTATTTCTAGCCACACAGTACACGACGTTATGGTTTAATTGAACAGGGAAAACAAATTTGATTTCGCAGTAAATATTTGTATTGTAGCTTAAAGTTTGTATTTTTATCAGAATAATGTTATGCGGAGATGTTGCTGCAACGTTTATTTAAACTTCATCATTTGCTTAGGGGTGAAGATACTCTAAACGGTTATTTTTAGCGATGATATTTTTTTTTCGCCTACGTTAGACGTAGAACACATATTTTCTTCAAGTATAAGGGTTTCAATCGCACAATCCTTAGGTACAAAAATAACCAAGACGCAAATAAACTGTACTAATTATAATGTTTACCCCCCACTATATAGACATATAGTGTGACTACAAAGAAAAAAGGAAACATATTTCTCCGTGATGTTTTATGCGTGTAAATCGATCTTTTCTTGTTTCACTTTGTTAATCTAAACTTTTTACTATATGATCTTGTTCCTTTCATGTTTCTTTTATTCGTATATATTCGTATACTAATAATTTCTCGATGAATGAATTTAAATAGTGTCTCAACAATGACACGATTTCTTCGCGCTTTATATCAATAAAGCCAAGAAAATGGAGCAGTGTTTTAAAAAGAACGACGACATGCCGCGATCGAACAGCTACCGAAAGGCTTTTATGATAATGTGGCGATGTTTAAGAATCAAAAATGGCCAGTGGGAATCATAGGATGGTAACTTAAACCGCGAATATCGTCTAAGCTTCATGCATACCAGAAATAGAATCTGGGTTTACAGTAGAGGCAATAGCCTCTTTCAGAATTGAGCGCGGACTGTCAACCCTATTGTGGCTTCGATAGTCTCTGCTTTCTTCCATTCAGATCGTCTGGTTTCCCAGGACGTTGTAATCGAAAGATAAAAAGAGAGACAGAGTCCGAAATTAAACCCTGCTCGTGAAATATATTTAGATTTCACCTTTCGTTTGAATAAATATCCATAGCGATCAAGCAAGTGATAAAAAGTTTAATGAATGCGCGATCGTCGGGCGCAGACGGCGTTACTTGAAAGTTTCACGCAAAAGTTTTCAATTTATCGAGAAAAGGAAGGGATTTTCAATGTATAATTATCAGCGATTATCCAAGGTTATCGAGTATGAAGCGATTATGAGTAATAAGTATGTAATTAGCCATGGATAGGGCAGGGTGGAATTTAAAGAGTGCAAGTTATTGCACTCAATATCACTAAGTTGTGTAAAATGATTTCCTGACAGCAAACAAAATTCAGTTTTAGTACACGTTATTCTACTTCAGGAAAACGATTATAGACAGACTTCATTGAATATCCTATTCACAAAAGTAAAATTACTTTATTTAGAGCTGTTTGAATTCCAGTAATCTGACGTTAAGTGGACAGCTAATAGAAAGTAGAAATTATTTTATTTGGCATTTGTTGTTCCTTTCATATGAAGAAATCTCAAGTTCATTAGAGAAGAAGGTTATTTTAAGACAAGTAAAGTAGTAGCTTTACACTGATACAATTTCAAGCTGCTTTAAATAATCTCGAATTCACATAGCTTGGCTAGCTTTAACCTAACGCATAATATCTACTCGTCAGATCGATAAAATTAACATATTGGGATTACTTTCTACAACAAACGAAAGACATTTTCTTTCGCGTCCACTAAACAAACACTTGGAACTCGGCCCATTTTCCAGAACAACGAGCGCGGGAGGAAAGAAAATTAATTTTTTATTTGAGTATAAAGAAATCCTCGCACACTCGTTAGGAACGGCTCGATTTTCGAGGCAAAATATTGTCCCCATGGAATCCCTTGAACAAAGTTCAAAGCGCACTGCCGCTGCAAATTAGTAAACACGGAAGTTTCGTGGCTTTGTATATTCACTCGGTGGTGGCAGTGTTCTTGTTTTCGTCGAGAGACGTTGAAAAGAGTCTAACGCGTGACTCGTTCGCAGGACGAAAATGCGGTTTCACTCCCGGCCAGTCCTAATTAACGCTGCTTTTCGAACGCCACTCTAAAGTCCAGAGGGTTAATTAAATCCTGCGCGTCGATTATATTTGTCTCGCGGTTCATTCACTCGTTCGACATGTAACGGCTTGAAGAAAATGAATTTATCGCAAGATCACCCCTTACTGCGTCGACCTACGACTATAAGGTTGTCTCGAAGCCTGTTCTCGTAATTGCTAAGATAATAAACGGAAGGAATTATGGGCGACATGACTCAGGGAGCACAACGCCTTTGCTTTTCACCCATTCGTTTTCGAATATCTTTAATTTAACGAGGGTTCAACAACCAGACAGGTTGACGCCGAGGATTAAACACACCTTTAATCGCGATCAGATATACGATTCTTTCCCTCTTTGAAATCCTCTAACGCGTAACGAATGATAATCATTTTGAATGGAAAAAGAGTTATTCCAGCATGGAAAATTGTTTGTGTCCTGATTCCCTTTATGCAGCTAATAAATTTGAAATACGTATTATAACGGTTGTAGCATATCTCTCTTTGATTGTTTTATTTTGTTAGACTTTTCTTTGGAAGTATTGTTTCGTCTATCATAAAGAGGCTAATGTTTTTACGCGCTTCGACGAGTTTCTCTTCTTTTATATTAATGTTTAATATATTGTAATTATAATTAGATAAAACGGAGAAACGATGAGAACGTGTTATGAGTTATACATTTCGCTTGTCGTACAGAAAGTGATATTTTATGGGAGCCTCCATGACGGCTGCAATTTATGAGACCGATGTACGATCGTAATGAATCGACTCGTATTTTCTGGATACGTTTCATATTTCACGCAAAATGAGGGGAATAAAGAATTCTGGTATCAGACTAGGAATATCTTGGTCTGATTTTCTCATTGAAACCTGAGACTTTGTATCTATCCTTATTACTTAGCAATAAGTCGCATGATCAATTCGTAACTTTTGGAATAGAATAGAAATTTTATTAGTTTACAATGGCTTATTTTCTTGAATTAGATATTTGTTATCTTTCTTATTGATATTTCTCACTTAGAAAATTATCACATTACAACGGACACAAAATCTGAAATAATAATTAATTTGCAATAATACTTGAAATAATAGTTAACTTTAACAATTATGATACAATAATAACAAATAATAGTAAGGAATGGGATTGACAAAATAGAAATTTGTTCAATCACAATCGAATCATTGAGAATCGATCTACTAATCAGTTAATTCATGAGAACAAACCATCGTAATTTTTAATACCTTTTATATTAAAATTTAGCTATCGAAAAATCCTTATAGTATAGAGATATACAGGGTGGTTGGTAACTGGTGGTACAAGCGAAAGGGGGTGATTCTACGCGAAGAAAGAAGTCGAAAATATAGAATAAAAATTTTTCGTTTGAGGCTTTGTTTTCGAGAAAATCGACTTTGAATTCTCGCTCGGTACGCGTGCGGTACGTTATAACGGATCTCGCTGTAGATCGTTGTCTCGATGGAAAAATTAAAAAAAAAAATTAAAAAAAATTTTTTATTCTATATTTTCGACTTCTTTTTTCTCGTAGAATCACCCCCTTTCCGCTTGTACCATCAGTTACCAACCACCCTGTATATCCCTATATATGTACCCAATAAAATATATCTCTAATAAAAATTTACTGAAATATTGACACATATAAAAATAACATAAATCAAATATAATCTCCTTTCACAATCTTCAATTTTTTCGAAAAAGTTCTCCAATCACGACAAGCTCTATTAATAGTTCAAAAATGAAACATTAAAAATCCGGATTCCCTTCGATTTGCATCTTCTTTGCTTACCTCTATTTTGCACCCCACAGGTAGATTTTCTCGACCGCGTCGTTCAATAACCCAGTAGGTTGACGACCGGGCTTAAATTCCGTTTAGTTTACAATCGGGAATACGACGCTTCCCGCATGGTTGCGTTCTCATAACCTTCATTAAATGCGAGGATATATTCGCGACAGATCGTCTTACTGCGGTAAGCTCGCGACGAGGGTTAGGCGTTTCCCCTTGCCTACGTGGTTTATGCCATACCACCCCTTCATCCCTCGAGTAACTTGTTAAAAAGTATAAAAAAAGTTTGTTTTTCTCCGTCACCGCCGAAGTCAGTCGTCAAGGAAAAAGAAGATCGGCGAACTCTTCGATTGCGTTTCGTTATGAAATTACCGTAGACAATGTTGTCGCTGCTTAAAGATTAAAGTAGAAAATGATGGGAAAACTGTAAGTTTATTGAATTTATAGGCAACGTCGAAGCGAGGGAGTATCTGGTATTTTAACTATGCTTTTAATATTCAACGTTAATTTACGTAATATCGTAATTACTTAGCTCTAAGTATTTTCTTTTTATATACGTAATCGGGCATTTTGCGAATAGTTACTCTCTGACATTTTGGATTAATACGTTTTGTATATTATTTTACTACTTATAGCACTTTTGTATATCGTATTAGATATTTTACATACTTTATTATGAACATGAGGGATTTTTTTCAATAATCAAATATTTATTGATTTACTATTTTTTAAAATAATTGAGTGTTGTGCAAATAATTCTTTTTGAGGTTTTTTAAGAATTTTTAGAGAAATCGTGATATAGGTTGTTCAGAAAATTAAAATGTTATTGCACGTATAACTGCAAATACTATATTGTAAGACTTCTAGAGAATCTATTAATGTGTATAAAAGTGACATTCAGATAATTGACGAAGATTTATTTCTTAATCACTAGTTTCTTTTCGCAGCTAACGAATTGTATATCTTGTATATCTTTAAAGCAGACATTGTCATGGAAAAAGTACCTACACTTTTCTAACCGTAGAGGATCGAGTTTGAAGATTAAAAGTGTTCCCCAAAGTGTCGACTCTCATGACTTGCAAGCTATTATAGGCAGAAAAAAGAACTTTACAGACACAACCTTTTTGTTCAATATTCTCTCCAAGGATTTAGAGAGAACAAATTGATATTACGATAATATTTCGTAACATATATCCTTTAAACATTTCTCTTTTTATTAATAGTAATTTAAGAAACAAGGAATATTTGTATTCATAAATTAATTTGCAAAATAAATAATAAGTTATAAGAACGAAATGTTCTTATTTATATGCCTGTCGATGTACTTAGGTTTACGGGCGTTTCTTATATACCTATCTCTACGAGTACCCGTCAAATTGACGCATAAACGAAAATACGCATTTTCTTTAAGAAATCGATTTATTCAAATTAAATCTGAATTGAACAATATTGGGCTTCACGTTTAAATAAATTATTAATAAGTAAAAAGTCTTTTTTTTTTAATTATCACGGAAATGATAACAATAATATTAACGGTATAGGGTAATCATATTTATTGAGCACATGTTTTACAAATATACTGAATTTTGCATATGCATTTTCCGCATACGATCTTTTTGCAATATATACAACAATTATTACTTCTATTTTTTTTTGTAGTAGGCCACTTGGCAACTTCTTCACACTTCTGACGTCGAAGGTGACAGAAATGAAACGTTTGATCTTTGGCAAAATATGAACTCCTTTCTAGATATTTTCGATTCGGTGCACTCTTTACATAATATCCACGCGTTTATCGCTGTCAAATCTAAAATATTGAAAAAAACTTGAAGGAGCCATCGGAAACTCCCTGCTTTCGCACTATATTTGCGTGCCATCTGGTCAACGACGTCCACACCAAACTTTGTTTTATTATAAAAAGCAATGGTTTCTGAGACACGTTTATAATTGTCTTCTACTTGTATACCCGTATGTTTGGTGCTTAGAAGGAGGACTTTTACGTTAGGTTTACTTTTATACACAGTAAGCGTGCAGTTTTCTGATTTATATAAATTTGAGTCATCTCGTCCTTTTTCCCCTTGAGCATCGAGTCTCATCTTTCCCTATGTAAGGAAAACCATTCAAAGTATATTTTGTTTGGACGTAAACTGCTAACCAAAACTTAATGCCAAATGTATGAGGCTTATTCGGTATGTATTGCGTAAACCTGCATCGAGCTTTCGTTGAAAATAATTGTTCATCTATTGAGATATTTTCATATGGCTTGTAATAAGCCTGGTTATTACTTATAAATCTGTCCCATATTTCGGATATCAACGCAAATTTATCTGTTTGTAATCTTTCGGAGACTTTCAATGATCTCATTTCATATGCGCCCCGGGCATATAAAATTCCTAGAAAACTACGCACCTCAGCAACTGTGATTGTCCAGTCTTTTTTCAAAACTCGATGCGCTTCAGTTTCAGTACAATCTTTTATGTGTTCCATTATGTGTCTGTCAATTGTCAATTCGAAAGCACTAGTTACACAACCCGACATAATATTTCTCTTAGCATAGCCAGTAAGCCCTGCGATATCCTTAAATATCATACGAACGGGCGTCCTACCCCTAGATCCGCATGCTTTCAGTTTTATGCACTGTGTCCCGTCAATTGCAATTTCAATTTCACCTATTACATTTTAGGATGTGCTTGAAATGCTTGTCCTTTCATCCTCGGAGTCAGAACTAGAAAGAATACGCATCCTTTTCTTGTTATGACACACTTTCAAGAAGTGTTCCTCTTCACTATCCGAAGATCCTTCTATCTCTCCACTTTCAATGTATTCAGAACTTTCACTGTTAGCTTCGCTTTAGCCTAATTCATACTGATCTTCTTCGGAGGTATCCTCAGAACAATCTTCATTGATGTTAACAATTTTGTTCAATATCTTATTATATCTCCTGAATTTACTCATGATTGCTAGAAAATGGGGATTGGTCAAAATAAGAAAATACTGTACCCAAATTCAATTATCCTATTATAAATACTTACAATAAGCAGAGATAATAATGGGAAATGTCTACAATAACTGAAATTTTTGCACACTGTCTTTGAAAAGCGGATTGTGTATGAAATCAGCTAGCCTGTCAATTTGACGGGTTTCGTAGAGATAGGTATACTACATACAGATTTAAAAAATTAAAAAGCCTAGAAAAAAATAATTTTGTGCATAAATTCTTTAGATGAAATGATTAATTTACGATGCAAAATTCGAAGTTTAAAATCCGTCAAATTGACTGGTCCCGTAAAGCTAGTGTTAAGAACATTGATCCGCTATCTTTATAAGTTTTCACTCTAACGAGATAAAATCAACACGAAGAATTACGAAAAATATTGAAAGAAAGCACGAAAAATGAAACGATTCACGTTGAAAGATCCATGATCGTCGATTGAACGACAAAATTAGAATTCCCTCCGTGTCTTGCTTCTTCTGGTCCCGCTTACCTCAACCGTTGAAAAGATCACTTTGGCAGCCTCTTTCTCGAGCAGTTCGAGCATTCGCGTTTCCGCGAGCCTTCTTATACCTTGGGAGAGGGGCTGTTTACTCGGCCGCGAAGCCTAGCAGACAAAGCTATCGATTACTGGTCGACTACGTGTCGTTAAATACGACACACCGGGTTTGGCTCGAGCTTGATAAGCTGACAACTCCTTGTCAAAGGCGGTGACGGAGTGCGATGAGGGCTCCCTTTGAGTCTAGGATGCAGATACATGTATCTGTGTCCTGTGTATATCGGAGGAAAATACGGTGTTTAAGGTGGGTGCACATTGCACATGTGCAACGTCTTCAGTGAGGTTCAGCGATTCTTTTGTGTTCATTATGTCCTGTTCTGTTCACTGTAATATCAGATTTTAGGTCACAATGCGGAATTTCAAATTACAATTGTATACCTTCTAGATATAAATTTTGTTTTCTGGTTTCTTGAATTGGATGATTTTTGTATTTGTAATGTTAGGATGCCCTTAGACGATCAATAATATTGTCAATATAATATCGTCAACAATATTCTCACCGAAAATGCGGTTTGTTAATAAATATTGACAGTCTTCTATTGACAATACATATTGATCCTTTCAGTTCAGAACCTTCAAATACTGACAAATATCATAATATATATATATATATCACTTTTATATTTGTTATTATATATATATATGTCGGGTTTACATTAGAATTAGGGTTAGGGGCGTGAAACGAATCTTCGTTTGGATTACACGTTGTCGTTATGCAATAGAGAAGACATTGACTAATGCAAATACGATTATCATAGAACCAGACAAGTAACCGTGGTAGTTAGATACTCGAGAACCTAATGACAATGATCCTAGGTTCAATAACGAATCCACGGTCGACGGGATGATAGATGAACGTGCTCACAAAATCTAAGTCGGACGCGTAATATTCACTGGTCGTAAGGGGTTAGTCTTTTCGTCGATGAGATTGCGAGAGAGAATGACTTTCCCGTCCCGATGATGCCACGCAGGAAAACTATAATGGGGTGTGTCTAAGGACACGAGATCATCGGATTCGTCAAGAAAAGCCTTCGTTCAGAAAGTAAGGGAAATTGGCGTTGCTAGTGGGAGACGCCGTTCGTTGAAAAAAATAGGTCTCCCCTATCTTCCCGTAGTTGGGACAAAGACTGTTTGTCTGTTTGAAGGACTTTAGTTAGCTAAATCTTAAGATTTATAACGCTGATATAGCTGAACATGTACTGCGGAGACGCATCGACATCTGGCAATCATCTTACTCGAAGAATAGGGTCTGCGTGTGGCGAGCTACGGGACAGAGACCGTTGGAATGTTTACTGTCGAGTGTTACAACTATTTCCTTTTTAAGGAGAGCTATAGAATTACTCCATGCCTTTATTAGACAAAGCGTTCATCCCGTGACCGCGGCTACGTTCGGCGACTGGCTGTCGCCTCGAGCCCAAGCTCATTATCATAACTCTCGAACAATTACAATCGGATTGAATAACTACAATTGTTTAATTACAGCTATAGTAGACTCTAGGTTACAATGTTGCGGGATTATCCAAAATTCCAAAGGCTCAGGTGTTCTTTCATCTCCGACATATATATATATAACTTAAAGATTAATAGTCTGAGCGCATTCTTAGAATTCTGATCTTGAAGTTTTACATTACTATCGTATATCGGATGTGAAGTTTATATTTAACGGTAGTTAATATTTAATACTTCTGAATTTTGCTATCTCGAGCTCTGTATTCGTTACTTATAAGTCATTCGTTATTTAGTATTTATCTTCGAAATGTGTTTCTCTGAGTTCGATGAAGTATTCCTGTATCTTCACGGAGTGATCTGTGAAGTTTATTATGCGATTACATCAAGTAATACAGTAATTAAAGATGGGCACTTTTATCGTGATTTTAATCTAGTTTGCTAGTTTTCTATCTAGTTTACTGGTTTGCTAGTTTTCTATTTAGTTTGCTGGTTTGCTATTTAGAATTAACATTATAATATGACGGGACTTTACATACCGAAGTAAAAGTATTATTTACAAATGCAAATTAATCAACGGATTATTGATCAATGTGCGAAATTCAAGATCACGTAAAATGATTCTCTCTTTTATCACACGTTGCTATTATATAAATGCGGGTTGCAATAATGTGGAGCGTATTGCACAATCTAGAATAATAAATAAATTTGCATTTAAAAGCTAATTTAATTCCAATTTCCTTTTTCAAATTTATGTTCATTTTAAATGAAATAAACCAAGCAGAAGCATACCTAGTTAACCCTCTGACAGTGTAATAAAATGAAGAAAAATTAAGAAAGAAATCTATCAAACAATCATATTTCTATCGCTATGATTTCTCATAATTCTGATATCAATTAGGATTTTTCTGGAATATGAATATTAGTAATAACCTTAGTTTCTTTTCTATTACACTGTGAGAGAACTAAAACTATTTTTCATATTTCTTATATTATTATTTATCAATTTGTCCCCATTTCTTTTACCAAGATAAATTGACAACTTTATAAAGAATAAAGTCTTTACCATTTTACAAATTCATTAATTAATAAATAAACATAAGATTAGTGATTTCAAAAGCTAACTTATATAATCACAAAGATGTATACCCCATGTCTCAAAGATTGAACAAAAAACACAATCAGTAGAAATGTCAACCCACCGAAAGTTCCCTCAACTCTGCTCCAATCAAACGCAGATTGCAATATAAGGATTGGTTAAAAATTGTGGTTTCTGAGAACCACCGCGACGGACTTTGGCTCGAGTGTTATGTACACGTGCAGCTGTGACCTGATTTATAAACTTTTTATGATCACATTTGTTTCATGCACGGAAACAGATTTTCGTTTCTTTTCATAGTTTTATTCCATTTGCTGTTACGCTTGTTGTCCAAGCGCGTAGTAGAAACATGTGCTAGATATTTTCAGCAGTGTTGAAACCAGCCTGAAACAAGCTTTGGCCCGTCTCGATATCACTAATATTCTCGTAATATAGCCGAACATAACTTTCAGATCGGAAGTTCAACAAAGTTAACGGCAGAACGACCTACCGTGAACTTTACATCGTTTCACCCGAGTTATCCGACTGTCTCAGGTTACCGTCAACCAACTTCCGTTGAATTCTCACAAACTGTGTTCTATTCTACCTTGTACTGGTTGTCCTTTGGGTGATTTTGCCACAATGATTTATTCTTCTCTTGACTAGTCGCTTTGTAATTACTGAATTTGTGTCTAACTGAGAAAGTCACATGTGTTTTTGTTCTCATGTGCCGTTCTTGCATAAAGTGTAAGAAGAAGTGTGACACAATGTGTCAGAAATAGATGCATATTTTTACAACTGAGTCGCTGAGAATCCATAATTCATTCCATAAATTAAAATGCATAGAAAGTTTTTAATTACAAACATCGTTCTTTGTAATTCTTTTTGGAATTGCTGACTATTAGTTGCTACTTTTTATAAGAAATTTATGAAAACAAGATTTCTTCTTTGAGATGTTAAATATTAATTACGTCTCCGGATAACACAAAATTAATAATTCTATGAAGAATGAAACTGATCAATTTGGGCTTTGGCAGGATTTACAATTGTAATTTAGCTTCTGAATAGAATGTCAATCTTTTTAGTCATCAATAAAATGTATAATATAATATAGATATAAAACTTTATTTTTCGTAAATCTTCCAATTTCAAAATTTAGGTACATGATTAATAAAATTCATAATTTAGATAGATGTTCAATTTACAAAGTGCAAATGATTTCTTTTCATCTTTATTTCATCTTTTGGAAACAGATGGTACAAATATTAGTAAGTTACAAAATGAAGTAAATTTGAAAAAATATATGTACTTGCTAATTACATTTTTCTTTATATTCCACGAAACCTTATATAATTTTCTGCTTTCCACGAAATCTTCTCAATTTTACATTCTACTTCGCTGATCCTCTTTATCCTTACAGAACAAAATCGTTATCGTACTCGGAACAAAATCTCTTAGTTAAATTCTCAAGAATTTTCATGCTCTAAATGTTAAGTCCAGGGAAAAACATATTCGGCGGTCTGCACATTCGTCTTATAGATTTCTCGAAAGTCAGTGGAGAATAAAGAAGGGAAACGTGTCCCTCCTGTAGGGGAAACACGAGTAGAATCCAGTTTGCGTTACACGGCTGTGTATATAGAAGGATGCACGAGGTCTTCACGGGGCTCGCGATTGAAAATCCTCGACCACTACGGAAACGATTTTTCTCTGTTTCTTTACGACCCTATTCTTAAGGTGAACAATTTACCAGGGTTTTATCACTTCCTTTATTTTCCTTAATATCTCTTTAGTTCGGTCATTTTCTAACAATAAAGGAATATGGAAAGAATAAAAGATTTTCATTTATAGTTATACGACTTTGCAATAATTATCGTAGTTGAATTTTCTTAGTACGCTGAGAGAAGTAATTTTCCGAATCTCTGGTCTTTATTTAATACTTCTTAATCGTTCCTCTTTTAATGGTTTTTCTAAAACGAAGGAATATTAAAAAAATATTTCCTATAATCAAACATCGCTTCTTTCTCAATAAATTTATGAAATAGAGTATCTATCAAGGTTATATCTCGTAACTATACATTTTCATCGATGCTATAGAATCTGCTGGAGAGCTGAAACATTTTACGAATGACTATATAGAGATAAATTGTGGGAAGAATCAGAGTATACATAACATGAAGACGTTAGCAGATGCAATATGCAGAAAGATATACGCTCTTAATATAAATTACTGCTGCAGATATCGAGATTTTTTTTCTAATTAAATAAGTAAGCTAATTATTTAATATATAATTAGATAATTTTGGAAGGGAGAGTTCTACAGGAACTATCTCTTTTTTTCAATTTCTTTTACGAAGTTAAAGTATTACACAGCTACTTTTCCCTCGAGATGTAAGAGAGCAATGAAATAATTCTCTTTGTCTCTACATGTTTACAAAAAAAATCATGTCGAATTACAATCTCCTCATTTTTTTATTTCTGTCTAGTTACTCCTTATCGTTATTACTGTTATGGTCAAGATTTGTTTCGTAGAGATCAAGTAGCTATTGAATAACGTTATGCAGTACGACTGATAAGGAGAGTATCGGTCATTTTTAAAGACCAACCTTATTACTTCCTTCCAAAGAGTTGGTGGTTGAATGCAACTTTCTCTATTCAAAGTTTCCCGTGAGTGATGCAATATTTTATCGAATAAAGCGTGTGCACAGTTAAAACGATTGCGACCGCACGTGCAATTTCCGTGCTTTCTTCACCCTATTTTTATAGACCTCGCGGATGGTTTCGCGACACGTGTTCGCCCTCCTTACGACACGCAACCTGGAACAAACACGCGTGGAACTGCTCGAGTAACGGAGAAAAATTGACGTCGTCTCGGCGATCCCTTTGGCCATCGTCTTGGACGTAAATTACATTCATTGAAATAAGACGTTTGGTCGTGTGTATTTGGCGAGCACGTGTAATGTTACCTGCTTTTTTTTCGAACTTTAGCATGAAACGAGTTGCCATTCGTTCGTAAATTAAGTTTGATAATTACACTTCACATTTTATAAAACACTTTTTGCTGTTTAAAATTTATACTGCCGTTGATTTAAATATTAATAACACTAGTGTTTTTAGGACTTCTTATAGAATTTTGTCGTGCAAGTTTTCACTAATTTGATGGTAAATTACATTAGGCAAATTGATAAATTATACATTATAATTTATAAAAATGATTTTTGTATGTAGGAAAATTTGAAATTAAATATGGTGTTACTCAAATATTAGTGGTTTTGGGATATTTATTTTCACTGTCCTTCTAAATATTTCAAAAATATTGATTATGATAATATTACAAAGATAATATACTAGATAATATCTAGATAATACACTAGATATTATTACTATGCCTTTGGATTTATGACTTATTTTTAAGAATCTTATTTCCCTCGGACTACAGGTTGTTTTCCTTTCTTTACATTGTTGCAGTAGAGTGCTTACTTGTAGAAACTAAAAATAAATGACGTAATGATAAAGAAATTGCAGACAGACGTGTCATATTTCCGTCCCGTAATATTCATTTGGTGTTATTTGGAAATCTTTTACTAAGCACATAGTAGAATAGTTTCAGAACTTTTAATTTAAAAAGCGATAAAAATACTTTGGTTAACAAAACTAAAATGGTAAAGATAGAATTATATTTAAAAAGAATATTAAAAAATAATATAATTAATATAATTAAAACAATATAAAATAATACGTAAAAAAATACGAATTATTTTTCCAGAAAATTTCTTTTAAATTAATAATACTTATGAAAATGAACCATACTCATATTTCTTCTCTTATATCCCTTAGAATGCTCACTCTTCATTACTACAAAACTACTTTAATTTTGTTTTAAACTTGTGTTTAATATTTCCTTATCCATAATTATTATTCTAATATTTTTCATATGTCTTGGTCAAGAAATTTATGACCATTTGCGAGTAATTCAAGTACGTGTAAGGTTTTCGACGGAATATTTTGCATAACACAGATTACTATTTATTGAGGAAACGACTCATTCAATCCTAGCTTTCGTTTATTAATGAGTTTGCTCAACTCTATTCGCTTATCGGGCGGAATTGATCATTCTTATAGTGGTACGTGTTTCGAATACGTTTTCATGGTTGAAGCTGAGTAAACACCATCGATACAGTTGGAGAATAGAACTTGCGTATACGTGCTTAGCTATGTTAGTAGATTTTAATGGAGTTATTAAAAATGGACGAATAAAACTCGAATAAAATATATATACGTACTATTGTGTAATAGTGTACGTGAAATGTGTAACATTCAAAATATGGAATTTATTGCGATAATATACGGTAACAATTTGTTGCTGTGTTAAAGCAATATACATTTCAGAAAATTTTTCATACGAAATTATACTTAAATTTATTTGAATCCTCTTACATGAGTAACTTATGGTACTTATATATTTGCACAAAAGCAACTAATTTATGGTAATAAATTTGAAAGATGAATTCCAGCTATTAATCTCGAACCTTTTCCTCAATTTCAATGTTATAGACATAAGGTGCTAAGAAAGTTAAGTCGCTGTACTTCGTGCAGCTAAAGATCCAAATATTTTTTCTACTTTACTCATTAACTGCATTTTAACAAACAGAGATTGTCTTCTATATTTTATGTACAAAATATATCCTAATTTACAAACCCTAATCCCAAAAAGAAAAATTATTTCTCTTTTATACTATTATAAATCTTACTAGTCAACGTATGATTTTTAAAACAAAGTCAAATGAATCATTCGTATATTTTTACCTCCAATCCTCTGTGTATATATATAAATGGAAACTTACTTTCGATACCGATATATAACATATTGTGAGAGGATATGGTTCGTGAAATAAAGAAGAGTCGACCGATAAACAAATTTTATTTCTGACTCAACTACTCTTTACTCAGAGATACGATGAATATTAGCATCTGAAACACATTTCCATTGCTTAAATACTATTTTTGCTCAACATGTAACAACACGTCGACGGCGTAATACCATTTAAAATGCATTTTCCCGTAAAGGTATGTAAGTGGTAGGTGGCACGCTATAAGACAGAGACGAGCGGAAGATAAAATTTAATGTTACGATAAAGAGAAGGCGGGTACAGTGGTATTGTCGTGCATGCATCTAATCGCTAGGCAACCTTCGGCCTAGATTAACAATCCATTATGCACATTTCCTCTTTCTGACAGTTTCTCCGCGGCAACTAACTCGCTTGACAAATTGCAGCGCGCGCGAACCCTCAACGAGATTCATTTCGAATAGCTTTTATCTCTTGTGATTGAACGAGAGTTCGACGATTTAACAGGGAGATTACGCGCACTACCTACTACTTCTACCAACCAGAGCAGATAAGATTCAACGAATTTGAATTCTCAATGGATTTTCTCCCTTTAACTCGAGGTAAGTTCGTTTCGCCCTGTTTTAGAGAATCCGAGCGTTTTTAAACAATAAATTATGACGAATCCTAGGAGTACTCCGTGAAAATTAAATTTAGGCGTGGAGTGAAGTTGGAGCAAGTAGGTTTACGCAGCTTTTGTACGTTCAGTAAAATTGAAGGTGTTTATTTATTAGTTGGTTTATTAGGAAGTTAAATATTCAAAAAGTTGATTCGTGAACTTTTTAGGTAATTGAATGATTATGCTAATTCTTTAGAAAATAGATTTGAAATGAAAAATTTGAAGTAGAAAATTGTTAATCTCTTGTTGTTTTCTTTTTCATGTGGGCGATCGAAGTTTTAAATTTGGAATGTCTAAAATAAAATATTGCTTGCGTGTATTGTTTATTACTAAGAAGCTGATAAAAACAGCCTTACTTGCCAAATAATATATTATTGTTCAGTAGAATTATACTGATAAATAACTCATTTTTATACTTAACTTTTTTAGATTTTTAAATATATTGCTCTTCTAACAAACCGACCGTATAATTTATATTTAGTAGGTAACCTTTTGTTTGGAGAAGTGAAGTTGAAGTTTGAACTAAACTTCGTCACAAGTACAATTTGCTTTTATTGAATCGGTACTACATATAATCCGTGCCATAGTACGAAGTTACAGCACAAAGGATTAAAATTATCGTAGGAGTAAAACGCGCAGGAAATTGTAAACACAGAGATTGCGTAGTCAATGATTCTCTTTAAATCAAAGTTCTTTGAAGAAGAAGAAAAAAGAATTAATATTAGCATAAAGTTACCAATACCAATGATATTATATTAATTCCACTGGCCCGCAAAAAAATTGCGAACATTACGGTAACATTTATATAAAACACAACGGAACACCATAAAATCAACGAAAAAGGTAATTTCGGAAAAATCTTGGCAGTGTCAAAATCGATATTCGGGGCGATTTATTTGATCCTCGATTCTAAGCTTGTCGTAGAATTGACAGATGCACATAAATATTAACGGACGTCCAAGGGGATGGGAACGACGAATTGCGTGGTGACGTAATACAGAGGGGGATTTCGAGGGTCAGACTGAAGGGAGGACTTTCATTGAATATTTTAACTGTCTTCCGTAGGATCGCTTAATTAGTAAACATGATAGACTGAGAAAAAGGGGAATAAGGTACGATCGATGTAGAGATACATCGAGTGGGTTAAAATCATATCGACTAGAATAACAAGAGAAAAGAAGTCGAAAGAAAGTGCTAGAATATACTCTGAAACTAGAGATTTTCGACAAATATCTCCTAAGTATGGATCTTCGGCTCGATACTATTCCAATATGCATTTGTCAGGAGGATGTCGATAAAACTGCATAGAAGTCACCAATTTACGGAAGAAACACCGACGGAATTATTGAATTTTATTTCACCGAACGGTACACGTTAGAAACCTCAGGAAAAAAATGTGGCTTCAACTCCTTCTGCGCGAAATTTCTTCTATTTCGAAAAAAATTTGTCGCCAGTTTTTTTGGAAAAAGTCGAGAACCTAAGCTTGAATTTATCAGAGCGAGAAGGGAGAGAGAGAGAGAGAAAGAGAGAGAGAGAGAGAAATAAATTAAGAAAAAAAAGATTGAATAGGCATACAACATGGAAGAAGAAAATTGAGTGGAAAATGAGAAGTCGCGGTTGCTCGAGCTACAGCTGTGAGCAGTGTTGGATGTTGGATCACTGAAAAAGTTGAGCAACTTTCAAACAAAATTGAGAATATTTTAATAAGACTGTCTTCATTTTGATCTTCTGAGAGTTCTCAACTTGAAGCATTCATATCTTACTTAATTAATCGGTACGTCCCTTGTCTTAGATTAAATAATAGTAAAATGGCGGAAGATAGAGAGTTTGACGAGAATTTTAACAATGTGCTTCGAGACTAGTTCGTCCTACACCCTTCATTTTCTCTATGATATTCTCTTTATTTTTATTAATACTGTGAGCGACCGCGTGAACGAGAATCGATTGTGTTGCTTCCGCTAATTTAAATAGCAATTAGACGAATGCGCGAATTGATTGGAGTTTTTCTTCCCTTGAGTTTCTTCCCGTAATTGGGTGAGTTGCGATCGATACAGTTCTTTTTTCATTTGACAGCCTTGTCAATAATTACACGAACGTGTATCAGCAGGAATGATTTCCGTTGATTTCATTGTCGTATCGTTACACAAACGCATCGCGATTATTGCAAACCACGTTTGGGTAATTCCCGTACATAATTACACGAAACGCTCTGATGTAATAGAACGTCGCGATAATTGATAGCGTTAAACGTCGCATTAGATTTAAGATACCGTAAACATACAATAGGGAGATTTATCGAATTCGAGTTCATCCACGACAACAAATGTTAATACGTGTAACGATATATTGACTGACAAGGTATTTTAATATGGATCGAAATAATTGTCGTAAATGCCGTGGAATTTATAGTTAAAAATGTTGCACAAGATAATTGTACGCCGTTGTGCACTTGTCTACGGTTGTTTTAAAGTGTTATATGCACAATATTAAGATTGGCAATATATAATCTTATTAACAATCTAAGTAACGATATATTAGTTGACAAAGTGTTCTAGCGTATGTTTATACTATTGTCGTAAATGTTACACAAAATAGTTAATTTCATATCAAACCATACTACACTTATTTCAAGATTCAGAGTCAATTACACATACAAAGAAATTAATTTTGAAATTGACGCGAGTCACTTACGGACTATTACATTTAATTGTATTGGGTAATTGCTTATTTATTCTAACCAAGATAAATTTCTAATTTTATCTTCGCGAACACGAACACTTGTAAAACTTGTACCCAGCTATTTACAAAAAAGCCCTAACATTTGTTGTCCGTCCTTTTTACTCTGTCATTACATCCACCTCACAATTACCTTCTATTATTTCCTCATAGAAATATTACCTGTTTGACACACCACTTGATCACATCTAAAAATAATTAATCTTTCTACTTGAAACTCCTCGTTAAATGACGAATAATATCTCGTAAAAAAAGAGAGAGAGAGAAAACACTTTTAAAACTCACCATTGGTCGAGGGCCGCAATACGGACGTTCACGGTCGCTCGTTGTTCGAAGTTCAAGGAACGTCCGCTTTAGTTTGTGGCAACGAACGCAAGAGAAAAAGTCGTTTACCAATCACTTACACAACTTTCGTGATCGCAGTTCTCACCCCGAGTGTTGTTGTTTATGTTGCGGTTACACAGTCGAGCGATGGGATTCGACACACATAAGGGACCGTTGTTTCGCGGTTGCACGAAACGCGTACGATGGAGTGCGTCGCGACGCCGCGTGCTGACTGAAGCCGTCGTTTTTCCTTCTGGGACCACAGAATCGCCAGGAGGGGGTCGGGTGCGTCTACCGGCGCTGGACGCCAACAACCCCTCCCCCCACCTCCATGTTTTCCGTCCCCTTTATCCGAGCTAGGCGCAGTCTACCCCTACTATGCTACCCCTACTGGCGCGAATTCAGATCCACGTGGTGCGCAATCGTCGCCCGGTCGACGCTCATAACTCGTCGAAACGTACTGTCTGTTTTACTTTTCTCTTTCAGCAGAGGATTCTACTTTCCTTAGTTAAGAAATAGTATCGTTGGATTATAGATAACTATAACACAGTAGAACCTCTGTTATTCGAATTAATTGGGGATCAACGGTGTTCGGATAAGAAAATTTTCGGATAATAAGAAAGGTTCCTGATGTGCATCTTCATGTATGAATTTCAGAAAAGAAACATAAATATTAATAACAATACAAGTAATGGAATTAAATATGATTCGATTAAAGATTTATGAGTGACAAATCTCTTC
The DNA here is from genome assembly GCF_051014615.1 of Bombus vancouverensis nearcticus. Taxonomy (NCBI): domain Eukaryota; kingdom Metazoa; phylum Arthropoda; class Insecta; order Hymenoptera; family Apidae; genus Bombus; species Bombus vancouverensis. Next base: position 1,346,290 of record NC_134924.1, read on the forward strand.
AGCTGCTAAATCACACGACTTTTTCAGCAGAATCAATTCGCTACAGTTACAAAACTTTGTTCCTGTTACCATCTTAACTCTATTTTAAAAGCTTCAAATACTTCAAAATGTCGAGGAATATCATTACTGCTATTATATCCATGTCTCAATTTATTATTCGAAGCACATATAACATTAGTATCATGGTCAATTGAAGGAGATTTATTACATTGAAACCATTCTACCACGTCGGTATTATCACAGTCATCGAATCCTGGTATTGTATTCAATGCAGAAAGAGCCTCTTCTACATGCTAATATTAACTTCTATTTCCTCCTGTATGGTGTCTTCAATGTATTTCGCTAGCTTTTTTCACGCTCTTTTTAGTGTTACACATTTAATCTCATTTTTAATCTAATCGGTGATGAAGTTATTTCCTCTTTTTGCTAGTAGTATCGTTGATTGTTAATGCGAAACGTATTCGGATAATAGGGACTTCGAATAATAAGTATTCGTATAATCAAAGTTTTACTGTGTTATGTCAGATTATTAAAATTTAGGGTATTTATTTTGATTTTGTATTTTGTATCTTGCGTTCTTCGTGATAGGGATCAGTAGTAAAATTAAATTACTAATTCCAAAATTATTCATTGAAATTAAGTGTTAAAATGTCTGATTTAGCATTTTTATCATTTTTCAAAGGTTTATATTGAAATATCTGAAATTCTCCGTATTTTTTACTTATCGTTCAGAGGTCATGCTAATCAATAAAATAATATAAATCTAAATTCATAGAGAACTAACAATTACAGAATTATTTTTTTAAATTTATCTCGGAATTTACAAAGATTTATACTGTTTCCTTGCAACATATAAAATGGAAATAAGACTTTTGTTTAAGATGTTGAGATATTGTTTTTCTTTTTGATTATGTTGTATTAAAATGAATCCTTTTAAAATGTGTCGTAAAATATATCTATTGAATAATGACAAAACCAGAAAATCAATAAAATTGTATGTATCAGATTTTTCCCTTTAGATTTCATATATAATATTTCAAACATTTCAAACTGAATGTAGAAAAACAAGACAAAGGTAAAAGAAAATAATAAAACTTTTAGTATTTTGTGATGTTGCAAACATTTTGTTACATGAATGTTTATACAGAGGATATTGACTCTGGGTGGGGTTTATGTTTGTTATATATGAATATGTGATAGAAATGAAAAAGAATGAAGTTTCTGGAAGAATGTAGGTATGAATGTTAATGTGCAAGGATGAGACATCTTAGGGGTAAATAGAGACTTCAGGGTGAAAGTTTAATGAAATAGTCTTCGAAGAATTGTGAGACGCTTTAAGGCAAAAGAAAAATACTGTAATTATTATGTTCATATATTATTACATATCGTTAGGATATACATATTATGTTTCGGAGGATAAATTGTTTCATAGATGAGGGCAGTGGTGACGACGTATCTCTCCTTTTACGTTAATTCTTTAGGATGTCATTACTTCGTTTTACTAGTCAGAACCTTGTTTAACATCAAACATTGCAAGAATGAACTAAATTAAAACATACAAGTTACCCTTCAATGATGTCAAAAAATCCATTCATAAGCAACCCTTTAATTCTATGCCTTTAATCCACAAATTCGAAACCCCGCAATAACATAACACCAATCAACAAACAATTATACAAATATACAAGCCGCCTCTCAATGATGTCAAGTGTGTCATCCAAAAAGCAACCCTGTAATTTTACGAATTTTCTTGATCAAACAAATTCTAAACCGCGCATGATATAATATGAGTTAACAAACAAACAAAAGAGAAGAAAGATCCAAACCGAGATTAAAAAACCAGACCGAGAGGCATAAGCCACCCTCAAACCTCCGAAACCACCCGAAAACCATGAAAAGGAAAAGAAGAAAGAAACCTAACCTAAAGGAACTAAATTAAGACACACAAGCCACATCAGCTGCTTTTTGCGAAACCGCGGAACACCGTTTCAGACTTTCGTTACGGGGATAGGTTGAAAAGCTGTGGCTCTTGTCGCATTGTGCGCCGTCGAAGCGGGAAACGTTGCGCCCTTCGTCGACCATGCAGCCGACGACGATCGATCGGTGCACCGTAGTATATGTGCAACGAGGATAACGCTTTGCCATGACATCGTCGAACGAACGAGGATGGTAGAATACGCGCCTCGAAGAGGGCGAGGAAACCAGCGAGCGGAATACCGCTCGTAAATATCGGTGCTGAGTTCACGGGCTGTGACGGAGGTCAAGTGCTTGGCCATGGTTGCAGTCATTGGATAGTTTGAGGGCCACTGGATCACCGTACTCCGTTGTTCACCAGGAAATCGCACACGCTTTTCCTGCAATTTCGTGAGTGTGTCGTTCCGCCCAACTGGGTTATTTGTATGTACTATATACGCGCTAATAAATTAGCGGAAAATTTTTGACCGGAGACATCGCGCGATCAACTTGCTGCGGTTGATTGTCGAGACTGGAATTGAGAGTCATAGGGAGAAGAATGCGATCGCTTTTCAGGGTTTATTCCGCAGCGGTTGTAAACGCCGTGCATTGAACTTCGGCTAATGTATAGTTGGATTGGGGCTTCGGGTTTACTTTGATTTCGCTATTTGTGTTCCGCGGATTTTACGAAATGGGAACTTTTACGCTGTTTTTGTGGTCCTTTCGGATGTGTTGATAAATATTAATACTGTTTTGTTTTATTTTATTTGGTATCGTCTGCGGAAATGATTGTATTGTACTTTGTGTTGTACTTTAATAGTAAAACTATCAGAGTGGTTAAAATGAACGATTTCTATGCTTTTGTAAAAATTTCATACATTTATAGCAACACACTTTTGCGAACTTGGATAACTTTTTTGTAAAGTACTGAAGTTACCAGAATGGTTACGATGATCAATTCGTACTTTTTTTTTAGTAGAAATTTTGTAGATTTGCAACACGATTCATGTTTAAAGACTTCAATAAGTTTTTGCAAAGTATATAAATAAATACTTGCCTTTTTCCTTTCATTGATTCCTTTGATACGAATTCTAGACTATAGTGAATTATAGTGCTGTCACTTTTTTTTGGCGTACATTGTTGCCTTTATCTTATTCCAAGAAAATTAATTGGTTTTTATAATGATACAGTTGCTTCTATATCATTATTCATCCACAAGATGTATTAATAGCTTTTGTTGTTAGACCTGTGAAAATCTATGTTCGCCGTACAAATGTGTTGATTGAACTAAGTGCAGCGGATCTTTAGAAAAAGTGTTAGATTTACGAACGTATCGTGCAGTCAGGAATTAAATAAAACGTGGAAAGAAAATTAGATTGGATCGAATGTACATCAGTACACCTTTCCGATAATTAATTAAGCTTCGTATTCTCTTGGTAGATAAAAACAAAATGTTTGATACTCGAATATAATCAAAATTAACATGGGTATGTTTAAAATATGCATGTAGTCGAAATCTGAGAATATTTATTTTAATATGTCCATAATTATAATATGTATATCATTAGAACCTTGACAGGATTAACAAACATTTTTCCTCAAAGAAATTGGTGATGATGGAATAAAGTAACCATTACAAAATTTTCAATTACATAGAAATATCATTTCATTGAATCATACCTCAAGTTACATACATACGATTGACGAGCTTCTATTTCGATTCTGAAGCGTTGCTTTAGAATATTCAACTAAAATCTTTAATCAAACATGAGATATTATTGCATAATAATACAACCCCTATTACAACTCCTACAACCCTTTGTAGTTGGTTGATACAGAAATTCTACATTTATGTACCTATTCTTCCGAAACCTCATTTTATTTTCTTATCACTGCGGTAATATAATTTATCTATATATTGCATATATATATATTGCATCTATATATTGCAATTATTGCTGTTTAGTTTTTAAATCAAAGTAAAAATTATAATCAATTACAATTCTCCCAAAAATTGTTCTAAATACAAAATAAATATTTACCGTACACAAATGAAACGGAATTACTCTCAAGAAACTTCCCGGTTAGAAAAATTCAAGTAAACTCAGCGGTCAAATTCCACACTCTATATGCATCCTGTATTCTATTCTCTTGCGTACACAATAGCCAAATAACGAGTCGGGATAACGGAGGAAAGCTTGTAAAAGCCCACCGAAACAAAACGCGGAATCTTTTTGCCTTCGTTCTTCAAGGGATATGTTTTCGCTCCCTGTTGGAAGCGTATTTTCTATCCAATTATGGTTTACGAGATAGCTCTTTCGAAGTAGCTTTTGGGATACTATTTCTACATATGAAACGAAACTCACGAGCAATTCTTGATTTAACCTGGATCATGGAGCCAAAAATTCTTCCGTAATTTTGCAAGAAATATTGAAGAAGACAGAGACAACTGTGGTGAAAGTGTCCTGGGTTCTTCTGCATAATAATTTATTTAATAATAATACTAATGAAATCGACAAATAACGAGTGCAGGTTATAGATTTTTGTTGCACAATTTTATTATTTTACATAGAATAAAATAATCAGCTAGCTTGGAATTTGATTAAAATTGACTCATAGAATATCATTTCTAATTACTTTCTTGCCAAATTTAATATTATTATGTAAGGAAATTTATTAGCACTGGTAGTCTGGTATCTGTGATTTGTAAAATCATGCTAATGAGTTTAATTGTACAAGAAAACCTACGCCTAGGCCGACTAATGGTCAATTTCCTTTGGGCTATGACTCGCTGTCGTTTGTTACTACTACCAATGAAGTACTTAAGCGACGGGATTATAGGCGGTCCCTCTGTGTTTGCCCTTTCTTCCCTTCAGTGGGGGCTTTTAATAATTCTATCAGAGGTCGTTTACTTGTTTGGAACGAAGGTGAACGCTCCTATAGGAAAGGGACGCGTGGTTCGCAAGAGGTTTGGAGATTTGCAATAGTAGAAGTACAGTCGATTAGTTGGCAGAAGAGGAAAATTAGGCTGCCGCTTTATGATGGACTGAATTTATGTGGTTGTATTAGAGGTACTTAGTGGGAATGTTTTATAGCTATATTCTTTGACGTAAATGTCGTTCAGATTAATAAAGTTGCTTGTATTTAAGTGACTCAAGCTTGAGTTTGAAATTAGTTGAATTCAAGTTTCTATTCATATAAGTTAAATTATTAAAATAAATAGCTTGAATTTCAATCAAATTTCAAATAATATCAAACCCTATCTTTTTAAAGAAAATGGGTAAAATTAATTTCCACTATAGCGATATGTAGTGGAATAAATCTAATAATATATATCACGATATTATTGTTTTATTGTCATAAAATGTAAACGTGAACCTATTACTCATGACTACACTTGTATGAATCACCACGACCATAAATAAGTATTCTACATAATTGTCGATTGCAAGAAGAATTCCAATAAAAAAATGTTACCACGGGACATTTCATCTTTTTTATATGAATAAACAGTCAGTTTCATTTGACGTCATAATCTCAAGGCATGAGTTTGACACAACACGATCAATTTGTCGATGTATCCACGTTTACGATTTTGTCGTATCTTCTCTCTTTTTTCCTTCCTCGTCGTCACTTTCGTCTTCGTCGATGGACAGATCCGAACCATCGTCCTCTGCCTTCTCTGCTTTTTTTTCACCATCGGACTGATTTAGACGTTCGTTTTTCTCGCTTCCGTTCGCGTTATCCGGACTCTTCCTTTTCTCTCCCTGTTTCTCGAAGTCGTAATCATCATCGTTCTCGACCTCTACCACTTCTTCCTCGGCACCAGATCTAAAACGAATTCGTTCGGTTTAATTACTTAGAACGGCGGCCCTGGCAACGACATCAAGATCAAGTTAATAGTACTAATTCTATTATGATTGTCCTTCGGGATGGTTCTATGAAGTTAAATTTCTAAGAAGAAGAATGTTCTGGGAAGCTACGCTTCATATTCCTAATATAAAACTTTGATGTGAAATTAATAATCAGATTATTAGACTGTAAATGAATTATTACATTGGAAATATTGGAATGCTATTATCGATAAATTATGGATTTTTCTATGTTTGCAGAAAATTTGAAGCAAAAATATACGGGACATATGCTGTTAGCAATAGATATAGTAACATACACTAATTACGTTTATTGGGAAATTCTACCTCTTGCTTTATTTACTGTATTACGATATGAAACGCATATGATGCGAATCAAGCAATAGATTAACCCAAGATAATTGGAATAAACAGATCTTCTTTAAAAATACAACAATCGAAATCCTTTCATTCAATTGTTGACCGTGGCATTTCCTCTCTTAAGAAGGATGACATTTCCAAAAGGCTACTCTATAAAGTATTCTATAGAGTATTTTGTTTTATTGAGCTTAGATCATTATACGTTGAACATTCAATTTGAGCTTCAAACTTTCACAATACGCGTAATTGAAAGAGTTTCTATGGGTATTTCTCTTACATACAAACTTTATTTCGGGAAGGTAAAAGAAAAAAGAACTTAGTAGAATTACTCGTCACGCCTCCTGCCGTGTCTTCTTCGTGATCTCCTTCGCGATCTCCTTCGCCTTCTTCTGGATCCACTCCTGGATCTCCTTCGCCTTGAACTTCTCCTCCTCCTGCTCCTACGTCGTCGCCCCCTGGCGTCCTGCACCTCGTAGTCTTCGAATCTAATCGGCGTTCGACGAGGCTTTCTGTCCTCAACTTGTGAAACCGTGCTGTCCGACTTTCTATCCTTACTTTCGTAATTGCCTTCGTTCATGAGATCCGAGGATACACGGAGAACTTTGTACGCCGCGTCTTTCGGGATCAGATAACCGGATTCTACGCCGAAATCGATTGCCTTCTGGATGTATCTTTTCATTTTTCTTATTCCTATAGAGAAATAGGATTTTATAATATATTTGATAAATATAATATATGCTCTAAATATAGAATTTTTAAGAATATGTACAATTTTGAGAAATGTTTCGCGTGTATTTGGTATTCAAAAATTATTTTCAAAATTATTGTGCTGCATTGAATAATGGATAGAAAAAATAATGCGTTGAAAAAACTCATAAATGGTTTGTATAAAAGACTTGTTGTATTAATCAAATGATGCTGAATCAATGATATTGGTTTATCGAAAGAAAACGTGACTTGGAACGTGAAAGTTATTAATTTCGGCTAAATGGTAAGTTGTATGTTGAAAAAAGGGAACGTTTTATTTCTATTAAGCAATAAGTTACATATGAGGTGCAGTATGTCGGATTATCATTTAACTGCCTTCGATAATAATAATGCACTGCTGTGTTAATTAATCATTTTATTGCCTTTATATAACGGTGCAATAAAAGGTAACAATACCCATTGCTCGACTTTCGCCCTCATTAAGCAATTGCCATTATCATCAGATCATAATAAATATTACTCGACCTACGATTATAGTTAAGTTAATTAGTAACAAATAATAGTATTTAGACAGGTGTGACTCATTATATAATTTCAGTACGTCATTAAATTAACCTAGATACTATGCCGATATCACAAATGTGACTGTCTTAAGTATAGCTAAGGAAGGGTAAAATATAATTATTGAATAATACAAGAAAAATCTCGAACATAATAATGATAGTTTATTTTTTCTGCCTCTTAACTATGAAAAGGCACAGGGTTTACAATTGTTATCTTTATTCGCCTTGAACTCTCGACCATACATCCTTCTAATACATATATCTCACACTCTTTTTACCAGACTATTTAACTATTAACCTAGCTATCGATATAGAGTATTCTACGCAAAAAGCGTAAAAAGAGATCTCTACTATAAAGGAATATAAAAAGGTTTAAAAGTTATACATAGAAAGTATTTATAAAAACAATTCTCATTAAACACCAGTCTAATGTAAACAAAGTATCAAAGTATATCCATCATCCATAAGATGAGAAACTCATAATAGCTTGTAAAAAGAAAATATATAATAAAACTTGAAAAACCTATAGTATCGATTTAAAAAGTTTATACAACAGTAGATTAAACGTAAATAATCTGCTAATCTGTTTCGAACAGTGCATCGTCTAGAATGTAGGAACAATTTCCATGACTTTCATTGCACTAACCTTCTCCTCCATTGCCCCTATACATGCATGACGAGAGGGTGTGGTCCTTGGAGGTTTGGCGTCGTTTCACCCGGTGAGTGTTGGAATTCCTTGCCGAACCTTTCCGTTTGTTGGCCATGTTACCGCCAGGTCGAGAATCTAGGCAATCCAAAACTTCCTCACGGCGTTTCGGCCGCTTGCAGTACCGACACCTCGTACTGTAATTTCGCAACGCTTCACAAGCTTCCTCTTTGCTCCCGCCAAGACGTAGGAATTTGTACACCAGCTCCGAGATATTCGGTTTACGACGTAACTCTGAAACGCGATAAACTAGTCGCCGCGCTAGATTCCAGCTATACTTAGACAAGGATTTTCTTTTTCAAAGCTTCCAAGCTTTACGTGTAATTCTTTCGCAAGTTCAGGTAGAAACGCGCAGGAGATGCAAGAGAATTTGAGACGACTGCTAAGTGAAAATTCTGACGCATTGCAGGTTGTTTGATATTGAATGTAACTTTTTTTTAAGAATTTTGTAAGATTTAGAGATTTATTGGTATTCTTAAAGAGCTGTGGTAGGATATGAGAATTCTATGAAATTCGACCGAAAGCTTCTGTTCTTGAAAGTCCAAGGATGGAAACTGGAATGTGTCTATTCTAAACTTTGGAAAAAAGGTATTTCAACTTTAAATATTTCACTATTTGTGGATCGTCAAGCAATTTCAATATTACAGAGAAGTTCTAATCCAGAAAAGTTACAGAAAGTTAATCCGAGTGATCTTAAGCTTAAATGTAAAATTTCTAATCTTTTAAATCGAATACATATTTTAGAAATCCTCGTAAAACGTAGAGTCGATTATTTTTAGGCTGAGAATACAATGTAAGAATATACTGAATTTTTCTTCAAATCAAAAATATCTATATCGGAAGTCGCGAAATTTCCAGTATAGAATAGGATCTCTAGGCTAAGTAAAAGAAATTGGCAGTTGTTTCAATTGGTCAATTCGATTTGAATAATGAAAACGCTTGGAAGGTACCTTGGAATTTGCGGGAGAAATTTTTAATGATGTTCCACGATGCTTGTTGCAAATATCAAACGAAGCTTGGCGTTTCAGTTCAAAGAAATCAATTGAAAAACGACGGAAGAATTACAAAGTACCAGACGTGGGTGTCGTTACGAAATGTAATAAACAAAATAGAATATATTTTCAAGCGATGAATGGCTTCTTTTGTGGCCATTGCTGACAATCAAAGAAATAGGTCAATAAAATCTGCTAGGCGATAACGTATCTTTATTTTGAAAAAAATATGTATTTTAGTCTCGATAATTCCCCAAATTAATATTCTAATGCAATTTCATTTCACCTCTTTCATCGGGAAAAACAAAAAAGTGTCGAAGAATATAAAAAGTCGTCACTTCTAAAATATATAGAGAATACGCTACGTCATCATTCCAATGAATTTCTCGTGGAAATAAAACAAGGATTTTGTCATCTCAAATCTTTTCCAAGATCATCACTCACTCATTTTGTGATGGCTTCGCGCATGAGGACGTCTCTTTATGTGGGCCATTTTTTGCTTACTGATGGATGTGAAACTCCTCTGGACGTCCGTACTTGTTCCTCAGCCGCCGTTGTTTCCGAAGGATTTCGATAGTGCAGCCGAATTTTTTCTAGGATTTTGATCGGTCGTGGCGCCGAATTTTGTCTAGGAATTTTCAGGACATTGATGAAAAGAAGAGAGGCACGACCGACGGTGCCAATCCATCGGTTCCTTTCGCCTATTCTTTTTTTTCACGGAACAACGAAATCTCGTCTCGTCGACTACATTCACACGTTTGCTGTTCTCTTTACGCGTTTCATAAAGCAGGCGTTGTCTTCTGCCTACTTTCTCATTCATTTATTTTCTATTTATCACTCGAAGTTGCCGAAGAATCATTTTCTTTGTCATTTTTTGAAACTTGATCGTATTAAATACTCTACTTTCGATTTCTATTTAATTTCGATTAAAGAAAGATCATGAAATATATTAAGAAAGATAATAAAAAATGATTAATTAAATTGCTATTACACAATATTGTGTACCAATTACTGTACCGATTGTAGTAAAGCTCATAATTAAATTAAGCTTATAATTACAGAAAATGAAACTTTTTTTTTATTAACGTGAAGGAAATCCGCACGGACACCAGACCGCTTCTGGGGAAAAGCGGTGTGATAGTGCCGGACTCCAACAGACTAAAACCTCCACGATGACCGTCCCGGCTGCGATCGAGAGGGGCCCGGAAACCGATGTGAGCGACACACCGCACCCCCCCCCCCCCTACGCACAATACATCCCCTAATGGAGCGGTGTGCGGCCATGTCACACCGCGCTTCGTCGTCGGAGCCGCCGTGCCAGGCAGTCCAGTTCCCTTAACGGACTGCTTTGCGGCCCCGAGACGCTGAGCTGCCAGCGCCTAAGTTTGAACCCTACCCGGGCCTCTGCCGCACCCTCGCCGGCCGCTCCTCTCGAGGTGGGAGTCCCGCACCCTCGCCCTCTCCGCAGCCTCTTTCCGAAGCATAACCTGCTCACAGAAGAAGGTCACGGCCCTCCTCCCTCTCTCGTTTACCAACAATGCCTCGAGGATCGCCGGAGGCGAGAGGTCCCATCCGATTTCCACGATCGCGCGGTCGCCTCTTTCCCGATTCGGTGCAGGTACTCACCGAAGCAACCGTGTCCGGTGAGCACCTGCGTCATCCTGTAGGTCAGGGGAGGCCCGCCGCCGTCCAACTAAACGTCCCAGTTTGGAAGGACGGCCTCGAGTACCCTTAGCCCAGGCGCACCCGCTCTCATGTCAAGGCTCACGCACCATTTGTCGAGCAAGGCCCGCCGTGCCCGAACCCTAACGTCGGCGTCCACCGGGCCGACCCCGCCCGACAGACGCCGAGTGTGGAGATAAATCTCGCGACACCTCAGGGCCTGCAATTCGAACGGGGGAAACCCGGCGAGCACCGCCGCTGCTGCCGCCGAAATGGTGCGGAAGCCCCTCACTACCCTGATGGCCACCGTTCTGTGTAGCCTCCTAACCGCTAAGAGACTGCGACGGTTGGTCATCAGGTCGTCCGCCCAGATCGGAGCTCCGTAGAGGAGCCTCGATCGCACCACGCTGGCGTACAGCCGGCGCACTCCGACGCCGGGCACGCCCAGCCGAGGCAGCAAACGTCCTAAGGCGTTCGCCGTCGCCTCGACAGACGGTGCCAGGCGCTCGAAGTAAGCGCCCAATGTCCAATGGCTGTCGAGGGTCAGGCGATAACCCGCTGGAGGCGTCCCGTGATCGGCCCTGCGGCAAAACCACATTGCCTCGGACTTCTCAGGGGGCACTCTCAGTCCCAATCCCTTGATCTCGGCGACCACGCAGGCCACCGCCAGCTCCGCCAGATGAACGATTCTACTCCACGCCGTGCCCCAGACCAGCACCAACGTGTCGTCGGCGTAGCACGTCAGTGCCGAGTTCGAAGGCATCGGCGTCCGAACTACCGCGTCGTACGCGATGTTCCACAGCAAAGGACCCAACACCGAATCCTGCGGGACCCGGCGGTGTACAGCCCTCCCAGTCATCCATCCGTCCCGGACGGTGTGGACGATACTCCGGTCCCGGAGGAACGCCCGGACCACACCCCGCAGGTACGCCGGTACCCGATGAAACTCGAAGGCCCGGCATATCCTGTCCCAGGGGATACTGTTGAAGGCGTTGAGCACGTCCAGCGATACGGCCAACGCCACGTAACCACGCAGCTCGGCCCCATCGACAAGGGAGCGGACACGGGCGACAGCGTCGGCCGTAGACCATCCTCTCCGGAAGCCGAACTGGCCGTTGTGCAGTTCGGGAACACTCCGGGACAAATGCGACTCGAGGCGTGCAGCCACCAGTCTCTCCAGCAGCTTTCCAGCCTCGTCCAAAAGGCATACCGGCCGAAAGGCGGAAAGCGAGTCCGGAGAGCGCCCCTCCTCCCACGAAACGGGAAATTCGCCCCGAGACAGGCATCCCTCGAACAGACGCATTAGTCTCGGGGCCAAGACCCCGGCGACGTCCTTCCGCAGGCGGGCCGGGACTCCGTCGAGGCATACACGAATCGCAGTATCGCGTGCATGTCGCGCCTCAGCCGGATCGCTCCCGCCTTCGCGTCTTCGTCGGTCGGGGATCCTTCCAACCAGGCGACGGCTATAGCAGCCGCCGCCATGAAGTCTTCGTCGCGGTGACCCACCGCCCACCGCGGAAATCTTCTCCTTCCCAGTGGGCCGATGGGCCTGCCCGCACCTAACGAACGGTCGCCCATCGCGCCGCCAACCGTCACCTTCATCAAGATGTAGAGGTAGTCCGAGAGGGTCTCCTCCGAGGACACGCCCCAACCGGAAACACGGCGAGATGCGGCAGGGTTTGCCCACGTGAGGTCCATTATGGGCTCGACCCGCCACGCCACGCACGTGCTGGACGACCCCTGGTTCATAAGCCGGAGATCGAGTGCGGCCGCCCAATCCTGCACGTCGCGCCCCCTTTCGTTGGTCCTGCAGGAGCCCCATGCCGTTGAGTGGGCGTTGAAGTCCCCGAGGACCAGTGACGGACAGCATTCCGTCCGGCTGATCTTGAGCGACACGTCAACGGCCACCACGGCCAGGTCGCCCCATTTCACGGCCACAAAGCCTCGTCCCCGCTCGATCGATGGCGACCGAACTGATCAGATCCCAGCGCCCCGTGACGCGTCGGGAATGCTGTACGGCTCGGCCACCGCTGCCAAACCGATCCGTCTCTCCGCCAGGCTCTGGAACATTAAGTCCTGAGCCCGGCGGGAACGGTTAAGATTGCACTGCAGGAGCAGTTGTCCTTCTCCACTTCTTCCGTTCACGTCGGGGAAGGCTCCGTCTCCATAACCTCCTCCGGGCCGTTTCCCTCGCAGTCGGTGCGTCCGACTTCTCTGTCTTCTCTTCTGGCCTTCGTGAGGACAGTTGGCGGCGTCGTTTCCTTCCTCGTTGCCGCGTCCCCTCCGTCGCCTGGAACGGCCCTTGTCTCCTGTGCGGCCCTCTTCTTACAGGCCGGCGGTTTGCATGCCGGTAACCCCATACGGTGCGACGCGGGCAGCCCCAGGTCCGCGCACACCGGACACTTAGGTACTCGCGCCGAGCAGTCCCTGGCGCGATTGTCCTTCCGCCCCGCACCGGTAGCAGCGCTCCGACCGGTCGGACATCGATGTGCAGTCCAGGCGCACGTGACCCGACTCCATGTACCTGAAGCATTGGAGTGGGCGCTCCGGCAGAGGGGAAACCCTCGCCGCTGACCAACCAATGTTAATCCTACCGCCTGGTCGGGCCTCTCCTCTTCTACTGATTTTCCTGGCTGCTATTAGCGAGCAGCGTAGCCACACCGACCCGAGGCCCCGAGGAGCGAAGCATATGACTCCCACGTTGATCTCGTCGGCGCGACAGCCCCCGACCTCGGAAACGGCGGCTACCACCTCCTCCGGGGTGGCCGAGTCCTCCAGTCCGGTCACTCTTAGCTCGGTCGTCCTTCGCGTTACGGTTACCTTGGCGGGCAAGTCCTTCAGCGTAGCCGCCATCCGCTCGGCCAGACGTCGCATCCCTATACGTGAAGCCCGAGCCGTCCCTCACGGTGAGCGATACCGCGGCACACCGTGGGGGTCGGGGAAGGCCAGGCACTTTCTTACCGCGCGCGTCCCGCCACTGCCGGCCGCCCTCTCGGGCGCCAAGGCCCCTGTTCGCAACATCAACGACAGCAAAGACGACGATACCCGTCCCTTGATTCTCGCGTTCTCGGTCGGCGCATGGACCGTTCGAAGAGGTTGCGCCGCTGGTTTCCTGTTCTTTCGCCTCGCTCTCCCTCTTCCTCGTCCTATGATGGTGGTGAATCCTACCTCGTCAGCCGACGACTCCACGATCGACCGCGAGGTGTCTCTCGCCGACTGCAACTGTGCTTGCACGGTTCTTGCGGCGGCGGCAGCGTTCGTAGCCGAGGGGATCGCTCCCCCTGGCATTATTTCTCGCCAGCACTCCTCCAACTTACGGAGGAACTGGATCTTGAGATCCTGACCAGGGGTGGGGGGGGAGGACCCATAATCGCTCCCGTTGAGGCCCCGGGAGTATTTTCTTTCGTCCCCCTCGTAGAGGTGATCCCCACCTCCTGTCCTTCACTACCTGTCGTTGTTACCACCTTTGGCTGCCCTCTCCGTGCCTTTCTTGGTCAGCCGTTCCACCGTCTCTTGGAGACGACTGACTTCTCTCTCCAGAAGGCGCACCCTCCTCCGTAGGTATGCGACGTCCTCCTCTTCCTGACCGTGGGTCAGTTCCGCGTCTTTCACGTCACTTGCTTGCTCATTTCGTCACTTCGCGTGTCGTCACCGCCGTCGGCACCGCCGCGGATGGTAGAGGCGGCGGCGGCCACAGTGGCAGCCTCGGCGTCGGTGTCGGTGTCCGGTCCGCACCTTGCTCCCCTTTTCTTCCTTTTATCGGGAGCCGGCAGTAACGCGGAGTCCGGATCCCTCACGGACGCGTCCCCCCGCCGCGAGCGTCGTCCCGCGCCTCCGCCGCGACAGTTGGCGGCGAGACCCCCCGGTTCGCGTGTCTCCTTTGCCAGACGCATGAACGTGTCCGGGGGTCTGGCGGCCAACCCTCGGACGGCCACGGATACTCGATGACGACGCAGCGGGGCCCGCTTTACAACCCGCGGCTGCGCCGGTACTGGAGTATCCCTCCCCTACACCGTAAACGAGTTTTTGGTTCGTTTTACTGTCCATAATAATTCATAAAGAGTCGCCGAGGTCGTCAACAAGGGTTTCCATCCTGGTGCCACTCACTCGTTTGCACCCTACCCCGGTCAAGGCTGGTGCAGGGTGACGGGGAGCCCCACAAGGAGGTGAGGTGAGTGGTCTTGGCAGATACGCCAACCGGGCTCACCAACTTCTTCGAAGTTCTCCGCACCGGATCGGCAAACTGGCGGGTGCCAAAGGTGCTGACCAGCCACCACCCGGCTATAGGAGAATATCAGATTTCCCAGGGCGTGGTCCTACGCCCTGAGAACCCGTACCCGCCTCGTGCTCCCCACAGAAAATGAAACTAAATTAGATCTATGCACAGAAGAATTTCAGCTTCATTATCTTTTATATCTATCAGGACAAGCAAATACTCCACAGTTTCTCATTTAGTTTCCTATTTATGCAACTTTCAATGTTATTATACTATTACTTACACTAATATTATTACTCCTCCCATTTCGCATTAAGTTCTTGGCCTGTCCCATTATAAGCCAGTTCTTTGACATTGCAATATCCAAACTGTTTTCCATCTGTTGACTTTTCTGTCTATTTTTTTGTGTGCACATACACATTGACGGAATCATGGCGACAACTTCCGATTCGTGGAACCCGATCAACCAACCACGATCACGGTATTGTATAGCTGGCAAAGGGTGATGAGGGTCAAACTCCACGACCCGAGATCGTCGACGTCGTCATAAATTCTCGAAAAAATGCCGACTTGCATGGTAGAGAAAATCTCGTTATTGATTTTGAGAGTTCAGTCAATCAATACAAAGAGTTTCAAATATAAAATCTGTTATTTATAATTAGTATAAATCTAGAATCGTATTTCACGCGTTTTGTGATGAAAAGCTTGTCGTTGCTTGCACTGTAGTACAAATTTTAAGACATATATATATTTTATTCTAAATTCATGGTGAACGTTGTTGAAATTTTCAATGAACGTAAAATTATACTAGATGGTAGAATTGGTTCTTACACGATCACGCCGATGTCCTGCGGTAAATTTATACAATTCCAAACATATACTAAACTGCTATAGTTCTAAGAAATACATACTAGAGATGGTCTTGTTTCGCTAGAATTACCAGAAAATCGCCAGAGTAGCTGATATTACATATACGATTCAAAATTAATTTTATTTGAAATTTATATAATTACAAAAGGAATTAAAATTGTATACATACTAATAATACACTCCTAGTTAAAAGATATCCAATAAATCTCTATAAAAAGCTTCTTCTTTTAAATTTAATATTTCAAAATTGTGTAGAAATCTTTTACAACATTTTCTTCACTTTTTTCTAAATAAATTCTACAATAAATAGTTAATCCAAATTCTCAATTGTATCGTTCTCGTTATTTTCTTCATAGGAGGCATCCAACTTTTCTTCGACGATTTTCCCTGGATTTCCGGATGATCCGCTGCTATTTCGCAAAGCATCCTCTCGACTAGTCGTCGATTTCTGTCGTACTATCGCCATTCTTTCGTTGATTTCTTCGTTTTCGCTCAATTCCGCGTTGTATGCATCCTCGTTGCTCGAGTCTGGTTTATTCTCTTTCGAATTCTCATTATCTCCTTTTTTTGAACGGGAAGACTTAGCCCTGCGATTTCTGTGATCCTCTTTTCCCTTGTCCACATCGTATTTGTACGAGTTTCGCGTATTTCTTATTTTCTTCTGAGTCTCATCGATTTTGTTGCTCGGGCTCTTGGACAGCGTTGATATTATTAACTTATCTCTGAAACAGAACATCAAATTATTTTTCAAGCATTTCGTCGTTTTGTTCGTGAGTACCCATTGCATCATTTTGCTCATAGTAGGTGAAGTTTATAGATATTTTGCTGTTTTGTTCGTAAACACCCACTTGTTTGTTTTGCTATCCATAGACCATATTATTAGATCACTTTGTCGTTTTGTTTGTGAATGTCCGTAGTTTTCTTGTTATGTAATTAACTATTTTATCGACGAATAAGACTATAATAAATATTTTAAATAAAATGAATCGCTTTTCAGTAATTATAATATTAGAAGGATAATTTAGAAATTACGATTACATGGAAATATTAACATTGTTAGAGTTTACAAATCTCTATGTTCGAATCTCGATTTTGTTTCAACAAACCGGAAGATATTAGCTATTTTAAGAAAAACTTTAGTACAAAACTGAAATAAGACAACATTTCCCAAAATCAAGATATTTTTTAACGATATAAAAATATAATTAGTACGATAGTGATCTGAAAAACATAGTAAGATTTAAAGATGCATTACTACATTGCGGGTGTTTATACAATTAGAATTATGTAGATTTACAATATAATTATGAAGTTACAAATATTATAATTGTATAAAATTCATATATAATATGCAAAAATATAGAAAATAACAAAAATATGAGAATGTATAAAAATCAGCAATCTAACCATTAAAACAGAATTCTAACGATTTTAATATTGGAAAAAGATTTTAGTTAGTATTCGATTAATTAAACCCTCATCAATTATTCAAACTTGACAAAACATCATTAATAGTAGAAAAAATTAACCAGCAATGAGCAAAAAAGACCTCATAAAAATTAACTAATGGTCCGTCACAAAAAGTGCATACCCAAAGATATTTGCCCCTAATTTCCAAAGCTCTTGTAAATCCACAAAAAGCAAAGAATAACATAAGAAGCACATAACAGCGTTTAGATCACTAACTTTTTTCCTTTCCTAGTTCTCCTTTTTCTGCTCTCCCGTGGAGTACGTTCCATGGTTTTCTTCCTGGGACTCTTCTTCACCTGAATCGAATTTTTCGAGGTCCTCCTCCTTTTTCGAGGCGGAGTTTCCGGATTTGGTGTATTTTCACGGCGTGTGATGTTCTTCGTGTCCCAAGGAGGGGTCAATCGACGCCGTTTCTGGGCATCGGCTATCGGGTCTTCTTCACCTCTTCTGGCCCTCCTTCGTCTTTTCCGTGATTCTATGTCACTCTTCTTCGATTCTATCAACGTTGGAGATACTCGTATCACTTGTCCTTGTGGACCAGCAGGAATTAGGTAACCGGATTTCACGCCGAAGGAAAGTGCCTTGCGGATGTACTTCTTCGCTTGCCGTTTTCCTAAGGATTAGGTAAAAAGTTTGTCGCGCTATAGAAACTTTATAAAGGTTAATAGAATCTGAAATGAATGATGAAATTCTGTAGATTTAAAAAACTAACTATAATCGAGTTACATTGATATAATAGACGTGTAAATTGATTCGGTGCCTTTAGATTTATCCGTCGCTAATCTAAATACACGTATTTCCCCGCTTTATGGAAATTTTGAAACGCGTCATCTTTGTTTATGTTTTATACGTTATATTTTGATGACTAAATTTATATTACGTGATCGTCAGGTTGATAAAATTTCTTCTTACGATATTAGATACAATTAAAAGAATAAACTGAGTTAAAAAATATAAAGAATATTAAAAAGTTCCATTTTTAGAGATGTAGTTAATTTTTTATGACTATCAAAACTAAAGAAAACTTAAAAGAAAACTTGTACAAAATTTGTGTATAGTAGTCTTTCTATTTCCTCGAAAGTATCCCTGACAAAAAATTGATACCAACGAACAAGGCCTCGAGCTTCTAGCAAATACCGGGATTAGAGAGCATCCAAGCGATACCTTCCTCTATTCCGGCCTTGATGTAATTGTTGATGACCTGAACGAAAGATTTTTTCTTCAGCAAGGCTCTAGTGTTATCGATCGTCTTCGCGAGAGCAATCGGTTCCATGGAAACATTCGAAACGCTGCTGTTGTCAGAGCTGCTGGCTACTGAGCTATTAGTGGCCTCCATCTCTCTCGACAAGTTCTCCACGGACGTTGCCACGGATTTTGTGTACTCTGAGTCCTGAATGGACGGCGAGCTATCGCGATGGGGCGAACTATCGTATGAGGACTCTCGTGTATTTTGGTATTTCCGCATGCTTCCGTGAAACCTGCCGCCTCCAGGGACTTTTTGCTTTTTTCCTGAAAGAGATTCATAATTGTTATTAATGTTCTACGTGTTCGAAAGCTGTAATATCGTGTGAAATATTCCTTTTTCCCACAAGAACAAGCAGTCTAGAAGACTAGTGAATGCTCTATCGAATGGAAATAACTATTATCTTTATATTATCTTTATCTTTTTACTGTGCGGCAATTATCTTAGATCTATTCTATTATTCAAAGATTAATTTGTATTATCGCAAAATTTACTACTAGACATCGATAAAAAGAAACTTCTGAGGAAAAAAGAAATTAAATCTTTTTTTTTTACACGCAGCTCTTTTATTTTCATTTCTAATAATATTCATTTCAATTGTTTCAATTGAAATGTATTGTATCTTCTTGGAGACTATAAGAAAAATAATATTATCGACGAGACTCGTTATGACAATTCATTATGCATAATATAGCACCTTGGTTATGTTTGCTGTTGAGCAGCCTGTACACCATTTCTCGTACAGTCGTGGGTTGATAAAGAGTCTGTACTCGGCGTGGAATGTTTTGTCGCTTAGGACGTTGTTGATAGCTATAACGTGGCCCTATTATTTGTTTCTTCCAGAGTCGGCCTTTTGATTTCCCCTTTGGCGGTGCCATTATTCAGTAATGACACTTTTTTTTTCGTCCCGTGGATTGCTTCTCGCTGAAACAGCGGAGTTGTTGTCGCCGTTGAAAAACACTCGTTTCCTTCGGTTCATCGATTAGCAGCTACGTCATGTTGTATAAAAAGATGTCACATGTTTGCGTTTTTGTTCAGTGCCAAACTTTTGTCGAGTTTACTAATTCATTCTTAAAATATTATTATTTTTCGAAGATATTATTCGATATTATTCGATTATTTCGAAGATAACAATAAAATATTGGAAATTTAATATTTCTATGCAAAACAAATTGTAAACATTGTACTATATATATAGTACAATATTTAGTATATTACTATTGTACTACTTTTATTACTACTAGTATTATGCTATATATATATAGTACTATATATATATACAGTACTATATATATATACAGTACTATATATATATAGTACAATAGTACAATGTGTGCGTGTGCGCGCGCGCGTGCGTGTATATGTGTATGAAAGTACTGAAATTTGTTTGATGTTATTTGGACATTGACATTTTAAGCTATTTCAATTTTGGAGGGCCTTTGTGCAATAGTCTTCGATACTTAGGGTCATTTGAATATCATGAAAGGTCATATAAATCGCATGGGTACTTAGGGTGATTTGAAGATCACAAGGTTCATCGAGATCGTGTCGTTGCCAGTTAGATCAGAGTTAGTACGTAACATTGAAAATTTGGTACTGAAGATTATTTAAAGGTCATGAAGGTTCATCGAGTATTAATCATCAGCATTTCATGCAACTAGGAAGTGCCATATACATCATGGTGAGAATTTTCTGGATACAGGCTACTTGGAAAATATATTTAAGCAATAACTTGCTTGCTGTATGAGTTCTCCAAGTAATACACAGGAAGATCTGTCACGGTCCACCATCCACAAATCCTAATCATCCTTATTCAATTCCAATTCGAAATAGCTTTCACAAGTCCAGTATATATATCACAGATTTATTACTCTTACTGCGGCCAAATTTCACAATCGTGAAGACGTCAACCTTGGCTTGCTCAACTTAGCACCCGATGGATCTAAGTGTAGCGAGTCTCGAATCGTCTCGATAAGGTTTCCTTATTGCGGAATTAAGGATGTCCTGTTTTGTAATTTCGTGACTCTAACTGTCGTATTTTGCAACGTGCACGTCTTTTTTAATTTTAATGTATCCAATTTTCGTCATCATCATCTGAGGATTTCGCAATTATAGAATGAATCAAGCAACACTATATTGCTATCGGCGGTATTAGCAATAGCGCACTATCGTTCTTGTCAAATATCCAAGCTATTCCAGAGTTTCATCAAATTTTACAAATCCAAAATTCACCCCACTTATCCTTGACATAAACGTTGTCGAATCCCGCAACAAGAGATTCTGCCAACCTCGCTATCGCCTCGAGCTCGTCGTCATCACCGTAGAGGCTATCTTCATTCTACCTTCGTGCATTATAACACTCATCTCATAATGTTTCCTCCGTTGTACATAGTATTGAAAGTTAATTCGACAACAATTTCCCTATCAGACTTTCTCAAAGAATCTCCCCTTGCAGATGATCGTCGAATTTTAAATTTTATACAAGTTATCTAAAATTTTGATATATAAGATCTGTGATCTATACATCTGGTTGTAACAATCTGATCACTAGAATGCGGATATTTATGCAGTCATATTTTGGTAAATGCAAGTAAAAGAATGGAACTTAGGTAGAAAATAGTTTTATTCTATTTTGGATATTTTTCATGTTTTTTGCGTATTATCTGTATTTTCTACATTTTTATTTTTAACATTATTTAAAACAATTTTTTGATCTTTATTTGAAACTACCTTTAAGTTTCCCATAAATGCATAAAATTAACAATATTCCTAATCACTTAAAGATTATTACATGTATTATACATGAGAGCGTCTTTCTTGCAGAATCACTGCTCGATTTATTGTACTTTAATCGTTGTTCGAGCAGTTAGCTCGTTTGCTACTTTTGGCCAGTCTGTGTATCGATCAACTGTCACGTGGACGAAAAACTTTCAAGCTTTGTCCTTGACTATGCAAAGCCACCCAGCGCCCCTAGCGAATTTAACGTTCTTCGCGCTCGACTGGCCACAAGGGAGAGTGTCACGGCTCTGTGAATGCCTCGCCGTTGGGATTGTCGCGGATTTCTGTCTCGTTCGAGTTGGAACACCAGTCAAGAACGCTTGATGAAACTCGTCCGTGTTAAAAAACGATGCATTTGCTTTAATTCGCCCTTCGCGGAAACGTCGCTCGATTGAACAATGAATTATAGTTGAAAAGCTTCTTGATAGGTCGATGATCGGTACGGTGTTAGGATGAAAACATTCTAGTTCAATGATGTCAGATAAAACAGATGGGGAAGTAATGGATCGAACGTGCAGAATTCAAAGAGAATGGAGGTTTATTATAGTGTTAGGAAGTCGAAGATTTATTGCAAAATAAAAATTCTATTGCTAGGTTAAGTATTGGTGTATAAGGGCAACTGACTTTAAGGGATGGTTAAAGGGATTCTTTAAGAAATGAGCCAACTTTTTACGATTTGAATCGTTCTCCCAAAACGAAAAGTATATTTTTTACATATTATTAGTTTTTTCTATAGTCTCAGGAAATTTAAAAATTGTCGTAGAACGTATCAGAGAGAGAGAGAGAGAGAGAGAGAGAGATTATTCCCTTCTTTTTCTATCACATGTTAGATACTATGAAATCTGTGAATAAATAAATATAAATATATGTTGGTAAGCAATTAAATCATAAGATGTGTCAAATTAATTATACTATGTTATGTCAAATATTATATCATTTTAGTCGTGCACTATAAAATTTCTTTTACGAAGAAACGCATCGTTATTTTCATTTCTTCTGCGAGCTCGTAGAATATCGAAATATGTCTCTCAGGAGCAGTTCTTTTTGTACCTTTCCTGAGAAACTAGTATGTATTCCATTTCTATATCGTGGAAGGCCAATAACGCTCGAAGGGTTAAGAAACATTACCAAATATAGAGAAACGTCTCCAGTTACGTTCTTACATACGTATATTGCAATAACTATTCCAAAAGGAAAGAAGGAAATGCTAAATAAAATCGAGGCGTTCAAATGAGGGCCAAATTTAAGAACAGCAGATTTCCTTTGATGTATCGGCATTATCTTAAATGTACATAAATATTAGCAATCCTTAGTTATTGTTCGTCATTCGTGTCTCCGTCAAAGAAAATTCACATTAGCGAACATTAGCGAATATTAGGCAACATTTTGAACAGCGAGTATGTACTCCAGTATACAATTAAAAAGGATAGCGAGCGTTTGAAGTAGTGTTGACACATTAAAGACAATGGCAGTTCATTTTTGTTTTTGCACGTTCGGTGGAGATAAATGGCTATTCACCATTTCTACAGATCGATGGTAAATGCTCAGGTACACGTTTTCATTCACAATCATTTATCTGACACGGATATTCAACAATGATGAAAATTTTCATAAACGTTTACGAATGTTTATGAACGTTTGTTAAAAGCACGCGTTTGATGGTTATCCGAAATTTAATATACGAAATTATTTTAAACAATTGCAAATACAATTATTCGTAAATATTCGCAAATGTTTGTTAAAATGGATATTCAACTTTTAATACATCCACATAATATATCTCACTTCAAACACTCGCAAATGCAATTATTTACGAATGTCTGCAAATATTTGTCAGAAGCTCTTGTCACTTATAAATACTACAATGATACACAATTATTTAATATAGTTCGCACACACTTCGTGTTCCCATTGATACAAATACATACTCGCGAACATAAGCAAACATTCTCAAACATTTTACACGAATATCCAGCTCTACATCCTCCGTTCTAGAAGCCGAGTGATTCTATGTACGCTTTCTTTTCGACATAAAATACGTTTTGAAGGACGTGTAGCAACACACGAACGAAAGAAGTTCGCCGTGATAGCGAAAGCAATGTCCCGTGGAAATGTCTTACTTTCCTCTTAGAAGGACATCGTAAACTAGCGGTTGCAGGTGAACAACGAAGAAAGGAGGGAAAGACACGACGTAAGAATCCTCCAGGGAGGCTTTTCTTCTCCCTAAGCCGAGACATTAAAGGGAGTCTCGCGTTGCTTCTCACCCTTACGGTCGAGTTAACGTTTGCCGGTTTGCAGCTTGTGAAAATAGGTCAAGCATCGAACGATTGTCCGATCCGACGTCTCGCGTCGTTAATGGCTTGATGCAAACGTCGTCATGCCTCGTTTGAGAATGGAGTGTATATATGGTTGGATTCGGATGATTATGGCAGTGAAAATGAATTCGTGAGTCGAGGATGGATAAGAGGTTTCGAAGCTTACAAATATAAGACGTGTTAATTTGTTGGAAATGTTAAGTGCGAAATTTAAGGAAAATTTAATTTAGAAAATTACATAGGTGATGTAACAAACACGATAACATTTGACAAACATTTCTAAACATTGTTTCCATACGAATAATCCATCATTGACCATTTACGATCTCTTGAAAAATTTTTTGTTCATTCGCAATCCACAAGATTGGAAAATTTTAACATTGCAAACGTAGCAAACTTCGTTATCAGGCCGATGTTCATAGTAAATAATCTTTCTCCAATTCCGTTAAATACAGCCGAAAATACATCATCTATCATAAAACAAACTTTCTGAGCAAACTAATATGTGAGAAGAGATTTCTTGTGATTATGAAAAAGAAAGTGATATCTATCTCCATGCTTTCTGTAAAGACAGGATCGATAGAATATAATTATAGTGATTCTTATGGAGGGAAGTTTAGCAACTTTGGTGGGAATTGGGTTTGTGTAGTCTTCTGTGTGTGAAGATACTAAGGCGAACATTTAGGATCTTCGACAGGAATCGAATTTGGGTAGTCTTCTGTGTATGACGGTACTAAGGCGAACGTCTAGGATCTTTGATAGAAATTGAGTTTTAGTAGTCTCCTTTGTGTGTGAAAATATTTAAATGAAGATTAATGGTAATTGCTAAATTGATTGGACTTTTTTTGTATTAGAGAAGGGCGAACAATTCTTTAAATTAAAGAGCGTATAACAGGCGTGTAACATTCAAATTAAAACATTACATTTTTTAAGAAAATTATATACGCAGGAACACATTTCAATATCTGATTCATAAAGTAAATAAAAATGTCTCACATTCAGTGGGGACTATGGTTTGTATTTTCTTAAATCTTCTAATAGATCAACTTTTTTAGTGTTAAACAAAAAACAATTTCTGGTATACATAATTTAAGGTGTTTTATTGTTGAAGTTCCCATCTTATTTCGTCTCGGTGACTGATTGTTCGGGTTTCTCGAGATCGGGTTGAATTGGCAGTGGAACAAACCTTTTGACGGCCCGATCCAAAACGCTCTTTGCCGTCTGAACTGTAGCTGTCCGGATGATACCATCGGCGCCTGGATGAACCTTGATAACTCAGCCCAGAGGCCAATGCATGGAGGGCATGTTGTCCTCTCTGAGGATGACGATTGTGCCCTCTTGGATGCTGTGTCCACCCTTGCTCCATTTATTGCGGTTGGTTAGCTCGTTCAAATACTCCTTATGCCAACGGTTCCAAAAATGCTGTTTAAACTGTAGGATATGCTGCTATCTGGAGAGTCGGTTCGATGGAATGTCTCTGAAATCTCGATCACGTAAGCACATTAATGAATCGCCAATGAGGAAATGTCCGGGAGTGAGGACTAGGAGATCATTTGGATCGGTGGAGATGGGAGTTAGCGGGCGTGAATTGAGGACTGCTTTTATTTCTATGATGAGAGTATTCAATTGTTCAGAGGTGAGTAACTCGTTGCCGACTACACGCCTAAGGTGGCGTTTGAATGACTTCACCGCTGTTTCCCATAGCCCACCGAAATGCGGGGAATGAGGGGGAATGAAGCGCCATTCGATTTGTTTGTCGGCTAAAAATGCGGTTACTTTTTCTTTGTGGTCGTCCGATTGTAATAAATCATGAAGCTCTCGTAATTCGTTGTTTGCTTCTATGAAGTTGGTGCCGTTATCAGAATGGATGGTGGAGCAATACCCTCGTCGAGCGATAAATCTACGAAGAGCGGCGATGAAGGCTTCGCTAGTGAGATCGTCAACGAGCTCGATGTGTACCGCTTTAATTGCTAGGCATACGAAGATGGCTACGTATACCTTTATCTGACGACGGTTACGATCTCGTTTTTCCTTGATATGGAACGGGTTGAGTTGCGTGAGCTTACCCTTTATCGCCGCGTTCCGATCTTTTTGGAGTGTACGAATTTCCTCGAAGAAATGGATGTTTTGCAACAATTTTATTAGCTAATCGTGTGTTATGCGTAATTCGGTAACGGTTAGGGGTGCCGCCTAGGGGTGTCGAGCAACGCTCGACAACGGATTGGTTGCTGTTTATCATTCAAAACGTTAATCTGCGCTGTGATGACTAGATCATTGGATAATGATTCGGATGGTGCTGGTCTGGTATGTTCGGTCGTCAACGGAGTCGTCGATCATCGGAGTCATTGGTTATGTTTTCGTCTGTCACTGGGAGGTGGACTTGGAGACGCGGCTGTTCGTGGTGTTTCCGATCTGTGGTCTGTTGTGTGCCTTTTGCGACGAGTGGGTGATGAGTAGGGTGGCAAGGAGGGTGTTGTGGATCGGCTATTTGATGGGGAAGATTTCGGGCTAGGCGTGCTGGAACGAGACCCTGAATGGTGTTTTGCTCTATACAGCAACGTATGATGTCGTTCACCGCAGACGCGGCATGACCCCGCGAAACAATGCTTTTTTGTGTGCCCTTTCCCGAGGCAGTTGAGGCATAGCGATGCTCCTTTGACCTCCCGAATGCGTTCGCGAAGGGATTTGGTTTTGAAGGTGTCACACCTCCAAATGGGGTGTGGTCCTTGACAGGTGGGGCATGTCGGAGTAACCTGTGTCGCCGTAAATGCATGCCCTCGTAGTGCGCGTTGACGGACCGGAGTGGTTTGTTCCGGTGATTCTCTTGTTTGTTTGACCGTGGTGATCGGTCTGGAGCTTCGTGCTAATCTCTCTAGGAAGTTCAATAGCTGAATGTACGGAGGCAGCTCCTTATTAGGCAGCGTCATTTCCCATTGTTTTTGGATGCTTGATGGGATTTTCGATAGAATGAGGCTGTTAAGTACGGCGCTGGTATCGGGGTAAGAGTCTCCTAATTTGTTTAACGCGTATATGTGCTGTTTGAATGTATGGACTAAGCGCCTTAATTCCGTTGGAGATTCTTTGGTTAACTTTGGATAATCAATGATTGCCATGCCGTAACTGACAGCTGTGTATCGTGGACATTCGAAACTCTCCTTAAGAACCGTTATAGCCTGGCTGTAGTTTATATTACTAAGGGGTAACGCGTTTAAACAATCTGCTGCTTCTCCTTGCAAGGCGGACTGCAGGTAATGAAATTTCTGTACTTCCGTGAGATTAGGATTTTTATCGATGGTGGAAGAAAAAGTGTCATAAAACGTGTTCCATTTCTCTAAGCTTCCGTCAAAAGTAGGCAGCTGAAGATCTGGTAATTTACCAGCTATCGGATTTAAACTAGCGAATGATGCACAGGTTGGAAGGTTTATGGATGTCGACGGCGATGCTGCTTGCGCGTTCCTCAGAAGATTTTGTAGCTTTATGTCTACTGCGACGTACTGATCCCTTATTTCGAAGCCGCGCGCTTGTTCCTCCTCGTCTAATACTTCTAACTCGAGTTGGATCGCTTCGAATTGACTCGCAGCTTCGGTCAGTTGTTTCTCGTAGTTCGTTAACAAGGAGTTTTGCTGACGCCCGGATTGTTCGTACTCGTCCAGTCGGTTCGATACGTATGTGAATCGGCCGCTACAATAGCCTCGTCTCCGACGCAGGGAGATAAGTTGGTCTTCGCTTGCCATCGTTGCCGAGGATGGGAGATGGTCGATATAAGGAACGAGCTTACCTTACTGTCGTGCGGCGTGAGGTCGCGTGTATGCTTGGCGAGGAACGCCTCGTTCCTTCCCGACGGCCACTCGTTTGGTTGTGTTGTTAAGTTGTGGAATTCGTTGGTTTGATGTTCGTCCAGCTGTGGCGGGAAGCTGCGTAGTTGAGTTCCTTTGCCAATGGGTTGTGCTCCTTCGAATGTGACACACCTGACGTCACTGGCTTCGATGTGGTGATAACACTCCCGCTGCTGGTTTAATGTATTCACGTGGCACTGTGTGGTCACTGGCAAGTACACCTTTCACTGACACGTGATCCGGCTCAAAGGACCAAAAATGTTTCGACCATTCGCACGTCAACGGGAGTCGTAAATTTCCGTTACGATTGGATAATCGACGCCACGAAATGATCGATCCCCTGATTTCTGTTGCGATAATAGGGGTGGTTGAATTGACTTTACACTGAATTAACGGATATAATTAATGTTTATTCCAACAACTTCTTGACTAGAAATATACAATTAAATTCGATTGATAACTAGAGTAACAAGGTGTTGTACGCGACGCACGCTTAGATGTTGAAAGTTCAAAAAATGTATAAAGACTGACTTGATTTGTTAAGACCAAGTTCTTGTTGGGAGAGTGAGGGAAGGACTTCTTTGATAATTGGTTAATTTTCTGGATTGGTGTGGAAAGGTGGAGGAAGGGTGTTAACCGCCCCCGAGAGAAAATTGCTAGTGTGAAACATCGTACATGAGAAAAACGAACTTCTCCTATCTTTCCGTAATAAACAATAACCTTTGGACAGTGACTTAGTGCAGATGTTTGGTTCGGTCTGAAGGACCTTAGAAATTCCTAAGATTTATGATCGGCTCTTAAGACTATTGAAGGTACGCAGTGAAGGCGTGCGGACATCTGGTTGCCATCCTGTCAGCGGTGTGTGGCCTGGTCTAGGTAGAATGTCGCCCGACGTAACAAAGTTTGTAATGATCTAATTTGATTTTTGGCCTGATTTCCTCAGTTCCTTTTAGTCATAGGTCTCATGCATCTGGTATGTGAAACACGCAACGATATTGAATTAT
Source organism: Bombus vancouverensis nearcticus (assembly GCF_051014615.1). Classification (NCBI taxonomy): domain Eukaryota; kingdom Metazoa; phylum Arthropoda; class Insecta; order Hymenoptera; family Apidae; genus Bombus; species Bombus vancouverensis. Next base: position 1,374,838 of record NC_134924.1, read on the forward strand.
TCTCAACGAATCTCAGCCAGCTCGATACACCACTTATTCTTTCGTCTAACCAATAAAGCTATCAGTTCGTGCACGTTTCCTTGACTATGGTCGTTCAGATGGATTGAAGAGTAATTGAACTTGACTCTTCATCTATGTGTCGAGGTCTGTCCTTGAATCTTACAGCAAGTTCATGGCACAGGCGTGCAATAAATCACCATGACTTGATAGACTATAGCCACGTCGTGAATTAACCGCGAGAGCCTCAGTTCCCCTTGTATTTTACAGCGAAAGAGCTTTTGCCTATCGAACGAGCGTCGCCTGCCAGGAGAATCTGATCGATCGATAAAAATTCAAAGTCGATCGTCGCAATGATTGCATAATCTTCGTGGACGTGTGACAAATTCACTGGGGATGGTTTCTGAATTGTATCAGAATCGTTCGTTAACATTAAAACTATTTACAAATTTAATACCTACAAAGTATAATAGTTGTACCAAAAAATTTAAATGATATATGGGAAAATATATAATTTTTAGAGAAAGAGCAAGTTTTTATTTGTATACTTTACATAAAATAATTTGAACCGCCTAAAATGCATCACTGTCGACAATGATTCAAAACATGGAATATATTTTCTTATCATTTATATTATTTTATCTAGAAAGAGAAGATATTTCTATATATGTGTTTAAATCAAATGATTAATTCGACAAATTTGAAGAATCAATCTACATAAACCATCAATTAATAGGGAATCCTGATATGATAATAAATTTGCATTTCTGCCATTTACCGAATTTAAATTGCAGTAGAATGCCAAAACGATATGTACAATACTCGAATACTCGAAATACGTAACATAATATCATTATCTCAAAATAATCATAATTTCAAGTATAATAACATCCTAAAATTACGTTACAACCATTGAAATTCAAATCATAATAGCGTATCGAAAACTAACGAATTTGTTCTCTGGCTTCACATACACCTGCCTTCGTTCAATAAAGCCCCATTAACAAACTAAACAGTCTACAAACGCAAAATAATTTGTTAAATGACATAAAGTACAATCTATTAATAATAATTTATTAAATTGTAATCTATTACATTATTTCGTTCAATACGAGTAGAGTATTACGTGTGATATTACGTTGGAGCGTTTCTAAATGAAACTAAATAATCGCCCACGAAACAATGGTCACGAACGTAACACGAAACGAAGAAACAAGCACGATATTTTCGACGTGATGTAATAAAACTCGGCGAAGTTTGAACGTGCTAGATCGTGGAAAAGTGAGCGTAATGACAGGAACGCGATGCGGGAATGTCGTTAACCGCCGATTGCAATTACAGTTTCCCATTTAATTACATGGAGGATGTCTGCAAGTGTTGCGAACCCGCGGCATTTTGTCTCATTACGGTCCACCCAGGAACAGGACCGTAAACTGATGCCCAAATTACATACCCAGCTACGACTACTGTACCTTGCTATTTCTTCATTATCCAATTTTATTTGGACAAATAATTTAACTATAATACAATGGATATATCTGTTGAGTCGCGGGGATAGATTTTTCACTTATGAAGTGTTAAATAAAATAGAATAGAATAATGATAAAGTGAATACAACTACAAGAAATATTTACGCACTGTTTATTTACTTATTTATTTATTTATTATAACATTTACATACTATTTAAGTAATTCACCGTACTTTCTATTTCTCTAGAGATAACAGGATAAAAATTCCTACGGAAATATATTTAATAATACATTATTAATAACAACAACAATTTTCGATGTACTCAATGATGCTCACTCAAAATTCTTACTCTCGATTCCCTTATTTCTCGATTAAAAACTCTCGTCTCATTCAAAAACAATATGCCTGTCGTATTCATACACTATGATATTAAACATTCTAACATCAAATCTCATATGTCAATTATTATTCCTAAACCTATTTTTCAAAATTATTGTTGTGCTTTCCCAATCTTTACGCCAATTACCATTTCAAAATCCATCTTCCAAAATTATTATTCCTTATTTCTAAGGATCCAAATCTAAGGATCTCCTCGATCCAAATAGCCTTCACTCGTATCTATTTTCTATAACAATAATGATTGATATTCTATAACAATAACGATGCGATATTTTGGAGCCAGGCCACATGATACAGGAAATATCAATGGACAGAATTTATTTGAATAATTTTTCAATAACACACAGGAAGATCAGTGGGCGTTTAAGCTCGACGTACATATATTGCGTGCAAGGATCGGTGAAACGTAAAATCTCGTTTACCCGGTTCAGTTGGGCATGAGAAGCGCCGAATTTTCGATAATAAACGCGTAACTTTTTTCGTTCAGGATTCCACAATTCTGGAAATTCCATCGGTTTATAAATTTTTTAAATTTTCATCGTCGACATTTTATTTAATATCTTGGTCAAAGGAGATGGAAATTTCATTGTGAAAATTAATCTCCGGATTAGTTGTACATTGTTCCAAATTTATTTTTAAGAAGATCCTCCTTTAACCATAATACGATTCTCGAATTTATATAGTAGATTACTCGTTACAATTTTTAGTAGATAAAACAAATCTCTGACTATATTCCACTGATTTAGTCGTATTCATAAAAATATGAATTTGCATTAAAACCTACAATCTATCGGTAGGTAACTGTTACGTCGCGTGGAACATCTGCACTCCAGCCGACGCTACCTGGCAGCCAGCGGCCCACCTCCAGTCATCCTGACCCTCAATAAACTCAAGGACCTACCATAAAACGTTAACTTTTAGCTTCATTGTTTCCACATGTTTGCCAGTCAAACTGCTTGTCCGGAAGGAATTTACCATTCTAGAAGTATTTTCGGTTTATGTCCGGGTTTCGGAAACGTCCTTGAGTTTATTAGGCGCTCCTGAAGAGGCACTACCCGCTAGACCTAAACGTTAGATTCATTTAGTTATCCAAATTAAGCATATGCACTTACTTATAATACTTATAAATTATACCTATCTATAATAAGTATTAACTTATTGTAAATAAACAGCCATGTCACTGCGCCACGCCAGAAAAATTACTGAAAATTCTCAACGCGAGAATTGATTGTAATTTCAACAAATAAATAAAAAAAAAAAAAATAAAAAAAAAAAAAAATTAGGCGCTCTTAAAAATTACGGAGAAAGCGGGTAGTCACCGAATGGGAAAAACGAACATATGTCTACCGAAAAAGGCTGATTTTCCCCAAGAACGAAGTCACCCCCCGATCCGCGTTGGTGGGAGACTTCCTCATATCCTTTTTCATTAGCAAGGGTCATAACCAATCGGCATCGTGGATCGTTACCCTCACTTCCTTGACGAAAAGTGTGAACAACGAATCCGCGTTTTTCGTTCAAAGGGCACACCCATACCAAGCTTTCTTTCGGAAAAAGATAAGAGCGAATCGGTCAGTCTATCAACTCAAGTCAATCAGTCTCGATCAAGCATCTTATCAAGCAGTCAACAAGTCGAATACAGTCAGTCGACAAAATACATTATCATACGCGACAACACGAATAGAATCTCAGGTCGTACTCATTCGTAGTCATCTTATATTAAACATTCATTTTGTATTACATCGAAGTTGTTGGATCGTGCAAATATATATAATAACCTGTTAATAGCAGCGTTATCTTCAATTTAACTATCCTTATTATCTCACAAGAAATAAGGGATCGAACGATTCGTGGCGTCGATTAGTTAATCGTAACGGGAATTTACGACTCCCGTTGGCGCGCTTCTTCGAGATCGCGTCTCCTTGCGAACGTGCGAAAACAGTAACAAAAACTTGATATAATTGAAACCAAAAAATGGATAATTTTCCGTTTCGAAAATGACATAAGATACGTAGTACACACAAGATAAATCCATCCCAGACATCATTTTAACGTGCCAAATAGCCGACGCACGGAAGTCGCCGAGTCTAGTTCATTTCTCATTGCCGCGGATATATCAAGGCATCAATGTCAAGCTTTTATATGGTGCAAAAAAAGCGTGGTTGATTCCGGTAAATGCACTCTTAGTTCCCTCTTTTTCCGATGAAGGGAAAAACGAAGATACACGACGGAAAATTTATGCGGGCGACAAGAGACCCAAGCACGTCACCGACATGCAAATGAGCTTTTTCGCTTAGGCCCGTTCCATATACTTATTTTTTCAGACACGTCAATTTGTCACCTCGCATTTTCGCTTCCAATTATTTTTGTGTCACATTGTCTCTTTTGAACCGCGAACGTCGATTTACAATTGGAGAACTGCTGTACGATACGCTATCAATAAAATATCATGAAGTGAAGAAAGAGAATTATATTTTTCTATACTGTCTAGTATCTGTTATATGACAGTGGCAAAATTTTGCCATGAATGGACCCATATGTCAGAACCATATCGTGGTATCCTTTATTAAAAAGATGTTTATATAACTATGAAATCTCCCCTCTAGGTTTGCTATAGTTATTATATAAATATATCAATATTTTTCTTATATATATATATATATATATATATATATATATATTGACTTCAATAATATAATAATTCAATCATAATTGACTAAGTAACGACTTCAAAGTTATTTACAAAAGTTTTGAATACTCCATAGCAAGGAAGATATATCGTAGCTATCAGTTTGATATTGCGATACCAATTGTTCGCTATACTAGAAGGTCATGCCAGGAGAAAATTGCTACGAATGATGACTCGCCCTATACTTTGATCCTATCCCTACATTGTTATATATTTTATCCTTCAATTTTCCACGAGATGAACGAATATTGAGACTACAAAATAGTTTAGAGAGGGATCTATGTTCCAATAAAGAAGAACGGGTCGTTGACAATGGCTATGTTAATAAAAGAAGGGTCTCCAAGGGATGTATTCTGTATAAGATCATAATCACATATCCTGTTGATATATTTAAAGTTGTGATTGCTTCTGTAGTAAGTAAGAAACATAATCGTTGACAATAACTTGATCAAATTCATTTACAATATTATCTAATAGAATTCTGACACTCCTTACTACTTACTACTATGATAAATACATTCGGCCGAAGCCTGAAGTAAATAGATGTAGTTCACTTAGTCAGCTAGTGAGCTAAAACTAGCTTTTTATATTATTATATATTATTCTTCTAAATTATTTTTAGGCACGTCCGATAGGCACATCTATCAGATCGTCATGTTTATAATCTCCAAAGCTTAAAATCGAAATAATTTAAATATGAAAATATGAAAATCTTTTAATTCAACTATCTAAACTACTTGGAAGCATAAAAATGAATAATTTGAATTCTAAAATATTGAAACATTCGAATTCATCCATTACTAGGTCACTATCTCTAAGTCAGTTTCAATTACAATTTGAGTTTCCAAAGCGTTCGAGTATCGCGATGCTCGAATACAACGCCACTGTTTAAAATTGAACTGTTATATCAACGTTTGTCGAATTCGATGCAAACAAAGCAATGGCAGATATTATTAGTTCTCAAGTTTTACCAGAAGCAATTTCAGTTATTGTCGCGTCGTATCGTCACGTTTCTCGTCGTCGTTTCAGTCTATTTGTTGCAATGATAAAAAGCGAAGCTAGCATGTTCTTCAAGTCGTGCCACTCGTCAGTCCTTACTCGAACTCTTCGCCTCCCTTTTCGTGATCCTTTACGGAAGAGACATCTCTTTGCAATCATTTATTTGCCACTTTTCTTATATCGTCTCCCAGTAGAATGTTTCTTTTCCTTCGATAGCAACTGCATTATTCGTTGCAGATCTTATTAAATTTTTAACAACAGTATGTTGAATGGCAACGATGTCTCGACTCTCTTTCACATTGAACCCTTACGATTCGTTCCTTCAAGCTTCACCTTTTCTGATCGAAAAGCACGTGGTCCTTGTCGATGGACGATATGATATTCGCGAACGTGAATTTTTAAATTGGACGTGAAATGTCTAGCATAATGTACGACTATGAAGAACTGTGAATATGCAGCAAATATTGATACAATTGAAATAAATTGTTTTGATCATTGAATTGTATCTTTTGGTTCAATTACTCGCAGATTAGTTACTTCATAACTGGCATGATCACTCATTTAAAAAATTATTTCACTTATAAAATACCAATATATGTATAATGTATCTCTGTTGTATAGCGTACTACGTTAGTTTTATGGTGTAAATACTATTATTTATAACCATACAAAAAAACCACTTTATGCAAAAATCATCTCATGCTATCGTTTATATATATAGTTGAACATATATTTGTAGTAAAAATCGATAAAATTTACCAAAAGTTTCTGTATTTCTATCAATTAATCGGTTATCGATTTCCCTAAAGTTAGACTTCTCCGTTAACCAGCCAATATTGAACTTTAATCAGCACTTTATACGAATCACCAAGACCAGTATATAAAATTATTTTTTACCTCTCACGTAAAAGGAATAAAAAAGAAGAAAATGAAAAAATGTATCGTATAACTTTTTCTATTAACAAGAAAAATAGAGAAAAATAAGGAAAGGAGAATTCACGTAACCCTTTCATTCTCCGTTCCATGAAGTATTCGGAGCTATCGCGTTCAAGGCGAATTTCTACGCACGATCGAAGAAGAGTGCAATTTTCTTGACAAACAGGCGATACCTTTAACGATCGACGAAACGTACGGTAATTTTCTTGCTATTTCATCTTGTAGCAGCCCCGTGTGGCGTTCATTATTAGCGATATAGCGAGAACGTTCGTTATCCGCCCGTTCCTGCAAACAAGATCACTCGTCTGGGGTGGTATCTGCATGCAAATAGTCTAACAATCGAGCTCAAAGCATTGTTTTGTACGAATGTCTTCGATTAACATGCTCCCTGTGGAGATCAGCGGACAATTTTCCTGAAAAAGTGTCCGTAGAGGACAAGACGAGTCAGCGTTGTTTTCTGAGAGCAACAGTTACAACTTTTGACCCATGAATTAGGGTCACATACAAATATTTCATCTTTCTAAATATAATACTGTATTACAAATTGCATATTAAACTTGACTATCCACATTTCTAGTAGATCAGGCACTTGTCTATCTATATTTATAACAATTCTGAATTATAATAAAGTCAAATTAACATTTCGAACTTTCCGATTTTTTAACTTATTACATATTTTTTTAATGGAATTTAAATCAGACTATCACGGGAGATAGGTAGTTTATGATTGATAGTTTATTTTCATCTTGTAAATAACTTCTACACATTTTATTGCGTGTTTCGTATCGTTATTTTGAATAAATAAAAAATTCTGATTTAATAATTTTTCTAATAATCTATGCTAATGTAGTAACTGATGGATTCTTAAAGTAAGGACAAGTGATGATGGTAGAGTTTAAAGTTTAATGTATTTTAATAAGTGATATTCAAATACAAGAGGAATATAAATAGAGTTTAGTATAGTTTAAATCAGCGATATTCAAGAACAAAAGGACCGATTATAATATCGTCGCACGTCGATGCACACTGTGTCCGCTCAACTCACGCTCTGCTTCTCGACTGCCTCTCTGGCCGTTGCAGCATTCTTGTGTCTTTTGCTAGGCCCACCGCACACGTGTTCCGCAGACGCTCGTAGCCAGGGTCACGTAGGTCTTTTCGGCGAAGCTATTTATTTGAAGGATCCGATAACGCATTGATGGAGCCGACAGCGCCTCGGCACTCGCGACATTGTCTATAATTGGCTCGACGTTTCTTAGGCCCTTCTCCCCGATACTACACTAATCTGTCTAATATGATGTAACTTTACATAATTTTTGCTATCACATAGAAATCGCTTGTTCCCCACAATTCTACTGGAAAAGTGAAAAACGTCAGAAGTTTTGTGTGGTTTTAAGTTCAATGGGCAAAGGCTGTGGAATTTTTTAAGATGTAGAATGCCATTAACTAAAATGTAATTAATAAGTTCGCCGATTTGAGAAACTTTGATGGTTATTGTCTTCTTCTATGAGATACGATTTGTAATTTGAAAAGGAAATAATTATACACCATGGATTCCGGAAAACGTAGTTTTAACTGGAACAATGGGAGAATGAAGGTTAAAACTGGTAGAAAATTCATTACGTAGGATGCGTGGGATGAAAGAAAATGACTGCAACATCAAGTGTGAAACTCGAACGAAAACCCTATTCAGTATAAACATTTACACCATCGTTTGTGTTCTACACACATTTCTGAAGTTGAAATCGCATTTTGCATACCATTCTGCATCTGTTTTTTATTTTTTCAATGTTCTGTTTGAATTTTTGTTTTCAAAATAATTGCATGAATTTAATACTCAGTGGCTCATGAAAGTACATATTTGAACTTGTAGAGATCTTTCATAAGATTGATATGTTATGTGTGTTATAAGAAACATATTGAAATTTCATTAGTTTTGAAATGAGGCACAGTTATCATAACTATATTGATACAATTTGAAACTAATCTGAAAATGTATATGCTCAAAGATAATGAAACAAACTTAAAAAATCATTCAGAAATTAAATTTATAATTTACGTCTTTATTATTTTATATGTATGTATGATATATGCGTGGTGCATGAAAACTCTATTTATTCTATATTGTAACAAAAATCTTATAAATAATACAATTATTTTAGCATTTGTGTTATTAAATTTCCTATTATATTCGTTACTCTTTGATTTTATGCATTTCATAAATGAGATTCATATTTTTACAAACTTGACTGAATTTCCTAACTAATTCTATTAAGCCTTTTTAATACTGATCAATTAATTTTTCCTTTGACAATATAGATTAATTATGATTTATATGAGACCAATGGTTCTGTAAGTCACTGTATATGCAATCCAAAGGCTAAAAAGCGGAATTCGAAATTTTATTAATCTTCTTTTAACGTTTTATTTAATTCCCGGTTGAAAACAAGAATAGGGCTGTTTCGAGAAAAATTTACACAAATCACTACCAGGAAAAAGTTGTTGTTCTATTTTATCGAATTTTCAGTAGAAGTGAATTTCTCGTCCTTTGTTTTTCCAGAAATTTCTGACAGCATACGTTTTCGAATACAGAAGCGACAAGTGTAAATTTCACTTGTACAGTATTCACTTGGCAAGTATCCTGATTTCAAGTTCTCTTTGTTTTTCGATAATATAAATTTCTCGTATATAAAATAATTATCGCTATACACAGGGTCCTTCTGTTTTCGCCAGGTCATAACTTTGGCTCGTAAACATCTTTCTGTAAGACGTGTAACCGCAATAAAACTACGGAACGTGCGAACGTAAAATCATTGCGCGACTTATCCAGTTACCGTGGATGTCCTTGAGAACCTCGATTTTAATTGTTCAATTTAATTTTAATTTTATTTAAATTGCTACAGAAAGTGTCTATATACAATCATAAATATACTTCATAAATATAAATAAATATATAAATATTTATATATATACACAAATAAATAAAAATATGATAAATAACAATTTATCGGGAAATAAGGACTGTGCGAATACTTCTTTAGCCTCTGTAAAAACTTCCGCGTTGTAATATTGTTCCAATATTATCAAAAAGGAGAAAATTTTTGAAAAGGGTTAGTATTATTTTAATATCGTTAAACAAGGAAATATTGCATTGGCACGTGCTTGACGCTCGATAAAATGTGCGCTTTCACGGTTTTTTCACCTTTAACCTAGATCTGAAGTCACTCCTATATATTTTTTCTTCATTCCTGCGCGTCTTGAATAGCACACTAGCACACGACATTCTATTTGACGATCCAGTAAACATTTAACTCTTCAGATAGATACTAAGGAAATGCAACTTAAAATAATATAAAAATTCACAGAAATATCAGTAATTTCTGTGACATGATTTTGATTTCAAGATCTAAGTAAGGAACGCAGAAAATAAGAAATTTTCGAGAGAAATAATAGACGTCTATACGCAACAAATAATTGCATGAACAATGACGAGGGTCATAACTTGCTCATAAAATTAGACCGTAGTAGCATTAATAACTCGATTATACGTGTACTAGTCCAGGAAACTCTATGCCAAGTAGCAAATTCCTTTTAATCGACATATTCTCTTGAAGGGTGTAAAGGGTGTCCTTATCATCCCTTCCGGTCGGTAAAGAATCTCCTGAATTATCCATAGTAGCTGAAAGAGTTGCTTTTCCAACACCAATTCAATGGTGAAATCGTGTCTGATCAGTGACCGACTCATACTATTGAAAAATTAAATCTTTATCAATAAACAGTATCTTTTAATTAATAATTTTTAGTTTTCATTAAAGTAACTTTTTAGTAAGTTTTTGTAATGATTATCTGTAAGATATTAGCATTATTAATTAATACGAACAAGCTGTATTTGATTATATACGGATTAAATATGGATATTAATAAGGAATTTTTAAGTGATTTCTTTCTAAAGATTTGGAAAATCTGCGTTATCATTAGATTACGGATGTATAAGAAAAATGCTTTTAGAAATACAATTAAAAAAATAGAATTTAAGCAGGAATATGTTTCACTCACTCAATATTAGACTAAAATTACTATAGTAAAGTTCAGCCCTTTCAATTTCTTTTCATAAAACATTTCTAAAACATAGTTTAACTGATAATTTGTAATGCAACCTCATAAGTAATTGACTTTTAACAGGAAACTTACACACAATCGAAAAATTTAATTTTGATATAAACTACAACTATACTTAATCGGTAATGTTACATATGATACGAAAAATAAGAGTTCCAGATGACGCCTAACTCGCCAGACACGAAAAAGTATTGCGTATCATGTTTATTCTGTACCTCCTCTGTTCTGATATCAACTCTGCTTTATCAATCTCCACACCAAACCTCTTTGCCTGACTCCTGATCGATTCGTTCTACTGCAACACCGCTCTTACCGATAGCCAAACTTGTTGTAGCAGCACTGGTTACGTTTCCATGGAGCTTACCGTCGCTCATAGATTTGATCAATACTTCCCTTAATCGTGTGCCGAGCATCGTCCAAGTCGTGCTGGCCTTCGTGTATCGTGTACGCGTCCCGACGTTTTCCTCTTCGAATCTTTCAGTCCGTGACATGTCGTCGAAGGATCGATAGCGTTGCATGTATAAAAAAAGAATATGTTGCTACTTATTCTCCTGAACCTGCAAAAAGCATGAACGACGCGCGATCTGTGTTCGTGCAATCGAACGTGTAGAAAGAAACGTGACGACAAATCGTTGGGAGGTGTGCCGGATTTCGCGGTTCTTCTTGACAGACTGTGAAGATGAAGAGGCAGAATGTGAGGACTTTGTCGTTGGTAGTGTGTACATTTACTTATTTGCTGATTGGCGCGGCGGTTTTCGACGCGTTGGAGTCGAACACGGAGAGGAAGCGCTGGGAGTTTTTATCGGGTGAGACTTGTCTCGTTGTCTTCAAGTGTAAATATGCGAATTTGTTGTTGGTAGAACATTGATATGAAAATAAATGCTATATGGAAAGTTGATGATGAAAGTTGAGGGTGAAAATGTATATAGAGGAAGGGTGGAGGCAGAATATATAGAATTTGAAAATTCTATTGGATAAACTTTGTTTACTTATTTTCACGTGTAAATATTTGAGTACGCGATTGGTAGATATATCTGTGAAAGACAGAATGTGTGTTATATATGGATCGTTCGTGATGTGAATTGATAGTGAAAGTATGGAGAAAGAGGTAGAATATATAAAATTAAAAGTTTCTATTGGACGAGTTTTGTTTCGCTGTTCACGTATGTGAATGTGAGAAATGCTTAGAGTAAGAGATTGGTAGGAAATGAATAGGCAAATGAACAATATATAGAACACTGATGGCGAGCGATAAGGCCGGTAGTATATATAGAGGGGTAGTATAAATACACACGCACATATCAGCTGCGTCGGGGTTGATATTTTCACGTGTCGATGTTTAAGCGTGGGATTAAGGTAAACGTATAACGTTGAGGGTTGAAAATAGAGAGATAGGATGCACAGTATAATATTCAGCGCTGATATTTTCATAGATGAATATTTATATAATAATTAGTAGCATTTTCCGCTTGTGAATATTTAAGTATGTGATTAAATATAATGTTAAGAGTTAGGGATGAAAAATAGCAAGGAAGGGTAAATTTGGGGTAGCTATTCTCATACCTGCAAATTTTAATTCTCAATTAACAGAAAAATATGTAGTCAAGAATAGTAGAATATATACATTAATAATAATAATAATACTATCGAAAATTGTGGTTATGTTAATGATTTTAGAGGTTCGTCGAAACATGATCAAGAAGTACAACATCACGCAGGAAGATTACATAATGTTGGAAATTGTTATAATAGAAAATAAGCCACACAAAGCAGGCCCTCAATGGAAATTCGCTGGTGCCTTTTATTTCGCGACTCTTGTGCTTGCTATGATAGGTGAGTGATACCCTCAAGCGTGTTTGCTACGTGTTTAGAATGTTTATTTTGTGCAGTAGAAGTTAAATATGTATCGTAGATAATCGATATCAAGTTACAACCTTGGAATCTTTAATGTGTATGTATTTATAAAATACATAATAAATTCCTATATTCTATATGACACATAATAATCCTAAGTTTTTAGTTGATAGAGCATTATTCTATTCTATATTTATTATTATTCTATATTTGTATTACTCTAGATAAATTAATTTGACATATTCTGCATTATTTATATCAGAAACTTTCATATTAAGAGTTTTTATATTTGTCGAAGATGAAAGGACATCGAAGCCTCCCCTTTGGAACTTCGGGATAACCCCCCCCCCCCCTAACACTGTAATCTAGAGTCCACTATAGCTGTAATTAAACAATCGTAGTTATTCAATCCGATTGTAATTATTCGAGATTAGTGACAGTGAGCTTTGGCTCGAGGCGGCAGTCTGTCGCCCAACGTAGCCGCGGTTGTCACGTAAACTTAGGAGTTAGTTGACGAAAATAAAAAAATAGCTGAGTCGTAACACAACTATCGTCTTTAGTTCACAGCACAGGTTTACACAGATCGGAGAGATGTTCACTGTTCGGTAGTTTTGTCTATTTCTCCTCAGGTGTTCTCGTCTCATTACGGAGGAAAGCTCGGTGTGGGTGCGCCCTTTTTAATTAACAACGCGGATTCGCTGTCCACACCTTCCGTTAGGAAAAGTGAGGGTAACGATTCACGATGCCAATTGGTTATGGGTCATGTTAATAAATGAAGATAGGAGGAGAAAGCCTCCTACCAACGCGGCTAGTAGGTAATATTGTTTATGGCAAAAACCAGCTTTTTCGTTAGTCGAGTATTGGGTTTTTCCCATTAAGTAACTACCTGCTTTCCACGTAGTTAGTAAGGACGTGTAACAACCTAAGGGCTGTTTCAAGGACCATCCATAAACAAATAATAGAAATAATAAACTTAAAAAGTTTAGGTTTATGGTGGGTCCCTGGGGTAATTGAGGGTTCGGAAAATTTCTTTTTTAAAACCAATAGTACATTAAAGTATGACATTCGAAGAATATTGTATAAAATTTTCACGGAGAAATATTAAAAAATACGGCAATGGCAGCAATTATTCGGACGTGTCTCGGAAAAAAGTATAATTGCGGTGCCCCTCAGAACTTGGTGCTGTATCATCAGAAATCAAAAAGTTAAAGTTCATTCGTTAAGTAACAGTTTTCCCCAGGTAACGCTGCGAAGATTTTTTCAAAATTTCAATTTCTCACTTTTTTGGAACACTTTGAAGGGAAAAACGCGATTTTGTGCGAAAATTTGCGGCTAATTTGTTATTTTAAAATAAAAATAATTAACAAATTTGAAGAAACTCTACAGTGTTACCTCGAAAATTATATACAGAAATAGTTTTAAAAATTTCAAAAGGATCGATGCAGTAGTTCTGAAGTAATTGGGAGCACCGACTTTGAAAACGTGAGTTGTGGGGAAAACGCTTTAAAGTTTCGAACACTAAAAAATCTGGTATAAAACGTTCATAAGTGAATTTTATCGATTTACCTCGTTTGTACTTAAGTCGTTAAGTACTATAAATAGATCTGGGGGTAAGATTAGGTATTATATAGAGAAAAAAACATCTGCGAAATAACAATAGCACGCTCGGGTCGGGTAGGTAATATCATCCGACATGTATAAAAATACTCCTAACTTCGTCAATTTTGCTCCAATCAACTTGAAATTTTGACACAATATTCTTAAGATGTTATGCATTCAATTAAAAAATAAAAAAAATGCAAAAAGAAAATTTTAAAACCTTACCCCCCCCCCCTCCTTAAAAGAAATATTTGTGGCGGCACGCGACAATAAACATCCCAACGGTTTCTGTCCCGTGGCTCGCCACACGCAGACCCTATTCTTCGAGTAAGATGATTGCCAGATGTCGATGCGTCTCCGCAGTACATGTTCAGCTAGCCTGAGGGCCCGTTATAAATCTTAAGATTTAGTTGACTAAAATTCTTCAAACAGACAAACAGTCTTTGTCCCAACTACGGGAAAATAGGGGGGACCTATCTTTTTCAACGAACGGCGTCTCCCACTAGCAACTTTCCCTCGAGGGCGGCTAGCATCTTTTTCTAACCACCGATATGGAGATTGACCAATTAGCAGCAACGCCAATTTCCCTTTCTCTCTGAACGAAGACGAATCGGATGGTCTCGTGTCCTTAGACACACCCCATCATAGTTTTCCTCTGTGGCATCATCGGGACGGAAACTCACTCTCTCGCTTGCGACCTCATCGACGAAAAGGTTAACACCTTACGGTCAGTGAATATCACCAAAGAATCCGACTTAGAGTACGTACACCTACCATTCCATTGACCGCGTATTCGTTAGCGAACCTAAGACCATTGTCACTAGTGTCGCGAGTGTGTGACCGCCGTGAGTTTGCGTCAACTTTGTAACCTCTTTGTTTGTGTCAATAAAAGTCACTTCCGTGGTGTAAGAAGATGGATAGCTTCAGTGAAGAATCATTACCTATCCCAAGCCCTCACCGTGATAGCGACTCGAGCCCGGACTCGGATCGTGACTCGACATCAGAAGTGGGATCCGAACATATGTTGTCGATGCGGGATCATAAGAGCATCGTGCGTGAACTAATCCGGTCGCTAACAAAGAAGAACAAGGGACACAGGGTAACAAGGATATCGTTACCGCGTTTTAACCCCGAAGCCGCGGACGCAGATCCAGCCGCCTGGTGCTCAGTCGTTAGTCTGCTTATGAAAGACAACCCTCTGAAAAACAGCGCGCTATATTCTGCTTTGAACCGTGCCCTAGAAGGCCCGGCAGCGTATTGGCTTATGCAAATAATGGATAGCGAAGAGGTCACATGACCAGCTTTTAAGGAACAATTCATCGCGCACTTCGCTGGCCAAGAAACAGCAGCCTCGTCGCTAATCAAGGTATCCAAGGAACTACAGCGGGAGAACGAAACATCAGGGGCATACGGAAACCGTCTTGTTTCCCTCCTGTATTCGAAGTGGCGAAATTCAACAATGGAGGAAGTAGTCACCGCCACCGTTCTCTATCTAATGGGCTCGCGCGATCGACGCTTTGAACGACTAGCACTCACGCGTGATATTAAGTCGGTGAAACAATTTCGAAGAGAGATGCAGCCTTTCCTCTACGAGGAGAGGCGGACGTCTACGTCACGGAGGCCATCATCGGGCTCCGGAAATAAACGAAGCAGGTCATCCGCCCCCCGGAACAAGTGCCGCCACTGCAATAGTTACGGACATACGATATCTGAGTGCCGCAAGAGGATGTAACGTCAATTCATATTAGAGGCAGGATGTGTGCAGGTTTTCACCGCGTACCCTCAATTACCCCAGGAACCCACCATAAACCTAAACTTTTTAAGTTTATTTCTGTTATCTGTTTATGGATGGTCCTTGAAACAGCCCTTAGGTTGTTACACGTCCTTACTAATTACGGGGAAAGCAGGTAGTTACTTAATGGGAAAAACCCAATACTCGACTAACGAAAAAGCTGGTTTTTGCCATAAACAATATTACCTACTAGCCGCGTTGGTAGGAGGCTTTCTCCTCCTATCTTCATTTATTAACATAACCAATTGGCATCGTGGATCGTTATCCTCACTTTTCCTAACGGAAGGTGCGAACAGCGAATCCGCGTCGTTAATTAAGAAGGACGCACCCACACCGAGCTTTCCTCCGTAATGAGACGAGAACACCTGGGAAGAAATAGACAAAAACCATCGAACAGTGAACATCTCTCCGATCGGTGTAAACTTGTGCTGTGCTAGAAAATAAAGACAATAGTTGTGTTACGACTCAGCTATTTTATTTTCATCAACCCACCCCTAAGTTTACGTGACAAGGATGAAGTTGGAACCGAGGAAGGACTCCCGAAGCCCGGAGGAAAGCCGACCGGCCGCATGGCCAAAAGCATCGTGCTTTAAATGCCATAAGAAGGGACACCGCGCCTCATTGCCCGTTGCAGCTATTTCCTTTTTTTAAAGAGACTTATAGAATTACTCCATGCCTTTGTTAGACAAAGCGTTCATCCCTTGACCGCGGTTACATTGGGCGACAGACTGTCGCCTCGAGCCAAAGCTCACTGTCACTAATCTCGAACAATTACAATCGGATTGAATAACTACGATTATTTAATTACAGCTATAGTGGACTCTAGATTACATTGTTGGGGGGGGGGTTATCCCGAAGTTCCAAAGGGGAGGCTTCGATGTCCTTTCATCTCCGACATATTTATATTCTTAATCATCATAAGATTTTATTTTAATTTATTCTATAAAATTTCAAGGGTACGGACACTCAACGCCAGTCACCATAGGAGGAAAAGCATTCTGCATGGCATACGCCATGGTAGGCATTCCTCTCGGTCTGATAATGTTCCAGAGTATCGGTGAACGTCTGAACAAGTTCGCCTCTGTAGTCATCAAACGAGCAAAGACGTATTTAAGATGTCAGAAAACAGAAGCAACTGAGATTAATCTAATGCTCGCGACTGGTTTACTTTCGAGCATAATTATCACGACTGGAGCTGCTGTGTTCTCGCGTTACGAGGGATGGAGCTACTTCGACAGCTTCTACTACTGTTTTGTCACGCTGACTACCATCGGTTTTGGTGATTACGTCGCCTTACAGGTAAATTCGTCTAACGATAAATTCAATATTTTATCGAAATCTTATCAAACCTTTGTCAATTCGTATTAATAACCCTGATATTTTATCGAAGTTTCATAAGAAGTTAGAATTTGTTAATTTTTAGCAAGAACTTTTTTGTTGCTTGAATTTTATTGCTTCGTTATTATTAGTTTCTCAATTCATTTTTGTTGATAGGAGAGTATTTCTTCTTCAATTCGCTTTATCTTAATATTTAAATTTAGCAAAAGACTTTTGTAATATTTGTTTGTGATGAAAACGTTGCAGAATGATCACGCACTTTCCAATAAACCTGGATACGTGGCCTTAAGCTTAGTCTTTATACTATTCGGCCTGGCCGTCGTCGCTGCCAGCATAAACTTACTCGTCCTCCGCTTTATGACGATGTAAGTACATATTCCCTCACCCCAAAGCGTGCACATATATCTCACTTGTCCCCTTTTACTTATCGCCATTCTGTCTTCTCAGGCCACGCAGTAAATGTAGGTCACGTCCAAGATATTACTCTTCAAAAATTTATGTGATATCTTTGAGCACATTTCCACTTATTTCGCTTCTTCAATGATCAAAAAGTAAAGAGGGTTTCTTTTAACAAAATTTCAATTATTCACAGTCAAATTTTTTTTATTAAAAACTTCCAAAGATTGAAAAGAATTCTCCAGTTATATTTATAACATTACACTTAATAAGAGAGTTCTATCCCTAGATATCAAAGAAATATCAAAGTATTGCTACCGATTGTATGTTCTCAAGTCGTATGACTTGAAATTTTGAATTTTGAATTTTGAAGCCCTGAAAAATTCTGAAATTTCTAATCTTTCTTAATTGTTAAATAGGAACACGGGTGACGCTCGCCGCGACGAAGAGCTTCAACCAGCTTCTCATCACGTGTTAACACTAGACGGTGAGGTGGTCGCTGTAAATGGAAAACTATTAGCTGGCCACGTGCCCATAGTTCACGACACGGATGACTGCGTGAGCGTGTGCTCGTGCACGTGTCTAGGACCACCGAATTCTGAGCTTCTGGACCAAGGTTACCAAGGCTACAGGCCTCCTTCAATCTCGAGCCTTCGCGTGAAACGTGCATCCGTCTGATGGAAGGAGTTCCGTCGTCGCAGTTTACGTCGTCGATTATCGAGAGCTGACAGCAGAGAACTACTTGGTATCGACGTGTAAAAGATCGACTCGAAAATTAATATAACCAAATGGATTTAAAAATCCGTGAAGGAAACAATGACATTGGAAATAATTTCATTGGTATAGTTCACAATGGAGATTTTCAAGTTGATTCAAATTGGACCGATGTTCGAAATTGTGTTCTTATAAGATCTACCTTATAACGTTATAACGTTCAAGGACTCGTTATCGATTTTTGAAGACGTATTTTGAAGACAGCCAGTGGAGTTTGTTCTGTGGAGGTGACTTTAGAATTGAACTATTGAATTGTACTTGGCTCATGTTGTAACATTACGAATAGTCGTAAGAAGAAGGACGTTCAGAGAATGTTTGATCGTTTGTAGACGATTTTGTAACGGTTTGTAACGGTTTGTAACGGTTTCGTACGTTTCATATCGTACCACGGACCATTTTCTCCCGGTGAATTCCGAGAGAGTTTCAAATTCTCTAGAAAATTTAAGAATTCGAATTCGTATTCGGTGTTTATGCTGTGTCATATGTATTGAACGATTATTGAAATTATTGAAGATTGTAGATTAGTCATGAAGGTTGCATTGGTATTAGAAATTGTTGCTTAGAGGATTGCTTTGTTCCGAAGATAAGTTGGGTTTCTTCGAATAAATTTTCAAATTAAAATTTTTTATGATTTTCACTACCTATGTTGCATGTTAATAAAATCTTTTACATTTTACAAAAATCTGTTCTCAAAGTGTACGTATATGATTTACATAAATTATGACAGAAGTATTTGCCTAGATTTTGATATCCTTCAAAAATGTTATACGGACAAAACGATCCTCGTAAAAGAGAAAATAATTTGTTTGATGAAAGTTGAAGAAGTAGAGATCGCCGTTTCGATCTCGGTTATTTGTATGTATACTGAATATATAAAACGTAAACAGAACAATATCCAGGCCTCGTTAGCATGATTGTTAAATACATATATACGACTCGATGTTTGTACTAATAAACGTAAAAGCTGGAAAATGTGAAAATTTCACGTAAATCGTCAATCGACGAAAAGAAAAAGTCGATCCTAGGAAGTAGCTTAATTTTGTAGCTACGAAAATTGTGATTGTACAATTTTCGAGAATTGTAACTTGAACTTGAATAACAATTTTATCGTACTTGCGATGCGAAAGAAACATACATATATCTCAGCGTCGTATTTTTTAAACCTAAGATTAGAGAATATATCAACCGACAAACAGGAATAACCGGGAAGACTGATAGTTGAATTAACTGACTAGTTGTTATCTTTTTAACACAAATTTCTCTAGGCGCCTGTTTTAACCCTCCAAAAGTTAAAAAGTTAAGAATTGTAAAATATTCGTGTAATTTTAGTATTTTTATAATTCATTTATTATAGTATCTACGTTTGTCTGTTTAATTTTGTAATTATGTAGTATTTGTGTAAGCGATCGTGAATTTTGTAAAAGTATACGATAAATAGTCGCTTATTTGTTGTTGATTAAAAGCATTCATGTTTAGTTTAGTTTAAACGTGAAACGAAATTTTTGAAGACTAAAAAATGATATATTGTGAATATTTCAAGTAACTGCAGGGTGGTTCCTAAGTATCTTGTATTTTAGATGTTTAAGATGTTACTAAAGATACTGAGATTTTAGAGGGAATTTTTAAACATTAATTTCGATCAGTCTCTATGGCCAACAGGAAAAATTTAGATTTTCGAAGATTTGAATATTTCGATAGTCTAGATATCTGTTTAGATGGTTTAAGTATCTAGAGATATAAAACATAAGACAAAAAATTTTTCATTTTAAATATTACAAATATTTCATTGAAGCATGTTCTAACATTTTACAAGTGAAGCCAGATTATTCAACGCTACTTCGTAAATATTTAGTTTCAGAATATAGGGTCATAAATTTATCAAAATTTTCACAGCATGCACAAAGAATAGAAACATGGATAAAAGGACAACAGTTTACTTTTAATAATCATAATTATAATAATTAAATATATATACAATATAACTAATATATATACAATAAATTTGAAAATAGCATATTTTTCGTTTCAAACTAAAGTAAGCCAGAAACCAAATAAAACTTATTTCGATGAATTTGATTATTCTGGCTTCAGAGTAACTCACATACGTATAAAAATATTTGCCAGAAAAAATGATGCTCAAAAATGAAAGTGCATTAAACATAGCAAGCAAACTGACTGGAGGGTTAAAACGAATTCCAAAATATTTTATGTTTTATTGTTTCTTACATTCGAACTTACAGTTGCCGGTACCATACCATATCAATGCTTCTTTTCTTCCCAACGACGCGTTCTGTTTTCGTCAATTATCGATGATTGATCTGAGTGATCAACACACGCACAAAAGCAGTTACGTATCGTTTAATAAAAATAGCGACAAAACCACGATCGATCCTCATAGGAACATCGCTGCACAGAGTAAACGATAATGTGCACTCATTTGTATACATGTACCTTAGTTCATAGGCGCTCGTCGTATTCTAAGACGGTATATGATTGGGTATATTTTTTATCGTCGAGAGTTTTTTAATAAACGACAGTTCATTATTTTCTTTCTCACGTTCATTTCTTCCCTGCCTGTTTTCACTTACATCGATTCAAAATTTGCAAACTTCGGATCGGGATTTGAAAATCGTGAAAACCCTTCAGGTTATGAATTTTGATCCACAATCGAGGAAAAGCTGGGTTATGATAGAAATAAGTCAATATGGAAATTATTTTACGCTAAATTATATTCGCGGTGTACTCGAACTGTGTGAAAATAATCAAAATTAAAGTTTAAAGTTTACAGTTCATACTTCAGAGTTCGAAGTTTAAAGTTTGGGGTTAAAAGCTCAAGATTCAAGGGCGAAGTTCCAAATTTAGCGTTCAAAACTTCCGACTAGAAGTTCAAGATTTAATGTTACAATTCCAGATTTCAAATATCACATTTTAAGTTTCAAGTTTCAAATTGCTATATTACAACTAATTAGACAATTTGTAGCAAGAGAAAAGCATGGATTCCGGCGTGAAGCCCCATATCTGTGCCTTAAAAAATAGTGACAAATACTACATGTTCGGTTCAGATGAGGACATCACGTGTAAAAATATATGGATAAACATGTTCCAAATCAATGGGAAAACACCGAGGGCGAAAATATTTTTCGATAGTATGGCGCACGTGTGTGCCGAGAGAAGAAGGCATGCTTTGATACATTGGTGGATTATTCATCCTTGCAGTAGTTGGAGGTACCTATGAAATTAAGGTTATAAACGAAAAAATAAAAAATATTTTTAAAAAACGGTTAAACAGATACAGCTTGCACTAAAGAAATTTTTTAGGTTTCTATGGGACTTGGTAATGACAGTGGTATATATGGTTGGCTTTCTGACGATCCCATTTTCCGTCAGTTTTATTGTCATGAGTCACGATAGAATTCGAATGGATAAATTCAATTTTTTAATCTACGCTTTCTGCTGGATGGATATAGTATGCAATTGCTTCACTGGATATTACGACAAGAAACTCATGCAGGTGGAATTGGCTCCCTTCAAGATATTCATGTACTTTCTTTATATATATCTTTTTAGAATGCAGAATTTGCATATAGAATATTTTGTATTCATTTAAATTTTAATTGATTTAAATATCATGTGATATTAAGAAATATCTAGTATGAAAGTTGATTGATTTAAGAGTACAAATAACATGATTTATTCTCATAGGAACTATTTAAAAACCTTTCTTATAATGGATATCCTTTCTTCATTGCCATGGGATCACATAACTTTGCCATGGCGAAGTCTTCCTGGAAGAGAATCTAATCATTTAGTTTCTCTACTCAATCTCTTACCTTGTTTGAAGCTGTCGCGTTATGGCTACGTTAATATGCGAATCTCCGAGCTTTTTAGCGTAATCTCCCTTTTTTAAATTTAAAGGAAATTTTAAAAATTTATAAATAATTTTAACTGCGCGCGTACATCATTGTTACGGATATCTTTATTCGGCATTTTAGCATTTCGAAGTGATGCACTTTTATTACGAACTATTTTCCACCTTCATGCTGGGATTTTACATAATGTACTGGTCTTCGTGTCTGTATTACTTGATACCAGTGTTAGTTTTGCACTTCAGTAACTCTTTACCAGAAGTAAGGGATGAAAAATATATACTAGTACCTATTCTCAGATTTCAAAATCTAATTAATAAATAATGTTTAATAATATATTATGTTCATGAGTGAAAGTTCATAGCATTGCATCTTTTTTTAAATTAAAAAGATTAATGAAGTTAAACAAGAGGAATTAAATATTTCACTTTTATTCAATATGAAGAGTAGAGAAATAATTGTTTCTAGTGATTGCAAATAATAAAATTGCAACAAATAAATATTATTACAAAACGATAATATTAAAACACAATTCGCGTGAGATGAAATTTCACTAATGATAGCCTCTAAGAATTGCAGAAATGTAGATAGAAAATTTATAGTAATATAATTTTATAAACGTTATACAGGAATGTCCTGAATGTTGGATGACAGGGTTAGACAGCAGCAGCATACCTTCCAGGTTTCAATATACACTCTTTATCGTCGTGGAGAAATTAGCAGCAAGTGGTTACGGTGGTTTCGTGCCAAGAACAAGCGGTCACATTGTACTGAGCTTTGTTCTTATACTCATTGGTAGAGTGCTCGAATGTTACATTGCAGGCAAGATATTTTCTAAAGAATCACGTAGACGCATATATCTTCAATCTCTAAATAGTATATGAATCTCATTTTAGTGATGCTGATTCAAATAAAAGCAGGAAAACAAGCATCGGAATCGAAATTTCAAGAAATAATAAATCAGTTATGCGCTTACACGAGTCAAAAACAATTACCAAAGCACATGAAGATTCGTCTTCTGGCTTATTACTATTATCGTTTTAGGAATAGTTACTTTCGCGAAAAGTCTATCTTATCTAATTTATCAGGTAACCAAATATAATTTACTATTTCATTCGTTTCTTGATTAAGATTTATAATTAATTAATAAATCGTTGTAATCTAGAACAATTACGTCAAGAGATTGCGCTTCAATCGAGCCATCGTTTAGTCCAAAATGTAGCAATATTCAAAGATTTACCCAAATACGTTTTACGATCCATCATAAAGAATTTGAAATTCGAGCTTTATCTACCGAACGACGTGATCATCAAAGCAGGAGCTTATGGCGATTGTATGTTCTTTTTATCTGCTGGAACTGTCGCTGTACTAACACCCACTGGCAAAGAGGTATGTGTATCCTTAACATTTCTAACCAAAGAAAAATTTAAAATTTCCATTAAATCTAACTTAAACTTTTAAATTACAGTATTGATTTAACGTGTCATATATTAATTTTCCTCTCTATTTATATCTCTAATCCCTAAACGTGTTTATACATGCTAATATGATTATACACAAATTAATAAGAACATATTAAAAAACATTTATTTACAATTTTATTATCGAACTGATACCATTAGATTCCATTTCTCCCGAAATACTTTATTCCGTTCATGAATGTCCTTCCTCTTCATACCTACAATTTTCTCCTACCCTATAAATGTAATTATACACATATCAACAAGAAAATATCAAACAAAATCATTTTCTTTCAATTTTGTTGTACCATTCATTGTTCAAGTACCATTAAACTCCATTTTGTATACGTTACATTTCATTTTTCATAAAGGTACTTGCCCGATCCAGATTTTACTTAAATTTAACACACCAGAAAGATCGAACCCTTCCCTTTAAAATGCTTTATGATTTAAGGTCCTACGACTTTTCATCTTTAGAATACGTCAGTTTAAAATGAATGATAACTTGCAGCATTTCGCTATCGCTGTCCTTCTCGCACTCTCGGATCTCTCTGTCGCACGCGGCTTTCCTAACCTACTGCACACATGCTCATGCGCGCTAATTAGGAACGTGCACCGTACTACGCGCGTAAGCACGTGCAATAACTAGGTCACGTTGTTTCCGGGAATTTCGGTCATTTATCTTTTCGCACAAATTCGTACGCGTCGCTTTAAATCGCTGTATCTCCGGAACCACTTGAGATATCGACTTAAAACAAAAAGCATTCTGAAGTGTATGTTTCCTGCTATCTTTCAAGCTACTTTGCATTCAACTGAAGTGATTATTGCGGTAATTTGTTGTTGATTTCTGTGACTACCTTTTTATAAGATGAATAAATTGTATGGCAATTAACGAATGAATGCAATGATCAATATTATGGAGCATAGTTAAAATTATATGATGTCTTTATAAAGACACTGATTGTGAGCTAATAGGCGTGTTATAGTTTTCTCACATATTAATTGAGATTAGGATAAAATGCTTGTTACTGATATATTTTTGTAATTACTTTTGATTATTTGAAGGAATTTCGCAGTAATTATAAAATGAGTACAAAAATCGATATAGAGAGATTTTTTTTGCAAAAAAGGTATTCGATGTGAGACACAATTCTCTTTCAACTCCTTTCTCACTTTCGTTTCTTAAGATTCAATTTTCTCAAGGCAGTAATGAGTATTCGTTATTTTCATCATTCACGAAGCTAATTTCTTTCCTTTTTTTTTCTTTTTTTTTTGTAGATCTGTCACCTGGACGACGGAGCCCATTTTGGAGAAGTAGCGCTTCTAGTTGGTGAACAAAGAAGAGTCGCAAGCGTGATCGCGATTGAAGTGTGCGAGGTGTACCGTTTGGATCGCAAAGATTTTCGAAAGTGCATCTCCGTGCACACGGAGTTATTCGCGAAGATCGAGAGACTCGCGACCGAGAGGATCGAGAGAGCTATGATCATTGAAGAACACCATAAACGTCATCTTAAGCGAAGTTCTGTTCAAGCTGATAGAAAAACTGTAGGACGTTACTAAAAAGAGAATAGTTCGAATAATACGTAATATTATACTCAATAATAATAAATGTTAATATAGTAATTATGTTAATAATTCTTGTAATTATTAAATAAACAATGTGATATAAAGATTTAGATGCAACAAAATATTGTTAGAAAAATTCACATACCTATTAATTACGAGAAAGAATAATCCTCGTCAAGAAGTCGCTGATAGCAACAAAGTTCCTCGATAAGAAAAATAATCATGCTAATCGTTTAATCATATATTTAAGGATCTTATATATTATTATTGTCCATACAATGTTTGTATAGTGGCATTCCTTCATTTCTACCTTTATTTTATATATATAATTATATATATTTATATTATATTAATCGTTACCTACGGTATAACTTACAAGTACTAAAATCACTAAAATCTTTAGCACTGTCGCGATGTGTGTGATGATACATTAGAAACACGAATTTGTATGATTAATCTAATCTTTCTTTCACGTCTTTCATTTTTCTCTTTTTTGGCGAATTTTCTCGTTTCCTCGTATTTTTCTCATGTAACTTACGCTTAAATCCTTCGTCGGTGTATTCGTAGCAACAATCGTAAATCGTAGCTGACTCGTTAAGAGTTTTCTTCACTCTCTTTAGTTTATATAAGAATATTAAAACAAAATTTTTTGAAAAGACTTCTGTTGATTCTACGCGAGGTACGTTCCATTGCATATTTTTGTTTAACTTTATTCTACAGAAATTAAATGAAATGCGTTTCTCAAAACTGTAAAACACGTAGAAAAAGAAGTGAAATGAATTTCAAAATTACTCGTATAGAAAGATCCTATTTTCACTTATATTTTCCAAAACGATTAAATTCACAAAATTCAAGTTCTAAATAACTGACTGAAATTATTCATTACACGAATCAATAGTTCTATTATATTATCTTAAATCCTTAATTATTTGCGTATACAATTATAATATATCATTGTAACTATCATAGCCATTCTAAACATCACTATATGTTAATTATCATTATCACACTACCTTTGTGTTACAAAAAGAAAACGCATTGATATTTGGAAAATTGATTGGAAATCGACGAATCAACCGGTCACGATCGTTTCTACGAATTTTACAAAGTTTCCATAAGGAATTGTCCAACGGTCTGTAAGATAGGTTGATTAAACGAGTACAGTACGTAATACAGGGATAATTATATACATGTCCAGTGTATAACGTGTAAGTGAATATGTTGCCATTGTATAGACTTTAAAATCACACGGTACAAATATAAATTATTTACTATAGAATAGAGAAAATCTACCGAAACAACTTGCTTGACGTTATGTACCTTTTGTTCTTTCCTTGCGTTATCACTTCTTGTAATAAACACGATACATTCTTTTCTACGCTACATTTTCTTTAGTCTTCTTTTTTTTTTGTATTTTTTGCTTGTTACCGTTATGCAATCAGTAGGATATATCTATGTAAACTAGGAGAATTTATGCTATTTATACATTTACTAAATAATGTCGTGTTGCTACGTTACTACAATCGTGTCATGTCTAGTTTGGTCATATCTAAAGGATTACGGAGGAGAAGAGTACTCAATATCTTTCCATTATTCCTTGTTTCTTTCCTTTCTTGCTACGATTCCTCCGGGTAAATGAAGAAAACGATAATAAAGGTTTACATGCTTCATTTCTTTTAAAGCAATACTGTGATTGTCACAATTTCCAAATTTTATCTAGATCCTACTGTACATAAAGACCACACATGAGAAAAACATGACAAGTTCATTTTTGTTGATTTTCTCATTATTTTGTTACACGTATTTTAATATAAAATTTTAATATGTTTGTTATACATTTTTTACGTCTATTTTAATATGAAATAGTTCAAAAAGGGCATCTTGTAATAAATGATAAATCTATAATATTTTGTACGAAACGAACAATTATGTTGCTCTAACTTCATTAATATAATATCGAATATACAATAACATCGAATTTTGAAATTGCTCTTCTATAGAAGACTTGCTAAAAAAAATGTGACTTGAGTCATATTTCCACTTGTGGTCTTCATACGTTTGATACGTAATTAGGAAATAATATACGAATATATATTTTATTCGATAAGGAAACGTAAAAAATTGGAGGAATAGCTTTTTCACACTTTGGTACGATCGTCTAATATCTTTTTCTTTTTAATGACTATCAGTAAATTTCTGCGATTGAAAATCTTCAGACAATTCGTTCTGCTTCGCGTATACTACTATTTTTGTATTTACACTAATGGTAATCTGTATGTAAAGTTCTATTTAGCACTCCTTCCTCGACACTTTCGAAGGGCTTCTAATAAGGCACTGTCATTTACTGTGACTGAAACGATCAGACGAAAGAAGAATATCCTTTTTTTCCTACAGTTCCGTGGATTCTTTCCATTATCGAGTAAAACTTACGCTTACAATATATCTATAATATTTATATATAATTATAAATGCTTTTGGTACCTTCCTTCAGAATTTTGATACGCTACAAGCTACTGATATTTTTGCGACACTTCAAGATTAAAAGCATAAATTATCTTTTACCGATGTTGGAACGAATTACGCATACAATTTTCCAATGATATGTAACCTTCTCCCACTCTATATTGAAATTAACCCTTTGTTGATTGAACCTTCCTGAACTTCTTTTTTGTCAATCAGTAATAGAAATACATTTTTTCCTATATTTTTGTGAAGAAGAGACAGTATATCAAAATTGGTATCAGCTTTACCAAGAAGAAATATGTCGTTTCTAACTTGTTAGAATATAAAATCGTGTAAGAAAAGGAAATAATTTTATATAAGAGTTTCACGCTACTTTTTGATAAGTTCGGAATTGACAAACTTATGCTCTTATTCTCAAACATCGAGGCTTCACGATAGATGATACGCTATACATAGTAACAGTGTGTAGTTAACATTACGATTAAAATGTTCAGGAACAAATATATAAATGTAGCACGTTAATATGGTGAAAGAAGGTGCGTATCGTGATTGAATTACTGATAAATGCTTGTAAATTGTTATTAACCTCTAACGACTTAACTGTTCGATCTTCTTTTTAACGAGCTTTGCAAATAAAATTTTAACCACCAAAACCTTTCTAATTTTATCGATATGTTTATTAATCTATTATACAATTTTCAGAACGAAACTACGTAAAAGCGCAAAACTTAAAATAATTGAAACGAAAACATTAGCAAAGAGTCAATTTTCCTTTCCTTTTTTACCAATTCTTCCCATTCTTACTCATTTTACGAGCCAGCATATTGTCGTCACGATGTTGCACCTTCGCCATCCTTAATCGTCGCTATGATAATCGTAAAATGTTGTTCATTGACAGAGGATTGTTTTGTGTTATGGCAATATATTGGAATATCGATAAGGGATATAAGTAGTAACAGTATCATAGAGTATATAAATGGTGTACTGCGTAATAAACTATTTATATTTTACAACGTAACGTGCGTATATTTGTATGCTTCATACAAATAGGTACAAGTTCCCCCTCCCCCGAATTCCCTATTTCTTCTTTTCTTTTCATTTTATGCGATCGCTTAATGCGATCTATCCCCTTAAAAAAAGAAAAAAAGATATAGCGATCTTAACTCGTTCTTTCGCGACATTTTCTTTGTTCCCCTGACATGTCTATTTTACGAAGCTCTTTCACTTACAGAATCAGATTGATCGATACATCGCGTTGTCGTATGGATTCATCGTGACGACTTCCTTGGAACCTTGCGAATATCTTTTATTCTATCCTCAAGAGCTTAAATTTTTGTTAAAATTTAACAGAATACGTTATTATCGCAAACGTATGATTTTTGTTTTAAATCTAGAATTAAGATATGTAATGGAGTTTTTTTAGAATTTTGAATCCATTTATTTCTTAACTTAGAATACATTAAATGATAAAACAAAGAGAGAATTTTAGAATATTTGATAAATTGTCGAATTGTTTACGTTAGAGAAAAATAATTTTGCAAGAGTTGGATATTCAAAAAAAAAAAAAATCGTTTAGAACCTAGGTTTACTCATAAATTGCTAAATTATTTTTCCTCGACTATATCTTCACTAGCTATTTCGGCTTTCAATTTCTGTATTTCATCGCATGATTCCAGATTATATTCTGAGATGGCCAACGACTGGAACGCGAATTAAACGGAAAGTAAAATGAAAAGAAGAGCAAATGTTATCGATCGATTAATCGATCGAGATGCGCTTTCTCTCGTTCCCCGGAGGACAGCGATCATTCCTATCTTGATATGGCTTCGACCGACTAGGATTCCAGCGTCAGATCGTATATACATACATAAAACGAACAACGACGAACGACGACGTTGAAACAGAATTAAAGGAAAAGAAGAAACAGCAACGATAAAATCATTTTATGTCTCGTTGTGCAACTCTTTCGTTCTCGCGCTCTTCCGTCTCGCTGTTGCTTAATTATATATTAAAAGTATCTATGTATAGACGTTCTAAGGCTTTGGCAGTGAATTAACGTCACGTTTATGCGGCACGTGTTCGAGACAGAGGAGTTTTGTGTCCTCGAATCGGATCGAATGACCACGCGGCCTCGTCGTCGTCCTCCTTCGTTTCTTTAGTAACGATACATTTGAGAGCCGAGTCTTCTTTTTTTCAGACGTCTCTTTTGCATGATAATAGTGAATTTGACAAGCTACAATTTGTAGATTGTAAACTTTTCTTTCGAAGTTTTACGATCCTACATCCTAGAATTTTTAATAATTTTACTATCCTGTGCCATCGAATCTTTAGTAATTTTATAATCCTATGTCGTAGAATTTTTAATAATTTCACTACATCATGTCTTGGAATTCTTAATAATTTTTCTATTCCATATTCCATCCAAGTAGGATAATTAATAGTCTCATAATTTGAGAAATTTATTTTTTTTTTCTTCTCAAAATTCATCAGTGCTGAAAACTTGTGACTTGTCAAATTTTATTAACAATACTAATTGAACTATGCAAGAGAGACCTTATCGTAATTGCTCTGCTTTGTTCATCGGGCTCGCAGGAAGCAAACGAAACTTTCTTAGACGAGATTCTTCAGAATGTACCTTCGCCTCCTTCTCGATGTGTTCAGGTGAGGCCCTCTGGAAGGAAGCTGGCCGGCTTCGGTACAGGATCGGCAGCAGAACTTCGCATAGTATTTGTGCGTACAGTATCTTGCTTTCACGATCAGGTCACACTTCGCGAAGAACGAGTTGTCCTGGCAATTAGGGTGAATGAAGATTCCTAGGAACAGAAAAATTATTTCTTGAACTCTAATCAATTTCGTTTCTTTCATGACATAATAACGTCATTTATCAAAATGTTGAAATTGTTGAGAATTTGTATATTTTGAATTGATTGAAGATAGTTGCACTTTCTTGCACAGTTGAACTTTTTTTACTGTTGAAATAAGCTTTTATTTTTTAAGAGAGTTTTTATCTGTCTAATTATATGTATATGTCGGGTTTACATTAGAATTAGGGTTAGGGGCGTGAAACGCATCTTCATTTGGATTACACATTGTCGTTATGCAATAGAGAAGACATTGACTAGTGCAAATACGATTATTATAGAATTGGACAAGTAACCGTGGTAATTAGATATTCGAGAAACTAATGTCAATGATCCTAGGTTCAATAACGAATCCGCGGTCAACGGGATGATAGATGAACGTTCTCACAAAATCTAAGTCTGAATCTTTATTGATAAAACGTGAAATAATCACTGATCGTAAAGACGTTACTCTGTAGTTGATGAGATCGCGAGAGAGAATGAATTTCCGTCCCGATGATGCTACAGAGGAAAACTATAATGGGGTGTGTCTAGGGACACGAGATTGTAACGTCAATTCACATCAGAGACCAGGCCACACACCACGGACAGGATGGCACCCAGATGTCTGCATATCCTTGGCGCGCACCCTCAATAGTCTTAAGTGCCCACCAGGGGCCTTGGCATTTTCATAGTTAAGGTCCTTCGGACCAAGCGAGTATTTCCTGTCTTAGATTTCCCTTTATGTTTATTGTCTACCACGTGTTAGCTTAGAAAGTTAGTTTTCTCCACATCTGGTATGTTCCGTTGGCAACTTTCTCGCCAGGGCGGCTAAAACCCTTCCTGGTCCACCAACCGTCTTATTATCCAATCGGAGACGGTGTCTACTGCCCTCACTTCCTTAACCAAAATTGTCATCAACAAATCCGATAGTCCCGTGTCCTTAGACACACCCACCCCTAGCTTTCCTCAGACACAGTATCGTCAGTAAAACTTCACTTATTCTGTATCCTTAGAATAGTCAACATATCTATATCGGTCTCTACCCTTATAAGTCGCGTACTTAATGTATTGTTGTAACTAAGTCTTACATAACGTGGTTGGAGTGAATTGTGATTTATGCTAATTCAGTGCGTGTTACATTGTGATTGGTGAATTCACAATAAAGGTTGATTAAAACAAAGTTAATTGTTGTGTTACGACTGAACTATATTTTATTTTCACCAACCAACCCTAAAAATTACGTGACAAGATCATCGAATTCGTCGAGGATAGCCTTCGTTCAGAAAGTAAGGAAAATTGGCGTTGCTAGTGGGAGACGCCGTTCGTTGAAAAAAATAGGTCTCCCCTATCTTCCCGTAGTTGGGACAAAGACTGTTTATCTGTTTGAAGAACTTTAGTCAACTAAATCTTAAGATTTATAACGGGCCCTCGGGCTAGCTGAACATGTACTGCCGTGACGCATCGATATCTGGCAATCATCTTACTCGAAGAATAGGGTCTGCGTGTGGCGAGCCACGGGACAGAAACCGTTGGGATGTTTACTGTCGCGTGCCGCCACAAATATTTCTTTTAAGGAGAGCTATAGAATTACTCCATACTTTTGTTAGACAAAGCATTCATCCCGTGACCGCGGCTACGTTCGGCGACTGGCTGTCGCCTCGAACCCAAGCTCATTATCACAAATCTCGAACAAATACAATCGGATCGAATGACAATTGTTTAATTACGCCTATGATAGAATCTAGATTACGGTGTTAAGGGATTATCCAAAATTCCAAAGGCTCCGGTGTTCTTTCATCTCCGACATATATATATTATTATTGACAAGTTGAATACTTGAAATTCAAAAATTTCTGTTTCTAGAAGTTATAGTTGTTTCAAAATTTGCGTAAATAAAATAATGGTAAATAAAATATTATTTTAAAAAATATACTGGTCAGTAAAAGTTAATTTTGATTTCAGCTTTCGGATACTTTCGTCTGTACAGTATATAGAAAACACAAAAGTTTACCAGCAACTTGTATATCCACCATCGCAAAAGCAGACGAATAATCGTTGTTCGCTTCGCAACGGTATTGACCAGAGTCTTCTCGATTTGCGTCGCTGATCACAAGTCTGTTCAAATCTGGAAATAAAATTTCACACATTTTTTGAACAATTTCTCTGCTGAAAAAATGAATTATTCAATAATGCTAGATAAATAGAAGTACCTACCAGTAATTTGAATTCGATTGTTTTGGTGAATCAGCTCGTTATCTTTGTACCACAATACTCGAGGAATCGGATATCCATCGACGTTACAAGCGATAGTAACGTCACTACCTTCTGGGAATTGGTTTTGTCCTATCGATATGTTGGCCGTGACAGGCACTGCGAAATAATTGATTTCACATTAAGAAATATTTGTAAATGAAATTGTCAAGAGAAAAAAAGAAAGAAAGAAAAAATACAGAAAGTAATTTGAGTATATTATAGATCGTGTGCTTACCTCTTTTTATCGACGTTTATTATTAACATAAACATTGTACATAAATTGAACATAATCATTACTAGTAAGAACATGCATGCAAGCAAATTAAGCATGGTCAATATAACATATAATGAAACCGAAGCATTCGCAGTCGTTACAAAAGAAGAGAGAAAAACCAAATTGCACTGTGCTCTCGAAAGATATGCGTGCCACTTCTGTTTAACATTATTTCAATAAAAGTCAGCATTAATTTTATCTATAGGATTCACAAATTTTTACTAATTGCAGGAATAACGAATTAAAAAATTCTAGTATTAAACAACACCTTTCTTCCATTTCATTTTATTATTATAAATAATTCTATGATATGAATTTGGAAAACATCAAAATCCTAATTGATAATATATTTAATATTTTGACAATATCTTTCAGTACGGTGCAATGGGAAAACGGGAAAAGACTACAGTAGAGTACCCTCTCACCTCTGAACCTCGAAGCAAAGTCCAAAGTAGTATATCCAATAGGATTGACCGTAGAAATATGTGTTTGTCTGGTCGTGTACACAAATCCATAGTCAGTAGTTTGAGTTCTGTTAGGTCTATAGGGATACAGAATATTCTCATCTTTTTTAGGAGGATCGACCAGATACTTGAGATATTGTTCGTATTCGGGATTGATGTTGTACACTGGACCGACAGCTTGTAATATTACCGACCAAGAGGCAGCTCTGCCAATTGCGTTAAACGCTTGACATGTGTAAACGCCCAACGTGGGCAGCGTGACGGTTCGGATCAAAAGCGTGTAGTCGGAATCCTGTTCGTAAATTTCCGAAGACAGCGGTAACATGCGATCGCCTTGCCACCAAGTGACAAAAGGTCTAGGCCAACCCCACGCGTAGCAGTGCAGAGATATGGGGGAGTTCATGGTTACCGTCACGCTAGCGTTAGGCTCTCCAATGATAGCCGCAGCCAGTTCTCTCGGCTCTGTATAGTGTGTAAGAGAAAACAGCATGCAGAAGAGAAGAACGTTGAATACCATCACCAATTATTGCAAAGAAAGGTAGTTTAAAAGTAAAGCTAACTCTGCCGCGGTTTATGGATATATTTGTGTTTCCATTTTCTTCTTGTTCTAATTAATTGCAATTCTTTTTAAGTGAATAGTTAAAACGTGCTATTACTAGTAAACACATGGCAGAACATTTCTACATAAAATTGGTTAGATCAGCTACTAAAAGATCAAGTAAAGAGATCAATCATTAAGTCTACGATGCACGATACATTCATCATTACAAGACGTCAAGACAGTCTTTATAGTACTTAACGTATAGTACGTACCTGTGACCACCAATTGGTATTCCACTCTTACCGGTGGTCCTAAACCATTGTCAGCTGTGCAGACATAAGTTCCTCCGTCGTATCGGTCTAAATTAATGATTTGAAGAGAACCATCGAGCAATATGCGACGCCTGCTCTCTGAAGCTGCAATCTGGAGTCATTAATCTTTGTTATTATTACAATTCCATCTAATATTTAAATTTTTCAATACTCTAATCCTTATCTAACGTCATTTATTTCTAGTCTTTTATTCTTACAAAGGCAGGATCCGATAAAATTTAAAACAATACAAATCCTTTTTTATAATACTTGTGGCGGCACGCATCACGGAACTTTCCAACGGCTTCGTGATACAAAGCGCTACGCCGTCAAAGCGCAACACCGACGTGCCCAATGTGCCATCGATATCTTCACGCTCTTTCCGCCGAATTTCTCGGAAGAGCATACACGTGCCAGCCGCGGCGGCACATCTAATGAACGCACGCTAGTGGGGATATCGATAGGCAACGAAGGGAAGAATCAGTTCGATCTGAAAAAAGGACATTCTACCCCGAGCCGCGAAGCGCGAATGGTAAAGAGAAACGAGTCGGCTATTTTCGAGAGATCAGTCAATCGTCGCTGTTGTTAATCGTCGTCAAGCGTCAACTGTTGTTAATTGTTAATTGTTATTCATTGTTATCGAGTGATAGAGTTTAATAAACGTTATTGGTTGAACATACTTGAGTACCTATTATACCATACACCTCAAACTGGTGACCTCGACGTGAGTTAAAGCTAAAGAAGTGACTGTGATAGTGATACTGAGACTCTAAACGTCGCGAATTAAAACAGCTGTGCGATAGCAAATACCGACGGGATCGTGAACGGCGCACAACGAGCCTGCCAAATAATTAACATGCCCCCGCTGCAGCCTTCGGAGGTCACGGCGTGGTTTACGCTTCTGGAGATGCAATTCGAGGACATGGATCTTACGGACGACAAGCGAAAGTTCGCGACCCTCGTCAGGTGCGTCGGCGACCGGTATCTGTCGCATATCGAGGACGTGAAGAGGATACCAGAGACGGAACAATACGATAAGTTAAAAAACGAGATCATTCGAGAGTTGGCTGATAAAGCCGGCACGAGGTCACGCAGGCTGCTGACTGATGGGGCGACCGAAAGCCGTCCCAATTCTACCAACACCTGAGAAGACTAGTCGGTCCCTCCATGCCGGACGATTTCCTCCTCACACGCTGGAGGGAGCGACTTCCGGAATATCTAGACATCGCCCTGGCCGCGGTGGATGAAACGGACGTAGAAAAGTTAACGCGGGCGGCCGACCGGATCTGCGAGACACATTCGTTGAGAAGACAGAAGGTCGCTGTTATCGAGACCGAAAGAGCGGGAAGCGAACGGCGAGATCGCCCCCCAGAATCGTCGGACAAGCTCTCCAGAATAGAGGCACAAATCGAGGCACTGCGCCTCGACTGGCGCCGCTACCAACGTCCAAACACGAGACGGTACGGACCGCGCCCGAGAGAAGAGTCACAGGACTCCGGTCTTTGTTACTATCATGCGACGTTCCGAGCACGCGCGAAGAAGTGCCGTTCACCATGTACATGGAACCAGGGAAACGAGGCCGGCCATCCGTAAACGCGGCAAGCGACGACGGCCTAACATCCCGTCGCATATTTGTGAGGGACAGGAGCTCAAAAATCTCCTTCCTAGTGGACACCGGCGCCAACGTATGTGTATTTTCACGCAACAAAATACACGGGCCCGCGAACGAAGATACGTACGAATTGTTCGCGGCTAACGGGTCACGCATCGCGACCTACGGCACCATCCTAGTGTCCCTCGACTTGGCATTGCGTCGAGCGATGAAATGGCGTTTCATTACAGCAGACGTCGACACACCCATCATCGGTGTGGATTTCCTCAGTCATTACGAATTGTGGGTGGACGCGAGGAATAAACGCCTTATAGATTCTACTTCGAACCGGTCGACGAGAGGATACGGCCACGACTCAGACGGCGTCGATCAAGACAATTATCGGAGAATCGACGTATCACCGACTCCTCGCCGAATTTCCGGATCTAACCCGCCCACCGGCTTTCGGACGAGAGAAAACTCGGTACGGTGTGGTACATCACATCGAAACCACACCAGGCCCGCCTGTCTACAGCAAACCCCGCCGACTCACACCTGACCGACATAAACAGGTTAAGACGGAGTTCGAAGTCATGAGTGAGCAAGGCGTGATGCAGCCATCGAGAAGTCCATGGGCATGGACTTACACGTCGTTCCAAAAAAGGACGGAGGGATTCGACCGTGTGGCGACTACCGGCCGTTGAACGCCCGCACCATCCCGGACAAATATACACCGCCGCACATAGAGGATTTCGCACAGACTTACATGGTAAGCGCATTTTTTCTAAAATCGACCTCGTTCGCACTTACCATCAAATTCCGATTGCACCGGAAGATGTCGAGAAAACAGCCATAACAACACCGTTCGGTCTGTTCGAAGCGACCAAGATGATGTTTGGGCTTCGGAACGCCGCGCAAACATGTCAGAGATTCGTGGACGAAATCATACGAGGTCTTGATTTCGTCTACGCATATATAGACGATTTCCTCGTAGCTTCCGAGAATGACGAGCAACACCGCGAACACTTGCGGGTCCTGTTTAAACGCCTCAACGACTACGGGGTCGTTATTAATAGCGCGAAGTGCGAATTCGGCGTCCGCGAAATTCAATTCCTCGGTTATACTGTAACCGCCGAAGGGATAAAGCCGCTGGTTGGTTAAAGATCTTCGAAGATACCTCGGTATGATTAACTTTTACAGATGTTTCATACCGAGAGCCGCGCATACTTTCCGACCACTCAACGACTTATTGAAAGGCACAACGAAGCGCAACGCGTCTATTGAGTGGTCCGAGCATGCCGAAAAAAGCTTCCGCGAGTCGAAACGCGTTTTGACCGACGCGACAATGTTAGCGCACCCGATCCCCGGCGCGCCCGTTAGCCTCGCGGTTGACGCATCCGACTACGCTATTGGTGCGGTATTTCAGCAGCGCGTCAACGATTCTTGGCAACCACTAGGCTTTATGACGAAAATTCCATCCCCCGCGCAACGAAAATACAGCGCGTAGGATCGGGAATTGCTGGCGATGTACTACGCGGTTAAACGCTTTCGACATGCCGTCGAAGGTAGAGAATTCGCGATTTATACAGATCACAAACCCCTAATTTACGCGTTCAACCAGAACCTCGACAAGTGTTCGCCAAGATAGTTTCGACATCTGGAATACGTCGGACAGTTTACGATCGATATCCGACATATAAAAGGGGTAGAGAAACATATTGCGATATTACAGCCGAGACCGTGCGACCGTACGTACCGGAACCGTTACGGCGCATCGTATTCCAATCGCTATATGGACTTTCCCATCCGGGGATGCGTGCTACGCAAAAATTGGTAAGTACGCGCTTCGTCTGGCCGTCCGTAAATAAAGATTGCCGAACGTCGACGCGTGTCAGAGCAATAAAGTCACCAGGCACGTATTCTCGCCTGTTGGAACGTTTGGAAAGTTATATTCGCAATGATACCAGTATTGTCTAACATGTATCGATCGTTTTTCGCGTTTCGCGAAGCCATTCCTATCGCCGATATGGAAGCGCCAACCGTGGCTTCGGCCCTCCTTTCTACCTGGATATCTCGTTTCGGCGTACCTTTGAAAATTACGACCGATCAAGGACGTCAATTCGAATCGAGGAATTATGCCGGTTGCTCGGCGTCAAACATCTGCGTACAACGGCCTACCATCCAGCGTCTAACGGGATAGTAGAACGCCTACACAGACAACTAAAGGCGGCGATTAAATGCCACGACACGAGCAACTGGGTCGGAATTCTGCCGATCGTCTTATTAGGTATGAGAGCCGCGATAAAGGACCTAAACGCAACGGCGGCCGAAATGATTTACGGCACCGGCATACGTTTGCCGGCGGAATTCTTATCAACTAGTCAACGGGCCAACTCGGAATACGCGAATCGGCTGAGAGAACGTATGGAGAGGATCAGACCACACCCGGTTACGCGTTACGGCGTAAAATTTTCGTTTTCAAGGAATTAGAGACGTCGCCATACGTGTTCGTGTGCCATGACGCGCGATTGGAGGACCATTACAGCCACCGTACGATGGGCCGTATAAAGTTATACAGAGAGGCGATAAGACATATACGGTAAAAAATAAATAATCGCGACATAATGGTTTCCGTAGGTCGGTTGAAGCCCGCGTTCGTCATTCCCGAAGATTTCGAGCAAAGAACCGCTGAGACTCGCAACGTGCTAATTCCGGTAGACCAAACGAATGTTTGTGACAAAAACGGGGCAAACGACAATAACCAAA
Organism: Bombus vancouverensis nearcticus; assembly: GCF_051014615.1. Classification (NCBI taxonomy): domain Eukaryota; kingdom Metazoa; phylum Arthropoda; class Insecta; order Hymenoptera; family Apidae; genus Bombus; species Bombus vancouverensis. Next base: position 1,413,593 of record NC_134924.1, read on the forward strand.
CGACGAACGAAGAAAATACCCGGAATAGATACATTACGCGGTCTGGGCGAAGAGTCCGATTTCTAGATCGGCTTCAGGCAGGTTTCGGATAGGCGTTAGGAACCGGCGAACGTGCACTGCTTTGTAATATTTATATGTTTTTTATTTACGTAGCGTTATCACTGGTAAGGGGGTACTGTGGCGGATACAAAGCGTCGTATACAATACCGTCGGATACAATACCGACGTGCCCAATGTGCCATCGATATCTTCACGCTCCTTCCGCCGAATTTCTCGGAAGAGCATACACGTGCCAGCTGCGGTGGCACATGTAATGAACGCACGCTAGTGGGGGTAACGAAGGGAACAATCAGATAGATCTGAAAAAAGGACATTCTACCCCGAGCCGCGAAGCGCGAATGGCGAAGAGTCGGGTATTTTCGAGAGATCGGTTAATCGTCGCTGTTGTTAATTGTTAATTGTTATTCATAGTTATCGAGTGATAGAGTTTAATAAACGTTATTGGTTGAACATACTTGAGTGTACCTTCCGTACCTATTACACCATACATCTCATACTTTAATAATATCCCTAACTTTAAGTTTTATCCAATTTCATCAATTTGCAATCGTTTTTCCGATAAATTCAGGATCCGATAAAATTGAAGATTATAGACATGAAGGCAGAACGCGTGTTTTCCTAGAACTAAGATTATATTTTATAATTTATAAAAAATCTCACCAGCATTGTGCCCTTCCTCCACGTAATGGTTGGTTTTGGATGCCCGAAAGCAACACACTTCAATGTCACATAGCCACCCTCCTGAGCGCTAACGTTTGGTTCTTCCGGTGGCTTGATCGAAGCTGGTTCCGAACCAACCGGCCGTGCAGTGATTACCGGTCGTGGAGTAGTCGATAGAACTTCATCGACAGCCGGTTCAAGACAGGAAGCGCCGCAGCCATTGTTACAACATTTCATTTCTCCGGCGCAATCAGCGTCTGTGAGACATTCCTGTTCGCATCTTGTGCTGTTCGATACGCTCGGACAGCGGCCTGGTTTCGTAACTAAATTAAAAACAAATTATTATATTATATACAGTTAAATTATGCAAGTAATAGTAATTGGGAAACTATTAGTTGACGTCATTCGTATAACAATTTTTCGTCATATATTTAATAGGTTTATCGTGAATGTGAGCGGTAAATTGCAAAGTTAAATCATGGCAGGAGAAATTCATTTAGTCTACGAGATAAAAAGAGGAGCACCAATTCTAGATGTTAATGTCGGTTTGTTTCTTATTAAAAGGAGAAAAATGTTTAATTACTTTACTATGTAACTTGTCGTCAGTCGAAATCGGCAGACTTTCGTTAGAAGAGGGAAAAATTAACAAAGTTAGGATGGATATGGTATTTGGATTCTTGTAAGTGGATTTGGTTATGACTGGATCTGAAATCGATAAATGAAAAGAAGATTAAAAAAGAAGAGAAGGTTCGAATGTTTCCAGTTACCTGATCTACAAACTCCTCTGTATTCGGTGCCATCCTCGGTACCAACCAGAGTAATAGCACATTTGGTGTCATCGGGACAAACCTGTGTCCTGCAAGGATCCACGCAACGACATCGTCCGCAATCCTGAGAATCTACGAACTCCTCTTTGCCGTAAGGACAACGAATCATATTGCATTCCTCGCGAGCTTCCGCACAAGGATCCTTTTTATTCTCTTCGGAGTCGATCTCGTTAGTAGCTATGAAAACACCCATTACAGTCACAGCAAAGAAAAATACAAACATTCTTACAATAGAAAGAAAAAAATATAAAAATGTATACAAAAAGTAATAATAAAAGAATAATAAAAAACATATTGCGGTGAAAGCAATATTACACAAATTTTGAAGCTTATAACTAGGAACAATAATAGCTGATAGGATAAACGGTTGAGAAATAAAAACTGTGGAAAAATAAGAAGCAGAGTTTTTCAGACAAACAGACAATATCGCTTTATGACTCGGAAGGAATATTTTAAAGTAAAATGATTAAAATTAAACAGTTAAATTAAAATCCATTGCTTTGTAAAAGAGAAATAGAAAATGTGATTTATCGTGCTCTTCCCCCCCAGATAGAAAAAGGATGTTAGGGAAAGGTAACAACAAAGGATTTGTAACAACATTGATATAAAACATTAAGGCTACAATGTACAGTGATATACAATAATGAAAATGTGTTCACCATGTTCGAAGCTCAAAATATTAAACGTGTAACAAAAATATCGTTTAGATCGTTGGGGAACACCGTTCCTCGACTTACTCGACTTACTGGTAAGACAAGTGTTAATGCAAGACTCGAAAGTCTTGAATCTGTTACGATTTCCACCACATCCAGTATAAATGAACCCTCGACATGTTTGTTGTTCGTCGTCGAAATAGAATCGCTTGGTATAATCATGTCGACCCGAAGCACAAGATCCTGTGTCGACCGGTTCTTTGCAAATCGCTGGATCATCATTGTTCAAAATTATTGTTGTCGCGAGCTAATTTTATTCTCTCGAAAAGAAATTCCCGATTTCTTTTCAAAGATTTATTGATAGAAAATTATGAGAAATTCTTTTCGAGTAATATTCTTTCGAATTTCTTTCGCGTTTCGTTTAAAGATTTCGGAGATCGTTTACGTTGTTAGTAAGTTTGGGTGGAATTTTGCGTATCAAACGAGTGGAAGTACTTACACAAGCTTGAGAGGCTGGTACCGTTTCCAGGTGGCACGGGTTCTTCGTGATGAATGCAAATCGATTCACACTCTGCCATCGTGCTGAATCTATTCGCGTTGCCTTCACATCCGCCGTACAGAAATTCGCGACAAACGCGACTGACATAATCATAGTAGTATTTGGCGAAAGAGCCTCTACAAACGCCAGAATCCACTGGTAGATTACACATATCTGTAAAAAGAATTTTTTAATAAAGATTTAATAAAGTTGCACAACAGAGGAATCTTTCAAATTATTACTCAATTTCTTTGGAATACATATGATAATCTGTTGATTAGACAATAGAAAAATTAGACAATAATTCATGAATATATTTTAAATAGAATCAATATTTATTAATCTGTTTTATATAATCATTATATATCTATATAATATCACTGAATTTTATCTTACTAAATATCCTAAGAATAGTAAAAAGAATTATAAAACGATAATAAAACCGCTTAAAATGTCTAAAATCTCTAAAAATACAATTTTACCCCGAATCTTGTTTAGAATTTGGCTATAGTTATATCATAACTAATAACGTTGATAAATTGCTGTTAAATTAAGTTTCATTACGAAAGATTCAAATGTAGCTATATCTATAAATCCATTAAAATTTTGTCATCATCTTGATGTCTAGAATCGATTCTATGCATATATCTGTAGATATTTTTCCGATAAATTTTGTAATATCCTGTATATAGAGCTATAGTCCCACAAACCATGCTGCCTGAATAGTAATAAAAGTAATAAAATCACTACACATACCTTGACCATGGAATTTTCCGCAAAGACGTTCACACTGTTCTTCCGTCTGGAACCTATTCGCGTTTCCTTCACAGCCGCCATAGATAAACGCCTGACACAACTGATTGTGTGAATCATAGTAATAAGCGGTGATATCACCATTGCAAGAACCAGGATCGACAGTCTTGTAACAAATCGGATTCTTCGAGACAGTTTCAACTGATACAATAGGTACGACAGTAACATTTGCAGGTGTTTCTGTTTGAACATGTTTCTGACACTTCCTTTCACAGGATTCTTTATCCTGGAAACGATTCTTATTACCCTGGCAACCGCTATATTCGAATTCGTAGCAAGAATCTGATTGATGGTCGTAGTAGTGCTGTTTAACGACACCATTGCAGGGACCAATGACTTTGGGTAGAGTGCATGGATCTGAAGAAAGAAGTAAAAAGAAAAAAGTATGAGAAAGATACATAGTGTAACCATTAGAGCAATTAGTAGTAAGTATTATATTTAAAGTAATTATTTCTCCATTTTTCTCAAATTATAATTAAACGACTTGCAATTTGTAAAGTTTATTTTCAGAATTTCGTGTCTTTTGTTATCAAACTTGTTACTATAGTGCAAGAGAATTTATTATAGTGATTATGGTAAATTTAATATTTATGGTAAATTTATTTACAGTGATTGAAACAAGAAAACGATGATTACTTAATTAGAGCTTAATGTAGTAATGTAATATAACTAAAACAACTAAAAGGATAATTCATAACTAATAACTCACAACAACTCGACAACTAATGGCTAACAACTCTCTCGCAACTAACTCGCAACTCGCCCCCAACTCGCTCGCAACTAACTCTCAACTAACGAACAATTAGACTAACTGACTTTCTCCACCAAGACATCCCTTTATCATCATAGTTTTCGTATTCCCACAACACGCACGCGTTCCGCAGTCGTCCATGACCGACGATGGTCACGTACGCCTTTCCAAGTAACTATTTTTCTAAAGGACATATTGATGAGCCACTTGGCCCGTTGGAATTTTCCCTCCCTTCTGGCCTATGAGTACTTCCACCTTCTATCTGCACTGTATTTCATCGGGTCTTTCTTGATTAATCTTTCCACGATACTGCATTATTAATTCTAATTTCATTTTCTATTTCAAAGTTTCACTAGTTAATAATATTGGTTGAATTGCGCAAGAGAAAGCGCAGTCACATATGTGTAATGTGTAATGATACAAACCTTGAACATCTCCACATCGATATTCGCACTCTTCGTGACTGTCGAAATTATTTCCATTGCTCTGGCAGCCGCTATACACAAATTGCTTGCAGACACCATCGCCGCTGTCGTAGAACCATTTGACGTGTTCTTCGGAGCATTGACCAGTATACTTCGAAAGGAAGCAGAAATCTGGAAAATTTTACGTATTAAACTTTAAATTCGCATTTTTATGTTTAATTCATGTAATCCCAATGTTCCATTTTATCTGCAAATATTGGGGTTGTATTAGACAAAATATCCGATATTTTAGCTACAAAAAATATTACCTGGTCTAAATCCGTCCTCTTCCGATGGTGTGATGGTGCTAGTGGTAGTTTGGCACCTGTTAAAGCAATCTTGTTCGGTAACAAAATTATTCTCGTTCCCGCCGCAACCACCATAGTAAAATTGTCTACATTGTTGTTCGTACGAATCGTAGTACCATCGTTGAGTATAATTGTGGCATTCTCCCAAAAGCGCGGGCAGGAGACAGGTGTCTTGTTCTGTGTTTGGACAAAGATAGCATAAGAAATCTGCCTTGTTTCAGCATATGATACCGAGAAGTAAAAAGCTCAATAAAATCCTTGGAAAATCACTAAAATATTATCCTGAATCTCGAATAATCGTCGGGAACAATTTCTTGAAAAATTCTGTAATAAATCTCTTTCGTTTTCCTTTCATTCGTTTTAAAGATTTATTGAACTTCTTTCCTCACATTTTGTAACAAATAAAGCAACATACAACGTATATAACTTAATTTATTGCAAATATATTTATGCGATGGACGTATATTAAGAATATATTTGTTTTTGCAAAAAACGCACATTCGAGTGTAATCCGTAAAACAATTTACGTGCATGCGGTACGGTTGACATCGAGAACAATTACACAAGAAAGGAACAATAACGGTAATACAGCGAAACTGACACGGAAAGCGTTAATTAAGTTGTAAGCGTTAGATTATTTTTTGTTAATTTATACTAAAAGGAATATGTTGAAAGATACTTTATAATTTAAAAGAACCTAAAGTTTAGACAAAACAGAGAAGAGATAGTTGTATGTTTAAGAAATATGATGAAAATAAGATGAATGTGATTAGACGAAGTCTTACCAATTTTAGTCGGGCAATCAGACTCGCATGCGTCCCTAGATTCGAAATTATTTTTATTCCCACCGCAACCGGTATAATAGAATGGCATGCACCGATTCTCCGACTGATCAAAGTACCATCGAGATTGCTTCTCGCCACAGTTACCTTCGGCTCGTGGCAGCAAGCAACTATCTGTTAATCGCATTAATTATTATATCATGCAATATTAGATTGTAGTATATTGTCGTTAACGATCTGCGGTCTTTTTTTCTAAATTAATGCACGATACAGAGTGCTAAAAAATATTAAAACAATGAAAAAAATGTACGTACACTTCAAGTAATAAGTAGTTCAAACTAGTAAATCAAAACTGAAGATAGAAATTAGTTAATTTTAATCACGTTTTAATGATTAAAGTTTTAATCAAGTAAAATTCAATTTTTACGAAACATTGAAACGCTTAAAATTTACAAAATACACATAATATGCAGCAATCTCCAAAATAAAATACGCATTATATTACTTAAAAAGTGGCATAAATCTTTAAATTCTTTAATATAATTCTTAAAGCATATTTAGTATCGTGTACAATTATTTCTACCATTATATATTTAATTTTATGTTTCACTATTTTGACAGATTAAATAAAGGTCATAATTATATAATTTATTGTAAGTCGTAAATTGTTGTGTTATTGCAACTATCTTACGACCTTTGAAATATAAGCATTATTTCGTGCAGCTACCAGTTCTATTTCTACATTTCACATTTCTAGAATTTCATAAAAAATATCCCGTTTAAAATTTTTCCGTTAAATTCTCTTATCACAATCGACCAATTAAGAAATAAGACAAATAAAATCAGTGCGTTCATGAAAGAATAAGAAAAGCTCGATTATTTGAATTTTAAAGTCATACGAATTAACCAAATTAAATGACTTTCCTTCTTTCTTGTAATACCATCAATAAAAAATCACCGACGCGATCACTCATAAAATATTAATGAAAGGAAATCGCACTACTCCATTGAGAGAGCTCGTTCGAAGCCAGACAAAAGCTATCGAACGATCGATCTCGAGACGAGAACCGCTTTGCGGAGGACATAATACGACAAAATCAAGTTCCATTGATTGGATTGACTCGTAGAACGCTACGACAGCTTGATATCGCGTGCAACTTAAATGGAAAGGGTGCTTTTAAGTGCATACTGTGCTTTGATAAAAGGCAATGCTTGATATAATCGATTACGATCAATAGTTAGGCAGAAGAAATAGAAATTTGTAAAACCAAGATATTCAAATTACAATCAACACTTTTCTCGTTAACCCCTTGACATCAGTCACTTTGAAGAAAATACTTTACATGGAATGAAACCTGGCGAGAGATAATAATTTTCACGACTATTTCTCGGAAGCTGTCATGGATGAAATTTCATCCCATGCGAATTTTAGCGTTAGTTAAAACCCTGTTATATCTTTTAGGCATATTCGATACAATCGAATTTTTCTAACGTTAAAATGAAAATATTCTTATTGATACACGTTATCCCGCGATTTAATTTCGTTTTAAATATCTTCTTGAAATAATACAAATCCTTTTCGTTGCTGAAATAAACATTCGATGATCACAACAGAGTTAATATTAGTTGTCAAAGGGTTAATCGTGTTTTGTGCCAACAAATAGAGACAACGACAAACGAACCATCACCAACGACAACATCGAGAGTAATTTCTCAATTATCCAATATTAAACCATTCCTCAAATATCAATGAACGAGAAACGACTCTCTTTCTGAATATTGCTAGCGATACTGTTATACAAGAAGCAGATAAGCTTGTTCCTTTGATCTCCCCGTTTTCTCTTTTCTCTGCTATCCTTTTTATTTGATCACTTTCTTTTTCTTGGATTCTTTTCCCTTTTTTTTCTTTTTTTCTTTATGATTGTTTCTTTTTTGCTTTTTCTGATACCTTTTACGGGGCAGCGCTGCTCACAGGCAGCACGTGTAAGGAATCTATTGGCATTGCCTTTACAACCGCCGTAAACAAATTGGCTACACATCTGACGCACGGTGTCATAATACCAGCGTAACACAGAGCCCGGACAAGGGCCCGGATCTTTCTCCAGGCGGCACACGTCCGTCAGTTTTACTGGAAATATGTATTTTTACGGATTACTCATAGAGCTTTGATATATTTGACGATGGTCGGTGCCAATTTGGTGCTTTTATGTGACATGTGGTGCCTGAATGTTTGCTGAGATCGTGTTTGATGTTTGGTTGAAAATGTAGATTCGGATTGTTGGCGTGATATTTTCAGACGAATACTAAGTCGCCAGAATTGTAGTACAATAGAAAATCGTAGTTCATATCCATTTAATATATCCGAATGTATTTCGTTGTATTGTATTGTGGAATTTGAACGAACTATCTGGCGATTTAGTTTCAATTATTCTTCTCAATTTCTCCGATTGACCGCAGCTTGAAAATTGACTACCAATCAAAAAATTCTGTTCACAGTATGTAATAAAAAATAATCTCGCGTGAATTATTTTTCTGATCGTCTAAATAAATTACTATTAAATAAATTAATAATAAATCTTTCCACTCCCATTGCTAGCTGTACTTCTGTTCCCTTCACGTTCGTCAGAAAACAACTGTAAAAAGATCGCTTAAAAATCAAAAACAATTGTCAAAAAGGTTGCCATACGAAATATACGTTCTTCGATTCGTTCTACAAGCAAAACAATAGATAAAAATCTGAAACACTTTCAAACGAATCTGGTAGGAAAGAATATCTAATATGAAAAATGGGTTCAGGCAGTAGAACGAGCATGATACGTGCGAATGTCGAATCAAGAGAATTGTGCTGGAGAACGTACCTCGTGTCCTCCCTGGTTGCAAGCATTGTTGGTGGCATGCGATTTCCGTCGCGAAGTTGTTATCATTTCCTTTGCATCCACCGTAGCGGAATTGCTCGCAGGCTTGCGATTCTGCGTTGAAATACCATTTAGTGAAGTTGCCTTCGCAGGGACCTGGCTCTTTCGACTGTTCGCACGGATCTTCATAAGTAACAAAATACAAGAGAGCACATTAACAATGAAGTAGCAGTATATAAAACATAAACTTAACTTTTACTTTTTGGAATTACAGAAATTGTAAATTGAAAATATTTATTATCATATTAAAATAATGATTTGTCGTAAATGTTATCAAACATTGGTAAAAACGAGAAAGGAATTTTAATAAGAATTGGTGAAGTTACCCAAATCATCGGGAGTGACACAAAGCTCTTCACATTCTTCTTTCGTTTTAAATTTATTCGCGTTTCCGAGACAACCGCCATAGACAAATTGACCACACTGTTTCCTTCCAGAGTCGTAATACCAAGTAGGGAAGTAACCCTCGCAGGGCCCAGAGATTTTTGGCAGGTTACATGAATCTGCGAAATGTTTTGACTTCTAATATCTCGGATATAATTAAAATATGCAATGTTTAAAACTATAAGAAAAATTTAACTTGTACGCATAAACGTTGTAAATATTGCGCAAATATTATAATGTCACAATTATTACAGAGAAGGTGCATATGTTTTCTAATAAAAAACTAATTCCCTAAAAATATATCATTTTTAAATTTTTCTTAAATATCCAATTGTATTTCAACGTTTTAAATGAATTTGAATTTTTTTTTGTTTTATGTACTTTACCTTTTCCTTTGGGCTGCACACACACTTGCTTACATTCTTCTTGCGTCTTGAATCGATTCTCGTTGCCCTCGCAACCTCCATACCAGAACCGCGAGCAACCACCATACTCCGTGTCGAAGTACCATTTGACGGTGAAGTCCCGACATGGTCCTCTATCTTTCTCCAAAGCACACGCTGCCCCAGGAGTAGATGGAACAGACAGACAGCCCTCGAAGTTTTCTCCTTGAGCTTCTTCCACCCCATCGGGACAACATCCATACTTCGAGGTGTCACAAGTGCATCCAGCGAAGTTTGGACCCTTTGCTGGAGTTCTTCCATCCGAGCAGCACTTGAATTCTGTATTCTCACAACCGCAGCCTGCAAGAAACGATGCGGTACTGAGTACATTTTGAAGTTATGTTTCTCCACAATATGAAGTGAATTAGAATTAATTTGTATAAGGAAGAAAGATAAAGATTATAGATTTGTCTATTTCTGGTTCCATTTACATCTGTATTTCTATTTCTATGTATTTTTATGCTTTGATTATTAATAAGGATCTTTTCGCAAGGAAAATTCTAATATTAATAATTAATAGTAATAATTAAGTTAAGGCAGATATGAGTAAATAAGAATTTTAAACTTCCCTTTACCACGCTACTATATGTATATCAGAATTAACATGATTTCAGTTTTTGGCCTAATTACCTTGTCCATGAGGTCCTTTAGCGATGGTGACACCATCAGGGCAGCAACCAAATTGATACGTATAACACGGACAGCCCTCGTAATTTGGTCCTGTGGCCGGGGTGAAGCGGTTAGGACAGCAACCATTAGCTGTATACTTGCAACCGCAGCCCTCGTTGTTTGGACCACGAGCAGCGGTGCTGTTATCTGGACAGCATCCGAATCTCGAGTATTGACAGCCACAACCGTAGAAATCTGGACCGCGAGCTGGAAGTATGTTGTCTGGACAGCACTTGAACGGTGTCGACAGACAACAACCCTCTCTGTTTGGACCATGAGCAGGAGTGCTACCGTCATCGCAACAGCCATAAGTACTGTTTTCGCAGGGCATGTGACAGCCATAGTTGTTGGGACCCAGGGCTACATGTGATGTGTATTAGCTGGTAATTATCTTAGAAAATTGGAAGACTGGAATTCTTTTTATATTTAATTTACTCTGATATACCACCAGCCTATTTTTAGAAAATTAACGTGGTAGGATTCTTGTTTCTTGTTTTCTTTTTAGTTTATTTGAATACAATATTAGATGTTTTAGAAAATTGACATAACGGAACTTTTAGAAGAATTTATCTTGGAATAGAAATATTGAAGATGGCGTAATATGTGGGAATTGGAATTAAGTACTTTTACAGATAATAGAGCAAACCTAATAGAATCATTTGAATTTGTAAAAGTTTGACTAGAGAACTACAGAAATTTTCGAAAATGTATATTTTGAGATTTTTATATAATTATGCAACATACCTGGTGAGACGCCATCAGGACAACATCCAAAGTACGATATAGTGCAGTTCTCTGCATTTATAACACCGCATCCTGCGAAGTTTGTGCCAGTAGCAGTCGAAATACCATTCGGACAACATCCGTAGGTGGTATTTGCGCAATCTTCCTGTACTGTAGTTGTTTCATACTCTTCTGTGAGAGGTGTGACAGAAGTAATTTCCTCTTCGCAACCTGTAGTCATTATATTAACCAAACATCTCAGTATGATTAATAACATTTAAGGATTTTTAAATATACGCAGTAAAAATTACAATGTACCTTCTTCATTTGGTCCAGAAGCGGGCTTAATTCCATCAGGACAGCAACCAAATTCAGTGACATTGCAGCATCCGATATTATTCTTTCCGCTAGCTGGAGTCTCGTTATCCGGACAACATCCAAATCTGAAATATTTATTTAATATCATTAACAAATATCTAAAAATTAAATAAATATAATATATATTAAATATCGTACTAATTATTGCAACAGAATTTCTCATATCAGTATATTAAACATTAAATATTATTCTTATGGCGCTTAAAACATTATGTAGATTCTACTTACTGTTTCTCTTATCAATGTGTTTAAAATATTAATAAAACCTATTTTCTGGAATATTGTAAAACATAATAACTATCGCGATGTTTAAAATATTATGCTAACTCTGTTTCGCTGCAAGGCTTCTTGCATCCTTCGAAGTCGTTGCCCTCAGCAGCGATAATTCCATCAGGGCAACAACCGAACAACGTTTCCTCGCAGTGTGATTCGGGGCAACCTTGGTTCTCCGGACCAGTGGCTGCAGACACTCCATCCGAACAACAACCGTATTTAGTGTCGTTGCAAGTCTGTACCGTGGGACATCCTTGGCCAAACGGTCCTTCAGCCTTAGTAATTCCATCGTAACAGCAACCGAAGGGCGAGGCCTTACAGGTCTTCTTCCTCAGCACTTTGCACACGCGATGCTTGCGCGTGGTTTCTTCTGGGCCAATGGTCGTCCAGAATCCGAATACTGAAAGAGAAAATTCATCCTCGTGTATTATTTAACGTTATTTTGTTAACCGTTTATTATTTAGATAATAAAATTAATATTCTAAAATAAAATTGGTCAATGTTTTTATAATTTTTATTGTATGTACTTTTATTAATACATTTTCATTTTATGAAAGTTTCTTTTATCTACCTAATCCATCTCATCGAATCTTTTAATTTACACTAATTAATACAAAACATATCAATGAACTAAATGTACTTACGTCTGTCTATCTTCTCAGTTACTTCCGATTTTGCTTCCTCAGTGATCGGTGTCAATCCAGAAACAGTAGTATCAGTTACGCCAGACACAGTGGTTTCACCACTCTCAGTGGTTGCACCAGACTCTGTAGTTTCTCCTGATTCGGTCGTGGCGCCAGATTCGGTGGTTTCGCCGGAAACTGTCGTTTGTTCTGTCATTGTTTTGCCAGGTTCTGTAGTCATACCAGATTCTGTTGTCATGCCAGATTCGGTAGTTTCTGTCGGACCAGATTCCGTGATTTCGGTAGTTGCTCCAGATTCTGTTGATTCTGTCGTGGCTCCAGATTCTGTCGTGGCTCCAGATTCTGTCGTGGCTCCAGATTCTATGGTGGTTCCAGACTCTGTTGTAGCTCCAGATTCTGTCGTGGCTCCAGATTCTGTCGTAGCTCCAGATTCTATCGTGGTTCCAGATTCTGTCGTGGCTCCAGATTCTATCGTGGTTCCAGATTCTGTTGTGGCTCCGGATTCTGTTGTAGCTCCAGATTCTGTCGTGGCTCCAGATTCTGTTGATTCAGTGACTTCCGTAGCTCCAGATTCTGTTGATTCGGTGATTTCCGTTGCTGCAGATTCTGTCGTAGCTCCAGGTTCTGTCGTAGCTCCAGGTTCTGTCGTAGCTCCAGATTCTGTCGTAGCTCCAGGCTCTGTCGTAGCTCCATATTCTGTTGACTCAGTGATTTCTATTGGCGTACTTTCTGTCATTACACCAGATTCTGTGGTTTCTTCTGTAGCTCCTGATTCCGTAGACATCGTTGGTTCTGTTGATCCTGATTCGGTACTTTCTTCGGTGGCACCTGATTCTGTTGTTTCTCCAGTCACACCCGTTTCTTCTACTTCTGATGTTGTTTCAAACGTAACTGCTGATATATAAAATTAATAATTAACAGCAACAATACTTAGTTAGTTCGGAGTTCAGAATGAGAGGCAAAACTTTTAGAAAGAAAAAAGTAGAAGCCTTTATGTGAAGAATTTGTAGTGTACTTTATCATGTAGATCAAAAGTCATCGTATAATTAAATTGCACTTGTACCATTAACATATAATTAATTGTTAATATAATTGCGTTGTTATTTAGTATTTCAAAATATTTAATTGATGGTGTTTCTAACGTAACATTTCTGTTTATACAGTAATGGAATTACGATTTACCAGATTCCTCGGTAGGGGTCATTTCTGTTGAAATGGTCTGCTCAGTAACCGTGCTTTCGGTTTCCGACGAAGACGTGGTTGGGCCCGATTCAGTGGATTCCGTGGCCTCGGTTGGTCCACTCTCAGTGCCCTCCAGCATTTCGGTAGTCTCGTCGCTCGATCCAGTTGTTGTTTCTTCAGTTTCGCCAGACTCAGTTGTCATATCTGTTCCTGAATTATTTTGTGATATTTTTCAAACAATGTAATTATTTAATAAGATAATTTCACAATACAATTTGTTGTCAATACATTAAATTTATACCCCAATTAAGGCCAAAAGACTAAAACTTACTATATTATCGGGTTAAAAAGGAAATGTCTTCAAATATTATTTTTTCGGAATACAGATAGACATTTCAATTAAGCAATTTCTTTACCACGCTACAATTCTTAAGAATGAAATCACATCAACTCACCATCAGACTCAGTCATCGATTCAACTGTCGATTCGTCAGTAGAATCCATGGTGGATTCGATCTCTTCGGTCACGCCGATTTCCGTTATTCCAAATTCCGTTGCAAACAGTTCACCATCTTCGGTAACCTCGTTGGTTCCACTGCCTTCGAACGTCGATTCAAATCCTGATGTGTATGTGTATATATCCGTGAAATCTGTCCCACTTCCTTCACCCATTTCCATTTCTCCAGGAGATATGTCGCCCCTGGTATATCCGGCATCCCCTTGCATTTTATCATATATGTCGCTTCCGGTAGTATCACTCGTATCTGGCGAGCTCAGAGGAGTTGCTTCCGTAAGATCTAACATTTTACTAGATTTATCCTAAATCAATAGGTAAAATTACATTTTTATGTAAATCGGGAAAATCATAAAAGTAAATTGAGAAAATAAATTTTAATAACACCTGTACTAATAGAAAAATGATAAATTAACATCACATTCATAGGAAAATGAGATATAAATGTAACGATGGATGAAGAAGCTGTGAAACTAAGTATTTGATTAACTACGACCAAATTTCACTTACGCTAGGTATCAAGTTTGAAGAGACAGTCACGAAGTTTTCATCCTCGTACACTTCGCACTCTTCGTCCTCTTCAGTGAGATCTGGGATTTTCTCTGGTTGCATTGGTATCACCTCGTCTGAAAACAAGATTTTGATTAACTAAATTATCCTTGATTATTGTTTATTTCTGGAGAGAAACGACACTTACATTAAGAACACTGAATACATAAATTAATATAATTAAATTAGTTTAGGTGATTTATTAAAACACTAGAAAACCTGATTTTTTAATTGCAGCATGAATCAATTTTCAACTTTTCTGGACTTCTCCCAGATTTAGGACGTACCTTCCTCGCAAGCTTGGTTGTTGCAATTTTCCATGGAGAATATGATCGTATTAGAGTCGCAGTTGTTCATTATGACCGTCATGTTGGCTTTCATGCAAATCACCTTGCGATTCATCGTGCCACCACCACACGGTTTCGAGCACTGGAACACGGTAAGGTGATTAATGGAAGAAATTTGAGGCGGACGCTTCTTGTTAGGTTCGCTACAAAGCCGTCGAAGATATTGAATTTCTTCGGCGACCGAGGGAATAGGACACGATGTATTTCTCGCGGATATTTCACGTCGCTAACGAGATTTTCGAAAAAAAAAATCAGCCTCTACACTTCTTGTCAACGATTCCGTTTGTTCAAGGAGAAATTGAAGAAGACTAGATGGCTAGATGAAGCATTATGAAATTATTTGAAAGAAACTTCGTTTCTCGAGTTATCCGTGTCAATGGTATTTACTTAACATTAGAACACCATTTTTTGGTTATACTTGCATTTGTCTCTATCGTTATTTTGTTATACATCTGTTCTCTTATATTTATTATTCATCTTAATAATAATCCTTTTATTCGTTACTTTTTTTTTTAAATAAATTTTCTCATCTTTGATATACGAAATTATTCTTGAAACTACATACTTAAAATGAATGGTCTTCGTCAGAATCGTTGAGAAAAGTTGAAGAGGAGAAAACCTAGGGAATAGTCAAGATTATTTCAAATATATACATTACCTTGCTCCACGGACCAGCGAACCATTCACCTTTGCACTCTTCCTTGGCGGTGCAGCTCTTCGTCTCGTTGAATTTCTTGTCTGCGTCGCACTTCTCGTCTGGCACTTTCTTCACCGTTTCATCATCAAACGTGCCACAGAACACCTTGCGTGTCTGTACACCTGACCCACATTTCGCTGAACACTATGGGATCAAAATAATTGTGTGTCAAGTGTGACTTGAATAATGAATTTTGTTGATTTTGTGCCATTATATACATCCTTTATGTTAAACTAACATCAAAGGGTGTATTAACCCTCTCGAGGCGGACTTTTATTTTAATAACGAACGCAATAATATGTATAACAGTACAAACTATAATCCTTTTAAATTTGAAAAAAGTATCGGATTAAACGTTATTTTTAAAGTTCATTTTGTTTCATTTCTTGTAGAAGTTGTAAATGTCTAGAAAATGAAGAATAATTGCAGTTCCAATTCTTCAAGAAATAAATTTAATGTCGCTATATAATTTGAAAAGCTTTCCAAGAAGAAATGTAATTGACTTACATCGCTCCATTGAGAGGCGAACCAGAGGAATTCGCAATCCTTTTCAGCTTCGCAATCTCGCGTCAATTCCGGCTTCTTTTCAGCGTCGCATTTTTCGTCCGGATAAACGGTCCCATCTTGAGTAGCGCAGTACGTGGTCCTAGTCTCTTCAGTCAGACCACATTTGTCGTCGCACTAAACGAAAAGTGACCAGAGTCAGGTGATAATCGCAAAGAACGTCCGTGACACGAAAAGAAATGGGACACATTTCATTTGTACGTGGCTTTTGTAATATTGCTTGCCAAAAATATTTCTATGAGAAGCTTCTACTTTTTCGCGGGGAATATTTTTAATGGAACGCGGTGATCTTCGGGTGGGTATCGCGTGAAAAATTACGAGCTTACTCCACTCCAATCCGACGTGACCCAGTCGAGGCCGGCGCAAGGTCTCAATTCGCAAGGTTTCTCAGATTTGGGAACCTCTCCCTCGCAGGCCTGATCCTTCAGCAGTTGAATCTTTCCGTTCACCTTCATGTAACACGTCACTTTTCTCGTTTGCTTCCCCGGACCGCATAAATGATCACACTGTCCAAAAGATAACAAAGATTTTTATAGAATTCTAATTAATAGTTTCATTGTTTAATAAGTTGCCTAAAAATATATTAGCAAAGTGATATAAATATATGCTAAACAACCACACTGTCTGATAACAGAGAATAAACACATTTATAGAGTTATACTATAATTGATACTTTCAGTGATTGACAAGTTACAGAAAAAATTTATTGGGTGCGGAAATTGATTTGGTGTCTGGATTTAAATAATTTCTTCTTTAATTTCATATATTTGTTCGTCTTTTGAAGAATTTTGAAGAAGTATTATAACAATGTCGCAAGATTTACAATCTTTTAATTAAAAATATAAAAGTAGAAAAGCAGACATGATATATAAAGATATACGAAATAACATTATAAAAACGCTATGAAGTTAACTAGGTGAAACAAATCTCTGATTAGGCTCCATTCTTTTCATTGCATTCATAAAAACACGACTTTCTTTCAATTTCGCCATTTAGTGAACATTGAAAAGATCAAGTTGGAAAAATAAGACGTAAGTTATTCGTACCGGTTTCCAGGGTCCAACGTGAAATTGTGGGCACGTCACGTTCTTGTTACACTCCTGTTTGGTCGGTCCTTTTGGTCCCACCTTCTCCAGACACTGACTATCGTCCACCACCGTAGGGATTCCACCAGAGATGACCTGTTCGCATTTGATCCCTCTGCTCTGCTCACCTCCTTCGCCGCAATGCTTGCTACAAGGACCCCACTCGCCCTCCACCCACACAGGTGGACATGGATCCACGTTACAGGCGTCGGTTGTATCTGGTTCCATCTGTGGATCGCAAAGGCTCTCATCCACCGGTTGCCTGTCCCTTCTTCGTACGCAGGCCACTCGTCTCGATTGATAACCTTCGAAAGAGAATTATTCAACATGAATATTTATAAAGCAAAGTCATTGACCTATAGAGATTTGTAAACATTTTTTACTAAATTTTTAAAATATGTTATTATTTGGGAAATTATTTTATTAATACTATGTTCCTTATTGCAATTGTACGCTGTATTCTTTTAATGAATATTGATTTTTCAATAACTGAAACCTAATAATTACCGTATTATTGATTTTATGAATAAAATATGAAGGTATTAACGTTGTCAATATGCGTATAATAAGTGAGACGATACAATATAAAAGTAATCTAACAATTTAAGAAAATAATGTATCTGTAATTCATAATTTGCCTTCTAAGTAAATAAATTACGATAAATGATACTTCGAAACTAGAAAGCAAGAACTGCTTTTATAGTTAGCGAAAATACAACAACTTTCACCTTTGGCGATCTACTGATTCGATAATTCAATATGCGATGAACACAGAATGATCTGTTTCAGGTAGGTTAAATGAAAAGCATATTAATTAATAAACGTTCATCAAACGCTGAGTATCCGTCCGTTCGTAAATTACTCTATCAAATTTAGAACCGATGGAAACGCGTTCGGTACGCTAGCCGGACGGGCTATCCGGTTATTGATTACATTCACCGTGTATTTAGGTAACGGTATTAATTTTGGAAATATTACCTCCGCCACAAGTCGCACTGCAGCTGGAAAATTCATCGGTTATCCATGTGTAGCTATCCGCATCATTTTGCTGCGAGATTCTCTTCGGTACGCTATACTCGTAATGCACGCCGACATTGTGGTCTTGATACAAAAGCTGTCGAAATCAATTCGGCAAATTATTCTTTCTCTTATCCGATATAATGTAGTATACCCATCTACTTATTCGATTGATCATTTCTTAACAGTATTTTACATCGATTATTATATTATTATATTACATCTACTATTATTATATTGCATCGATTATTTTTAGTACAAAAGAAATTATGCTCGATGAAACATTGTAGTCGTATTTCATCAAATTAGCTTCATAAACCAAAAGTGGAAAGAGAAATAAAAAAAATTATGAACAAGGCTCCATTTCACTATTTAGCGATTTCACTTATTTTATTGGGAAGAATTTGCACTTTTTTTTAACTGGATGACGTTGTAATTTGCTATTTAAGAGCGATGCAGCCACTCACCACCACGTAAATTGGTTCACTCGTCGGCCCTAAGGCGGTAATGGTATCGGGTGCCGAGAAACCTTGCGGATCTCTCGAATAATGGAATATGGTCCCGGCAAATTTTAAGCTTCGTGGAAAATCTATCCTCCAGTTTCCATTTAGATAATAATTGCCTGAAGTGTTTCTAATAGCTGCCGGTATAAAATGTATTAAAACATCAACAACGACAGGAGTTTCATCAACGCCTTATTGGATAATCATAAATGGTAATCACTTATACTTAAGATATTTCACTTACCTAGATAATTGTTCGACGGTTTGATTTCTTTTATTATCACGTTTGTTGCAGCCTGCGGGATTAGTATAATATCGATGTATCCTAAAGAAAATTTAATAAAATTGATAATCTTACGATAAAGTTTGTTTCAGTATGTTGAATCGTGTTTCATTTACCAATCGTATCGTACAATAATATTAAAAATATAAAATTTCTCAGCTTACCCACTTGAAGATCGTCGGTATCGAATAAACCGGAAACGGTGTTACAGTTGGACCCATCACCACCGCATTCCCTGCATGCATCCTCCTTCACGTCGCTTCCAAGCATCATGTCACATCCGACGTGCTGACAATCAAACAGAAATTACGTGCCAGTACAGTAATGTTCCTCGCTAAAATTCCAATGGAGTTGTTTTGCCTAAATTCAAATGCTCCCCAACAACAAACCCATTCTACAATATTCAGTATTTAGAACTCAGCGTAACCTGAATCTGACAGAAATAGTACTTAAATAGATACAGCGAGAGTAAACGAGAAATATTATTTCTCTTTCTTGTTCTCGCTAAATCTACTCTTTTTCATGAGCTTTCGTCGTTCATTCGATTGTCTCCCACAGACAAAACAACTCGACGTGCACGAACGGAAACGAATTCGCGTTGGTCTCGCTGCAGTGAATCGAGGATCGTTAACTCACCATGCATTTGCCTCCGACACAGACGTCGTTCTTCTCGATCTCGCATGGCGTCCCGTCGATCACCATCTGTTTGTGCCTGTAGAAGAAACGCTCGCCGCGCGGCATGCAATTCAATTCGCACTTGTTCGGCCCGCCGGTGTACGGAATCCAACTGCGAACGATTTTGCGCGATTAGTCTCGCCGTGGGCCGTTTTATGGCGCGGAAATCTGGCGATCGTCATCGATCTTCTCGATAACTAGCTGTTCTCCTTTCTGAAGGTGCTAGCAGTTTTTTGAGTCACGATTAGGTACTGAGTTTTTACTTCTTTTGTTTTATTTTTATTTTATTTCATTTTTTAAAGATCTTCGTCTATCGACCAAAAATGTGTGTGTAGAATCTTAAAATTAAAAGATAATAGAGAATCAATTTTAAGTTATGATTCTCTTGCTCGATCACCTTTTATCGTGTTTGGAATAAATATAAACACATGACATCAGCGATCAATCTCGTTTCAAAGTATTATTGTTTAAGAAGATCGGTCACCTTCAACTGTTTAAATGGATCTATATACATATTTATTGCGTCTGCTTTCTTGGCCGCTATAAAATTAATATGAGTCGTATAACTCGTAACAAAAAACGTGCACCGGCTCTGTAATGAATACTGACGTTAAGTGCAAAACAAGGCTATATAGTTCTACTAGGTCAATTCTAAATTCGTATTCTAAATTGAGCACTATAATGGAGGTTCGAATTTATTACTATTTTCGTACTCGATGAGAGATCTGAAACTTTTGATAAAATAAATGAAGGTTTCACAGGAGAAGAACATGATAAGTATATTTTCGTTGAGTTTCGAATTTTAAGACTTCTTTATAACTAAACTTGTTAATAAGATAGGCAATATTCCAATATTATAACGACATTTAGCTTCAAAACTAAATAAAAGAACAATTTTAAGAACATAGAATTCACTCGTAAAGTATTGAATTTTAAAAGTACTTCCTTGTGTAAGACAGAAAATTGATTTATCGTGTTCTCTTTCCCCATAGCCTTGAAATATAATAGGATTATGGATTGTAGAAACCAAAAATTGAAACCCACAAAAAACAGAAAAAAATGAAAACATGTTACAATAAAAATATTTCAATAGATACTGTCAAAATATTTCTCTATCAAGAAAAAGTGCTTTTTTACAAACAGTTCGGGGTTTCAGCATGTATGTAGCGTGACGTGAAATTCGAGCGTGAAACCTCGCATTGAACGCGAATTTAAACGAGCATGGATTTCAACTTCGGACGACCATTAGATTTTGTCGGAGATTCGCAAAAAGTCCGCGACCTTTTCTTGTCGAAAATGACGTCGACAATAAATCACTTTCGCCGTGTATCCAGAAACTTTATCGGGATTCCACGACTATTTTGAGCGAATGTACTGACAAAATGGATCACAGGCAACTCGCGGTTTGCGATACTCACTCATAGTGAATTCCTTCGAACGGAACGTTGTTAAATTCGGCGCACTGCTCTGCTCGGAAGTCCTTCGGTTCACCGGGACATTCCTGAATAAAGAAACAAAGAACACTGCATTAATAAGTTGCGCGAAATTCCTTCCTAAACGTGCGAATTATTTTGATTTATTCAGAAACTTTAAACGAATAATTTATAAGTAGACAAGGAATTAAATGCACATTCGTATTATTATTGTTGAGAATGGAGGAAAGATATACTAGTATATAATTTTGTTGGTCTTATGATTTTAATGTTATTTAGTGATTAGAAAACTTAGGTGTATTTAAGTATGACATAGTTGAAAAAAGAAATAATGCATTCGATCTAGAAATATAAGCATTTCAGCGATAGATGACAGATCCATGAAGTTTTGTGAAAAGATTAATCAAAAACCTTTTTCGTATACGAAGTGGAATAATCAATATTTTTGATGTAAACATTTTTCGAGAGAACTCCACATTCAAATTAAATAAAAAAGTTTTGGTAATATGTGAATGGTTGACAAGGTAATGGATTCTAAAATTGCTCTCATATGAAAAACAACATTTTACGCTCTTCAATTGCATCTATTAAAAAGAAAGATGAAAAAAAACCCGTGCCAAAAATGATTCATCGAATGGTCATTCATTGCTGCATCATTCACAAATATAATTTGCTAAATCCCCACATCTGAAACCTGTACTCTAGATTTAGTCACCCTCTTGTTTTCGTCATATACCGTGACCAGGCACGTTTTCTAATCTTCGTCGTTGCTATACGCACACGCACATTTCTTCGCGAAGGGTCCGCTCCCGTTGGGTTACAATATTTATTTCCATGTTTCACAAGATCGTGTGGGGGCAAACTGCAATTTTATTATTTCGTAGGCAACAAAGCAGAAAAAGAAAAGCACATGAACGCACGTTACTCGTAATCGTAACTGTGAGCTTTTCGTGTGTTTTCACATCAAGATTTTTTCTTATTCGCCTCAGATTCTCTCGCGATCCAATATTTTATCGTCAATTTCCATGTTCCAGTTTTAAGTTCGGATTTATGTTTCTCACAGACATCGTTATTTCGTGCGAAAGAAGCAGCAACAAGAAGTAAATAATAACCTGTTAATGATAAATATCAAGGCTAATAAGTTTTGGAATGATGTATATGTATTTCAAAGCAAGAGGTACATATACAGGGTGGTTGGTACCTGGTGGTACAAGCGGAAAGTGGGTGATTCTACGCGAAAAAAGAAGTCGAAAACATAGAATAAAAATCCTTTTTTTAATTTTTTTTTTTAATTTCTCCATCGAGACAACGATCTATAGTGAGATCCGTTATAACGTACCGCACGCGTACCGAGCGAAAATTCAAAGTCGATTTTCTCGAAAACAAAGCCTCAAACGAAAAATTTTTATTCTATATTTTCGACTTCTTTTTTCGCGTAGAATCATCCCCTTTCCGCTTGTACCACCAGTTACCAACCACCCTGTATAATCTAACATTGCAACTTTCTTAATTTAGTCACGTTTCTACCATTAATATCGCATACAGAGTAAAACACATTAAGTTAGTAAATATCCACATTGAGTTTTCATATCTAATAAATAAATATCATTTCATCTATCCATTTAACAAGTTCAACAAAGAACCCTTATAAAACCACAAAAAATCCTTGAAAAACCTCTATTTCTGGTCTTCAAACTGCGCAAAATCCAATCTCAAACAAATCTCAAATCGACCTGCAAAACATCCACACGTGTCCCCTATAGAATCTCCCGTATCAATCAAATGCAACCACCAAATCAATAATATCGCACACCCCAAAATTCCCCTTAGAACGATCCAATCATGATACTCCGCTACATTATTTTCCACCAACAACTGGTCACAAAAATTAGATGGTCCCAATCACACATGGGGAAACATTGTGAGTCAACAGAAGAGCTACAGAAAAGTTGGCCTGTTCAGGTAATGTCGATAAATCGAGCGAGGTGAAACGGGCAAAAAGATATCCCGGAGGGACTGGTACAGCACGCACGAGGATACGTCGGCTAGGATTTATGACGGGAGATTTCTTGCGGAGACACGGGACCCCGTGGAAAGGGGTGGGGCCATTGGGTGAAATCGGGCCTCTTGGTGACCGCAAAAGAAAAAGGATCCTGATCGCGAAACCCGCGATCCCGAAACAATGTCAAAGGTTCTGTGACCCTGGTGATTTATGGCGAACCGCTTTGCCGTGGCGGTCCTGCGATTGACCTTGAACGCTTGGTAGGGAATCGATTCACGGGGCACCGTTTAAGAGTCGGAGGAACCTGCACGAATCTCGTGGAAAGTCTGCAAGATGCATGACTCGTGATCAGAGACTTCGCCTCTTTTCAGGATTGCAATTATTGTTTCAAAATTGTGGTTAACTTCTGTAGTGTGGTATCAAAAAGAACTGATCGCAGATGTTGGTTTATTTATTATTGGGTTTGAAAGTTACGAGTTAAGTTTGATTTGATCTTATTTAAAAATAAGCATATGTACATTCTTCATACAGAAAAAGAATTCATCACCCAAGTTTTATGATTATGGAAATGAAACAATAATTTTATAGTAAAATGAAACGAAGTTATTCCAATTGCTGAGGTAAATGGAGTGGTTTTTTAAATAAATGGGATGATCTGTAGGTATTATTAGAATGGACAGAAATGGAATAAAATTCTTCAGTTGTGAAACCAATGAAATTATTAATGAATAATGATATGAGAGATAAAATATGAACAATGAACATAATGTAACGAAACGTAATGAATTAGCAATAAAGGCCGTGAAAGAGAATTTAGAAGTACGTCTTTGGTACAGTCCTACTACTGAATGATTCAATTTTATGTTCTCTTTTCCGTGTGATTTATGGACATAGGGGTATTAAAGCATACGATTGCTCTATCATTTTGCCAGCACCGTGGTCGTAATTCTCAAAAGAATCGCAATATCTCACGTTTGGGATACGAGTATGCGGAACGTCTGTTTGTTTCGATCTTTTATATGCCACTTGCCTTTAGCAGGTGTCGTCCATCCCGTCAAACGTCAAACATGCTTCAGCATAAAAGAAAGAGGAAAAATATGCAATGCATGTTTACTTAGTTTCAAAGAATGTTTTCCTCAAAGAATATAGAATAAACATCCAATATTAATGTAGAATGCTTATAAATCGACTATACTCACGAATGTATAATTAGATCTAGAGTTGCCAGACAAGAAATATATAGTTCTAAAGAAAGATCTGTTACATTTTCCATGTCGTCATTTCGAAGTGTCAGACGTAAAGAAGAGGAATTTATTCGATCTCATGTTCAAATAGCTCAAGTGGCGAAGCAATCGACTGACGAGTGGGAGACCTCCATCAAAATCCAAGTGTAGTTCGATTCATCGACTTTCATACATACTTTATCTACTTTCACACGTCTCTTGAAAATTTTTAAATCAAATAAAATATTAGGTATCGTAGGAAGTTCCGTTATTTTCTTTAAGCCATTTAATTGATAATAGTAATATCTCCCATAAAATTATCAAACTATCACCTTTCTACGATTCACAATCTACAAACTCAAAAAATAATTATTACATGTAAAAAGTCCTACCTAAGTCCTAAATCTTTTAAAAAATGGAGGAAAAAACTAGTAATTTCCATTGCTGTATTAATCTTAATAATTTTATATCTTACCCTACAATTATTCTCCTATCTAATTCCAGCAGTAAACTAGAGAAGTTGGCGAGAATTCAGTGGAAACAGTTTCATAAATACAGGATCGAATATTCCCGCAATTACGAGGACTCGCAATTAAAGGTTTGCCTCGTTAAAGGAATCCATCTTCTTCAGCCTCTTTTCCGTTCCTTCGTTTATTTCTCGTTCTGGTCTGGCTTTCATCCACCGAAGTCTCCCGGGAGTTTCCGCCGTTCAATAATCTCTGTTTAGCCGGCAGGCATTGTTACTAATTACGAAATGTTTCGCGGTGCCGGGACAAAGGGGCGAGAACAATGAGCGGTGTTCTGGGAGGGAATTTTTGCAACGGCGAGCAATTCGCGGCGAGAAATGGATTGCCCCTGATATCGTAAGTGGCCTGGCGTTCGTTCAATTCCCTTGGAATGTATCGCAGCCGTGGGACGTCTCTTTGCCGGGGAACTAGATTACCCGCCGAATGATTTTAGCAGAATGCACAATGGGACGTTAGGTAAGTATTAAAATTTAACGAGATTAATTAGTGTTCAGGGGATTTTTTTTTGTTCTGAATGTGAGGAAAATAAAGTAAAATTGAAATAGAATCGAAGACAAAAATAGAAAATTTTTCATTCCGTTACTATCTTTTAACTGTTCGATTCAACTTTCTTGTCTTTTCTGAAAAAGATAATAATTTTGAAGGAATAGAGCGAAATACGATGAATCAAGGGACTTTTATATACTTTTTTAAAAATTAGAAAATCTTTTGCAGTGAGAACACAATTGAAGAATGCAAAATTTCAAATCTTTATAATGAAATTTAATTTATAATTTACTTATGAAAATTACTCTCGAAAAAAATTCTTGTAACACACCAAAGATAAGAGATAAAGATAAAAGCGACACTTCTCGCGTCAATTTTCAACAGCTTTCTCGCACGGAATAAACGTAATTAAATGATGCTTGAATGTTAATTATCATTAATTCACTTATTGTTATGTTATATCTAAAATGTGACGACAATAGAAAAAGTAAAACGATATTTGTCATAGAATATCATTAAAAAAATGTGTAATCATATTTAATGCGGATGAACATTTATAAAGATTTGAAGTTGATTATCGTGGGGCAAGCTGAATCAGCGATCAATATCCATAGGCCGAGGACGCATAACAGCGACGCAGCTTGCGGCTCGTTTCATTTAGCACGTCACTTTAACGAAGTTAATACTTCGCGAGTCCATGCTGTATAATGCCCAGCCGTTCATAAATTTTAGCATCTCCGACAGCGCACTGCTGCGTTATCGGGTGGTTGGGTCATATTGTTGCTCTCGAGGATCATTAAAAAGCCTTTAAGCCACGCAAGATTTTCGACGATCCTCATTCTGTCAACTAACGTGATTTTACGTCCACAGTTTGATCTATCGTATTATAATATGTATCCTTTCATATTGTTGAATTATCATGTTTTGGAACTCATATCCTAATTAAACAAATACTTTTATATTGGTATTCTTCTTGTTCTCATTCTTGCAATGTTTTATTTTCTGCATCTATTATCTAAATAGTTCAAAAGTTAATCTTCAAACTTGATTTGTATTCAATCAATCGCGAAAATCTTCTAGAAAATTTCACCGTGAAGTTAGTACGTTCTATATGAAGAAGACAAATTAAAAGCTATTTTAAATACAAAATATTATGCGAAAACATTAGTTCAAAATAATAAGGGTAAACAAATACAAAAAAAAAGAGTTTCCCTTTTTGTTTCTGCTTAAATATCTTTGCGAAATAACACATCTTGCTATAAAATATTCATTTCCATATGCTGTTGTATTATAAAATACAGAAATATGTTATAGATATGTATTATGATATGCATGTATGATATATAATATCATATACGTAACATCTATTGAAACATATCTACGTATAATATTTTAATTGCGGAAACATCAAAAAGATATCCCAGAAACTACTCCATTGAAAAAAAGAAATTTATGAATCTTTGAATTTTTAAGATTTTAAAGAAATTCTCTGTACTTCTACGGAGACCATTATATTCCCGGAAGAAGCGCGATTATGAGGACGTGCTTAATGCTGCATAGAAGTTCGAGTTAAATCCATCTAGCAGAAAAGTAATTCGAAGCATCATAAGTTTGGCGATGTGGTGGAAATAATTTTTATAGCGGGTACGTGACTTTCAGAAATACATTTTCACTAGTGATCTTCTCCATCTAGAAAGAAACGGTCGAGGGTTGGAGCAAGTGGTTCTGTTTCCGAAGTAGTTTCTTGTGTCTTGGTAGGCCGTGATCGAGGGTTCGTGATTCGGGAAAATGAAATTAAAGCTGTGGGATCGGTGGCTCGATTGGCGTGGCGGGCGCTCGTGAAAATTGATGCGACGACGTAGCTTCAATTACCGGCAGGAACAGCGAGGGAAAATCCCGTGGACCGTGTGTGACGGGGAAATTAATTTTTAACACGAAAGGGAAACCTCGTACGAGACTCTCGTACAATTTCTCAAAAGTTTGTTTCAACTCGATTCGATACGAACAAAAATTGGCTTCGTTGCTTCTATCGTACGGCCACTTGAAGTATTAACAATACGTTTCGACACTTAAAAGTTTTTGTTGTTTCTGTTTCATGGTTTGAGTAAGAAGTAGGTAGTGTTCGCTACGGAATCGAATAAAAAATTAAATAACACACAAGTCTAAGAAAAAGTTTGCTTGTACTTTGCTATTTCTCTAAAGAAATGGAACTCTAATAAATAAACAATTACTAAAAAATCCACTTTTAGGATTACTTCTCCTGAATAAATCTGCTCTTTTCAAAGGAGAAATCAATAAAATTATTAAAAATCTACCTCTCAAATTCTTCCTCCCCAAAAATACTACCTCTGAACAGAAAAGTACTCTGCCCGCTGAATTACTAAAAATTCACCTTTAACATTCTACCTCCCCAACAAATCCCTTTTAAAGAAAAAGGAGAACTCCAAAAGAAGTTTACCAAACTCCGAGCCTCTCTACCACTCCGTTTTCCTCGAAGACGACTATGTACGGTCTCCATGTGTGTTTACGATTGCCACGAGCGAGATCGTACGGTTTTAACCTGGCCAACCTTCCTGAATACACCCCCGAGTGCCCTCGACTCAAGATTTAGTGTTGGCTCGTGGGAGGGCGATCTTAACCGTGGCTATAAACTTTTAATCCCTGCTCGCGGCTTCGAAACGGGTCAACGCGTCCATCAACCAACGGATGTACTGCGAAACGATCGTCGTGGCTGCTGCAAACGCTACCTGGGCCAGAGATTTTACGGTGTCCCGGTGACCTCGTGAGCTTACAATCATCGGCTGGAATACAGCGGCATGCAACGTTTCAGGGACCGGCTCTGCTTGTCGCCGATTATTAACCCTTCGTTTCGCCTAGTTATTGATCGATAATTCTCTCTCGTTCATTTTCGTCGTGGGTTGATTGGAATCGACCGTGTCTTTGGCAGTACGTGATCGTTTAAGTGTTTAGAATCGTGCGTTATTTTATATCGTTTGAAGTATTTATTTCGCAACGAATGACTGTGCTTTTAAATTTTGGGATATAGTTTCTGACGTAATTGAGTGATAGAAAAGTAGAAGGTAGTTTCAATCGCCGGACGAAAATTGTCAAACTAAACCAACGAATTTTATTTTTCAAGTAAATTTAGTTACCAGATAGAGGTAAAAAGTTTTTCAACCGACTCTTTGCTTTATCAATATAAAATCAAATATCAAATCAAATTGAAATTCGGGTCCTGCTGAGCGAGGATTGAGAAAGTAATTGTTTTAACCCTTTCAGTACCAATTGTTTTTCAAACTGACGAAGTTCTCAATTTTGTAATATCACACTATAAAATAGTGAATATTCTGCTTATAAAACTAAGTAAAAAGTAGAATTTGGATAATTAAACAACATAATTTTACGTACCACTCCAAACAAGTTTTCTCATGTTAGTGGTTCAAACTGTTCGTTTTTCCATGTCAAGAAGTTAGTAAGAAGAATAAATAACAAAGAGCTATCTCTTAGAAGTAGCTAAAACATATGAGTGGAGAATGCAATATCCTATTGTAATACTCCAGGATTAAAGTCGTAAAGCGCGTTCGTGACCTGAATACATATTTGCTCTCTTTGCAAAAATTCTGAACAAATAATACAGAGATTATTTTCGACAAGAAAGCTTCGGATTTATTTGATCATTTCTATCACTTTTCACCTCCAAATACATATTCATAGATCGCAATAATACAATTTTTCTTGACCCATAAATATGTTTGTACAATAAGGACACATCTAAATTTATAAAGTCAAACAAGTTAAAATTACGCTTAGTAAACGAAAACAACGTTTCTCTTCTTTGAAAAATAGCATTCATAGATAGATTTTCAAGCAGAACCCGCGGCTCCATCCCTCGAATCGCGACTGTTGGTGCGGATTAATGGATCGCCAGACCAATTTGTCAAAATGGGGCGAATCGGACAGAAAGAAATGGTGATTAACAGTATCGCTTTGATTAAGTGGTTTTAAATGAAAGTTGAACGGGCAATGCCACGTGTACGGAGAGTCAAAGCGACGAGAATGATAGCCGGATCGATCCAGGTTAAACGGTGGAACGAGACGCGTGATAAAGGGACAAAAGTTCTTTCGAACAAGCCACACGTGAAACGTCGATCGTCGATGGGAGATCTGTCGTCGGGTTCAAAGTTCAGCCAGTCTGCGGCTGACATTTAACGAACTGAATTAAATAATGGTATAAATCATTTTATTAAAGACCGTCGAACCGATCCGCGAGAAATTGACCGACATATCTAAAGGTTAGGGACATGCACCAGGCAACGTATATTTACTCATAGCAAAGCCGTTCGTTTGATGAGAGATCTGCTTTAAACGCGAATAGCTGAGAGAAATTTAGCTGACGAATTTCTACTTCACAATACATTACGAAATTTTAGGAGGGAAGAGTAAGGGTGAAAAATGATTTGTTTGAATTGAAAAGTTCTTCTTTAATAAAATGATGTAAGGTGAATGAGATAAAATATTATTGTGTGATCAATTTTTATATTATTTCTTATATTATTTAGAAAATCTTTAACTGTAGCAAGTTTATTATGCAAATTTATTTTTGTAATATTTGTACGATATAATATGCACACAGATTTATATGCACACATATCGAATATGAACTGTGCTGTATTTTACACGAATTAGTTTTCTGGTTCATAATTGTCAATTATGTAAACAAATTATTAATGTAAATTTATATAATACTGAAGTCGACTTCGCACGAAAATTGTTTATCAGTTTTATTCCACATAGCATGCATAATGAAAATGCAATCAGTTGTGGATATGTTAAATCATATATCTATGTATAGTTGCATAAAAAACTTGTTATTATCATCATTACTATAGAACTATCATTATATAATCTTCTTGTTAAACTCATGTGTAGGAGAAGCATAATTTCTTACGTGCCGGTAGAGATTCAATAATAACAGAGTAGAATGTATTAAGAAACTGTTTAGCCAAAGTGAAAATATCGGGCAATTCTAGATAATGGAGAACGATACTCATTGGCCATGCAGATGCAAGTAATTGAAGCATGTGACACGCGTCGCGGCCTCGTTACTGTTTGATAGATTGTCCAGAGAACTGACCTATTACAATAATAGATCACATAGATTTTCTCTAACTACATGACTATTAATGATGTATAACTACGCGTTTGATTTGTTTATCTTATGCTATTCTTTATGTCTGATATAAAAATAAAGAGAAAATTGTTCCAATCAAATTAACGTGGATGTTATCGAATAATGTTTATTATTAAATGATTGCTAAATGATTACCAAATAATACTTGAAATACTTAAAAAATTGATTTGATTTACGCAACTATATTTGGATTTTTTATTATATTATTGTGCTAAAACTTTATTGATATTTTACATATCGATATTTTGAGTAGAATAAATGTAATAACATCGCGTTTTATAGATCACACTCACCTGGATATTGCAAGAGAAAAATCGCCTCGACGCACCACTGCACCTGTTGTAGCCATTGTCGCTGCAACGATAAGACATCTTTATAGCGTTCAATAAGCCTTTTCACAACAGAATATAGGATCAAATAATCAATAAGATTGATACTCCCGATATTTATCTTAGATTTAACTTTAAAATGATTCCACATTTATTGTTCTTAACAAGACGCAAAAGAAAATTTAAAAAATCCAAAATCACAATTAATTTCATAGTTATCACAAATTTATTGCGATCAAATTAAATTTTAAAAAATTCGCGATTTCACAAAATTGCGATTTCATCCGCAAAGCTTGATTAATTCCATAATTTGATAATTTTATGATTAATTCTGCTCGTACCAAAATTTAATAGATAACACAAACAGGCGAATATTTGTAGCGTGTTACACTGATCCTTTCGATTCCAAAGCGTAGATCCAACGATCCCGAAAAAATGGCGGCTCGTATCTCTAATCGGAAATTCACAGTCCGTTAAATCTTGCGTCGGTCGTACCTCCTCGTTAATGAGCTTCTTTCGAGGAAACTCGAAGGAAAAGTGGAGCGACGAATTTTTTTCGCACCGTAAACCGCCAACGTTCTCCACCTCGACACGCTGGGAAAAAAATGCGATTCGCTGGCTCGGTTTCTAAATAATTCGCGCGCAATCCTTTCGGGGAAATTGCTCTCCCTCGCCTTACACGGCTTCCATTCGAATGAAATTTTCATGCGGAAATCAGGCGGAAGGAATCTAACGTATGAGTTTAATGCACTTGTAAAGCGGTGCTGAATTACCGCCCTGGATTAGTTGAACTACTCGCTAGAATTTTTTAAGTAAATATATACTTAGTACGAAGTTTTGAAGTTTGTTTCAGATACTTATTCCTGACTACTTTTTACTTTTAGATCATAAAGCAAATCTTTATAGTACAAATGAGATGTCAATTTATATTGAGCCTATATCTGTTTACCTTTGTTCGTCTGAACAAATAGATGGGTGAAGTGCAACAGATAGTAGTAATTCCCTACTTGTTTTGAGTAGTATATTATTAGATAGGTGTTTTGTTTGGAAAATTACGCTTGTTTTTCTATGTTTTTCAAATTTGAGTGTATTATGGTTCATACAATTATTTTATTACATCCACTAATTAAATTTAAAATACCTATCTTGAAAGATTTAATCTAAATATTTTATTAATTCCAACATCGTATTAAACCAGTGATTATAAGCCAATCAAAATGTTAAAATTAACTTCTATCGGAAACAATTAAAAATAGCACCTAGAAAGTTTCTATTTCACATCGTGAACACTTTCTTCAGCAATTTCGGATCACGATATTACGATGCAATATAATCGTAACATGAAATTAATCTAGCATCGGGTTCTTTGAAATTATATACGCTAGACGCAGAATGTTCGAAATTCTAGTCGCGGAAGTCGTGAAACGAAGTTCGTAAATTGAAAAGAACTGCAAAGCAACGCGATTAAGATTGACCTACGACATGATCCATCCATGAGATCATTCTACAAGCCGAATGCTTTCACAAGATACGATTAGCCCGCTTTCTCGTTTCATCGAACGTGTTATTAGCGATTGGCTCTCGATTTCTTCGACCGATACCCATCGTTCTCTCATTCGATTTTCCTCTTTTCCTCGTTTCATTTACGTAACGAACTTACGGTTTCCGCTACCTTCCTTTCAGTGCGAAATTCCTTGAAACGATTGGAACGATATCAGAAGAATGCATTAGTGGTCACGATTAGTCTTATTTCTTTATTATTAAATATATTATTATTATTAATAATTTGTTATTTATTATTATTAGACAGACTTTAGATATATTTTAAATAAAACAAATTTCTTAATAATTTACATAAATTAAACATGTAAAGTTTTACAATATAAGAAATATGGTTTTCTATACGAAAATTGCGAAATTCTTGGAAACGAAGTTTTGAGACGACATTACGTTGAAATATTTCTTTAATGTTTCGTGATCTTTTCTTTGGCTACCACGCAGATAATATAAAAACAAGTATTGATCAAAATTCATAATATGAAAACCTGCATGATGAAAATTATAGCTAGAACATTTTACTCCTTTTAAAACTTTTATATATGATCTAAAAATATGTATTATAAAAAAGTGCTTCATAATTCATATAAAGCACAACATAAAATCTTACGATGTAGAAACAAATTCTGTACGAAAAAAATTGTGAGATCGTTTGAGACGAAGCTTCAGAAAGACACCGGAAGCGCACGCTGGTGGTCGCGATTAATCTTAGCCGTGCATCTCCCTTCAGATAAGAAGGATTTACCGTGATTCTCCGCAAGAAGTTGACCCGCCAAAAACTCTCACCAGAAAAGTCTTCGAAGCGTGGAAACGGCGACGAGACCGAATTGAATTTGAATAAACCCATCTTTTGCGAAAAGACGAGATAAAAAATTAATTTTCCATTACCGAGTCCGACTGGGGACATTTCGCGGGTCGTTGGAATTTCAAGCTCAGTTTCGTTAACGTTTGCCTGCAGTTATGTCTTGTAATGAAATATTAACGCGGTATAAGAAATTCTAAACGTAGGAAAAACATCTCGTGAATATTTATAGGAACGAAAACCGTATCTGAGAATTGTCGTGAAAGTCTTCAGGTGCTTCCTGTTTGGATATGTAATAGTGACTTAATTAGAACGTTCTCTTCGTCACATGAAACTGTATATATACGTGTAATTAATGTAAAGTATATATAATTGGAAGAGTTTCTATGGTAAACGTGGTCATTAGAATGCTGAATGTTCTCGTAAAATTAACATTATTAGCAACTAATGTAATAACAATTATAGAAAAAAAATATAATAGAGCAATATTAACAAGATTTTATAAATTACCAGTGATAATAAATTCTCTTATAATAGTTATTTTAATAACAAATTTTCTGTTAAAGCGAGTGAAGTTCTATAAATGAATTCTATAATACAAAGTACGGTTTTACATAAAACCGTAGAGTTGTAAATATTTGTCAATTTATCACAAAGTCATCAACCAAACTTATCAAATCTTCCCCAAAAGGAATAAGTCGAATCACTTACTCTATATCAAGACACTGTCTAGTCTGATGCGCGACACCACCACCACAGGATCTGGAACACGAGCTAGGCGTGGACCATGGTCCCCACGTTCCTTGTTCAGGTTCATCCGTATCCAACACGAAGCTACTAGGCAAATAGCTTTCTCCATGTTGACGACGATGTCTTTCGTGCCTCAATTTTATGTGATGCTGAAACATAGAATCACGAAAATACACTTAGCACACTGTTCCTGTAGCACAAAATCCTCCAAAGAGGTTAAACAAAGGGCAAGGTTCGACTATCGAGTATCAGTATCAGAGGTCGCGCAGAAGACGTGGGAACACAGGGCGAAGGTTTCACGTTAAGTGCCTCCTTATTCACCTGTGTGTTGGGTTTTGCGTTGCAATAGGAGCATGACTGACCTTCGTGGGGAGCAACATAGGCGTGATCCCCTTATCGGTTGGCTTCGATAAGGTATAGGCTTTTAGCAGTGATAAACGGCCAGCTAGTGACAGGGGTGAAACGTGAACTGCGTTATCGTTGCCTGCAAGTGTATATTCGATGGCTTTATGGGTTAGATTCATGTTAAACAGCAGGCACAGGTGTGTAGTTTTTCTTTGGTTCAGCTGGGTTTAAGTTGGAGGTGAGGTGATCGAGTTACTATGGTATAGCTATATTTTAGATTCATGACGTAAGTTGGTGGCTATAAGTATTAAGATACCTACGCATTTGTTGGAAAATTGTAATAAATTTTTCTGTTGTAGTTCTCTTGGTATTTTAGTATTATGGGATACGTGTGAAGTAACAGATTTCTAATGTGAAGAAAATAAAAGCAACAGAACGCACTCAGTTTGTACCAAATACAGTATTTTATCGAAACGCAACAGGTGTTTTCGCAAAGTCTAGTTCCTTTTTATGGAATAAGAGATTTCTAATAAAAGAAAATAAAATAGGTAATAAAAGCTTAAACATCGAGCAACGTTTTCTTCAGCAGTTGATTAAGGGTATTAGAATGGTTTCATTTATATTTCTTTATTTTTCTGTTTCTACCGCTTTCGTCTGTATAATTCGGCATCGTTCTACTTGGTCCTACCATAAATAAAACAACCAATATTAGCAAAGTTCTGTTTCGCACTACCATCAAAGAAGTTCCTGTTCACGCTTATATTCTAATATTCCTCTCTTTCTACTGTTTTCGTCCGTATAATTCTGTATCATTCTACTTGACCCTCCCACAAACAAAACAACCAACGTTAGCAAAATTCAGTTTAACTTCATTCAACTAACAACGCTGTATAATAGAAACTCCTGGTTTTGTTTATATTTTTCTACTTCCCTATTTCTTTTAATTTCGTCCGCATAATCCTGTATTATTCTACTAGATTCTCCTACCGCGAAAGGAAGCAACGGAACACTCCAAGAGACGAACGTTCCCCTAGTCATTCCCCACTTTCATACTTGCAAATTAGAAACCTGGAAGAAATATCGCAGTGGGTGAGCGTACCCCTTGCTCAGTTGACCCAGAAAGAAAAGCTGGAGATTAATATCCAAGCAAATGGGGCGACAATCGTGCGATCTTGAAAGGACTCCTGGGTTCTCCTTCGTGCCTCTTTTCTCTTTTATAGCTCTTCTTTCACCTTTAGAACGGCAGTCACATAACGTTTCCGCCGGTCGACCATTTCTGGCATGGCTCCAAGCCAGTTTGCATTGGTTGGTTGTAAAGTGCATGCCCTCCCGTTTCCAAATAGAATTATCGCTCTACACTTTTTGCCCTTCGGCTCTTCTCTCCTTCTCAGATAGATAAGATTGCCTTTCATTTAACGATCTCTACCGTTTCCTTCCAGTTTCTATATCTTAATATCTGGGAAGTTTAAGTTCTAGATTCCAGGTTCTAGATATTAGAGTATAGCAGGGTTGCTTTATTAGAGTCGGCTTCAACATCTTAAAATTCAACTTTGCACAGAATAATCAAAGTTGTTGTATCTTATGTGATATCGTTACTCCTTAAGATAATAACGAAAGGGTGAGAAAATATCGTATCCTATGCAATGTATTTTATCCAAATATTTCGTTATGTTAACGAGATCAGTAACAACGAGTTACACAATCCATTTTCCATTTTAAGTTACTTAAAAATTATTCATAACCAAATTTGGCGAATTGTAAGGTAACTCGCTTAGTTCAAACATCCTTTTAATTCAAATGATCCTATTCTAGTTGAAGCTCATGGATCGAAGATACTCGTTGGTTAGAATCGAAAGGAAAGGAGAAGTTGCATGTTCAACTGGCGTCAGTGTACATTTCCTCGAGATTATTGGTCCGCGAAGGAAGTTTCCAGAGTTTCTGGTAACCAGTTGAAACTTGTCCCACGAGCTGAGTTAACCTCGCGGCACAATTTCGAAAGTTTCCTTGATCGAAGTGTATCTCCGACCGATAAATAGCGGTGATAAATGAACCGGCCCGAACAGCCGCTCATTTTTCACCGACTTTATTAAATTTCTTGCCGCTCTCGGCTCGAACCCAGTAACGCATTTACGAAGCTGGGTCGCGAGTAATCGCTCGATGATAGTCCGAGGCGAGATACTATTTCAGAGGAGCAACATGATCTGGGAAAAGTAATATAAATCGACACTTTTGGACAAATAAGGTATAAACCTCGATATGATACTACTTCGATATAACATGAAATAATTGGTCGGCAAGATTTATGTTTGACGAAATTTAGAAATTTTATATTTTCTTACAGTTCAATTCGATCGAAAATGGTAATTTTAGTTTCGGATATTCGACTGGACGGATGCTCTGTACCATAATGGAGGCATTCATAACCATTTCAACATTTTTTCAGATTTTTTAAAGGACTAGAACAGTAACAAAGAAAGAACTTGGACATGGGCGATTCACGACCGGTTTGACTACGGATTGTGCACAAATATATTTATGTATGAAAAGTTAAATGGCTCGAAATAATAATTTGTATAACATACAGTTACTATATATTCTATTTAAATGATTTTGAAATTCTCTAATTGTTATAAATATTTTAGTTTGGTAAAATTCATATCCCTGTTCTCTTCTTTCAGACTGATTGCTTTTCTCGTTCTTTAATTTACATAAATATACAGAGAATTTTCACTGTTTTAATATTTTAATTGACGCACATACAAAGAATTGTACAGTACAAGCGGCGGTAATTCAGAACCGAGCTTATAAATCTTCGAATCTTCACCGACCCGGCGTACCATGTTGGATAACACGCAACGAGATTTATTCAAACATCGGCTAATACATTAAGTAACTCTCAGGGAATCTCGTTTCATGATCTCATCAAAGTTGGAACACAAGCTGGGCATAATTTAACGCGTGGCTCGTGACTCTGTGCCGTAACTTGCTAATCGGATGAATTCCACGCGGCATAATCAATACGAACGCAATAAATCTATCTTCCATTAAACATCCGTGCAATTACGCATTGTAAACCCATCCATTCCTTCTCCGATCCCTCTGCGTTTGTCTTGGTCAATTATTCGTACACAAAATAGTAGTTAACCCACGGGTGAACCTTAAATTGGTTTTCACGATACCTCCAACGAAACAATTTCGAAGCAATTATCCACTGACACGCCAATGTTCGATTTCAGATTAGCCGGTAAACACTACACGAATATTTCTTCCTTCTTTCCTTTTTCCTCAAATATACTAATTGTATTTTCAATATATATTGAATATATATTGATATATATTTTGTATATTCGTTGTTATTTATGTACTTCTTGTGGAAGAAATCGAAAGTTAGGAAATTTTTTGAATTTTTGAAATATTACAAAACTGAATTTTTGAAAAATTACAAAAACTAGAATTTTGGAAAAGATTGAAGAATTTGGAAAAAATCTTTGCGAAGTTGCAAAATTAGAAAATGCTAAAATTTCTGTAATCTTTAGAAAAATTTATAGCAAAAGTTCCAAGTTTACAAAATTTTTAGGATCGGCTAATGGAATTTCCTAAGAATTGTACGAACTTTAGATTATCCCAAAAGTTTCAAAGATCTGTTAAATTTACACGGAACGTTTTACTTTTTATTATACACGCCACAGAGAATCATCGCTTCAAATTTCGACGAAGCCTTCAAGCGAACCATCTTCGATCGTCCATATTCTAAAACACTCTCCAACCGCAACCGGTTAACATGAAAGAAAAAAGAAAGCAAAAGAAAAATCACACAACTTAAGACGAATTTAATTCTACGGAAGTCTCTTCGCTCCCTTTGCAGTCTCTCCAGTCGCAATTAAAGATGTGTCGCGAAGTCTCTACGTCGGCCGTATCAAGCTTCAAAGGGTTCCATATTCCTGTTCCTTGTGGCGCTTTTTCCGGCCGTTCCTCCGCGATACAGCGAAAAAAAATAAGAGATTACAGACTGGCAGGCTGTAAATAAGTTTCGTACAGCTGTACGTGGATTTTTGTGGAGCGTGGGAGAACACATGGGCTAGAAGTGTCGTCAGCGTTTCCGCATGAGTCTACTCAGAGGCTTTTCTTTCCAGTGAGCATCTGCGCCGTGTGTCGTGTGGAACCGTAACGTGAGAATATACGACGATAATAATGGCACGACTGCAACGTGGGTGACTATAAAACCCCGTAGACGCGATTCCGTTTTGCAAAACACCTCTCTAAGACGTCCACCGACATAGGGAAAACCGTGCAGATTAAAACGCCGGGTTTCTTCTTCGACGGCGAACACCCGGTGGCTGGTGTAATTTATGCGTCGTCGCTCGGAGAATCGTAATTTTTCGACGTTCTTTCTTCTGACTGGCAAGGACTTCCGGTCTCGCTCGCCTGAGTTACTCGCGGTTCAAGTGAAAGGTTAACCAATGGTAGGGATTGATTTACAATGAAGGAAAGCGAGAGGTGAATGTGGGGTGCGTAATTTTGTATTTGAGATATTGGATATTTTGGAATTTCGTTAGGTCAGTAGACTTTTAGGTTATGTTCTAAATTATCAAGGATATTAAGGATATCTTCGAATCTTTAAGCATAGTTTATTGATGATACATAATAAAATACAACCTCGGAGTAGAAATATGAATAGTTGATATGTTTGTTTAATATCGAAAGATTTATCGTACGACTGGTGTGTACGAGTTAATTCGCCAAAATTTCTTGAAGTGAAAATTGTCTATCTTCGTGAAACTTACATCCGAGTCAGTTAAGGTAAATATGAACCAATTGACAACTCATAAAAATTCCTTCAAATGAAGATCATCTGTTATTTATTTAGAAGGATACAACATTTAAATATACAGAATACAGAACAATATTCAGAATTATACAGAATTACATTTATTAAAAATTGTTAAGTGCTTCTATGCAATAGTATCCTACATCCTCTTCTTCGTACATCGTACAAAATTCCTAGTAGAACAATCAACCAAATATTCCTAATCTAAAGTCACTCTGTCAAACAAACAAAAAAAGCTCTCAGCTAAGAAATTTAAATGAAAGATTCCCGAGAAGAAGTGATCTCAATTCAAGCGATGACACAGTTCCTAAGATTGATCCAGCAGCTGTGCAGATTCCAAGATCTCGAATATTATCAATGACTCACTTCATTCCCTTTGATACCGCAGCTATAAAGGGATCTTTTGAAAAATAAAAGGGGAAAATTGGGTCTCCAGCAATTCTCACAGCAATATAGCCGCGATCACGACTAGCTCGCGATAAATCATGTAATTAAACCGGCTTCTTAAACGGTGACTAACCATTCCGTGTACGTGAAGCCAGCTGCTACTGTTGTATGGTTTACGTTTACATCATCGGGCGACACGCGCGTGAAATGATCGGCTATTTCTGCGCCAGACTAGCAGACGCGGCTCGGCTAAATTGCAAGACGGCGTTCACTTCTGGCAGCCTAGTTGCTTCTGTTGGATACACACAATTAAAACAACTGCCGGGTTTTCTAGCCGCTTTTTCTCGTTAATCATGGAATAAGAATTCTTGGATTAACCCAGTTCCCGCGAGTCGAGTCGATGTCTGTCATTGGTGACTGTGCGTTTATTCGTGGTACGCTGTCTCATGA
Organism: Bombus vancouverensis nearcticus; assembly: GCF_051014615.1. Taxonomy (NCBI): domain Eukaryota; kingdom Metazoa; phylum Arthropoda; class Insecta; order Hymenoptera; family Apidae; genus Bombus; species Bombus vancouverensis. The sequence continues at coordinate 1,453,604 of NC_134924.1, forward strand.
CTCGTAAAGCTTCGTTAGAATGGTTCATTGTTATATATAGTTCTCCTGTATCGTATCATATTCTCGTATTGGCAATGACCATCTTATGGCGGGCCGAATTTTAGATTGAAATTGGAATGTGTTCTATTTGCATCTTCTTTCTTTTTTGTATTATTCGATATCTTCATTTGATATTGTTCCATTGTTTTTCATTGCGTTGTTATTATTAATAGGTAATAACGTAATTAATAATTAATAGATTTGTAAGTACAAAAAGTTGAAACTTCAATCAAGATTGAAGATCACAGACAAAAAACATGATAAGCAATTTTATAGTTCAATAATAATCAACTCCATGTTATCAAAACTGTTCTTTTATTTGGTCGTAGAATTGAACGTATATTTTTGCACTCTATTGAACATTTCGAAAATGACTTTTCAACTGTTTAAAGGTTTGAACCTCGAATTTTATACAATTTCTTTCCTTTTAAAATTCTACTTTTTCTGTGAACGGAACTGAAAATTTGATAAGAATGACTACAGAGAAAAGGTAGAATTATCAAAATTAGATGGCGATTAAGTTCCATCCTTATTCGACAGTTTCCAAAAGTCCGCAGACGAATATAATTTGGTTAGAAATTGCTATAGAATGTGGGCGGAGGATGAATTATTCACCGTTCATTTGGTTGCTTGCGCTCGTTCCTGTATGAGCATTTAGAAACGCGCGAAAGCCGTGCCACAATTACACAAATTATGTCAAAGAATGCGTTTAACCCGGTGCAATGTTTCACCGTGTGCGCGTCACTATATTAAAGCGGACGATCGTTCAGCCGTTTCTGACATCAAAGCGGGGACCTTACAATTGTTAAGGTTTACGACGCTCCATGGACGACCGGCTAATTTATGCTAATATGAGGTGGTTACGCATCGAGGAAGTGCAACGTCCGCACCTTTGCGGCTTGACGCGTCGGCATTCCAAAACGATGCTATCCAAATGACCATGGAATGCACCAAGAAATTGTTTCTGCTCTGTAACGGCCTTTCATTTCATTCAACTTTTATCTCGCGAGATATGTGCAATCCATACAAAACTGTATATTTCAGATTCTATAAGTTTTCAATTTACGAAAAAAATCGTATAATAAATATTGCATTTATTAAATTACCTTTATAGTCAATATAAAATAATACAGATGGAATTCAAAAGTTCAGTATTCGAATTAACAATTAAACAAAATCTTTTCTTCGTTGGATTAATTTTTCATTGATTGCGAGTTCACGAAAACTTTCTATGAAACTTTTCTATTAACAATATTCTCGAAACTTCCTCTAGATCATTTAAAATAGGAAATCCGCCCCGGAGGATCCTAAAATTAATATACCTCAATTACTAGCTTCATACCATATAATATCAACTTTCAATTCTAGCATCTATTCTTTCACAAATTCGTATGAAGCTCCTAAACCTCACGGAATCTTTTCGCTGGAATCGTTCTTCAAATTTCTTGTACAAATCAACCGAATACGAAATGCATGGAAAATGCAAACAAAAGCTGCGAATCCTAAAATTATCATGCTAAATACCAAGGCAAAATATCACACTATATTAACTTTCAATCACGGTGTCGATTCTTTCAGTAGGTTTCATCAGCTGTCGAATCGTTGATCAAACAAGGGACGATCGACACGGATCGAGGCTCGGTAATCTTGACAGTGTCGATCACGCTCGTTTCCATGATCGATCCTGTAGTCGATTAGCCGTGGCATTGGCTCCGGCGCGTCGCACGTCTGCCGTGACGAGATACGAAACGTAACCTGTTAACAGTGAAACATAATCCAATATCCCGAGGGCAACGATCCGCAGGAGAGGCTTTCTGCGACCACCGATCGAATAACTCAGCCGAGCCACCGCTTCTCCGCATCGAGATTAACATAATCTCGATGACAGTGAATTAAGCTGCTCGATCGTATACGCTTACCTGTCGGACTCGTTCTCGTTCGCACCTCGATAAAACACATCAATCGTTCTATTCTATTGGAAATCATATTCACTCGAAAACGATTTCATACGTTTATAGAGAATTTTTTTTCGTCGAATCGAAATCCAAGCGAATTTGATAGATCTCTGACGTGAATGAAGCTGATGGAAGATTGAATATTCTCGACTAGAATGTGGAAGCTCGAAAGTCGTTTCAATTTTTCATCTAAATTTGAATAAGTATGCTATGTGTCGAGATAAAGTTTCTTATAGATCTATGTATGAAAATTTTTAATTTATTATCCTACCTGGAAATTTCCAAAAATATATTTAAATCATGTTAGTTTTCATATATTTATTTTAGTTTTGAAATACTATGTGGAGTAATTCATTTCTCACTCATTTTTGTTTTGGTTATTTCTAAAAAATGATAGCTTCTTATACCTTAATCTTCCATATAATCTTTTATTTTTGTCAAAGAAAAGAGTTCGTAATGTTTTAAGATGTTTAACGTAAAATTGAAATGAGAAATCATGTATCACATTAATTTTTCATATTTTGTGTGTGCAGTAGTATACAGCCATCTTTTAATAGAAGAAATTTATAATTGGGTCGAAAGTGATCGAATGAACATAACAGGTTTAAAACAAAGACACAGTATTCATAACTATATGACAAAATTCCAGTTTGAGATGACTGAATGACTATAATAAAATTATAACTTTCATCCATTTAAACTTCTCTTTGACTAATTTTCCCAGTTGGGATGTATAGTTCTCTATTATGGTATTAAGTGAACTTTGCATGGATGTAGTATTGAAAGGTTAAGAAGCAATCAAAATTTTCTAAAGGACGAAAAGTTCTATCGGCCGCATAATTTCCCATGAGAACGTCGTTATAACATGTACACGCCTAAAACACATTTTCGTGGAGCATGGACCAATAATCGCGACATTAGTGGTTAGATAAGCACGAATGCTTTTTAGTAGCAACGTCTCAGCAATAGAACGATAACTTCTCCTAGCAAGAAGGAGATCATTAATCATGCACACCATGAATTCGCGTTATGAAAGGTGGAGCAGAACTGGCAACAAAAACGAGGATTTAAATGCATCGACTTACTGCATCTCTGGTACTTGCGTTCGTGAAACTCCGGAATAGCTGGAATCGTTGGAAAGACTCACATACAGCATTATCTCCAGCCCTTTGGCCTTAAATTTCTAGATAATCGCGCCTTAATTAACCAACGATACAACCAAACTTCATGCTTAATGCCGTATTAGATAAACTTTAATTAACCTTTTTATAAAATCTAATCTCTATTACAAGTAATAAATGTATTTGTTCTAATTTTTGTACATTATATATGTTTTATAAAATCATCCGAAAAAAATGTTTCTATAATAATTTGAGAATAATTAATGAAAAAATAGCCTTTCTAACTGACAAAAATAAATTTGTTCCTGAAAGAGTTAATGGGCAATTTCAAATTTCGTTTAACTTCTGACCCACATTTCATTACACGTTCGTAGAAGTTATGCACACGGTTTGGAGGCCGTGAAATATTACAATCACGTTTCGTATACTGACCACTGTTCCATGTTTTTGAGTATACATTTTCATTGTTGAACCTCATTCTAATTGGTCAAACAATCTGAATTCATGCAACATGCATCACCCCTTTATCAGTGTTATCCTGTCATTTACTTGAAATATTCTTTCACATTTCTATTTGAAGTATTCACACGAAGTTATTCAAACAGCTTCAAATCGAGGAGCACGACTTGTACCAAGACAGACTTCTCATTCCACTTATTTTACGATACTTTCTATAGCCACTGTACTTAAAACAATAAAACAGTAAACTAAAAATTCATTTTACTCTTCCAATCCCCATTAAACAATTTTCTACATAATTACCCGCAAACTCATTCAAACCACGCCGGGCATGCATTAACCGCAATTACTCAAGAATTATCTACAATAATTACTCGAGAATTTCATTAACAGAGAATTTCACTAAGACATGATATACTTCCTGTACCAACCAGTGTACCTACATATCAACATTTACCTACAATGTGTCTGCAAAACAAATCTCATGCCGCAAACGTTTGTTCGAAGATCAGTCATGAAATGCGTTAGGATCTCCGGTGGTCACTGGTCCTTGAAATTCGACGGTCATACGAGATTGCGGTTAGGAAAGAGTTAATTAAATGGTTCGGAGAAGTTGATGTCGCTTGGGTCAGTCGATGAACCATGAACGAAAGCAACCGTACACACCACCACGCCTTTCCCTTAATAATCACTGCGTATACATTCCGCTCGTCTGACTGCTCGCAGAGACGAACCGTGCTCGAATCGTGCAAATTGCCACGACGATTTCGTCTGCTCGAGATCCGGCCCGATAACACAGGCGAAATGGGAATGTCTGTGACACGACGGTGAATTTATCGCGCCGCTTCGTTCGTTGACGAGCCGTCGTTTCGAGCCTTCGCGCGATGCAACCGCGCGCCGCGTTAACGAACGCGTTTTTTTCCTGTAGACTTCCCTCTTTTTTCCTTCTTCCTTTCTTCTCGCTCGCGTAAATCACGGACGACACCGAATCGCGGGATTTCTGGCAGACGGACGAGTTAACAGGATTTGGTAATGATGATGTACGATGCGTTGCTCGGGGTAATAGGTAGGCTTAAACGCGACATTGAGGGTGCAATTTAGAGACGAGTTGAGGATAAACGAGTTCGTTTAAAACGACGTTACGATTATGTGATTGTGTCTGCGATTTATTTGGGGAAGTATTTTCTGTGTGGATGGATCTGTCCCAAGTATTGTCGCTGGACTGTGTTAATGCAAATTATGCTTTTACGAATACGGCTCGAGAAATGAGATCTAAATGGACAATCTTCTCGCATCTTTTTAATTTGGATATCTTCTATACCTTTGTATATCTGTGTACATTTAAAGTTATGTAATATCTTGGCGTGCAATCATCTTGGATAATTGTGAGTGGTAGAGGTTTGGTGTGGTTTCTATGGTGGAGCTGGTGGGTGATCTATGTAGAAAATTGTTTATTGTGGGATCATGGCCGTAGTAACAAAAGTATTTTTGTTTTATTCTCTCTTTCTGTCCTTCAGTATGGATATATTGTAAATGTTTGTTGAAATCCATAAAAATTTGTAATCTAGCAAGTATCACTATTTAGAGAATTATTATAAAAACAACGTGCTTAAGGAACTGGCTAATATATTTCATGAGAATTCTATTGAAAGTAAGTTTAGTGATTTACAGATTCATTAAAACTCAAAAGTAAATAAAGTGACCTTATTCAGAGAAGTATTTTACAAATTGATTTTTAGATATAGCGGCGCATAAACGCGAACCTTTATCGGATTACTTTAAAGTTACTTGTGTAATTAACGTTTACAAATATTCTGGTCACAACGAGGGTAATCACAGATAAGTTATCGTGTTTCTTAACTATTGCGGAGCCTGTAAGCTACGACTTGGCGCGTTTCCTTTTGCCGCTGAAATTTCTGTTGCATTCGGTGCTTATTCCATGGAGATACAATTAAAAGTTGCTTCTAACCTGTTTCCCGGCTTACATCTGCGCCACAGCGAAACAGCCAAATATAAAGCGAGAACCGTACGAAAATTAACGTTTACAGAAAGTAAAGAGAAAGAAAGCATTGCAAGAAAGAAAAGGCGTAATTCCAAGAAGTACCTGAGCAGCAACTTTTCGAACTGCCGCTTTATTTCCATTTTTTGCTACGTTTTAAGAACACGTGGCTTAAAAACACCGAGGGAAGAACGTTGCCGAAATAACCAAATGACTTTAAACTGCATTTAAGAGCATTGAGGGAATTAACCACGTTTTATCACGATTCGTTAGAAAATTACTTTCCGTGTTAATTCGAAAATTGGATTTGACGATCTGTTCTCTTTTTACAAAATAAACTGTTCTGTGTGCAATGACAAAAAATATATCTACTCTATTAAATGGCCCATAAAATCTCTTCACGTTCGTTTTACGAGCTGGATGCTGTGAAAACGAGCACAAAGAGATGGAGACTCGCAAAAGGAGTTTAATTACTTCATTCCTAATCCATCGCGGCTGATAGATACGGATTCGAGCTCCTCGTAAATTCTGCCACCACCACATTTCCTCATTGGAAGACAGGGACTGTACAATCGTCCTTTATCTTTTCCTCGTATGGTACCGTTATGATATCCTCGTTTTGTAACTATTTTTACGGGCACTCAGATTGATGTAGGAAGTGTTGTACAAATGGAAAAGAGGAAATTTTTTATGGAAAGATACTGTTAATTAATATGTTCGATTTTAATGTCAAGTGAAGAATGACATTATTGCAAAAAATGTCATAAAAGAGGAATTCAGGAATGCCTAGGTAAAGTTCGAGAAGACATAAAATGTAAATTTTATCAAAAATATTTTATATATCTTTTGTTTCTGACGGATTTGTTTCTAATGGATTTGTTTCTAAGAAAAATATAACGCACTAAAATTTGGACCAGTTTCATTGAAAATAAATACATTCATGGTTTAACACAACATGTAACGCGAAAAGATTAATAACTGTGGAAAATTCGAATAATTTGAAAAATTTCATTCATTACCAAGGTACACGAGTTATGTTTATGCTCCATATATTCTTATATTCCAATATTCTCTCAGAGTTTAAAGTTAATAAGAGAACGAAGGGCATTAGTCGCGGGAGATTTCTTCTTTCGTTCATTGCAAACGTAGTTACGTGACAACCCCGATCGTACCGCTATTCACGGTGCTTTATTGCTCTTATTATATAGCATAGTTTCAAAGTACCACATTTGATACCTTCCTCTCCTTTCTTTCGTTTATGATCCTTTGAACCTCCTGATCCTTCGTATATACACCTAAATGTACACATAAACAGGGAAAAGTACCGTACCGATAATTACAAATCTAAAAGAGACAGGTTTTCTCCGAACCACGAGGCAACTTCCGACTATCAACGTTCACGTTCCAAGAATACTGTGCTCGATTCCCAATAGATTCTCAAGATCATTTGCATTCGTTCGACGTACGAAGATCGACGAGACTGACCTAAAGAGTTGCGGCCAGATTGACGCGACTCTCTTCAAGATTTTCTCGTCCTTTTAACTGCTATTTAACAGAGAAGATCGTGGATCACGGATCTAGAAATCTGAGCACAGAGCGTAAAATTAGTTAGCTAATATTTAATTAATTTATAAGCGAGGGAAATGAGAAATCTATTTCAACTGTAAATTAGATAAATTTGGTTGGTTGCATTTGTAATTATGAAAATTATTGGATTATTTCGTGAGTGGTTTAGTTCCATTATTAATTACGAGAATTATTATTTGGACAGCTTACATCATCACAGTATTGTTTTTTACAATCCACTCCTTTTATTATAGATTTGATAGGATAGATGGAGAACTATATTATTAAGAATAACGAAATAATGAATTCGAACAAATGATAATTGACTTTAACAATAATTTGTACTCTCGCCCTCGTAAACTCTGTACATCGCGCCTGCAAAATTAGTCAGGAGAACCCTTAATTCAAATTAACCACATACGCCACCAAAGGCGTCCACGTTTGCGATTGCAAAAGGTTACTGCAGAATCTAATTGTTATAACAGCACAAGTACACTAAATAGTACAAAATATGTAATAGAAAAACACAGCGTAAATTACTACAAATGAAATAAACTTTATGTGCAAGCGAGAAAACGAGAAAGTAGAAGAGATAGCGTGGGTCGAAATGACGCGCGATGCTCAATGGGAACACTCGGACTGCTTTTCTTCCTGCTTTTCTTGCGCGTTTCCATTGTGCCCGGTGAAAATGTCGTAAAAATGCGAGTCAAAGGTTTACCAACGTTTTCTCTGCGCTTTTTATTCCTTTAACACCTTTCCCCAACGACATACCATTGTATTCTAACTAAAATTTATGAAAATACTAATTAATAGCTACAAAAAGACGGTGTCGACTCTCTTAACCTCTGATCCAATAATCCCATCAGTAAAGTCACTGTGGATGTTTATGCATTTGTGAGAAATTCAATGGTGTCAAAATACACAGAATATACAAAATATGCAAAAATATATAAAATATCTAAAGTATAATACTAGTTAAAATATCTAGTAAATGAAAGAAATATGTGCGTAGGTTTTATTTTTTTAGAGTGTGTTCATAAAAATACCAGTTTGGATAATCTGTAGTCAGTGTTAAAGACATCACGGTTTTGTACAGAAAGAAGCATTGTAAGCTTGGATTTTAAACGTAATTTCCAGATGTCGGTTAAAATATTGGCGCGTATGACAAGTTCCTGACAACCACGAAATCGATACGATTTCGAAATGGGAAAATGGACGTAGCCAGTATTTTATATGTTGTTGGATACCCTGTCACGCGTATTACCGAATTGTACGATGTTCTTTCCAAATGAGCGTAATAGAATCGTCGAGGAAATGAAAAGATTGCTGTCTTGGAACGTTAATAATCAGCAAATGATAATATTGATATTTTCACAGTTAGTTTTGTCAGTTTAGTATAATGTTATTTACATGCGCAGCGTAATGAATTGACTGAGGAGCTTTGTGCAAATTTATATTTCTGAGAATATAATTAGGAAAATAGAACCTTGGCAGAAAATTGTCCCTACTAAGTATTATAGAAATAATTAGTACCACATTAAATAATACCACAAAGTTTAGTAAAGAAAAAAAAAAGGATACAATTAGCTTTTAACGAGATGAGAAACACACATGTTTAGTAATATAAGATTATTCGGCAGCGTATTGAATTAAAAAAAAGTAAAAGATCTAAATTATCATATTTGTCCTCAATAGCCTTCTTACTTAGTTAAATGTTCGATTGTCTAGAAGCTTTATCGTTTTAGAAATTAAATTAAGTCAAATTCATGCTTGATCAGCAGAAAATATGTACGTTCCACGTAATACTGAAGTACCCGTCGTAGAATATATAACTAAGAGGATCGTATTTCTGAATATTCAAAGAAAACCAAGATAACCTAAACTGAATCACACTTCGCAAGTCAAACCACAAACACGCCATAAAACCAACTTCTAAGTAACACAAAATCTCCAACGAGTTTTCCTATTTCTTAATCCACAATTCATCCTCTATAATCGCGATTACAAAACCGCTTCCTCGACGATTAATCAATTGAAATTTCTTCGAACAAAGCTTCGAACGAACACCCGCAGAGTTGATCCCGAGGCAAGAATACGGGAAAGGGGGACACGTTCATGGAGCAAAGTGTCGCGTAAAAGGGCCAGAGGGGGTAACACGATCCTGAGTTATTCCTACGGTGAGTTATTTCTCATGAAAGACGGATGCAAGGTGTAGGTACGTGTATGGAACAGCAAAAGGAACGGCAGCAACAGCGACCGAGCAACGAGATTATCGTTTCTCGTCTTCCACATTTCTACTTCCCCCTTGACTCCTCTACCCTCATCCTGAAATTCTTCTTTAGCAAAACAAAGCTGGACTTCCATTTCACACGCGAATATTCGCGTCATAACGATGAGATCTTCCAAACGCGCGTTTTTATTCCTTTTACCTTCTCGTGGTGCCTTTCGTGCCTCGAGATTGTTTCTTTCGAAATTAGGGACCGCGTGGATGATATCTTCAGGATATTTGGGCTTTATTTACCCTGAATAGCATTTCGTGGTCTCTCGAGCGTCTTTATACGAGGAAAAATGGTTTTAGCCAAGTAGTTTCCGTTTTACCACTAGAAAGCGAATTGGGAAAATATTGCTGTTAAAGTTTCTGATTCAATTCGTGAGTAATATTGAGTTCAGGTAGAAATTTGAGAAAATCTTGTTGTTCTAACAGAAAACGATACGAGATGTTAACGATTTTTTAAAAATACGCTTACAGTCCCAGTATGTAAAAGAATTGTGCGTATAATAAGATGACATAGTCATATGCTACTTAAATTTTCCATTCCGGAAACACGTGTTACGATCCTTGTAGTACTTGGTTTGAATACGTTTCATATTCCATGTTAAAGGACTGTTTATTAAGCATTAAGATTCATTTTAACGATGCTGTAATCTCCGAATTTTATTACTATCGATTCTTTTCAAATATGGCGTTTTACATCGAACGCGACGGGTCACCCGTGGCTTTTAATTCGAAATTAGCAGGGCTAATGAGCGAGACTCATTTGACATAAATTTTACATTCTACGTTTCCATATTTTGTACAAATTACGTTGATTAAGATAATTCGATCGATAACGTTCCTCTTTCAACCCGCGGCAGTGATTTCAAAAACAGTAAAATTGAAAAGAATGTATCGAGTGGGTGTTCTGTCGAAAACGTTTTGTAATTATCGTTAAAGTTGAATAAAATAATGAGCAAAATAAAATAATAAGCTTATATACTCACGTGTTTTGCGAAGACGTCGTGCAAGCATAATCCTATAATAAATATAAGAAGCACCGACGACCTGAAACAAAATAATATTCTTCTTTACAATCTCGTTTTATCATCAAAATTAACACTTTAATTAGTATCCTACCAATAACTAATTTGCTTCGATCGTGACAAAATGATAAACGAATATATCGTATAATACGTCATAAATCCTTAATGAATACTTCGTTGCCTAAACTATACTTTATTTCATTTACCTCGTAACATCCTTATTATATAAATCAAAGATAGAAAAAAAAGTAAAACCTAACTTAAATTTAGAACAAATATAATATTCTCTTTTACAATCTCGTTTTATCACCTAAATTAGCGTTTCAATTAACATTAGGATATTATCTAATTTTCTATGATCATGATAAAAATGATCATATGATATAGAAATGCAACTATACCGTATAAATTTCTAATCGGCATCTTCTAAGATTTATCTGTACAAAATTTACTTCGTAACATTCAGTTTAGTACTGAAATCAAAGATTGAAGGAATCTTGACTCGAACCTAATCTGAACCTGAAACGAACACAATATCTTTATAATCGCATCTTATTGTCTAAATTAACATTTTAAGTAATACCACAGCGATATTTAATTTGTCATAGTCATGATAAAAATGATCAACGATACAATCATATTCTGTCAAATAAATACCCAATCAGTACCTTAAATTGTACTTTACAACATTCACTTTATAACATCCCCTTTATTACTTGAATCAAAGATAGAAAAAAGACAAGACAGGTAATAATAAACCATGGCTGAAATAATCACGCGTGTCTGCGTCACGATCTATTCACATCTGTCCTTTTCACGATTCACACATTCACCCATACGAATCAATCACTCGGCCATCCAACAAGTAATACCGCCAATTAAACCACCCAAGAAACCGCAAGCTAATTACAAGCCGCGCCGTCGTTTTCCACGATAAATCAAACGCAACGGGACCAATGCACGCGAGGCAAACTGGCGAGGAAACTGGTCGCCGGCAACATTGACCCAGACTTTGATTCTTGCGTGAACGCTGCGACGAGTTTCACCGCGAACTTGTCCTGCAAGTAGTTACGTCAGCCTTGGATACGCAGTTACGTGTGTCATTAGGTGAAACGAGTTCTGGCCGTCATCGATATTACTGACCGTAGTTACTGGAGAAAGGAAAAATGATTCTTAATTCGAAGATTTCTGAAATGAGAATTTGCGATCAGTACACCATGGATTTTTATGCATTTTTACGAAATTTGAAGATACAGAAATACACACAATGTATATAATATGGAAGAATATAATATGTTTGGTAAAAAATTTCTATTTAAATTGGATTTATATATGTCCATAGACATATAAAAATTTATAAAAAGTCTGATAATGAGGTTTTCGTGTCAAGACACGCTTTCGTAACTGAGGAGTTGAGATGGTAAATGGTGTAAGTGCTAAAAAAAAAAGAAAAAATAAGAAATGACCTTTTTTAGTGGATAAGGATGAAAATTCTATGAGAAATACAGAGAAAAAAGATTAGAATAATTTATTGTAGCTTTTTACCCTCTTATCCTCACGACGCAACGTTGCGTTACTAAACTTAATAAGCGTATTTAATGTTGATAAAACAGATCGTAATTTTAATGCATTATATTTTCTATTATTCTATAATAAAAATATATGTATATATTTTGTGAAAAATTTAATACGGTGAGTTTATAAATTCTATTTAAAAGTTTAAAAAATTCATACAAATACACTGTTCTAAATCTATAAAATCTCTATGAAAAATTACAAATTGGACATTTGGACTACTGTAATAATTGTACAACTGAAAATATAAATATATCTTCTCCCAATTGATTCTCAAAGGAAATCTGTCAATTGTACAGAATTGCAAATACTCCTATCGAGGTATTTTCGCAGAATCTTCGTGGGAGCTCTATCGAATGTGGAGAAATACGTGCGGCGCCTTAGTTTCAAGAAGTTCTGAGTTAGTATGCGAGTCTCACATCTGCAATTCATTCTAGATTTCACTGGAATCCCAATGGAATTTTGGAAAATGTAGACTGGATTCCGGATGTTAGTTTTAAGCAGTCTGCTATCCATCCTAAATTCTGTGTATAACAATCCATTTCGGCCACCGAGCGTCTAACATAGATTGTAGATTAATATTAAGACTAATATCAAGGTCTGGCATTGAGGTTTACGCTAACATTAAGTTCTGGATTAACTACAATTATAATATCGTAAATTTCATATCCCAGATTATGCTACATATATACAATATAATTATTAGAATCTATCATTCTATTCAATCAATCTATGAATCTATCAATGTCAAGTCATGTTTTTAACATCAACTGTTCTTTTGCAATTCGTTGTAACTTTATCACACAATGAAACATTAAACAAAATTTTAATATGACCCAATTTCACTCTACATGTACGAATACATACATATACATAAACAATTGGAAAAATAATATCAAAACGTCTGAATACGTAACGAAAACGACGTGAGATATATGATGGAAGCCACGAATTCTAACTCTCAGAATTTATCTAATTAAGCTGATAAGATAGCATCTCAAGAATGTCGTCGACGTCTTCACCTGACAAACTGGAAATTCAAGATATTCTCCGTGCGTTACAAAACTGGAACGAGCCACTGGGTAATCGAGCCGATGCTCTCCCTTGTGGACGAAAGGATTTATAGAGAGAACAGGCGAACCATCACGCGCTCGTTGTTCCCCGCCGTCGCGGCCGACGCGATAAATTATTTTGCAGCAGCCGCGAGGCTCCGCTCTCTTGCTATTTACATGCGAGCACGCGCCGAGGCTGCCGATAAATCTACCAACTGTCTGAAATTGTATGAATTAGTCGCGACGCTCGCTACTTTCTCGCCTGATTTATCGGCGAGTATCATCCGCCTGCGAATCAGGAGTTCTCACGTGGTACGAGTGCTGTTAGGCCGCAATTTCGTCGTGCTACCATGTAAAAGCGTGTTAAAGTAGTGGTTCCTGGGTGTTGTTTTAAGGAAACTGGAAAATTTATGGTGAAAAAGATTTATCTGTTCGTATTGATTTCTGATGAAAGTTAGTGGGAGGGAAAAAATGGAACTTGTAAGAGTGGTATTCTAGGACTAAAGTATTATATTATCACACAACAATGATACAAAATATCCTTATACTCATTAAAATCGTCATCTTTAGTGAATTATAAAATACTAAGACACATATGCAGATTCTTTATTCTTATGCTAGTTATACTCTGTATTTTTAGTAAATTTATAAAAAACCAGCAATGCGTATTATATTACAGTATAATTTGTACCTTGTAAGGGTGCAATAAAGAAATTGAAACGGTATTACCAACAGATTAACAGTACATTAAAGACAAATTCTGGTAACTGAAAAAAATGTATATCCTTTCCTATCGCAGCTATCTCTATATGCATATCATAATTTGCCTACTGTAATCTCATCTAATCTGTTTAAATTATCTCCTATTCTAATTTATCCTAGGATCACTCAACATAGTCTTCGAAGAAGTCACACATTCTTAAAGGAAGCTATAAACCCATTAAACAAAGTGGAAGTAGGTGTTACAAGTCTATAAACAAAAACCAATCACCAACAGACAAAATCGATCAGACCCTTTCATCCTCCGTCTCGAAAAATATTCGAGTAATGTTTCGAAGTAACAACGATTCGAATACACGTGTTGGAAGTTGAAACGTGCGAGTGCGCATCGATGTAAGTAGGAATGAAAAAAAAACGGTGATATCTTGAATCGACCGGTGCAACGACTGCTTGTCCATCGTCAAAACGTGAATGAACGTGTTTTTCTGCTGCATCGGCGCGCGTCGTTACGTAAGTTCTTTGAGTGGGCGTCATTCACTGGTTTGGAACGTTGCCCGGGAACTGGCGTGAGCCATTCGCTGTTCGAATCGTTGAATCGGATCGTGGCAACGAGAGATAGAAAGAGAAAGAAAGGGAGTCCGTGTTCTGCTATCGGTCGGAAGATATAATATTCTCGTGAAAAATGGCTCACCGGTGCTATTGGCCCAGAACAATGCGAGATGTCGTGCCGTTTTAATGGCCGGTGAACAACAATCTTGCCCCGACCGGATATAAATTGCTAAAAAGCTCGCCGCCCGTAAATTTCGCCACGCAGCTTCCTTCGCGAATTATTTCCGGCATTTCCACCCCCCCCCCTCTCTCTCTCTCTCTCTCGCTGGTTGAAAAGGGATTTATCGCGCGGTGAATTATGTCAGAAAGGGAAAAAGAAAGAATGTTTGTTTCGGTTAACGGCATACTTTCCTTCGACGGGAAAATTTGAATTTTTATTGGAACATATCTCTTACACGATAGAACGAAATCGATCATAGTTGTATCTACATTTATGTTCTTGTACTTTGCAAGGTACTCTTGTATTATAATTTGTCAATGATATAATTAATTAAAATTTAGAATAATAGCAGCAGCAGTAAATAGAAGTAAATACTACTTCTAAAGGGTTGTTTACTTTTTGATGTTTCCCTTTCTCCCCCTTATCCTTCTTTCTTTTCATTCTCTTCCTTCCCCACAAATTACCTAAATTTTCTCAAAACATATAAATAGAACAATAAATAGAAATCAATAACATATTCAAAAATAGAGTTATTACTTTTATATCTCATTTTGCTACTAAAACTTCTTCCGATGATCCATCTAAACTCCATATATTCGCGTTCAAGTTGCATCATAATTCTACATGTACGTAGTATGTACGTGTAACGATAAATTTGATCGAATGAAACAGGCGAACGCACGAATACCTCTTTCGATCTACAATTACTTTGTAACCGGTCGCAGGTGTAAGATACTTGCCCGAGGCGGTTGCATGAAACATGACAGCGAGCCACAGGGATCTACGGGGGCGTTAATTGGAACGCAGTTTTCAGAGATCTAATTGCGTCCGCGAAATCCTCGTGTGATGTTTCTGTTCGCGCGTGAAACACCATGAAGCAACCGGTTTCACTGAAACACGAGACTGGTTTATCGTACCTCGGCCTTGACGTCTGGATGCTTCGTGGGTGCGGTAATTGATCCTCGGTGAATAATTTTAATTGGGTGGCGAACGTGAAATTGATGTTAAGTGGAATTAAATGGCTCCGCTAAGAGACGACACGATTCTAACGCGTACAATTACAAAATCTAACCATGTTACGATGCGACACGCGTATGGTGTCCACGAAGATACACACTCGGTTGAAATTTCAACTCTTGGTTCCGTATAACTTGATGTTACTCGAGTTTTTATAGTTAATTAAAAATTAATTAACAATAGGATCGTTTAAGTAGAAGTGAAGACTGTAGGATCAGACAAATCAGTTACTTAAGTTCATTCTTAAAACTATTCTTCAAATCTGTACTGTTCTGTTATGGTGGTTATAATTCAGTGTATATGTGAATTTTGCATCACATTCTTGTAAACCTTTTCCCATTTTTATAAGAATTTGAGTAATTCTGTTGCTTGAGAGTAAATACATGTATACATCATTTTCATGAAATAAGCATTACTAACATATATCTACAATTCCAATTTACAAGGGTGATTTTTAAGTTAAAGTAACGAATCAATTTCACAAAACGATGCCATACCTGCCGAATTGATCCATTTTGTCAAGTATAATGTAATATTTGGTATTCTTGAAATATTTAGATATGAGATCTTTAAACTCCCCTCTCAAAATTACCTTAAATAAAATCATAACAATGCTCTAAGTGTCCTGTCAAACAGAACAACTAGTAAAGAAAATTTCTGTAATCTTCAAAATAACCACGAGACATAATCTTCTGCCAGCGTGGCTATTAACTCGATCCTATCGAATATTCTATTACGTTGTAAGCTTTTAAAGGACGGTAGTTTGACCCTCGCGGCAATACGCAGCATCTTTTACGATTCCAAGAACGAGCTAAGCTTATAAAGCGACGAGCAGTTGGCAACTGTGAAATTCACGGTTCGCATCGAACGAGATTCGGAACGGCATGAATATGTAAAGCGAAGCGACCGACCGAACCTGCATCCTGAAGGCTTCTAACGAGGACCTCCTACGGTCGGGTTCGTTACAGATGACAAGTTCTTCGGCTTACACCCAAGTCCTACCCTGTTGCTGAGGTCAGAACAATTACGACGATCCTGCTTTCCATGCGGACCTCGAAGTTTAAACAAGGTTTTATGTCTAATTTTCGAAGGTCTATTTCAGGGAACCAGCACCAAGCTGTTTACATGGTGATACTACCTGTTCGTGATTATTTACGGAGAACGCGAGGAACTTTCTTAATCCTTTGCACTTCAAAAATATTTATGTATACTTTAATACTTCATGGAAAATATTAAACATGTGTCTTGTTTCAAAAAAGGAAGATTATAAATATACCGTAGATATTAATACAATTTCATGCTTTCATGAACATAGCTAAAGAGATGGATTTTAAACAACGATTTGTTTTCTCCATTAAATATCATAACAAATACTTTAGTTTGGGTACATTACATATTTCTGCATATTAATTTCACACTTTCAAACTTCCCACAAATTATAAAAATTCACATTCTAGTTATAAACACTTGTAAATTAATTAACACTTGTAAATTGTATATAGACAAATAAGATCATACATTACTTAAAGAATTCTTTCTCAAATATTTTATACTAACATCTAGTCAAATAAAATCATCTACTGCTTGAATATTCATTTCTCAAATATCATATTTGAATGACGCTCGAATTTTTAAAAAAGAATTCAACTAACCCCAGTTCAATTTTCAACACAGCCTTTCTACGTACCCCTAAAGATTCTTAGCATCCACCTCTCTTAGCTTCTATTCTCCTAAATATCCTTCTCCTTAATCTGCAAAGCAGCTTTTTCGTCACACGTTTCAACCATTACCTTATCAAATCGCAACAGGGACACGATGGAACCTTAACGAACCAGGGCCACACGTTTTCTCGTTATCCAACCCCGGTTCTCGTCAACATCCGCGCGAGCCGTGGCACGTTTTCAGCGACCACGCGAAAGTCGGCTGCCTAAACCGCAAATTGCCCGCGCTCCGGACGGAATAGGATCGTGATAAACGACGAAAGAGAGAGAGAGAGAGAGAGAGAGAGAGAGAATTGGAGAGGCGGATACGATGGGATCGCAGTGAATCCCAGCGCGCGGACAACGGGCTCATTAGTAGCGAACCGATATGCAGAATACCAAAAGTTGCAAAAACGCGGCGGTATGCGCACGCGAAAGTGCAATGTGGTATCTGATCGCGACCACGGAGCCACGCGTGCCTTTGTTGCATGCCACTGCAATGGATAACGTTTCCGACTGCGCTTTAACCGACCTATCGGTTATTCATAATTGGACATACGTGGTATCGAATACGTCGCGTGTTTTCGAGTAGACGCACGGAAATTATATTATGCACGTATTGTATTATGGGTTAAGTAAATTGTTCCCTGAACTGTCTTCGCTTTTTGATCGCTTAACCAATACGTTTATAATGTGCTTATGTTATCGTTTGGCAGTTTCTTTTTATCGTGATCATTGATTTGTACGGATTCAAGTTATGATATCTAGTGTCAAATCTGTTGCGATCCTCGATATTTATATTTCTTAATCTCGTTTTCACTTTGGCGAACTACAAAGGTTTTCATTCCTTTTTTCTTTTTAGAAATTTTTTGATATTAGTTTCATACGATTAATAATTTTTCGTTGGTGGTAAAAGACTTATGCTATATCAAAACAGATACTACATCTTTGAAATTTATATCGTTGAGAATAGAAAAATGTTCAAAATGGTGTAAATAAAACAAAAATACAAGATACAAAAAAAAAAAAAGAAAAAAAGTAGAATTGAAGTTACAAGTTATTCGTAACTGCAACATGTACATATACGTGTGTTAGAGTGCAATATCATCACACAGGATGAACATTTGTTTGGTAGACCAAAACGTTAACCACTTAACGAAGCGGTAAATGGAGTGGTAATCAAGCGACGTGTTGAACCAAGAAACCGTAAGTCCGCTTTAAAAGTGTAATTCCACACAGGCGACTCTCAAGCATCGGATTAAGCGATCAGCAACGCTGCTAATTCGTTAATCATAAATATTCAAGAGTCAATTAACACGGTGCGAGGGGTCGTGCACTCTCGCCGGATCAATTAATTATCGATTTCCATTACGCTTGCGTAATGACCTATTAACAACGCACGCTCGAGATCCTCCAGGCCGAAACTTCAATTTTAATGCCATGATTCGTGAACGTACGACTTATCCCGAAATTATGTTTTATCGATTCTGTTTAATATTGGATTAACGCCAGAACGCGAAAATCTGATTTATGCATCGATTAATTTATGGTGAGAATAATACGATGTTTTGGGATAAATAAATTCGAACGTTTTGGAGCTAAAAATTTCAAACTATGTCGGATTGATTTATTTTTTTCGATTTTAGAGTTCAAATTACTCGCTCACTGTCAGATGCACGACTTTGAAAATCCAGGATAGTTTCTATCGAATTAGTAAGATATTATGTAATACAGTTTATTATAGTATGCTAATATAATTTTATGGTATAAGAAACGTTTTTAACTACAAACAACATAACAGTGTTAAATTACGACTAAACAACTAAATGAACAAATATGAATTAACTTCAATTAACAAGTGGTTGCAAGAAATCTCTAAATAAGGAACAAATTCACATATAAGACAAATTCTAAATACTACTCGATACTTTATTCTAATGATTAAATTTCATTACGTTAACAACGATATCCTCTTACGTTTAAAATATTTTCATATTTCTGTTACAATGTATACCTCCTTTTCCCTTAACGAATCAGTTGTGGTCCAACATCCCAGAATAAACGAAACATTTTAATTCTAAAAAATATTCATATCATGTCGCGAATCTCATTAAAATCGACAGATGGTTTACACGCTAGCCCATATATCGCGCATCCTTAGTACATTGATTTTTGATCAATAACAAAAACACGGATATCATTGACCACCCAGTCGTTTGAAACCACGCGAAATATTGAATCCGATCTTGGTTCAGTGCATGCACCACCTTTCCAATGTAACCACGTCTTGTACAATGGATAGGCGCACCCCGTCAACGGCTCCGGTCAATTACTATCGTCTGAAAAACAAATGGCCCGGCTTCGATAATTAACGACACGGTAATCGGTTTCTCGAAGCGTCGACCCGTTTCACGCACACGATTCGCGATGAAATATTTCGTGGTGATTATCGCGTTTCGTAACGGTATATCCCTTTCACGATGATAACCCATATTACTCGAACAATTTCGCCATATTACATTTTTTAATTTTATAGAATCCCCATTGCTTTACATTTGTTCGTACATTATATTTCCTCGAACTAAATCGACAATATGATCGTTTCGATCGACTATGTGATTTTTTTCTAAGCGTAAAACGAACGTTTTGAAGGATAAAGAATCCGCTTTATGAAGTTTGACGAAGCTTGAATATGTTTGTCGGTTGGCACCGATGATTAAGAGTAGCAGTTTCTACCGTAGCGATTTTCGATCTTCTCGATGCGAACTCGCAAATGGAACGAGATTCGGAGGTGTATGATTTTCGAGGTTCGGTGAACACGTGCACTAACGTAATTCGACCGCCCGACTGAGACGTGTAATTTTCACGATTGCACCGGGGAAACTGATCCCTTTTTATCGAACGCGAGCTCGCTCCTCCCTGTACTTGATCAAGTGTGATTACTGTGGACAATACGGCTGGGTGCTAACAGCACCAAATAAGAGTTATGAATGTTGTTCGATATTGTGTAATTTGGCGAGAATTTGCTGGAAATTTTTATACACCAACTTTCGACTTTACGATACGACGTTAATATCATTCCAAATTTTTCCATATCCATATCATTCTTTCATAACTTGTAGTTTTTAATTGTCTGTTAGATGTTGTTTCGTAAATAAAATTCACCTCCAGATTTTCATATAAACAATTTATATAATTCATCAATTTCATCTAATTTCGATTTGATAATCTCATCTGTGGATTTTATTTTTTCGAATACTGTTTCATAACAATAAGTTGGGATAGCCTATAGCAGTATTAATAAAATATATTTACTCCAGACACTTGAATTACTTTATACATCTGATATTGGCATAAGAATATGCAAAATTCGATACAAACAATTTTTCTATGAATTATTGAAATAGATATTCTCACGAAAAAAGCTCAATCTTTTTCAGATATTCCATTTTTTATAAGCTCATTTCTCTCAAACAATATTTCACGGGGTATTTAGCGCATTAATCGCGATCGAGCGAAGCAATGCGAGCTCCAGCAATTACTATCGATCATTTTCCCCATAATTTACGATTTCCCCTCCTCCCAACGGTGTTCCGGGACAAATTGGCCTTAAACATTTTTATGAATTCGGATTCGGCTCAGCCGTCGTCATTTAGGTCGTCACGATTAATTTAGGCGATACTACGCGTTTCCATCATCTTTCACATCCATCGTTCCTTCCTTTTTTCTTTCATTTTTAAACGCATAGAAATTCTCGAAGAATATAAACGAGAACGACCGCGTCAACCATTCATAGAAAATTGGTTAAGACGCGGCGTTAACTTGGAACTCTTTAACCAGACAGACGGGACCTCAGAAACCTGGCAAGTTTAATATTTTATCGTGCACTTTCTGCCTCGCCTCCGTCGCTATGGTTATTAATTGCGTGCGTGCAGCTCGTCTAGTTTTTCTCAAGTGAACATTTATGAGATGCGATAGGTATTACTTAGTCGCTAATAGACAACGTGGTATTACAGCAATCGTGAAGACACTTGTCTGAAATCAACCAATACATGTGAGAGAGAAACCACTGAAGTCCAATCGAATTATTCTATCAATATAAAGACCGCAGGGAAAGAACATGGTAAGCAATTCCATGTTACCAAAACAGTCCTTTTATCTGATTGGAAAATTAAATATGTACTTTGCACTCTATTGGAGTTTCAAAAGTTTCGGTTGTTATAATATTAAATATGATTGCCTAGAAAATTTCTTTGCAACTTATCTATCAAGAGACATAAAAATAAACAAATCAATTGAATAGCGTTCTTCCCATGTTTTCTTCATATATCACGAATTTATTTTTCACTTATAACGATTTCAAAAAAGATATAAGAACTATCATAAAAAGTACTTTACACCTTCATAATATTGAACAGTAAACGCTCTGCCATTTACGTCCTTCTTTACTCAATAATGCCGCCCAAGTTGCTTACTTTCATTACGATAATTCTTCAAAATACGTAGTGACTTTATACGCTGTAACTAATCCCTTCTTTTAACCCGACAAAGTTCCATCCACCATCACCGTGGAAAATCCGTCATCTGAAAATCAGATTCATCTTTCAAGATCCTCTACGATAAAAATTTCACGGGTCCAATCGCCAATTTATTCTTATAAAATTCACCCTTTTATCGCAATAATTTTCACCGTGAAAAATGTAGCTTGAACGTGTTATCAAATCAATTTCACGGTGCGAGTTTCAACGTAAAATGGAACCGGCGATCGCTCGAAGAAACCTCGATCCTCGAAAATTTGAAACGCGATTTCGCGGTCCTTATCTTTTGCAGCGCGAATAATCTCTTCATTATATAGCCCGACTTTGGTATCCAATTACTCGACTCCAGGGCCCGCCGCGGAGATCACTACCCTATTCGTGGACGAAAAAGAGCGTAAACCTCGGCATTAGCCGGTTATCCGAGTGAGCATCTAGCCGCCGGCCGGTTCTTGGCAACGTGCCAACATTGATGGTCGAAATTATGATGCCTCGTAAAATCGCGGTTAGAACTCCGTTGGTTAGCACCTGCACGCGAATCTCAAATATCTTATTCCCGTTTCATATACTATTGACAGTAACCTGTACCTCTGGCACCTTCTGCACTTCTTTTACGTAAATCTGGAATTGCAACTTCGGCTTTATCGTTCAATACAATATTTGTATTTGTGGATTTATTCTCCCCAGAATAGCAGTTCTTGTTTACTGTACGAGATCGCCAATACCTCGTATTTTTGGCACCTTTCATGTCTATTGTTGCGTGAATATGAATTACAATCTGGAATCCAATTATTTGCGGAGTTAGTCTTTTCGGAATATGTCTATAAATCTCTTCCATCAATTCCATTTTTTTTTGCAAATTTCTCAAGTTTATTATTGAGATGCATGATTAGTATTCAGCATATCAAAAAACAAACGACTTACTTCCATAAATTCGTTTATCAGGACGAAGTAGGATAAATACATAATTGCAAGTACCAAAGTCTTTTTTACTTAAGTATTCTAAAATGTAAGGTTCACAAGATCGTCATTTTTCTCTACGTCTCATGTAACATTCTTAGAATTGATCACAATAAAGCGTACAAACAATTTTGAAGAAACACTGGAGCTCTGTTCCATATTAATTTATTGACTACGGTAATAAGATGATTTGTAAACTTTGATTGTAAAATTTCATTTGATTTAGCACCGAACGCATTGTGCGAGAAAATGTATTACTGTTGTGTAGTAATTGATGACTCTTGTCTTGTAAAATTTCATTATTAATATTACTCGAATTGTGCAGGAGGAGCCGTTGAAAAAACGGTCGATGGAAAACATCGAAGAGGTGGGTCCGAGCGATCACTCTAACCGCGTACATCGCGTCGTTTCGAACGTAGAAAAGTCTGCGGCTGACGCCCGCGGCCGCGTATTTCAGCTTTCAATTAAGCCGATTCGCCGTAACGAAGCCCGTTTATTAGCCTGCTCTCGAGGATTCGAGGATCGTCCGGAGAGAGTACAAACCCACTTTTGTTCCTCTCTGACACCGGCCGTTGCGTGGCCAGGTATATTGTTGCAATCCTAATGCGATTGTATCATGAGAGCAGGATTAAGTCGTATTCAGCCGGCCAATACTCCATTGTTCTCGAAAGAATACCGGTTACCGATGCTCAGAATCGATAGTAATTGCGGAATTCGATCGGCTCGAAACAGGCATGTTAGGCATATACGTACACGCGATTAGTATACTTCATGGCACTCATCTTCGTAATAAGATGTTATGAGTAGATGTAGATTGCTGCCGATATTTGACAAAGATGAGAGACTGAGAGCATATTGGCGACATTGTGTTTGCGTGCGTCCCTACGTTAAATCAGACTACGTCATTCTACGTTGTTCAATAGGATTGCGTAAAATATGTATGGAGTTCAGATTTTATAGAGTTTAACGCAGTGAATAGGACTCGTTGTGTATGAGATTAGAAAGCTTTAACCTTAATTAAACCTTCAACTCTGTCTAAAATTAAAGCTTTAACTGGTGAAGAATGAACTAGAGATGGATAGATGTAGAATTTTGACGATATATCAGAATGTTCGCTGATTTGCTACCGATATTGAATGTTAATAATTAAAGGATTTAGTGGAAAATAGTACAACCCCATCTTTCTCCGAAAAGAAAATGAGTATTTATGTGTAAAGAATCTTTTTCTAAATTTCCTAATCTTTGTAGTACGTACGTACGTGAGTACGTATGATGTACATATATGCGTCCATGTCTGACAGCCAACAAATTTTCCTGTCAAGATATCGGGTAACTTATAAAATTTCATTTATTCTATTGCCAAATTTGTCGCTGTCATATGCAATAGAATTTATCAATTTGGGTAACTTATGACACGTAACATTTCTTCTTACAACTTGTGGCTTGTAAAATTTTACTTATACACGGCACACATACAAGTATAGTAATACAGACGTCACTCCCTTATACTAATAAAAAATCCCTAAGAATTAGAAGAACCAGGAATTTCTTTTCAATCCATCTCTCAACCCACCGATATCGATCAATATGAAATTCTTTCATCTTGCCCTAGACCCAGTCCCTCGAATCACATTATAAGACATTTGATTCCTTTGTCCTACCTGCAGAAAGAAGATAAAACGAACTGCTGGTTGAGAGAAACGAGCCGTCGAGGAAAGAAAACCGCGGGCGACGCAGCGTCGCTAATTGGCCCGCGTCCGTGGTCAAGCTGACGAGTCTCACTTCCGTCGAACTGCCAATAAATCCCGCGCTTTACGTTCCTTTCCGCTCCGTGTCTATATATATAGATATGTACGAACACTAGTTGTTGAAGTCGCGCGAGGAAATCAGCGATCAGGTTTTGCATGGCGGAAACGGGTCGTCGTTCGTCGTTATTCGTTGTCGTCATTAGAGAATTAGATACGCATTCTTCGCGAGATGATTAATCGCAACAACTGGTCGACTCTTGGTCCGGCCTTAAGTCACCGGCGATTTTCTCATTGCGATAAACTCTCGCGACTAAAAAGTTTCGTTTGTGTTCCTTTCTCTCTTTCTTGAATATACAGTATGTTTCAAAAAGTATCAAATTTCGGGAGCATATAGCACTCGTCAAAATAAGCAGAAAGAACTTAATAAATCTCGCTAAAATAGATAGCATTATTTTCGAAGTTATAAGATAGTAGTTACGAGGAACAAGATATTTTTGCTTGTTTCGTTGAATATTACTTTTGGTGCTCCTGGAGTTTGACCCTAACTTCTTGAAACACTCTGTATAGCTCGTACCAAGATTATTATGGATGCAATATAATTCGATTCGTTTGCGGTGCAGCGCTCAAAGGAGGGTCTTAATGGGGAATATATTTAGTTATGCGGCCGGAGGAGGATTATTACGAGGCAGTGTTCTTGGCGAAAAATCGGAATTCTTTTCTGAGAAGCAAGTATCTAGGGCCTGATTGGTTCGATGAATGGAGTCTGTCCCGAAGGCTACGAGCCACCCACAGAGCACCCAACTCTCAGCCTAGTCGTTTTTATCCAGTGCTTTTTGCGCTTTGATCTTCCGCTGATAAATAGACCTCGCGTGCCTTCGACGGTGATGTTAAGTTTTTGATCCACTTGCTGGATAAAGTTCAATTTTTACTTCGACTATGTTACCGCAACTTCCTTTTGTGAAAGCGTTAAGTGACAGAGTTCGCGATAATATACTACACTCTTGTGATAGAAACGTAGCGAAGATGATATTTTTTGGAGGTTATAGGATTCCAGTAGGAAATTTTCTTATATTCTTTTCTTTTTTTTTTATTGATCACTATTTCGGATAAACTGTATCACAGTTGACAATCACTGAATTAAAATTAAAACCGAGGTTGTGATATTTTCGCTAGAGTTTTACTCGATATTTATAATAAATATCGAAAGGATCGCGGTGATCGCATCGCGACACAAATTTTTGAACATTCGAAGATTGCACGCGGGTGATAAATCTTAACTCAGTGCACGACACAATGGAAACTTATCACAGAACGAGGAAACGATTTAGACGGAACACTGCGCCAATAGCAGCGAACAATTTATCAAATCCGCAGCGAAGAATTCACGGCTACCAGAGCCAGCTGTTCTTAAACCCATCAAAACTCCGCCTGATGAATTTCTGATTACGACCGGTGGCCCAAAGACTCTTCGAAATTAACTTTATTCCTGATATTCTTTTTTCAATAGAATCCACCTTGACTCGAGAAACTTCCATATGTGTTTTCTCACTAATGCCTCGATCCATTGAATCTTTCTAACAAAACAGCTTTCACACAAAAAATATTGTTCGAAAAGTAAAAAGAATTTGAAGATTGTGTATCTTTATAGAAAAAAGCAAAAAGATATTAAATTATTTGAAAAGTTGAAAGAATTTTTTACACAGTTTCATATTTTTATTAACATAGTCAAAAAATAGGAACTACATAATTTGTTTCTCCCATTAAATCCTATAACAAGCACTTCATTCTGAATACTTTTTATATTTTTGCATATTATATTTTGCACATTTTGCCTATCATATTTTGCACGTTTTTGCCTATTATATTTTACACACTTTGGCAGCTTTAAATTTTCCATAAATGTATAAAAATCCACAGTTTACTCATCAAACATACAATAAAAGCGCAAAATATGAAAAAAGTTAATCCACTGTCAAAAACGTTACGAATTTTTCAATATAACAAATCGATCTTCGAAACCAAGCTATTCACCAGAGAAAATAACAGATGTCGTATCAAGACTATGCGCAATATTTTCGCGGCGACGAAAGAAAAAAAGTAGCGAGGAGCCAGTGTTGCTACATTGTTGTCTGCTGGCCGAGACAAAGAAACCGATTTCAAGGGTTTCTTTGCCAATGGGGAGGATGAACGTCATGTACCTGTCCCTATCCACTGTAACACTTATCTGTCTCCTCGTTTTCTGCTCATGGTCGCTGCAATCTTACTTCCACTGATGAAACTTTCCATTTCCATCCGTCCAACCTTATTCCTGGCGTTCTTTGAAGCGACGCGTTTCGTCTCGTCCCAATGAGTATCTTTGCCGAATCATCGAACACTATGGCGCTTTGGGTTTGCCAAAGACTATTCTATAGCGGGAATAATGGAGGTCCGGACTGGTTCCCGGGAATAATCGTGGATATTGCGGTAGACCAAACAAGTATCGTGATTGTTTGAAGGGTGTTGGGTATTTCAGTTCGTGATAATGATGTGGGTGTCCGATATTGTACTTGTGACTTGTTAGTTCTGCTTTAGGTGAATCGTACGTGTATACACTACAGTTTATAATTATTCGAACGACGTCGATAACTGGTGGATGTTGTTTGAATAATTGAAATTTGGCACACGTATAATTTTTAAACAAAGAATATGAGCAGTGTTCATCATCCGAATAAATTACTTGGTTTTATAGAAAGTTTAAATAAAGTATTTACATAGTGTGTATAGTAATACCATTCTCTAGTCCTGATTTATATCTTTGTGATTATTTTCAATAACTTTTTATGGCATATTACAATTTCTATATTTTCTCAATCTTATTTTGTTTATCATACAACTGAAAGATAATCTAATCTACAGTTTCCCTAAATTAAAGATTTCCATGATCCAAGATCTTTTTTTAATCTTTGTATTATACAATTTTTGCTCTGAACTACCATTTAATTTATGGGATAATATATTACCGTATCGAGATATGATGGATTACCAGATCTAGTTCTTAAAAAGTAACCAAGGCATACTCGAGGTCCATGAATCCTGCAACTTCTAAGGTTTCAGCATCGTTGGAAACCTGTTAGTGTCGAGGAGAAAAAAGGATGTTAACACTGAAAATTCTTTATTAATTTCAGAGAATTCTTTTGATCACGAATCTCTAACAATTTCACGCACGTAAACCTTTTCAATTTTACTTTAAAACACAATTCTACAACAATCACTGACATTTCCAAATCTGCTATACGATTTATTGAAGAAAGGTATTTTCGATTTTCGAAAACTATTCGAGTGAGTAATCGTCGACAGAGTTATAAATAGAGGATAAAGTAAATGTAATAAAATTAGTCTGGTATGTTCATTAAAGGGTTACGAGCGTTCTTATTGTATTGTATTATATACGAAGACCGCGGTTGTACGGTCTCTTTTGTAATGTAGTAAAAGAGGACACGCGGAATTGCGGCTAACATTACTCACTGGCTTCGAAAGCACGTCCAGTTTCACGCTCGGATGCCGTAAAAACAAGTGTCCCGGCCACGGCCACGTGAAAGAGAAGGGAAAACAAAGGGATGTCCTCGCAAATTCTAGTCTGGCCGCCGTGAATAGATTCACCAAGATATCGACGAACGGTTTTATTTTCTGTAGCTCGCGTTGTTTCTGAATGAATTACGGAACGGGCTAAGCGGATTCGTTGTATATGCTCGTGTACATTCTAAAGTATTGATCAGTTTCGTGCTCGTTCTACTTAGAATATTGTTTCCAATGTTACATGCATCGAAAGATGATTACATTGAATATTAATTAAATTAATAAATGTTAGAAATTAATTAACGG
Source organism: Bombus vancouverensis nearcticus (assembly GCF_051014615.1). Lineage (NCBI taxonomy): Eukaryota > Metazoa > Arthropoda > Insecta > Hymenoptera > Apidae > Bombus > Bombus vancouverensis. Next base: position 1,481,980 of record NC_134924.1, read on the forward strand.
AAATGTGACACATTGTGTATCCTCAAAATACTTTACAGGACACATACAATTTGATATTCATTCCTTTCTGAAAAATATATAACTTCAGATATACGATAAAAAACATCATTATAATCAATGTTATTATCGTTACTGTGTTAAAATTTCTTTTATTATTTGTTTAGTACATATATAATTATCTCTTGAGTTAAAATTAGATTCTTTCAGTTTGAATACTAATAATAACGAGATCATATGAAATAATTCCAACTTAGAGGACATTTTCAATCAACATTTCAATCTCAGTGCAAGATAGGAGGCTTTGTAAAATAAGTCAATGGATTCATTGTAGATTCCCGTGACGCAATTTTATTCGCTGCTGCGAAAGCTAGTTGAATCCTGAACTCTTCTACGGAAACCGGCCGCGTCAGCAGAAATGTAATTTCCAGCTGTTTCCAGCAAACGTATTCCGAAATATTCTTTCTTTGATGTGGGCATCCTTTGAAAGCAAAAACATACGTGGTACACAACCACCGCCGCCGGTTTTAAACGGAAACTTCGTTAATTTCATTCATAAATCGCATCAAATCCCGCGCATTGCATTAACTGCAGGCGGACGATTCCATTTTCTCCTAGTATCCTCCGGTGGTTCGCGTAGTTCTCGGAACAATAAACGATGAGAGCTTTATGGCTCGCGGTTAATGAGCAATTTTTTGCCAGAGAGACTCGCCACCAGTTGAGACTAACGAAATCAAAAAAGAGAAAGCCACCGAGACAACCTTAACATACGCTATGACAATTAAAAAATGGAAAACTGAAATAGACAAAAATGGAAGAGAAAGAAAAAAGTGGAAAAAGAAATTCCAGTGGAAGGATATTTTTATCCACGGCCCACAGCGCTATGATCCACGATTTCAAGCACCAGCATAATATATCAGATTCCCTTTTTTTTCAACCCTCCCCTCGTCAACTGCCTCGTGTATGTATTACGTTAAGCTCGCAAAAAAATTACGGGTCGCGTAAACGGCACCCCCTATCAAGATCGTTGTCCCTAAGAGAGACGATGGAGTAACGAAGCAAAATAAAAAAAAATGAGAGATACATAGGGTGGAGGATGAAGAGAGGACACGGAGAGGAGAAGGAGAGAAAAGAGATTCGTCGTCGACTGCCAAAACCGTCGGTAGCCCCTTTGTCTCTACTACGAGCTAATTGAGCGGAACCATAGCCATGGCCATAGGTAGAACAGGCTTCGAAGCTTCGATCGACTCTCCGCTTCTCTCGTCCTGGCCGGTTTTCTCTTCAAAGTGTATAGCCGGCCAACTTTGGCCAACCTCTCTCTCTTCTCCCTGCCGTTTTTACGCTAGCCCTTTTGGAATTCCTTCCACTGGTCGAGAAAAGGACCCTCTTCCTAGGATCATCGTGAGTAGGAGCCCTATGAACGCTCAGAGAATTCGCTACTCATCTCGATGCCGAGTGGCTACGGAGACGGCGAAATAATTTCAAGGAATGGAACATATACAGTTTCCAAAGGCACCGCGGTGCAGTCGTGAGCGTTTGTAAAGAGCTTGTAAAGAAGCTTCACCGAATACATGAAACGGTACACGAGATGTGTAATATACTTTATGCGTGAACGTATCAAGCATCGTAGAGAAGTTGAATAATTTAACAGTCGGCGTATGCTCATGTTTTCAAGTCTCTTGTTCTGAATCGAGGTTTGGTTAAGATGAAAAATTGAATGTAAGATGAGGCTTTGATATGTGTGTATTTGCGGAGGTTGGAATTCTGTTTCGTTTGAAAATAAATATGGGATTTTGTATATAGAACTTTATAGTACTTTTAGAACCTATCTTGCTTTTTTCAATGTATGTATGCTTTGTTTAATATATGATGCACAGAATCAGGATCGAATCTCGCGTTAATTTTTCAGCAACAAGTTGGATACTCTGGTATAGTCGGAAGATTGAAATATTTTTTCTCGCTGATGTTTTCATCAATCTCCGTACCTCAATATTCTGTTAATGTAAGCAAATCTACACGATTAAAACTGTCGTTGATAGCGCGCTGGCAATTCGACTATTTCAAATAACTTTAGTTACCTGCTGACCTATTTGTTGTTTGCATTTGAACGTGCAACAGTTCAAGACAGTTGTGTTCATAAGATGAAAACAGTTGAAAAATTTTATTGCAGTTTTTAGCTGCAGAAAGAAAGATTGAAGTTAATAGTTGTTTTTAAATAATATTAGTAAAAGACAGATAATTTTTTTGAGGGTATTATAATATTAAGAATGAGTGAGTATGTTTATGTAGTATAGTTTAATACAGTTAATGTCATTTTGGGAAGACAATTATTTACTGAGTTGAGTGGTTTGCTAAAAATGATGACAGCTAATTTACGAGAGGTTATGATGTAAACATTAAAATGAACCTTCTTGAGTGATGACGAATGGAAGGAGGAGACAAAAGGGTTTTGTTGGCGTCTTAGAGGCATTCCCAACCAAACTGTCGAAGAGCTTACGACTCACTGTATTAGGAGTCTTGATATATTGATCTTTAATCTATCGATAATTGACATTGCATTGCAAGTGCTTTTAAATTACATTCCTACAATCTCATAAATAATTCTTTTTCAATTAAATACAGTATATAATTCTTAACATTAAACAAAAATGTCTGCCAACAATTGATGTACTTCTCCTTATATTTTATAATTTTTTCTAATATTTCTACTAATTGCAAATTTTCCATTGCTGTTTTATACATAAAATTTCTTTCTTAGAAAATTTGATCTAAGTTCAATTCTAAACAAAACCGCATTATTTACGAGATGATCTAAAGAAAAAACTTATTTAATATTTTATTTGATAGAACATGGTAACTTTCAAAGTATTGATTGCTTCCTTCGATCAAAACCAACTTCGCGTTTCCCTGAGATATTACAGTCCTCTGCTCATCTGTAACACGAAACAAATATCGACAAAAACGAAGCTAACAAATAACATAAAAGACTTTTCTTTCATCGAGCCACCTATCCAACCGACGACGGGAACCATCTTTCCATGTCCTCGCTTACAAACCCTCCATTTATCGGAGCAAAACTCTTTTTCCAGTCTGTTACACAAAAACATCCCCCGTTTGTTTCCTTCTATATTTTTGCCCACATCAAAGTTGAGCCAACATCATGAGAAACGAAGCAAATCATTCGTAATATTGTCCACTACAGGAAAAATCATTTTTTAACCTCGGTTTGGTCAACTTCAATTTCCAAACATCGCTCTACGTATATATAGAATTATCGTAAGTATTCTCAATTAAAAATGTTTTATCGCAGTCATCTTTTTTCTTCAATATATGTGAAAGAAATTAATTACAAACAAATTTTTTAAAAAATATTAGAAGTAATATCGCAAATATTTTGGAAATATTCTGTGGTAGAAATATCTCAAATATTTGGACAATATCAAGTAATATTTCAAATACTCCCGAACTACCGAGTAATATTTCAAGTATTTCGAAAATATCAAGCAATATTTCAAGTATTTCGAAAATATCGAGCAATATTTCAAACATTTGCATTTCATTCTGGATCGCTTGCAATCCTATAATATTTAAAAAATCTCAACAAATTCAACACTATCGTTTTAGAGTTAAATCGAACGGTTCGCAGCAGCCGTGTTTTATAAAAAGCGTATGAGGATCGGAGGATCATCGCGTGAAACACACGATCCGTCGCGAAGGACGCGAAACTCCGTCATTTTCGGAGGATGATGCGTATTGAGCGCGAGGAAATGCGGGGGAAGAGGCACTATCGTTCGAGCATCCGGGATGTTGTTGCTATCTAAACGGGCAGAGGCTGGTATCGTCGCCTACACAATACGCCTGGCGAATAACTGCTCAATGAATCGACGCTTTCGTTACGTTATTAAGCTTTTTGCGCACGAAATTCTCGTTGGAATTGAGTTCATCGTTGGCTAACTTGGTGGTACAAATTTTAACAGATAAAAAGGATTTTAGACAGATTTTATAGTGAGCCTGGTCCACACGAGAATTTGATAAGGAGAATTTTCCTAAAGTATTATGATCATTTGATTTGCTTTCAGTTCTGGAAATTGAAACTTATCTTTCTGACAGTTCTTAATATTAAAAAAAAAAAAAACAATAAAAATCTAAACTTTTTCTATTTGTATAATTGTTATAAACGAACGTAAATGATACTACTAACAATTAATCTATTCCTAAGAAGATCAATAAAATATTTTAAAATCTTCGATCTTTGTTCGATAAGCTTTAATTTCTTTAATAAAATAATAATTAAACCATTGAACAGCATCTAAAAACTGCTTTATGGTTGATTTAAGAAATCCTCTATCCCATAAAATTTACTATTGTTTCTCCTGAAATTACGTTAAACCGGAACTTTGAACCATGTCAGTTAACAAAATTCAAACACCATCCAGCCTGAACACGGTCGAACGGTGGACCTCAACATCAGGCCAAACAACCATGAAACTAGATCTCGCGAGTGTGGATAGGACGGAAGGTTGCGTCGTTGCGACGAAAACAGTGTGAGTCGTAATTAAATCGTTAAACAATTTCATTTGCATCTGGACACGATCGCAAATATCGAAATCGCCGCGCACTACGTAATTCGTTGTTTACCAGGAACAACGGTGTACAACACGGGGCTGAAAGTTGTTTAAATGGTGGCCACGAGCCGCGTACCAATATCATTGTTATTATGTTAATGCCAGAACGAAACAAACCCCAGCTTTAATTATAATTGCATGGCCCCTGATCACGTGAGCGAAATACTAATCAAATTTCTTGGAAACTTTTCAATTGCCTCCTTTGAGATTCATCCACTGTCCAAAAGTGATTCTTTCAAAACGAATTGTTGAAATTAGAACATTAAGAAAATTAAGTAGCGAAGGTGATTGTTATATTTTCACTGATGATTTTAATTTCTTGGAGCTGTTTCCGATCCTTTTATTATTATATGGTGATTAGTTATATCTATTATGAGGAAGCTATTTTACATTGATTAAATTTTTGTACTCAGGCTTTCGAATTATAAAAATATAAAATGATGAAGTATGAAATAGAGTTTAAGGAGATTAAGATGTTTAAGGAGATTTGTAAAATTTAAAAATAGCTGTTCATATCAATTATATGTCCAGTTGTAAATTTAGAAAATACAAATAGAATGTGCCAATGCCTGCATATTCCGATAACGATTTACATAACGACTTGCTAATATTCATATTAACATACATCGATCTTATCACTAAAAGTATGCAAATTTACCTAAGTAGAGAAATCAATTTCGTGCATGTAAGTACATTCACCTGGACTATTTAAAATGTTGACTAACCAAATAAAAGCTCTCCTTTATTCCTTGTCCAATATCCAATATCTGAATATCACTAAATTTAATTATAAACAATTTCTCGATTTACAGGATTTTGATTTATAGACATTTTATAGATCAATAACGACATATTCTTGGGGATTCAAGTGATTTTTGATAAAATATATACTTGTCTTTGATTTCTCTGAAACAAGTTCCACATTTTACTCATAATACAGACAATATAATTTTTAATAATATCCACAACACTAATCACCACAATTCAATAGTTACCACTTAAAAGAATTATTCATATCTTATCACCATCAATACCATCTCCAATCTACTACCAACTTCCGCCAACAATCACGTACGGAAGTGCTCTTATGAAATCCGCTTACATAAGCTTGCAAAGAATCAGATCCTCTTGCGCCCCTTACGTAAGATTCTCAAATAACAGCTGCAACATAAAACGTTGCATTTCAAAAGGATCCTTCGATCGATCGATTTATGAAAAATTGCTCGATATTTTGCCCAATTATAGCGATTTACGAGGAACACCGATGCGCCTCAAGGACGCGGAGGACCACCCGCGCTAACGCGAACGCCAGACATGGAGACGGGAACACGTGGGACCTCCGGAATTTTTGATACTGCCCGCGTAACACAGCAACGAGATCTGCTGACGCAATCGTGCAAGACTTTCCTGGTTATTTTTACACGAAGCAGCACGTGGCGTGGATGGCGAAATTCAATGGAGAATTTCCCTTCTGTTTCCATCTTTCCATCTTCTCCCCCCCCCCCCCGCCCCCTCCTCTTTCTTTTCTGCTTTTTTGTCAGTATACGTTGGCGTTATGAAGTGATGAAAAAGGTTTCTGCAACCTCGTATGTGATTCCACGAAACCTGGTAAATTATGACCGGGCGGGATCGCTTTGACGCTTTTTTCAGAGCTCTTCTTTATGCATCATGGTGGTTTGTCGGCGTGACTTGTGACTGTTTCTTTTTGGTGAGGGTTTCGTTCTTGCTGCGTCCAGTGGATGTTGGGATTCTTGAGGATCTCCAGGAATTAGATTCATGATTTATCATGAATTCTGAATGCAATTTGTGTGAATGTTTATTTAGTTGTAAAGACATCGCCGTGATATATCTCGAAGATTTAGGTTTATGATTTGTGGTGAATGGCGTGTTGTGAAGTGCAATTTGTAATGATTATTTATGTAACTTTATAAATGTATTACTGTACTATGATATGTATTTTCAGGCCTCCGATTTGTGATTTATGACGAAAGAAGTGTTATGAGTACAATGTAAAACGATTACTTATTTAAGTGTATATATATTACTATGATATATCTTAGTTCCTTGGATTTGCAACTTATACAGAGTAAAGAGTTATGAATATAAATTGGAGTAAATACGTATTTACGAATCGAAAAATTATGGAGATAACATGTGAAATGATTATTCAACTGGAAATATCATCAATCGTTTGGTTTCTCAAAAAGTCTAGGAATAGAACTAATTAACTTATTACTACTGCTGATTGCGATGACAATATATAAAAAGTTATAAATGCAACTGAAATATATTCATTTAATTTTCATAATATAACGTTACTACAGATTAACATGAGAAATATTATAAAAATTTCGAGCTATATGTATCTTTACATTTTTAACAATCTTCCATCTATTCGTACGATTCTTCTGGAGCAATCGTCGGACGAATGAAAACATTTTTTACAATTTACTAAATGCGATTTTATGGTGAAAGAGATTTTCAGGTGAATTTATCCAGTAATTCGTACGTGGAACGCGTATTCTTCGGAACGCATACACGATTGAGCGAACATTCTGACACGTTTATATTTGGTGTTTTAAGTTTTGATGCGTCTCTATGGCGAGTTGAATGAATTATTAATGACGTTGCGCTGGATGTGATTACCATGTATCGCATACTGGTCGTGTGCGTTATGTCACGTCTTTTTAATGTATGCAGATGACTTGAGCGATGTCATCGTTGTGGTTTAACTGCGGCCGAGATTCGTTTTAGTGTCGTGTCGTTCCGCAAAAAATTATGTATGTCGATAAGGGGAAACATAGAAATGCTTCCACGTTCAAACACTTACATGTTTAGAGGTTTCCTTTCATAATGTTCTATTCTATTTCGCCTCCTTTTTTTCTCAAAGTAAAAATATCCTACAAAAATGACACAAATCTTCTTAAACATTAAATTCAATGTAATTCTGATATTACTAAAATTTCATGCTATAAATGTCTCAATTCGTACTTTTCTTGGAGTAAGAATATTTTATAGAACTAGCAGGAAGTTTCTTAAATATACGACATAATGCAATTTTGATATTGCAAAATAGGTAAAAGATCGTGCTTCAAAAATTAACGTACGTCGTATTATAATATTTCAATACGTCCTGTTTTTAGAGTAAGAGACAGGAAAAAGGTTTTTAAATATAAAACTAGAACTACTATGAGATTTTAATGAAAGGATAGCTAAAAAGCAGTGTTTGAAAAACAAATGAAAAATTTTGTAAACACTGAACGATTCTTTTTTTCTCAATTCATATAATACTGAAAAACAAGGTATCATAGATATATGGAATCTATCATGTACGAGGAGGCTCCGAAATTCAATAAGCTGAATGGAAATGCCATACAACTTTTACGATATTGCTGCCAAAAAATATTGAAAGCGGTAACATAAACCTACATGACAGTCGTCTGCTGCAATGCTATTTTTATCATTTTTGTTTTTTTTTAGATAATATAAAAATCAACCGAAAAGTAACGGATATATTTTACTATCCATGTCCGCAATGTCTATACAAAGTCCCGTAATGCAGAAGTTGTTTCACAATTTACTTCGAATCGCTTTTTGGATTTTAGTAGCTCGACCACCGATGTTCTAGCGATGGTTCAATATTTGCGAACGACGTAATTATTTGCTTACGAAAATTCTCATCAATCACCGCGGATCCTACATTTTCAACGAGTTCTCGATTCGAAATAAAAATAATGTGTATCTCTACTCTTATGGATCTCGGAGAAATTGAAAATCTTCTATTAAATTATCTCAAAGAAACAAAACTTTCTGATGAAAACCAACTTTTTAAAGAATTTACACAAATTTCTAACGTTTTAATGAATAAGAGAATGATGAAATATTTATGTTGCAGGATTGATGGATTACTTATAGAAACTAAAAGTGTAATAAAAAGATCATATTTGCGACTAGCCGACATACTCATGAATAATGAAGTGTGTCTGAGCGAGTAAAATTGATTAGAAACGGGTCGATCGAATTTTCCATCAACCAAACACCGCGCTATCTCTGTTTCGATTCAATTCTCGATTAACTCAGTAGCCTCGAGGACAAGGCAACGCGCGCGTACATTTGGAATTAGTTACAGGCTAGATTAGGTATGGTGGGCGTTTCAATCAGTCATCAGGCATTTCAATGACGACATTAGTGAAGGTAAGTAGCCGAGACGCAGGGTTTCCGTTATGGGCCTAATATCGCTTGTCTCTTGTGCAATCATATAATATCGATAGAATGTCCATTGACTTCGCAGACTTCTCGTAATTATATAGATAAAAATCATAGAAGATCGAGAAAACAAAACCGAAATTCATTGTACTCGAAATTCGAGAACTTATGTATAGAAAATTAGTGCTATAGAATATAGAGTCAACAAAGTACAATCCAGTAGCTGTCAAAAGCTTCCAGCCAAACTGTAGCTACGTTTCAGGTCAAATTATATGTATAAAATATTTAATAACAATGTATTCAACAAACTACGGCGTACAATAAGCCTTTGTTTTAAAATTTGATTACCTCAAAAATGTGTATAGTAGAATTACGTCCTGGCTGAATATTTTTAATATAATTGTTCGAAGATAGACAGTTTAAACACACAACTGAAATTCATATATAAGTAGAAGTTCATTAATTCTTCCAAGTAATCCATAATTTTTCGTACAAACGATATGAGTTCACTTTCAAATAAATATCTCTTATTAACTCAATCAGATGCATTTAATCCTGATTAAAATTTCGTTCCAATAAATGTATTACCATCGAATGTATTGTTTTTGAAATAATAAATCGAAGTAAAAATTCGAAATATTTCTCTATTTACAATTTTCGGAGCTTGAAATATAAATATTATTCCCATAAATATTATTAATAATATAAAATTTATTAAATGTAAAATATTACTTACAATAATATTATGTAAATATTAAATAACATATAATATTGAAAGTTATATCACCGGCAATGATGTAACAACGGGTTCCATATTCCTCTGCCGATACCGATATCGCTTAAAATTTCCCGAACTATGACTAATAGAAATACCCAGTCTAAATCGAGCAAACGCTAATGCGCGGAACACGTTGACGAGGAAAACAAGAAATCACGTTACGGACGAGGAAGAGCCGATAAATAGCTACGCGTATGCGCGCAATCAGCGACTGGCTGCCGCTTCCGGTTTCCCGTGTCTCCGTGGCTGGTACTTTTAGAACATCCGATAAACAATCCCTATAATAGAGACGACGAGACGACGGCGTCGCGCCAGATAGACACGATAGGCTTTTGATCCTCTAATGGTATGCTGATGGAGTGACGCGCTCTGCTAACTCCGACCGATTGCATCTCGTTCATCGAATCTCTTTCCCCTTGTGCACGCGCGCACATTCGTTTGACCTGGCTAATGGCACGTGGCACACGCCAACCTCGGAACATAACTTTTCATGCAACGAATCGCCAAGAGTTTGTTGGAATTTTCAGATGTTTACGACGTTGTAGAGCCTAATGTCTTCGTTTTACGAGGAGACAGAGAGCACTGAATGTTTGGATGACCCGGGCGAAAAACGCGATCTGGTTTTTGTAAAATCGCGCTGCACGCCAGATTTTATAGACGCTGCGAGCCGATGCGCGAAAAAGTTAGGGGGATTATTCTGTCTGTAGCGATGAATATTAAAACAGAGACGGTGTTAATAGGCTCCTGGAGAAGAATCTAAATTGTAAGAATATTCTTCAAATAAAATAAGAAGTGAAAAAAAAAGTGACAAAATAAAGAGAATTTTGCACATCAACTAATTGACCACTATTTGTAATGGAGGAAATTCTACCTATTTTTTACATGTAGCATATGTATGTACTCAAGTAAACTCGTTGTTGAAGGTGTTAAAATGTTCTCGAAGAAGAAATAAATTACAGGAACACACATTTGGTGAATAAAAACGTTATAAAAAGAAATAAAAGATTATTGGTAGAAGAAAAATTGGCTTCCACTAATTATAAATTTTTATTCATTCTTATTTCTACCGTTTAACTTTCTCCTTTTTCGATACTTAAAAATCCATATGTCATATTTCGATCAGCTAAACGTCAGTTCGTTTACATATTGCCCAACGCTGTTTCATTCCTCACCCACCACGAACCATTCAAAACGTGCTCGAATGCTATTCATCGTGACAGCTTCACAATCGTATGAATTTATGAAGTTCCGAAACTTTCAACTCGTAAAACAAACGTCACCCACAAAGTCCTCGTTGTTAGTCGTTTGGTTAAATAATTCAAAAACAAGTAAACTCGTACGAGACTACTTTGAATTTAGTTATGCGGTCACGACACTTTGTGACGCTTGCGTCATCTCTGTATTTAAACAGTTTCTCTCTCTAAAGGAAAAAGAAGTGGTTTGCATCGACGAAGAGAAATTTAACAATGCGATAATCAAAATGTCCGCGGCCGCTTCCGGGCTTTTACCGTTCGCGGTTGAACCGCGTTATTTTTGGATACGACAGATAAAACTCTTCTTAAACGCATTTATACCGAGAGACGATGGAAGTAAAAAAGACAAGCCAAGGGTGCCGTTAAAAGTTCCCCCAGGAGAGAAGAGATCCGAAAGGTCGTCGCTTTGATGGCTTGGGGAACGAGTTATATCTTTGGAGGCGAAAGAGAACGTTCTCGGAGAAGACGGGGATGGAATTCTTGGAAGTTCATTGAATTCTACTTCGGTACTCCTAATTGACGATCGAGTTTCTGCTTGGATTTCTTCCTCTTTGATGGACGTTTACTAGATTTTCGAAACTTTTGTAGTATAAACCATCTTCTTTCAGAAAAATATTACATAATCTGATGCAGAAAGGGTTATTTAACTTCAATGTGAAATTATCTTTCTGCTTGGATTTATTCCTCTTTGGTGGATTGAACTTAAATTTAACTTATTTTACTTATAATTAACTTGAATTTACTGGATTTTCGAAGCTTTTATAGTATACATTATTTTGATTTATAAATTTATTATTATTATTATATTATATAATTTATTATTATTATTTATAAATTATTAATGTGACGTAGAAATATTGTTATTTAACACAAATGTATAATGATCTCTCGTGTTGGGATTTCCTGTTTGTTGAAGCATTGAGCGTTCACCCGATTTATAACTTGCAAAAGTTTTTGTACTCGAAAATTATCTCGTTTCGGAAAAATATTGTTATTTAATACGACGTAGAAATTATGTTGCGAAAAATATTATTTGATTTGATGCACAGATATGTATCTTTATTTAGCCTGATGTAAAATAATTTAACGTTTAGAAGATAATAGGAAACCCGAGAAGCTTCCTTTCATGCTATAAAATCAATTGTATAAATTTGAATCAGCAGTAAACACATTAGTAGCTATAAGTTTCACGAGTTCATTTACTTTTAACATGACTCAATTGGATGAATTAAGTGTAAACCATTTTCATTAATTCCTTTAATTGCTTGTTAATTCAATTTAATTAATTCAATTTCCACTACGTTATTCCACTACTGTTAATCATCAAATCACCCCAACCATCCTTTCTACACCTCTTCGGATATTTCTCCATCGTCATATATTTTTTGTAGTATTTTCTTTATTTTTCTTGTCATTTATTCCAATATCAATTAGTTCCATCTGCGAGAATTTTTAGTAAATTTGATAATACTATGTCGTATTACGAAAAGTAACTTGTATTACTGATTCTTTATTGGATCGAAAAAAATGTGAACCTCCATAAAATACAAAGTGAGATATAAAACAGAACAGTAAAGAAAATAGAAACATTTGCGACGAGAGGAACTATCAATTTCAAATAAAATACTCGCAACGTTAGCAAATGTTTTAAAGAATTTAGAGCACTAAATTTTATTTACAGTGCAACTCGACGAAGCACTTATTGTTTCATAGAATTCTTCCGTTCAAAGAGCTCTCGCTGAAAGGTATAAAAGTCGAAACTGGCGCAAAATGAAAGCTTTTTGGACGCCATCAAAAAGCTACGAGATACTGGAACGTGTGCACGAAGCACGCGTGAAAAGTAAACGCCGCGAATATTGGAGAAGCAAGTGTAATTCGCCTGGTGCGAGTTTAAAAAAAGCAGGCATTCGCTTTTGCCTGGTAGCAATTGAGGAAACTGAAAGTCTCGGTCGCGAGTCGAGTGGAGAGTGTTTGGAAAAAAAAAGAAAAAGCCAGACACGTTGGAGACGAGGATTCGTTGACGGGTTACCGAGCTATGATAAGTGAAAGAGCTAGTGTAGGATGATTAAAGGGAACGCACGGGCTGTTCGTGGAAGAAGGTACTTTGTACTCAATTTTTCTCTGACTTAATGACAACACTTCTTCAGTGCTCTTTCCAAAGTCTCGAGTTTTTTTGATAAACGAACAAGTCAGAAATCTGAAAAAATTGAAGGCGAGTTAAGATAGAGGTAATTAACTATTGCAGGTTAAAATAAGACTGTTGAGAGCCTATTTTAATATTTTATCCAAACTGGCTCAAACTTGATAAATCATATATATGCATCTATTAAATAAGATTTGAATACGAAAGAATGTATACTTTGTATCCCGTTCGAACTTCATTCAACCAAAGGATTTATACTTACATGTTACCTTAAATCCTAGAAATTAATCCTTTGCAATTTTATATCGAGTTGGATCTCAATTTATTGTAATTCATTTCGTTCCTCTATATTTAATAGATGATTTTCAATAATTTATAATAATTAGATTTGTTAAAAGTCAGAAAAATAAAATTAGTTTAGGACGGCTAATTATTAGGATTTAAAGTGAGACCAAAATATAGATCAAACACAGATTGTTTTATCCAAGTTCGAATGAAATACAAATTTATTTAAAATGAACAAGATTTCATAATTGTACACACAATATAATCATTCGCTGTTGCAAATAGAAAATCTAGCCACGTTATCTCATCGTTATCCATTTGAATCAACGCTGTCGAGAAGTCGATGGCCCGTGGGCCGTGGGTCGTGTCATTTCCAAGAAGGCATTCAGGACTACGAAAGTGGGTTTGAAGGATCCACCGGCGTACATCGTAAGGGGGATCTTCAAGAACGTTACTGCGCGTGAGTGCACGTAAAGTGGCCTTTAAGAACAACGCTCAAAAGCCTAATATCAGTATACTCGTTAGCCATAAATACGATACGAACGAATACATGTTCTCGGTTCTTTAAACGCCCACATTAACCTCCTTCTACGAAACCAAAAAAAGAAACAAGTGCTTTTACATATGTATTTTAGCAATCTGTATGAATTATCGACTAGCTAATTCATTTCGAATTTCATTTCGAATTTTGTTTGAAATTTTGATAAATTTATTTAACTCTTTATGCTCTGACAGGATTTTCAAGTATCATTACCATTAAAACGTCGTTACGAACTAAAGTCGTTCTTATCGAAGGAAGTTCAATAGCAAAGACTATTTCAGATAGCAAGCGTACTTATGAATTAGAATTCAGACGTTTGACGATGAAATATTGATAATGATTCCGTAGTAACACGTTCCTGAGCTCTGAATGCGTTCTGTTCGTGTCAATTAACGCTTGAAGTTCTATATCGTACTCCTGAGCTATGCAGCTCGTACATTGTTAGACTATTGTATGCTGTAGGTTATTGACAAGTAATAGATCATCTAATACGACGTCTTGACAGGTATCTGTGAACGACAGATTACACCGTATTACCGTAGGCGCGCAGTATATCAATTAATTGCCTCGAGTTTCGTCAAATTATGTTTCAAGGATTATGAATTAGACCTACAAGCTACAAGTATAATCCAAACCTAATACGCGATAAATAATATTCAACGTAATATCCCACTTAATCTCGATATCACTCGTGTATCGCTTTATACGTTTAACGGTTAGAAATCTAAGAATCCAGAATTCGCTTGCTTCAACAATTTTGAAATTTCGAAGAACGAAACCACTAACGAAATTCTCCGTTCGAATCCAGTTCGTATTCGAACAACACAGTTCTGGCAAAAATGAAATTAACCCTTCTCCACGCGAGAGCACGGGTGGAAACAAACGGAAGTAGCAGCGATTGAATCTTGGAAATTTCATAATAGACTCGCAGAAACTCGCTCGGGCGTCGTGAATTCGCAACACTGCAGCATTTGCAACTCCTATTTCGAATGTGCGTCTTTCCACCCCGTTAGTAGCACGCGGTCCAAAGTGGCGCTCGAAATTTCAGTGTTATCAAGCCCGCGAATGCCCGTACAAGTAAAACGTAAGAGTTCTTCTCTTGCGAAGTAACGTCAACAACACTCTAAGAGTATCCACTCTTTTCTCTCTTACGTAATCTAAGCGAGTCTTTCTGTCTGTGTCCTCGCGAGGGTGACTTTCTTCCTTTCGCTCTCTCGTTCTCCCTGTTGGAATTTGAGTGCACTCCACACCACGGAGTTATCCTCCGTCTCACGCAAGGATTTATATGTATTACATGTGCTATACCTGAAGTCGAGAAACGTGTGTGCGAGATGTTTGTTTAGCTTTTTATCTCGGGGTGAAGGAAGCCAACGTGGGAGATTTTGTTATTTTCGTTGATAGATAGAGAGATAGAAGTTGGAGATAGGAAGATAAGAAAGTAGGTGGCCGAAATTTTTAAAAACTACTTACATAATAAAGTGAAACAAAACGAGGGTAGGTGAAATTTAAAGACTATTTTCGGAGTTTGTCTATTGAATTGTGTAATTTATAAATTGACGTGGAATGTTGAAATATAAAGGCAGTTCCGCTTTCTATTAATTTAGTAAACCGATAAAAAACGACTCAAAATCAATAAAAATCAAATTAGTTTTTCAAGCGTGCTCTAAATACCTTGTTAATTAATATTCGTAGTAATAAATATTTGCACTTTCGAATATTAAACTTATGTCTTTCTTCTGCTTCCAATAAGTATTAGATATTTATTGCTGCAAACTCTTCAATTTTTAATAGAAATATGTACTTCTAACTCTTCTAATTAATACGTAAGCGAGTTCAGAGTTAAGATCGTGAAATGTGTAACAGTGATAAAAAGACTTTTAGAAAAATTTTTTATTTTATCGTTCCATCATTATAAAAAAATAAAAACCCGTGCAATTTATGAAAATTACTGTTTTTAACAAAAATATTTTAATTGTCTACAAATCCACGCTTGAGTAGAATGGAATAGGATACAAATATATGCACACATATATAAAGATTTATTTTACACTTTAAATATACTATGACAAGTACATAGTGTACCTTAAATATTTTTTATATATTTTAAGTTTACCATAAATGCATACACATCTGCAATCTAATGATATCGAACGTGTCAATAAAAAAAAAATGAAAAAAACCAGAAAACAAATTCACGCACATACATATACCCGTGAAAGCGTTAAGAATCAAAGTTTATAGCTAATATTATCACAATGTTTTACATTATGTTCCATTCCTAATTCCGTGCTTACAGTAAAGTACAACGTTGTATGTACATAAAACTGAGCGAGAAAGGATTAAGAACCTAAGTTTGCAGCTAATATCGCCACGATGCTTTGCATTATATTTCATTGTTAATTCCCTGCTTACAAATATCGGAAAACTATTCAGTATTAAGACCCAACGACAAATATTTCATTCCCTTTGGACGTTATTTTCCAGCCTGTATGTTAATAGGAAAACACCCGTGTCCCGTTTCTCACGCGAACGATTCCCTTGTAATTTTTCCGGGCTTAAAAAGCTTCCGGGAGATCTGCTCCTTCTCCAGTTTTTCAAGGAACGCCATTCTTCCAGGAACGTCCTTTGGAATCTTCCTCTTGGAAGGTCCCCGCGGCTCTTTATCGTACGAAGAAGAAAATATAAGAGAGTAGATGTATCGTCTGATCCTGTTACAATAGAACTACTGCCATGTTTTTTTTCGAGCTTTCTGTCTCCACGTTGTCGTAGTTGTAACGCGGTTCGTCCTTTAACGAATAAAATTTTGCAACTGCAGCACAGCGTTGGAGTTTGTTCAGACGCAGGAGTTTAAGCTCCGTGGGTTTTGCCGAAGGGATTATGGCCGGCAGGTTGTTGAAATAATTTTAGCTGCAGTAGATAACGCCTGTTTCCTTGTTGGAGTATTGTAATTGTTTTGCTAGCGTTGCGTGTTTTATGTGGATAGAAATCTGGTGCTACGTTGTGTTGTAAAGTGAATATGGGTTAGAAAGATTAGAAATATCTCCGTTGAAAAGGCACAAATTACACAGTACCTTTCTGTGATTTTTACAACGTACGATGAAGTGTAACTACGTTTTCATGTAATAAATAGATTAGATACGTTTATGCATTTATGGAAACGTTTAATGTAAAGGAGTGAAAAGCCTGTATAATATTCAAAAATATATAGAAAGTATTTAGTACAAGCAAAGTTAAATAACTTTAAAATGAACATGATGAATAGCGCAAAAACTAATTCGAGTCCCATTAAATAATGTCATTACATTCGTGCATGTTTTCAACACATGTTATCAATATATACCATATATCGGTCAAATCTATCGTATATCAGAGACGTAGTCACGATCGCATATCAATAAACGAAAACGCGAAACAAGAACGCAACAAAGGCTCTTTCGAAGTTACTTTTCACTCGAATGTCATATCCCCTTCTAAAAAATTAAAAAATAAAAAAACCAGGAACTTCACGCCTCGGTCGATGATTTTCCAGCAGCATTGAGCGTGGTATCGTCGCCAGCTCGTCAATTCGAACGAGTAAAATTTTCATTTGCATCGGTGCACTTCCACCCACCTATCCATTTCCTCCTCCCACATTCCAGCTTTTCCTTTTTCCCTCCTTTTTTTCCTGTTTTATTATTTTTTTTGTTGGTCCGTTCCTGTTTCGAGCGAAACGGACGCAACTCGTTTACGGGCGTCATACGAGTCGCTAGTTCCCATTGCAATTGAAGGGCGGTCAAAGCCACGCACACCGCTATTATTCCATCGCGGCGGAAATTCAATTCGAGATCGTTCTTGACCACTATCGCTCGCCTGGCGAGGAATTACGTAAAACTCAATGAACGCAATTCCGCGTGGTTGCGCGTGTACCCCGTAATATCATGCGAATTTATGCAAGAATCTTCGCGCGCGGAAGAGAGAGAGAGAGAGGGAGGAGGAGGAGGAGGAGAGAAGATTGACCCCGACTACGACGACTTATCGGTCCGTCGAAATCACGGGATTCTACGAGCCAGGATTTCTCTAGTGAATACTATAGTTCAATGGTAGGTTAGCATCTAAATTCACTCGTTGGGAATTTTATTCAACGATCATCGTCGATCAGGGAAATTGTGAAATTTCCGAAGATGCGATTAGAAGATTCTTACTGTACGATAGAGGGTTGTCTCTGAGAATGAAAATTCCTAGGGGACCTGTGATTTTGGATATGTAATGTACTGGTACACGAGAGTGTTTGAACGCTTATTATAGAAAATTTTTATGTATATGTTGCATATATTATACAAAATATTTTTAAATTGGCAGTTTTTGATAAATAGAAAGAATCGTTATCGTGATTTCAAAAACGGTAAATGTATTACGTGATCTACCAAAGTTTGTGGCCTACAACATGTCGAAAGTAGCCAGAACTTATATTCTTGATATCGAGTGAGGTTAGATACTATTGGCGGAAATTCCAGCGAGGAAGAAACGAACGAAAAAAGTTATTGATTCATTGTAGAGGTAGTTGTAGTACACGCATTACATTGGAAATAGATGAAAGGTTATTGAACTTATAGTCGATATGTGTTCCAATACAAGATTCGTTTCCACGTAGATGGACGTAAGAAAAATTCGATTTAGGAGAATTTCAGGCAAATCTGCTTGGAATAAATATTCCGTGAAAAATAAATTTATCGGTTCTGCGGCAGCTGGAAAGCCTGGCAGCTGGTGCTGAATATCCAAAACGTAGTGAGAGATATTAATTTCAGCTTTTCATTCTCACACCGATGTAACTGTAGATGTCTCCGAGAAAAATAAGGATGACTATAAGATCTCGTGGAACCTGTTAAGAATGGATTTATACGGGGCCACCCCATAGACCATCTTACAGCCGATGAAACGTTTGACAATAATCGTCACGCAGCATCTTCTGGCGATAATATCTACCGCCCTTCATCATTCTTACCTGTTCCTCAGGTTCAGCTGAGCGGACGTTCCTGATTAAAGCCAACGATACCGTAACTGTTAATTCTCCGCGAGGACCTCTGCCTCTCGTCGCTCGTCGGAAATAAACGGCGAAACCTTGCTTGACGTCTTTATGCGTCCACGATACGGAATTCCAACGTGTAGGCCGAGAAAATGTGGTGAAAAATTCCAAAATTTTTCAACAGGGTAACGTAGAAGAGCTATAAACTGGATTTTTAATAGAATTAAAGCAGCAAGAATGTTTTAACGCTAGATCAATATTTTTGAACTGTTCACAAGAATGGTAAAGATACATAATAACTCACAAACCAAATAGAAATATGATCCTAATTATATCTCAATTATATATATGATATTATATGGATATGTAATGAATTTTAATATCGAATCTTAAAAATCAAATTTTGACTTACTATCGAAACTCCTATCTAAAATTCAACACTTGGAAATTTCTATTCTATTATATCCGAATTATGTGTATGTACGGTAACATAACAAATTTTAATATCAATTCATGAAAACCAAATTTAGAATTACCATCAAATCAATCACTTATTTATAATCGAACAAGAAATTTTCAACAAGAGTAATCAAACAGCGATCTGACAGGAATGAAGATCCTCTAAACGAACAAGAAACCGCCAATTTCTCATTCCATTTAACACAGAATAGACAATCGATCGAATTCCATAACAAGGATCGTAATTCTCCATGAACCACGCGAAGTTGTAGGAAGTTGCGGGAGGGAGGAGGTGTGGAATAGCTCGTTCGCGTTTCTCAATCGAGCTAAACACGTGGCAATCAGTGTTAATTACATTCACGTGTCAGCAGTGCGACCTCGCGTTGTCAGGCTAATATCGTACGTTCCGGATTACGGCGACATTGTAAGTTACAGGACACGTTTCTGTGGTTACATTTGTGTTCAACTAGGATCCCTTGATGCCGTGAAGAGCGAGCTAAAGTTGCTAAAAGAACAACGATAGAGAGAGGAGGGACGACGATAGAGAGAAAAGGGACAACGATGGCATCTCGAGCGTTCCTGAGGATTATCTCCTCGACGAAGATACCCTCTCGCGTCATGGTTTCTACTCTTGATCTTCAGCTGATTGCCGGACCTCGGAAAAATTAGTCGGATCGCTTGAAACGGTGGCTCTCATCCTCTTACGGAGGATTTGTTCCACTTATTTCGTTCTTAAACCGAGTTTGCTTGTAACGATATACGCCTATTTATGAATCCGACCGGGCAATCTCGTCTTCTTTCGTTTTCCTATTCTATGTTCTCCTTTCTTCAAGGATTATTCAACACCGTTATAGTTTTCCAGCTTCAAAGTCCCAATCTTGCTTATTTGCTTATTTTCAGAAGAATTTTGATATTTTTTATTAAATTTAAGAGATCTTTCAGATAGTGAGTTGGAAACACAATTGGGTTGAAAATGCCCATAAGGACGCTGCAGAGTTAACAACAAAATCTAACGTTATCCTACATCTTATGATTTTATTGTGATCTTCGAATTTTTATGTGTCAACCTTGATCTCGTTACGACATACAAAGAGAACTTTCAATATCTTGGGGATTTATCTTCGATAAAGAAACTATATAAGATTGTTTTGAAAGCTTATTTGTTTGCGAATTTCGATGAATGATCAATGGAGGAACAAGTTTCACGATAGATCAAATTCATGAAAATGTTTGATATCAGATCTGTCAAATATGTTTCCTCGGTAGAAGCTGTAGTTTGAGGAATCTGCTGAAGTTCTTTCTCATATTTTCTCATATCTGTTACAGATAAATGTAACTTTGACGTAAATTCAATGCTCAGAAATATTAGAAGAAACATAAAAGGATACAGATACTATGTTACACAGACTAACAACATTATTTTGGTAACACATTGCATGAGGGATGAAGATGACTCTATTTAATCTAAATATACTTGAACTTTTTAAACATAATCGAATATATTAATGAAATTTCTGTGTTTTCCACTGGTAAATACTTTTATACAAAACAAAGTTGCCTTGCAATCATTCTCTTGCAAGAACAATAAAGAACGTATTTCGATTAATTTAATATTCAGTCAGGTCATTGTGGATTATAATATTTGTTTAAGTTTCATCGCAATATATAAAAGGTAAAAAAACAAATAAATGCATAGAACATAATTTGTATTAAAATATAGATATAAACATCCGAAACATGAAATTAAAACTGAAAATTATTGAGTATACAATATGATAATAAATAGGTAACGTACGATATTCAGGTTATCCAAAATTCCAGCCTGCAGAAAAGCTCATATTCGCTTATTGAAACGCGGAGACAAGCGCAGTATACGCGAAACCAGTTGCTGAATAAATCTCATAATTAGAATTTTATTACATAATTTGGTTGTTCTAGGAATTCGTTTTTACGTTCATGATCCTTATTATCTTCTTGACCTGCATTATGGCTGGGAAATTAACCGGATTGTTTCTAATGACATCGTATATATCCTCTTAAAGGATTTTTGTTTCGTTCCTTTCCCCTTCTCGATTCACGGCGTCTGAATACACGGTGGTGTACGCATGCACGAAGATTACGTTGCATATTCGCGGCGAGGCGAGGGTCAACCTGACTATTTCCTGATTACAGCTTTGTTGAATTTATTATGCGCTCGAATAATGCATCCTATTTGAAGGATCAAGCGTTTATATATCGGATGCGATTGCGACTGCAATGATTCGACGACGAGCAATTAAAGATTTTACGGATCGATTGTGATTTGATAGGACACTCATGAAAATAAAGCAGAATAAGAACATTCGATACATTCACAATAAAATATTTCTGTCCCAGCCTAGCGAAACAATTTAACTTTGTCATCTATCCCCATCGTAGCGAAGATTCTCAACAGCGTTCACAAAGCAACGCGAGCTGTATTCAGACTAACAGCTCGATTCCGTTACAAACATTGGAGAGATCCTGTCAAAGAGTCTTCGGACTTTTTGATTATCCCGCCTCGTATCTCTGACGATCGCAGTACAATCCTTTGAGCCCACATTTATCGCGAATAAGAGCTCCATCGAGTGCCGCGATCGAACAAAATTTATACGAAACACGGTTTCTCGTCGGTGTACGGCAATTTGCTGTAATCGCCGTTGCTGTTACACGCTGGGAATCTTACGGCGAACGACAAATGGTAAACATCGTGTTCGCTTTGTATAATCGCACAAAAGGAAGATTAGAAGTAAATGGAGAAACATTGTGAGACGATGGCAATTAGCTACGAGGAAATTCGTGGAAATTTATCCCGTGGAATATTCATCGGATGGAAAATTTAATACTTCGTTTGTCGGATTTATTGGTGAATTTATTGGATTGCTTTAATTTATTCTCTAATAATTAAATTAAATTAGAGTCTAATTTATTTAACCCTGTTATTCTTGTGTTTACCTTTGTATCCTTACAGACATTTTCTTTCCCAATTTTAAGATACTTTATTCACAAAAAGTAGTAAAACTTAAATCTGTATAAATATTCCAAAGCTATCTATTCAAAGAATAGTAAAATATTCGGTTTAGATCACAAAGAGAAGTTAAGGGATTAAAAGCTAGAGGTATAAACACATATGTAGAAGTAAATGCTAGAATTAAAGTTTTGTAATTTCAAGGAAAAAGAGATTAGATTGGGCAAAAATGAAAGGAAAGGAGAAAGGATTAAATGATTAACCTTGCTATCAAAGAACTACTTTAGTATCCCGTATCACTTTACTGAAGGATTTAGGAAAATCCCGTGATAGAATTGTAACCATAAACCGAGTAGGAAGAATTTTTCTTAGACAAGTTTGACAAGTTTATAAGAATATACAAAAGTACTAATAAAAAGAAGTATTTATAATAGTCCAAAAACGTACGTGTAGTCCAGGAATCCGCTAACCAGAAGTTCATCCACTTATTTGATCGAGTAGTAAATTACTCGAACGAAATTCCCATACGCCAAACACTCCTTTCCGAAAATTCGTAACTGGCTCGTTAAAAATGACAAAAAAACGAAATCTCAAGCAGACGAATGGAATTACCTTCAGCCAAAGTCGCTACGTAAACGGCACGAAAAACGGAGCGCCAAAGGGACAAAAGAGATTCGAGGTACGAGGGAAACAGATACCAAAAGAAGGCCAGAAATCCGGGTTAAAAAAGAGACCAAAATAAACGAGAGCAAGACAAAGAAAGGGGAGAGGAGGCAAAAAGGGCTAGGAAAGACCGGAGAACACAATAGAAAGAGGAAAGAGAAGGACCTCTTTAAAAACCGAGCAGAAATCCGGAGGAGGAAGAGGAAACGCGTTGGACCGCGCGCAAGTTGAAGCGAAGAGGAGAGAGAACGAGAGAGGCCGGTCGTTCGCGCGGAGGATGGGAGATGCAGAGAGCATCAGGAGGAGACAGAAAAATCGAGCAACAAAGAGTAACGCCGGCAGCGCTGAATATTGTATTCGCATTCGCCGGCTGCGTCGTTTTCGTCGTCGCGTCGCCGCCACGTATGAATGCTGCAGCCTCCTCTCTCGTCCGTGAAGTCGGCTAGCGAGTGTGCTCGCAGTCTTATTTGTGCAGCTACACAATATGCAAGTGTGCACACGCGCCTGCAAATACCTATACATTTTTATGGGGGAACGCGGAGATCGGCTTTCGGCGGTGCTATTCGCGTCAGGATTTCGTTGAAACCTTCCATGCAGCTTCTCGCGAAACGATCGCGCTGCTTTCCTATACGATGATCTGGTAACGGTTGGACTTATTTGGCAAAGTAGGATTTGCAAACTACGAGGATCTTACTTTGGATAAGGGGTCTTTAGATCGTGAATTGACGAGGATATAGCATCTTTTTGGTGGATGTATCATTTTAGTAAGAGAGATTGAAGAAGATGGAGCTTTGGGAATTGAAACGTTCTTCTCTGACAATAAATGAGAGAGATTTGATAGTTGGTCTTTCGGTGCCAATTTGTCGTAGAGTATAAAAATCTTTTTTGGAATGGAAGTAAAGATGGAGCTTTGAAAATTTGATAACGATTGATAAATACAATATGGTCGTTGGACTATTCGCTAAAAAATACGACACCTTTCTTCTCAATTGAAGCAATTTTAAGCGAGGAGATTTTAATTTGGAAAGAAGGAATTTGGCAGATCGAAACGTTCCTCCTCGGTAATGATTGATAAAAGATTTAGGATTTTCGTCTCTGGCGATCGTGAAGAAGCGAGCTCCTCACAGAATTCTGTCATAACAAGTTTTCCAAGAGATTTTCCGCTCTGTATGGAGGGCGAGGTGATAAAGGGAAAGTGCCCCCGAAGAGACGGAAAGTGTCGGAAATTGAATGAAACGGGACTCGAAGCGACACGGTAACCCTCATCGACGAAGTCTCTTCAGACGCAATTAGTTCAATCGCGCGTCTCTTCGTAGTTCTATCGATTTTCTCTTTGAGGTTCGGAGTGGCAAAAAGTCGGGAAAATGCCGGGGAAAGGTCAATCGTCGGTCCTCGAAGCTGTAATCTTCCTCTTAGAAAAAAGGAGGCATACGCTGGCCGACAGAGAAGCGACGTTTCACCTTTGCGTCGAGGAGCGATTCGAATTAAACGAAAGGAATAAGACGGCATGGCGAACGAACCGAAAGGGGAGCGGAATGGAAGCGAAAAAAGAAGAAAAGACGCGTGGAAGGTCCGAAATGGGGTGGCACAAGGGGATCCCCGGATCAGTAATTAATTGCACCGTTGGTATCAAGATAATAGTTACTAATTAACTCTACCGAGGCCATCGTTGGCTCGATCGATTCGAGCTCTTACCTCGCATCTTCCACCGTAGAAAGGAAAGAGCAGAGCCGTGGTCGCGAAACCGAGATGCTTTTCTGTACGTATCACCATCACTATAGAAATTATGCAGCTGTATGCGCAATCGATAGTAATTTTTCTCCAGGCATTGCCAGATGTCGATACAGATACCCCGGAAGAAATGAATAACTTAGCGTCCTCTCCGGAAACCGAATTTCTCAAACTGCAGCTTCCCTCCTATTTCCATTGTAATTCACTTCTCGAGGCTAAATACCCGAGGATGAATTTAATCAAGACGAATCTTCCTCGTTCTGTCGTAATTGAATCAACGGACACCGCTGAATGAGAAACTTTAGGAATTTATCCTCGACGGTTTAATAAATCAGAACGAACGTTATCTTTATCACTAAGTTCTCCTCGCAGGATAATTTACTAGCTAATAGTATATTAGCAAACCGACGTGTAACTTCCGTCGCAGAGATCGTTTACGATTCTATTATTTCCAGATTTGCTCTGTAATTTGCAAAATTTATTTGTAGAAGTTTATGTATTTCCTCGTATCTACGATAAAACCATGCAACCCCATTGCCAAAGACTCTGAGTTTAAAAGAAGTTTTCTTTTATTTATTTCAATCAATAATATGTAGCGTAAAATGCGATAAACACATACGTACTTCAAACTCTTATTTCTCTCTCATTTTCAAAACCTCATAACTTTTTACTTCGAAAGTTCGACAAGCATATTAATCTATAACTAGCTTGCGACTTATCAAGTTTCAAATCTCATTAACAGAATTACTTCAATCCTACAAAAAAGAGATCCGAGCGATTCTATGCGTTAAACACTTGCCAACCAATCTAATGGTCAATCATGATTAATTATTCCCACTGCCGGCAACATCTGTTATCCAAAACGCGAGCGCCAACGAAATAATTATCATGGCCAATTAATCTACGCTGAGTTCCATCGGGAATTCCACGCGGTAAAACGCACTCACGCGGTTCGTCCGAGCTTCCTCGAAGCAAGTTCTCTCTCACTACGAAGACGTTGAAATTCCACTGGGAGGCATCACGGTTCTCTTCCTTTAAAATCGACGATAACGGCCACGGGGGGGACGTTTGTTCCCCAGACCTTCTCCCTCACCCCCCTTTTAAGAGTGGCGCGCCTTTAAAGCTTGGAATCGCAGGAAAACGACAGGAACGGGGACTTACCTGAAACAGATAAAAAGGTATACGTTAGAGGGCGACGGTTTTTAATTGGGACGACGTCATTTATTGCGAGCCAGCCGCCGCTGCCGTCACCGACGACGACGACGACGACGACTACGACGACTACGACAACGACCGGCTCCAGAGATTCCATGGTGGCTCTTTTGTGGACCATTAAAAGGGCTGAGAGAGAGCCTTTTAGAAAGGCCTGGCCGCAATAAATGACGGATGCCCCGATCTCGCACAATGCACCAACCGCACGAATTCAGACGGCACCGCGACACGCCGGAAGTGGACACTTTTTCCCTGCTTCCGACCGCCCCGTTTTGTTCGAACGAGATGGTGGTTTTACTCTAGCTCGTGGATTTTTCAACGCGGAAATTGGAGATTGAGGTTATTAACCCGTTCATAATGAAACGAGGAGAAATTAAAAACGGGTGATATAGAGAGTAATTGTTTATTTGGATTACCGACGCGTTCAGTGTAATAAAGTGGCGGAAGATTTGAAACTCGTTATATTAAAAACAAATACATTTAACGTTTAGTTAATTAATAGCTTATAGAATGTACCACGTCAAGCGTGCGAACAGTTAATACTTACTATATATATAATTATTACGCGTATGTATTACGTAAATGTTACATTAGCAATTACGTATAATGACATCGGAAGAATAAAATTTCGAATATTATAATATCTCCGACAGTATACTGAAGTCTCTTTGAGGACATTATAGAGGGATTAGTTCAATCGTAGTGTTGATTCAATATTAAATGTTTGCAAATGTGATGATCAATCACAGTAGCTATATAAAAATAATAACAAACCAAGAGAGCTTGAATAGTTTATTCTGCTAATTATTTCTTTGCATAAATAAACTAAGAAGCTTCAAATAAAAATTATTGTGTTTTGCTGGGTAAATGTTAAAAGAGTTAATAAAAATACACTGTGCTCACGAAGGCGGGTTTCTACTAGTAAAACAGGCTCCCTAATCCGCTTGATCGGTCGTACCGATTTAAGCCGACTCTTTGAACCATGGAACGTGATTGAAACAATATTTTTTCGGTGTGCGATTCGCGACGGCCAGACTGTCATGATACGGTTTTAAAGTCAGCCGGGAAAGAAAATATTGATCATCGTTCCACAAATTAAAGAGGATACAGAGTGTGGAGAAATAATCGGCAGAACGGCAAAAAAATGATCAAGCGAAACGTGCCTCAAAAAGAGTAGCATGATGGTGCGGTTTTTCGAATGGATTTAAATTAATCGAACAAAAAAGAAAGAAGAGAAGGGGAAAGCTCTTTCGAGCATGTAGCGTGTGTTCGTCCAAATTGCCACATAACAGCGCATGGGGAGAGAAAGAATGATAAATCTTGATTGTACAAGCAGTGAAAGAAATCGAGCTACTGTCGTTAATTCAAGCAAAACGGTGAGCGCGTGCCTCACGTTTTCATGAGCGTTTCGTAAGCGAAGAGACCGGTCCTATCGATCGCAGTGATCTACGAGAGTATCTCGATCGTAGTTATAAAATCGTGGTGTTGACAGCGAATTACGTAATTGAGAATGAATGATGAAGATAATGATGGTTCATAAAATAAGATAAAAGACGGTTCAAAAAATTTGGGACGGATCGATGAATCGTTTATTTGATTCTTAAAAAAAATTGGACGAAATTTTATTTTAGTTAGTGGAATGGTTATTTTTATATTGTGATATGCATTATATGTCGCTGATACTCATTTTCGCAGACAATTTAGCTGATGGCTATTGATAGCAGAGACTGGAAGAATATGTTCTGTGTTCTCCACGTGAAAAACAGAAAGTACGTAAGTTCAACAAAGATTCAAAAAATATAGTGTCTCTTCAAGTCCATTTGTGTATTTTCGCCGAGCATTAGATTCGTGGCGATTCGATGGACAAAAAAAGAGATTCATACGAATGACAGAAAACGAGTGAAGGCAAATGGTCAGAAACATGTCCGGGGCTAAAACGTAGGATAAAGTCGTACGTGGAGGGTAAACGTCGACGGCGATGCGCTAAAAGCGGCTGTAAGTGCTCCACGGAAATTCATCGTTCCAGCATAAGGGACCGGTAACTCGATGGTCGTGTCGCTGTGAATGATGTAATGGCGATGATAAAATTCGTTTTCACTCTTCACCGGCGACACTGGTGAGTCGATGGAACCAATGGTCACGAGTCCTGTTTACTTAGTGCTCTCTTGTCACGTTGCCGACGCAAATTTCCAAGAGATAAGGAAACAAATTTCACTGTAATCCTACTTTTAGCATCTCCTAACTTCTCTCATATATTTTCCTTTCTACAGAAATAAATCTATTTTCCGAGAAAATTGGAATGAAATAAGGAATGGGAAGATTAACCTTCTATACTGTTCCCATTAAAAACATTTTCCAAAAACGTTTTTATATTTCCACAGGGGAAAACTTCAATTTCTTAAGGATACAAATAATAATTGTTCTTTAATTTTCGTTATACTTTTCTCTACAAAGATTTATATTTATTATCCGGGAAAATCAATGAAATATCTACGAGATTAAAGATGAAACATCGCTATCTGAATGAAAAATATTTTACGAATATCCTTAAAATTCTGTTTCCATAAATATTTCCAGATTTTCAGTTTGCAGAAAAAATTTCCATTTCTCTAAAAATCAAGCAGGTTAGTTCTTTTCGTGACATCTGAAAACCCATCCGTTAATTTCCTTCATAAATTTTTCGCGTGGAAATAAATTCTGCCTTTTGATAAAATTGCTAAAATAAGAAATCGAGAGATCAAGCTTACACTCTATTTTCAAGGAAAACATCCTAGGAATATTCTTACCGTTTTATTTCTTCACATTCAGAAAGAAAAATTCTCACTTCTAAAAATTATACAACTGACCAATTCTAGTTATAACACCTGCATAAAACAGATCTTCTAACTTTTCACATATTTTTCCACAGAAATAACTTTCCTCTGCCGAAACGTAAGACATTCGACTCTCGATTTTAACAATTAAATATTTTCATTATCAATTCATAAAACACTACCCTAAGAACTTTATTTCCAAATAACTTCAAAGAAAACTTCCAATTAGTCAAATACATGCAACCAACTATATTATAACACCTAATTATCTATCAATAACATCTATGTCTCTACAAAAATAACCGTATTACCTTCTTCCAAATAAAACAAAAACTAAATCTCATAGTCCCAAAATTAAATACTTCCATTAGGAACATTCTACGGACGTTTTCCTCACAAACAAAGATCCCGTTCCTCAAAAGCATAAAATCATCCATTCCTCTTTACAAAACTCGCTTAATCCGTATCGAAACGCATTGTACCTTTGAAAAGTCAAATAAAACAGTTCGAATTCACCCTGTCAACGTCTCTCCGCTAATTACTACTGCGTTTCCGGCGTCGTGCAACATTATTCTCTCGTGCAACGGGATGTTCGTCGTGATTCATCTCGCGAAATATCTGTGGAACCGGTGATCCCAGCCGTCGACAGGGAACGGCGATCTCTCTGGCTTGGTTGCCAAAGGGCAGACTCTCCCGACGTAATTCCGCGTTGCGTAACACACGATCGGGGGCACGGCCGTGCGAGAGCGCGCCGCGCTGTCTGCACCGACGAGACTGCAAGGCGGCACCGCGATGCACTTGTTGCAACAATATGCCGAGGCTTATCCACCGCCGGCTAAGTGCATCCAGTGATTCATACTGGCCGCCTGTGCAATACCAGCCGTGTGTACGCGCCTATCCATGCGACTGCGTGTGTGTATTGTTTGCATGTACATACAGTTACGCGCGTTCGCTTTTTTATGCGTACGAGTTACGCGCGCGAATCAGCATCTGGTTGAGCCGGCGGCAGATCGTGAGGATGTTTTAATGTTTCTTCGAACGGTATACGAGGAATGAGAATAAAAGGCTGTGGATGGAAGACGCAAGAAGAGCTAGGGACAACGAAGTGTGTGCGAAGAGGGTGGTTTATAGGTAGAAGATTGATGGAATCGTGAGACGGTTGTATGACTATTTTGAGGATTGTATGGAGCTTCTTTGGTAATTGGGAAGATCGGTTTGTGGTGTGGTTGGGGAGCTTGAAATAGATTTTGCCTGGAGCGGATGAGAGATCGTTGAAATATATTTGTGGGAATTAACCCGTGTGTGACCAGTCTCTGGTTGTCATGGGGTGACATAATGCACATACTGTACACACATACATTGCACGGTTAACATGATTCACTGGTGTCTAATTTACATCGTAAAATGACAAATGGCAAAAGAATTAGCAAATATGAGATTATAACATTGGATTACGTGTTCATTGTTCGAATGTATATTACAAATGTATAAAATGTGTTTCTGGAGTTACAGTTAATTTCCCTCGAGCTATTTTCTACGATAATTCGCATTATTGTTTGTTCATAGTACAATCACTCATCCAATTGATTTATAAAAGAAAGAAATTAGTATTTGCAAAACGATTTTCAAAGTTTTGTTGATTATGTAAACGGTTAAAAATAGAATGAGATATAAAATGCTCAAATGATTCCTTCCAATTAATTTGTTTTCCTCAAGCAAGAAAGTATACTACAGAATATTTTCCGCTTAAAGACCTACGAATTCTATCATAAATTATATAAATCAATAATATATTCCCATTTGAAAGCAATTCTCGCTAGTTATATACGTTTACAACACGCTATGTAATCTTCTAGACCGGAATTATCGTAATTAACTAGAACTAAAATCCTCTTTTCGTTAACGTTGCTTAGTAGATACATAGTAAATACACACGAAATGCGTGTAACGATTTGCAGACAAACTCGTTGTAAAATCAGATTCCGTAACGACGGCGTCAACGTCGTCTGTCTTACGCACGATCTTCATCTATCATTCATCTTCCCTTCGTTGACGAGATTCCAAATGCAACTCGAAATGTGCGCAAATAGTTGCGACGACGTTGCAGGTTGCCAACGCAGGCTACCGTTGTATCAGCGAATGCAGCGATTATGTGCACTGAGGTGTTTATGGGAGCAGTGAACTCCTCGGGAAATCCCGGTAATCCTTTTCTCTATTCCTTGTCGTCATTCAACGACTACTTACTTACGTTTCCGTTCTTGCTCGCTGTCAGAGACACGCGCGACTATATACGTGAATTGATCTGCCTCTGCATTGTCAACCTGAGCGTAACCTTACGATAGCGCTCTTCCTTGTTCCACGAATTTTTCCATGTTTTTCCTGACGCAGACTGTTTGTCTTTTTCCTCAGAAACTTACTTTTTTCTATATTTTCACGGTATAGTTTCGTTTATTGTTTAATTTCATCGATTATGCTTTTGTACTGTAGAAAGTTGTTCTTGTTATATGGTGTTATTTAGTATTAATAATACTATATATATTATATAGTATTATTGATATAATATTATTATTTATATTACTATAGATTTATAGTGAGAGTGAAATAATTTTATCATTGAAAAATTACTGGATAAATGTTTAAATTACCAAATTATTCAAACTTTTAAACATCCGAATTTAATATTCAAATATGCAAGTTTTCGGAAACTTAAATATTTCCAAACATTTAAACATATTTCCAGATATTGAGATGTTTAAGTACTCAGATTTTTAAATGTTTAAATCCTTATTTTTCGAATTTTCAAATTGCGAAATGTTTGAATCTATGAGTTTCAGAATATTGATTTTCCAATTTTTTTTTTATTTGTGTCATCGCCACACTAGCAGTGGAAAACACCAATTTAAAATTCTAAAATTTCTAAAATTTTAGAAATAAAATTAATTCTCTGAATTAACAATGATTCATAAACACAGTAAATTCTCTTATCAAACTGAAAAGAATTCAACGTACCATTCGCCATTCACAACGAAGGACCTGTCTATTGATTTCACATTTGACCCTTTTATCCACATTTGCCATAGCTCAAATTTTATCTACATGTGTCTACAGTCCATTCTTTCCACCGATTGATCATTTTACCCAGGCACTTGCATTTCGTGGTTACTTCTTCCCTGGTTCTAGCTGGACTGGTTTCCTTGTTGAATTCTCAGTTCTGATCCGGTGAGTTCTTGCTTCCTACGCGCGACCACATGAAGACGTTCTATTCAGGGAACTCCTGTCGCAGCAAAACTTCCCCTCGTGAATCTAGGTTTATGGGTACAACGCTGCCGCCAGATATTTCCGAAAGAGAATATATCGATCGATGGGAAAAACCGTGTTTTGTACCTCTACGGCCGTGCCACGTTATAAATATTCCCAGCTATCAGCGATTCGGATTCGGTTGACTTTTGTTAACTGTCAGCCTGTTTCACTTCGAATAATGTATTTTGATAAGTTTCTCGACAACTTCGTGGAAAGGTAATAAAGTAGTTTGGTCGAAAGATCGATCATTTTTTATTTAAGATAAAATTGCATTGAAGTTTCCGCAGTTTGTCCGCTTTAAAGTCGATAGATACATATTGATAACCATTGTTTTACTAAAATCATGAATGATGCACCACGCTGTAGGTTTTGTTTCATGCATGTGCCAAAGTATTTGATGACACGATATTGATAGAGTGGTACGTGGCTAATTAATTCAGCACATCTAGACAAATTAATTGTTCGGGTAAAGTTGTATGATTAAAATATCTCAATTTGCATGCTCAATTGGTATTTGCACCGGTTCGTAAAATTTTAGGAGAATTTGAACAAATTAAAAGATTTTTAATATCTTTAGAAAATCATCAGACACAAAATTGAAACAATAAATTCACGTGTCTGAATAACAATCTTATCATATTTTTCTCAAATCTATGACATTATTTAACGATAAAGAAGTAAAAGCGTACAACTGTGTAAAAAATAATAAAAGATGCGATATAGTTAACCAGAAATACTATGTACATATATAGAATGTAGATCCATAGAGTAATTTGGGCAAACGTACCAACCCTTTTCCTGTCTACTTATTTTACTTATATATATACATACGCATACACGAATTGTATCTCTTCATCTACGTTATGCTTTCTCTATTCTCTCAACTGTACCTCTTCGTCAACTCACGGGCCGATTTTTTATAATTCTTCTGACAAAGTGTATTTCTTTAGTCCACGATTTTCGCGAATCCGCTCGTGCACGATTATGCTCTTCTATCAGACGATTTCCTTGGTGGGAAAGATGTCAGGCACGCAGGTACGCCAAGGAATTCCATCGAAAGGTATCCTTCGCATTGCAAAATTCCTGCGTGCATCGAAATCTAGACGCGTGCAGCGAAATGTCGATTTATAAGAGGAAAACCCACGGCGGTAAATTTTTCGTAAGAGAAAGAGAGTAAGTTGTTTCTACAACTTTTTTCTTTTTTTTTTTTTTCTTCTTCACCAGGGAATAAGATATTCGACCGAGGTGAAGTCTATTACGAGAGAAACACGTAAGCAAGCACGGCTATATTTTCACGTAGGCTCTGAGACCGAAATACCATCGAGGGATATAAATTATATCTGTTAGAGATACACGCGTTACGCGGTTAAGGAATAGTTGAAATGTGCCGGCGCGGTTTCTTAAGTCGTCGACGTTAATTTACGCGTGCAAGTCGTTGGAACGTGGAAATGTTTCGGTGGAACTTTCACCGACAGTTTAATGTTGTGAAAGAGATATTTACTTTATCTCGTGTATTTGCTTAATTCATAGGCGTACATTTATACTTGTTCTACGTGCATGCATACCGAACTGAGAAGTGAGCTTCAATTAGGTTGCTTTGGCTCTACCATCGTCCTATTGACTTGCCAGTATTTAATCGTTTAATCTAAAACCAAAAGATACATAGACGGAAGTTTGACGAGACTATGGTTCATTCCGATTATTCAATGTTTACGAAGCCTTATTAAATTATATGTAGAATGATTCATATGGCCCATCATATTTCACATTCTAATTTTCGACTTTTCATTTTTCATCGCGGAATATATATACGTCGGAGATGAGGGGACATCGGGGCCTTTCTTTTGGAATTTTTGGGAAGATCCCCAATACTTTAGTCTAGAATATTTATTATAGCTGTACTTAAATGATAAAACTTAGAAATAGTTGTTATGATTCAATCCTATTATGTTTGCCCGAGATTTGTGACGGTGGGCTCGGGCTCGAGGTGACACAACTGGTCGCCGAACGTAGCCACGGTCATGGGATGAACGATTTTACCTAACAGAGAAGTGCCAATATTGTGGAACACACGTTCTATTAACAATCAAACCCTGGGCAGGAGCAATGTCAGCTCTACGCGGTCTGCATAGCGACGGCGGCTGGAATTTTGTTGATATCCCCGGCCAATATGCAACGAACAAACACGATCGTAAGGAGAGGAAAATTTCCATCAGTCTTTTATTCTTGCGATCACCTTGGAGAGTTTGCACATCGTCTTTACGTGTATTATTATACCGAGCGTCACAGCAAACGTTACTTTGTGCTTTAAAATACATTCTACGTTTAACAAAGAGTTACCCCGTTGACCGTGATTTCGTTATTGAACCTAAGAACATTATCACTAATATCTCGAGTGTTTAATCACCACGGTTATTTGTGGTGATTAAACAACCCATTTCTTAAAGTGTCGCTAAATAACAAAATAATCATATCGCCTATCATATTCACCACTGTTTCTTTTCTAAAATATACAACGAGATGGGAAGCTTATAGAACGATGGCTTGCTGGGATGATTATATAGCACATAAATCTTGTGAAATCATAGAACAACCAAATAATGCATCATATCTTCACTTTCACTTTACCAAAATAAACAAAATGCTTCTGAAAATTATAATTCGCTTAGTTTTTCAAAAATCATATAATATTATATACTATTATACATTCATCTTTTCCAAAGCTACCTCAACTGCATAAAAATTTATCTTTATTTTGTTAAATCCCTCGCAAAGATTAAAAACTTTCCCGATATTATGATTGGTTTCGAGTTTCCAATTTCTAAACTGTAGCTCATCATATCCACACCTACTTTCCTCCAAAACAAGCGAAACGTTAAAAGAACTTACGAAATACTGGACCAAAATGATCAAATTAGCTGGCGCGTGAATTTCTCGAAAGTTTCACTAATCGGGACCCCGTACGATCGGTGACGCGGCGGGACAGTTTCTCCTGCGGAGAACACGAGGAACTTTCGAACGAAGTCTGGGCACGTCGAAAAGTTGGGTCGATCGACGTATGGCTGGTTGACGATTCGACGTTTAATTGATTGTAATTACCGCATACCGAGATAAATAGTTAGTGTTCACCTTGTGCGCGGCTGGCACGGTGAACGTGGCCGGAGGTCGCCGATATCGATTCGTGGCAATCGGAAAACATAATTCGTCGACTAATGAGGCCGACTTGGCTCGTGTTCCATCGAAGGACGATCAGTGAATAGGAAGAGAAGGGCGCAACCGAGTCGTCGTTGCGGTGGTCCGACACAGATTCAATAAAATCGTAAAAATACGGTACAGCCAGCTGTTCAATAAAGGACAATCGATCGATGGCAACGTCCAGGATGATTATTTCGATGACTATTAGTAGAATCGACTCGGGATCAGTATTCGGGAAAGCGACTACCTTTGCGATTCGTTTTCATGCCAACAGTGAAATTGCGCCGCCTTTTAAGGACAAAAACGGACAGAAGCTTCGAATCTTAATACTCGATCTTGCTATTTGTTGCGTGAAATTGAATGCGAAGGTTGTCTTTGGCCGCTGCTTTTATCGTGGAGACAGATACGTACAGGATGTTCCTAAAATGGTAATCTTTGAAGGTTTAAAACTGCGTCACTGAAAGTTGTAATGCGTCGAACAAGATTTAATGAACGGGCTCGTAAACTTCTTTTTCTTGCAAGTATAATGGTTTCTGATATTAATACAAGGACATAATTCGTGGTTTAATAAGAAAATTATATCTTGTATCCATAAAGGTATATAGAATAGGTCGTATTTTATTATGGATAATTGCTGATTACAAGAAACATTAAATATAATTGAAAAGGCATTTTAAGTAACCTTCGTTACTCTACCCGTACACAGAGGAATCATCGCTGAATTAAAATTTCAAATAAAGCAGCGAAGTCCACAAATCTAAATTTTAAATCCGCACGTTTCCATCGATCGCAAATTCTGCATGACATTGTTGAATTTTCGGATATCATTTTGAAATCAACCTATATAACACAGTTTTCCAATTATTTTCTAAAGTTATGAATCAGATGTCGATCACGGTTTCCCTATCAGAGTGCCATATATAACGCCAAGATAAATATCCCAAGGGGTAGATTTTTGCCGTGCGTTTTACCTCCGATCATACCTATACGTCTCTAAATCATACCACATCGTTGCCCAGTTCTAAATCATCGTCGATTCGAGCAAACTGAGCAACGCTGTCAGCCAGTTTAATCTGATCTGGTGGCCACCGCGATTTATATTTTAATCAGCGAACTTCGGCCCCGCCCCACACCACACGCCGATTAAATCGCCTGTGCAAATTATTGTCCGACGTATTACCACCTGCTACGTCAACTGACTCCTGGTAAATATTCGATCTGTGCTGCCCATTTGGAGCTCTCTGTTCAGATTCGACGATTTTCATAGACAAATTCGATAGCGACACTTTGGCTGATCTAACGATATAATATGAGATGCGAATGTTTGTTGAATTAACAGTCATGAACATGGAATCCAAATTCATAATGTTACTAGAAACTCAGTGTCTTTCTTTTTTTCGTTTCTACTTTCTCATTATCTATTTTTTTAAGCAAAACTTCTGGGAGCTTAATTATAGGTACGTGAGTTATAATTGGCAAGCTTGCTTTCTTAGGATAACATCTAGGACCTTAAATAATAAAATACACAAAACGTCTTACGAAATTACGTATATATAAAACGAGTTTATAGCAAGAACTATCAAAGATCAGAATATAATTCATGGATATAAAATAGAAAGAAGAAGAAGGTTAGTATAAGTGTATAAATAAAAATCCATACATCACACATGGTTTTTCTTTACTGAAAAATAATTCTCGTACTGGAAAGATTTATTATCCTTGGAATTATTAGAGATATTAAATGTTATAACAATACTTCAGGTATAAACTGGGAAGCATTTTATGACCCAATTAAAACAGGTTACCTCTTATTTAATATTTCGAATTTAATTTCTGTTATTGGAATAACTTTAATAACCATCCAAATATTTCCAATAATTTACACAAGGAGGACGAAATTGTGGCAATAGCAGTAGAAATTGCAACGAAACTTTCTGTCGTAATGTTTTATCGCTGAATGAGAGTGTTTGAATGAAATAGCGAGCGATTATTTAAAAGAATGACGCGATCATCCAGTGCAATGTGATCACAAACGTTAATTGGGCTCTTTTTTCGTGGCTATGAATAAGTATCATGGATTACGTCAAGCGCCATGATATAAATAGTTTCACGGACAAATATAGAATTCTGCATGCCTCGAACGATTCGTACTGAGGTGTGACATCCGTGAAAGCAACGTGAACAGCATCGATGTGAGACTTCGCTTCCTACCGACTTCGTGGTACATCGATAACCAGTAATGAGTTACAGTTAAGTTAACGTAGTTAACTATTTCTCTCTTAGCGCTTAATCGCGATCACTTTCATTTGGATCGCTTGTTACGCTTATATCCTCTCGACACACACGCTGCTTCTCACCAGCTTCGCGAGTGAAACTAGACTCACAAGCAGTTATTAAGAAATGGCCTAATATTTAAGGCTGCACCAAGTAACCAATTCAAAATAATCACCCTATATCGTTCACGATTATCGTTTTACTGAATATTTTATTATTAATTCCAGAAATTTCTCGTTTTTTCAACACAATCGAACCTCAATTCTTCTATCGACGACTCTCGCAATGTACACTTCATATTATCAACAAATTAGAATCCTGCAATTTCTCTCACTATCCCTACACAATCATACCAAGCGATCAACTCAAAATAAACTTACATCATACACAACTACTGTTTCCCCGAATCATGAAATTATTGGTTTAATCAACAAATTATCCAGAAATTCTCAATGTGATCTCGATCTTTCACTCGATCGTCTGCTTTTCCAACCTGCAATACGCATTATCAACAAACTAAAACTTACTGATCGTACATTGTTCTTCAAAATAATCACTTCGTATCATTCGAGAATACAGTTTCACCGAATCCTCGAATCATTAATTCCAAAACTCGATTCTTCTATCATCTACGATCCATTTGAAGCTATATACACATTTACACTTTTCGATAGCGCAGAGAGTATTATAAGCTTGATAACGAGCCATACCTACTGATCGCAATTGAGCGTGAAGTCGTGCGGCGGACGGTTTCTCGTCTTATCTCGCGGTTTGCACGGTGTCTCTACGAGCGAAAATGGCACGGCGAGAAAAGAACGGAAAATAATAAGAGGAAGTTTTGCAATAAATCGAACAACGGTTCCGCCTGGACCGGAAGCGGATCGCGCTCGAAGGAACTCGTGAAAATAAATTTCTAGTCCGGCGGCGATCGAGGTGAACATCGAACGGGCAACCGGTGAATTTCAGCGGGAGGCGACGTGTCCGGGCCTAGATTTACTGCTTGCCTTCCAGGAAAATAATCGACATTATCGATGCGCATTGCCCCGGTTCGGCGTGGCTGGCAACGTGTTTCGTGTCATCGTTGGCCCGATGGTGAAAATCCGCGGCTCCCAGTTCCGATGGAGAAATAAACGATTCGTTACTAGATAGCAGAGAACGCGAAGATGCTAAATTTGTCCACGATCTATAAATTCCTCTCTCCGTTCTTGGATCTGCGAGATACCATCGTCTAGAAGCGATATGTACGATCGTTTTGACCAGCTTAGTTATGTTAGTTGAATACGTATGAAGAGATTTTTGGTGGTGTAAAATCCTAGTAAAGAAATGATACTTTATAATTTAAATATTTTTCTGGTTGAAAGTTTCTATGTGTTCAGTTATATGTATCATATAACCTGGAGTGAGATATTTTTGGTGATTTATAGAATTTCAGTTAGAAGAAGATACTTGATATTTGTATTGTATTGTGAAGGAAAATTGAAATATTTTGTTGGGTGACAAGAATGTATCATATCACCGTATTCTATTACATTTAGTATTTACATTAAGGAAGATTAAAATCATCATTTGTCTTTTTATCTTAAATCTGATAATTAAGTCGTACCGTGATTATAAAATCGTGACATCACATTATATCAAATATAATCCTTGTGTATGGCGATTTATATGCGAAACTGAAGATTCGGGGAAAGACGAACAGTTGGAAGTGCAGGATAAGGTTCTTACGCAGACTCAAGTTATACAATGCAACGAGTAAATTTCAATTACGCTAAAACCATCCATTAATCATCTAACTTCCGTTCTACCGCACGCAGTGGTCGTCATGAAATTCGGAGATAGTAATTAAGTCATCCAAAGGGCGCACAGACCAAGAACACCGACGGGCCGGTGTTCG
The DNA here is from genome assembly GCF_051014615.1 of Bombus vancouverensis nearcticus. Classification (NCBI taxonomy): domain Eukaryota; kingdom Metazoa; phylum Arthropoda; class Insecta; order Hymenoptera; family Apidae; genus Bombus; species Bombus vancouverensis. Next base: position 1,521,337 of record NC_134924.1, read on the forward strand.
TGGCTTTGTACTTCCGGCCGGCTTCTCCTGGCCAGGTCAGTGATAAATGGATCGTGGGCACATCCTCTTCCTTATGGTATTCGGTGAACAAGGAGCGTCAGCAACAGCGGCTGAGCCAAGATATAAGATCCAGCCAACTAGATATGCTCGATTGGTTCTGGCCACGATTGGCCCTCGCGCCTCGTCCCGAAAACGTCCTGTCGAAGACGTCGATTTCAACCAGCGAAGATTTTTAATAAAACATCCCGTGCGTCATCTCCCGCTACTTCGAAACTTTCTTTTCAGTGATATCTTGCCAAGGAAATCGTTCACCTAGGTCGAAACGTGACCATCTCCATTTTTGGAGAAGTTGGAGAAACTTTGTTCGAGGAATTGATTTATGGGAAATTTCTTTAACAAAGAAATGAATTCTAGGAGTTGATATTAGTACCAAATTATGGATGTTTGATGAACTGAAATCTAAATGAAAATTTATTTTGTGTTCTAAACATTATGAATACGTTACTTCGAATATCTTAGACACATTCACGCATTATGTGCACGGAATGTGCACAAAGGAATAAATACCTATAAGTTATTATAAACAGAGTGGATATTATTGATAAATCTGGATCTATTTGGAGTAATTTCAAAAGACCTAACAAATTCCTGAAGAAGAAGAAACTATACAAATCACCAATACTTTTCACCTAAAAGTCAACATCCAATCGATCGCTGCGCGTTAACTCAATGTAACTCTTAAACACCGAAGTTTAATAGAGTTTTAGGAAAACAATGGAAGACACAAAACCCCGACACCCTACCAGAAACTCGAATCTCGTTCCATCAACCTCCCGTCTCGGTCCATGCACTTCGCCTGCTTTCCCTGCGAAACTGGTCCGCGGTGTTCGCGGAACATCCTCTCACTGGAACAGTTGGAACACTTTAGCGCCGATTTCCCGCTAGGTGAAAGGTGTCACCTCTTTTCGCGAGTGTTTGACTTTTCCATTAACGTCAGAACAACGAGAGGACTTTGATGTTTCGCGGTGGTTAATTAGCGTAACTCGCGTTAACCCTACTTGTGTGCTTTATGCCCGAAGAATGCGTGCGCCGTGCGAAAATCCAACGGCGGCGTTTCTGCTAATTAACCGGCGCTCGTGTGCTCGATCTGCGTCGTTCCCGCGCTGATTGAAAAATTCGTATCGCGTTACGCGACGCGCGGAATTTCTGCGAAAGTCGTTAACGTAACGAGCCAGCACGAAATAAAATAGGCGAAAAATCTGCTCCTAGTTGTTTGGTATGCGCTTCCAAAGAGTGGATGGAATTTTTCCGAGATTGAGGGAGTGAGCGAAATCCGCGATGGCTATGGAGCGTAAGCAGGATTTTTTGTTTTTGAGAAATTGAAATGGACGGAGGAATTTTTAACGCTTCGTCTACGACTCGCGAAGTATTTCGTATTTTTAGTTTCAGCATTTCTCTGTAAATGTGGTGATTTCTGTTCGCGAGTTATGTCGAGATTATATGAAAAGAAAGTGTAGAAATTAATTAATTTATTAAGAAATAAATGTATAAATTAATGATTCTGGAGGCAGATTTTAAGAAATTAATAACTAATTTCACAAAAGGAACTTTTTCTGAGAATTACTCGTTTTTAAAGATATCAATTTTGACTATATTCTTTAAAAGGCATATAAGAAATTTAATATTTTCTAAATATTTCTGCTAACACTAACAACTAATTTAGGGCTCAAATACATTCGTACTTTGAATAACAGGAATTATTTCAATGAAATAAGACTTGAATTTTGTTCTAACAAATACCTAGCATCTTACTCCTTTCTTTTTCCGCAACCAAAAATCCACCAGCAGCGACCCAATGTTTCACTCACCCAAAAGAACCGATAATTTATTAAAAATGACACCGAAAATCGTAGGCCTTGAGGCGTTCGTGGCATCCAAACGCTCGTAAAAGGAAGCAGAAGAGAATGGCGGAGGCAGAGGTATTCCGAATATCGACATTTTCGCGGAATCAAGGAGGCGTTCGAAAACCCAAAGCGGATATCATGGCGTTGGGCCAAGATGGAAATTATGGCCTACCTAATCTTTGGGATTTTCAAACCGGGCTGATGAGAGAGCACCCTTTCAGGAACCGTGGAACGACGCCGCGAGCGACGAGCCACGCTCGACGTGCCGACTTGTTATTAACGCTAACATAATCGCACGATCGTACCACGCGAAATCATCACGGCACACACCGTGCGGTCGATAAGTCATGCGCCGGATCGCGTCTCCCTGTGAATATTGTAATTATCGGCTTCGCGGCCGTCAAGAGACTGGCCAATGTAATGAATTTAATCCGCTTGCGATTTTCCACCGAGTTCTCGTTACGCGTCCATCACCGGTAATGCTTTCCTCAAATGGACTGCCTTCGATCGTGTCTTGCTTCGCTGCTCGATTTTATTAGCTTCTTTCCTACCTTTCGACGAGATACTTCTTTATGAGTTTTGGATACAAGTGTGGTGGATAAAGTGAGTATAGAATAGGTGCGATACAATCTTCAAGAAGCGTTTTTTGTTTTTCGAGTTACACATTTTCATAATAGCCAAATGACTTCTATACGTTTGTACCAATACTATGTTTACGGCTGTAGTATAACCATTGCGCTACTATCATTATGTAGAAAGGCAGGTTTAACAGAGTAAAGTAGATACATGAAAATGGACTTCTCAGGCTATAATTTTAATATAATTATATAATTTTATTTAATTAAGAAATTAAATATAATTTCTCTATCTTTACAAGGAGTATAAGCAGCTTCTACTTAATGCAAACAGTAGAGGTACATTCATCGTTAAAATTATATAAACATATCTTGACTTGTACCAAAGCATAAACATTGAAATACATAAGTTGTCATAGAAGAAAAGACATAAATTAATTATATTTGATAAGCAAATAATTCTATAAAAACAATTCTAGTTAAAAATGACCACGACCCTTCAGAATAAATTTTACGATCCCCTTAAGATTCGCCCCCCAAATTTCACCCCTTAAAGTTTAAGGTAATCCAGGGACTGCTTCTCAAATCTATAGAAATTCATCCTTCTATTTCATATAATACATTCGAGTAATCTTTACCTGTCGAAAGTCTCATCGAAATTCCCATCGAAATTCACCGCTGTCGAACCAGCCATCCATAGACATACTTTATCACCGATACGTAAGTAAAGCCGTCACAGAGCGAGTAACAGGCTATCAACTACATTTTCTACGTAGAAAGTTGAACCAGCCCGCTCGATAATTACAGTTGACAGGTAAATAGAGAGGGCGAGTTTTCTTTTTTGGCGCGATTAATTAAGATTAATTAAACGAAACGCAACCGGTGCCCCACGGTATTTGAATCGGTCGTTGGTGGTCGTTAGTCGTCGACGTCGACGTCGACGCCGACGCCGACCTTTCCAGGCAAGAGAGCGTTTGAAAAGGCTTTCGCGGCTCTCTGGCGGTCGCGCGCAACTCCTTTCACCGTAGTTGGTTTAATAAACGTGTAGAAAGTGCCGCGGAAAGGCTGTCATGCACCATCGGCGCGCCAAGTAACACGTTTGGGTTCACGGAAAACGATACGAGCGTAGAGATACAGAGGTGCAACGTTTCGGAACGAGGGGCCTCCATATACATACGCGTCCTTTCTTCCATATTGAATAAATTTCCGACGCGAGGATAATCGAACAAGTCCATCGGGGCAAACCCGATTTCTCACCGCGTGAGAATAAAGTAGTTGCGCGTCCGGATGGTACCGGGATGATCGTGATAAATGGCAATCTCCGTACAAGGTACATATTTCGTTAAATGGCTTTTAGGACCAAGAGCTTACGTATACATATATGTATCGTGGCGAGCCACGATCGAGATAACCGGGCGCAACACGCTTCGAAAGTAGACGATGGGTCAAAGATGGAATATCGATCGTGAGAAATGGAAATTTTGAAAGATCGACGACTTGTGCATGTCGATGAATTTCTGAGATTGGTAGGAGAAAATAAAATTATTACGGCTATATTTCGTATCGAAAGATACGTTTAGTGTCTGATTACTCTATTATACTTATTAATTAAAAATTAATGTATGTCGCAGATAAAAATGGAAGAGAGAAATACATTGATCTATTTCTATTGTGACATTTAGTAGATACTCGTATTTAAGCCGTTAGCAAAAAACATTAATTAACTCTATATATATTGTTAACTATGTTAGTACTACTATGTTAATCAATAGTATTACATGCAATTGAATAAAATACAATTTTTACAACTATTTACTATTTTATTGCATTCAACGGTGTATTGAACCGTAAACGCGCGAGTCTAATTATTCGCTCGCCCTCTATACGCGTGTCCCTATTCTATTGGCCTACTCCGAACATCGAATACCTTCGGTTCCCGGAATACACGGAATACCTGTTATTCGTCGATGATTATCCCGCTCTATGCATCAATGTCATCGCGAGGCCCATTGTCTTGGCGAAGCTGGAATTGCGTTTCTGTAGATATTCATCTTGACCGATCGCAACTCACAATTGCGACGTTATAAACTAATGTCGACTAGGACGTTGGCTACCGGGTTTCAAACGATGTCTGATTGCAAGAAGGATCGAACAGAAAATGAGAATTCATTGCCTGTCGCATCGTCAGAAGAAGAATTCAATTGGAAAGTGGAAGAGTCATTTGTAACAGAGAAAGGGTAATAAACTCTAAGAGAGAATATAATTGAAAGATGTTTGGAAGAAAATCAATTTGTTCGCGTTTAAAGGATTGCATTATATGTAATAAAAAAAAATATGTTTATTAAAAAAGATTTAAGTATATTAATCCTCGTTATTTTATATTTATGATAAGAATTTATGAATGTTGCGATCTTACCTTATGAATTAAAAAAGGAAAGGAAGATGACACGATTACGAAAAGTAAATGGAAAGGTAAATGACCTAGATCGAATCTCGAAAAGAGTTTAATGCGTTTTAAGAGAAAAGAGTTTAAACTTGGAACGCTGGAATCGCCAGATATCTTCGTGATTCCACGCGAAGCTGTGGATACTATTATCATTGCCTTGTCGGAGTTGCGCCCGCCCTACTCTCATAATATTTAGTTAGACATCGGAGCAGGTTACCCTTTATCGTGTAACCCGCAAACTACCGTCTATGATAACGACGGCGAGATAACAGAAGCCGGATTTTCATGAAACGGTCCATTCAAGAGACAAAAATGTTATTCATGGGCATTTATCTCGCATGGAATGAAGTGGCATGATCTTTGAAGCACGTACCGACGGATAAAGCTGTCGACAACCGCAAATTTTACTTAAAAAATATCGTTGTTCAACATTAGTTTAAAATTTGTAAAGATATTTTTTTAAGAACATCCACGTTTCGCTAATTAGGATCAACTTTTTTCTACTTTTTATACTCTACTTTTTACACGTTTCTTTACTCAACAATACTTCAACAGTACTTTCAACAGTACTTTAATATAGCCGTGAGACACCGAGGTGGCGTTTACATTTCATTCTGTTCTCTCACGGTGCAACAGAGCTGTTCGACAAAGAAAAGTCATCAGGCAGTCATCTTATTCACCGAATCTCGCCTCACGCGACTTCCGGTTGTTCTCGACACCAAAGAGCTGGCTTAGAAGGGTCAACGTTTCGCGTCGGTGGAACGAGTCCAAATAAACGAGACGTGTTTTGGGAACGAGCCCACAGAAGGCTTGTTCGACTTTCTACCTACGCTACTATTGTAGACTTTTTGATCTTGTCGCTCGTAGTTCTCGACATTCAAATTTTCTCCAACGTAAATATAATCGAGGCTTTGGAGAACTCGGTCTTTCGATATTTGAAAGTTTAATTTTTTTCAAAATTTCTCTCGCCATGCCTACATTTCCCCGGAAACCTTTACACTTTTCTTCGAAAAATTAAACCTTAGAAAAATGTCAAAACAATAATATTTCTAACGCTTTGATCAATCGATCAGAATTGATTAATTATAATTACAAAGTAAACCTCTAATGAATAAAATGTAACAGTTTATTCCCCATCTATTTATTAACAATATAAAGAACATTTTTAAAAAATAGAAGCAATGTCTTGTTACGAACATATGGAAAAATGGAAAAATGCTGGATTACACAAAAGTTGTCAATTTTTGTGAAATTGTACGAAACGAACTATCTGCAACAAAATTTGCTCGAAAATCACCCAGAAACATCATTGTGTTCGTCTACTGTTTTACGACTTTTCTATCCCCGTATACTGCAACAAAAGAAACGAATCCAGCTCTACGACACGCCCAATCAAAAATAAAAAAAGCAATTAATGAACAAACTGCTACACCCTGCCATCTCATTTACAGGGGAGCTCTAATTAATATCATCTCGGAACACTTGAAACTTCTCAAGGATGGCTGTGGGGAGGAGCAAGCTTTACGAAACGGATCCCCGTCTTAGGACTGCTAATTGACTTATTCCTGACGAAAATCCAGACGGCGTCTGACAGTCGCTTGATTCTACCTCTTCATTGCGAAACGCGCCTCTCTTCCTCGACACAGGCAAAGAGAAAGAGCAAATTTCGTGCGAGAATCGCGGTAAGAAAGAGAGAACGAAGGGGTGACGTTGGACTCCGCAAAAATCGCTCATTAGCGAACGGACTCGAAATTAACCGCGACCTTTTTACCCTCGTGCATCCACTAGCTGTTACCATAGCGGATTTTTACGCTACGTCGAATCCCGTTTTCTTTTCTTCAACAGCATCCTCTTAGACCGCCATTACGGTGTTTATTAACCTCTATCTCGGAAGCAAAATTGTCGGTTCGAGTACGGTTCCGAGGAAAAAAGACTCTATGGGGGTAACACGGTGTTCGTGAACTTGTGAATAGGACATTATGCGTCTTAATTCCTGATATCGAGCCTAGTTTCTTCGATTTTCATAAGGTTTCGGATATCTATCGAATTTCTAAGAATCTACACCGAATGTTTCGATTTGAGTATACTTTTTTTTTATAAAATTAGTGTTGTACATTGTTCGTCATTAGACTATGGATTTTTATTTAGGAGATGCAAGGACACAGAATACAGAGCATATACAATAATGTATAAAATAACCAAAATAGAGTGCTCGTTATAATTTTTAATAGCTAAAACAGATCCCAATTTTAAGATCTATTTACCTGTGTTCACAAACATATAAATTTACACAAACCGCAGTCGATTTGTCACTGTAAATACGAATAGATTTTATATTCCACAAAATAACATATTTTATTTTATTCAAAGTTTCAATTACAACAAGCTAAAGGTACAAACGTTATCAGCCTTTACTGTATCTCTATCATCCCATCGAACTGTGACAAGATTCGAAAGCTACGTCGAGCGAAATGGTGGTCACCCACATGGTTAGCAATGGTCAGCAATGAACGCATGTCGGAGACACCGATCAGAATATCGAAAACGGCCATCGAACGCCCGTCTGTTCGGCACATTAGACCGTGGCAAAACACTAATTAATGAAGACAGTGCGGCGACAACTCATGCACGAATGTCGAGTGCAGCTGCGCACGCGTGTTTCGCGTATGCCGGCGTGCGGGACAAGAGATGTCACATCAATTAGATTAATCACGTGTGCCATAGCCATTTGGATTCTCCGCTGGCCGAAATGCGGGCTGACGTTTGTCCCAGCCACCGTGTACGTACTTAAACGGCCAATTAATCATACGTGAGCATCGTCGCGCTCATATTTTCTTCAGCCACTGGACCTTGTTGGACGCTGTGATTTGCTGATCGCAAGGGCTGGTTGCTTATGAAAGTTCCTTTTCTTTATGAGATCTTGTATTACGTACGTATAGTAGAAAACATCGAGTAAGAAACAGATTTATTTTTCACTGCAAACCCGAAATTCATTTTCTGAGTTAGTTTCAGCTCAGAAGTGAAAGCACGTTCTTTTAATCCTTTGACCTTAACTGACATAATATGAAAATTCTTCTCTGTACTAGTTTTACGGATATTAATAATTTGAGAATTGTTCTTTGTATTTCATGCATAAAAAATGAAAAAGAAAGAACATTTCATTGTAAAAATGAAATTATTAAAATTTATTACGAAAATATTAAAGTTAGATTATTAAAATTTATTGAAAGTATCTTTGTATCTGTACAAGGATGTATTTTTTGAATGTGACGTCAGGAGAGCAAGAAATTTTGCGGAAAAAGGTATCATTATTTTCGAAATTGTTCCTTTTGAATTCTTCTTCGTTTTATCGCACTGTGAACCGGTTAATAATAATAAGTACATCACTAGAAAATAATTTTATAGATTTTATAATCTAGTTGCAGAACATTCGCGTAGGAGTGAAACTGAATGAGCCATTTAGCTTTGATATTCTTGGAGCAGAGTACAAGGTTCCCCATCAAGGTAAAATCAATGAATAAGAGCGTTTATATTCGCGTGTAAAAATCTATAAGTGTATGGTTTCTTTACGATCTCGAAATCACTGAAAGCTTTCAACAATTAAAAAAAGTATCGCGAAAGGTATTGTGTCTTAATCGACATCGCACCAGTCTCCGAAACGACTAAAGAAAGGGAAGAGAGAAGATGTACACGTTGCGAAATGCAAAACACTAAATATACAGACGTTCATCCTAAGTCAATAGTCATCAGCGGAAGATTTGTTTGCCCACTACTCACTGGTGGAGATCTTTTTCCGCGGTTATTCCAAGGATCGAAAGCGAATAATCATCGAACTATTCGTCTATTGTTCGTGGAATGACATTTGAATTTTAAACCGGGCGATTCATTATTCATGGGACAATGCAAACTTCTCGTGGCGTTAGAATTATTATTATGCTTCTAATTTTATAAGTAGATTGTGGGTGTTTATGGAGAATTGATATTTTTCTGGGAAAATAATTGAAGAAATGGAATATAAACAGAAAATTATTTCATTCATTGAATGTCATAAGAGTAGCTACACTGCGTATATTTTATGTACTTTTGATTATTTATCATCTTTAGATTTTTCAGAAATACATAAACATCCGCAATCTACTTATACTAAAGTATATCGTTGATCAATGAAATATTTAAAATAAAAGTATTAAGTAGTATCGAATAATACTTATTTTGAAAATGATTACTTAATTCATAAACTTTTAGATTTACATATTTATAAACCAAGAATGATTAATTCATTCGAATATTTCTTTAATTCAGCAATTCAAGTAATCTATGTAAAAACAAATTACATCGACAAATTTAAGTAATTAGTCCACTGTTTCGGATACGAAAATAGAGAATGAGATAACCTATGACCTATACAGCTTTCTGACTAGATAATCTCTTGCGCAAAGCTCACTATTCATTCACAAGATCCCTAGAGACTATGGAAACTTTATTTTCAAGCGTATCTAAAGCAAATAATTTCCAGAAAATTATGTTTTCGTTCATCTCTGACGACGTAAAGATTTGTTGTGGCCAGAGGTAACCAAGAGGCCAATTTGTAGACGAGATCTTTCGATGGAGATCGAAGCGGCCGCTGAAAGGGAAAGGGCTCTCGTCTACCTGACGCGACCGCAAAAATGCTCGTTTGAGACGGGAGAAGGATCATCAAGGACACCGCGACAAAATAATCGTGGAACGTGCCGGACGAAATGGACCTCGAAAGAATGCACCTGCTGCCGTGGCGACAGATTGAAAGAACTTCAGGAAACTCGGTCAGCATTGTTCCCTGAGCGGACCAGAAAGACCTCAAAGAAAATTTCCACCGTAAATCTTTTCCCACTGCATGGCGAATAATTAACGACCATCGTGAAATTAATTAAAGACGAATTAATCGCGAATCTTTGAAAAAGAAATGCGGTCTAGAATAATTTTTATTCTGCATCTGACATTGAATTTACTTTGACGAAAGACAAACGGGGCTGTAAAGTACAACTGCAAATGACTACAATTATATTTTAATTATACATTAAAATATAATGTATAAAAGTTAAACAGGCTTATATACGGTGTACTTGAGAGACTTTCAACGAAATAATTTTCAACTATATTTTTTAATTATTTCCGCATTTGATATAACTTTCTGTGCCGTTTTACACAATTTTCTTAGGTAGAATCACATCATACTCACTATTACTACGATACATTCTGGAGTACAGTGCATACGATCATTATCGTATCATTATTATTTATCATTATAAAGAGAGAGTCTGCAATTGTAGAACCAGAGACGAAGCGTAATTCACAATTCGTCCTCTCATCGTCTTCTGAACAGCGACAGAGCCGACGTAATGGAAGTGAAATGAATAAAAAAGCACGGCCGGCCGTCAACAGCCAAATTAGCCAAAAGTTCGGTTCTTTTACGGCCCGTCCAAACAGAAAAGCGATTGGTTGGTGAATGAGCAAAAGGAAAGACGCCTGTACGTCGATACACTATCATGGTCTGGAAAAAAACGTGGAAGGGAGGCAGGCATAAATCTCGCGCAAATATTGGCAGAAAAACCAATAATGTCATCGAGACCCGACGAATTGCGCCATTCACGAAGAAGCCGTCTATTGTCTCTGTCGCATAGGGGTGCAACGACCCCACGAGAGTGCCTTGCGCGTTTACGATACAACGCAGGGCGAAGATTTTCATTCACATGGGGAGAGGGATAGGCTCGGCCAAACCCCTAGTGTACGCAAGAGCTTTTGTTTGTTCCAGCCTCGGTATAGATGAAACCCTCGCGAGGCAAATATTTTCTGCCAGTGCATTGTGGAAAGCTTTCTGCCTACAAGGGTGCTTCATTCATACGAACTACATCGTGTCTCGGTATCGAAAAGGAAAGGTGAATCGTCGACAATGCGACACGTGCCGCTCGACACTGCGCCGCGACAATCTCGCGCGACTGACGATCTGCAAACGAACAGGTACAACGTGACCGTTCCCTGCAAACAGGGCTCGATTGTATTTTTAATAATAGTTCTCTGCTTGGTAGTCCCAGCCTCTGGCGGATCTAGTACTCTTCCACCGGTCTCGAGGGCTGTTTAGATGAGAGCGTCGTACGGGCGAGAAGATGAAAAAGTAAGTCAGAGATGCAAAGGGCAATTCTCGGTGCTTGCGCTTTTCGGTATTCTTTCACTGCCGTTCTGGGTGAATAAAGAGCACGGAAATGGTTGCATATTCTGGTTGAATGACATTGTTTTCGGTTTAAGAATTTACTCAAATGATAAAACGTGTTTTATACGTGATACATGTTGTAAAAGTAGAATTGAAGGTAGAATTATGTATTAACGTGATCGTTTCACAGTGAAGAATCATTTCTTGGACAAGAAGATTTATGAAGATGGATTGATTTAGTCTAATTTTTGCGAATCTTCAGACGATTTTATTATGCTATTGATAAACTTTTAAACAAATAATATAATCCTCCTATGATTACACGAGAAGAATTATAATTTTCGCAACCATAATAAAATGCCTGCACCACGTTACTATAGAACGAACACAAAATACTCATGAGCTGTGTATAAAGCTAAAGCTAAGTAAAATATAAAAGACACTTGTAAAGAAGAACCATCATCCTCCCCGAGCAAAGAATCTCTAAACTTCTGTAATTATTATTCAAATTAGTATAACTCGCGCCTACACGTAACAGGATAATCCGCAGCTCCGCCGCGGTACCTGAAAACTTTCTAGGATTTTAGAACTGAGAGGATTAATTCCAGCTACCGACATTGGTAACAGCAACTCTGTCAGAAATTTCACTTGACAATGCTTGAATACCACGTAGAAACCACTGCGAATGTTTCACGAGAAAAGAAAAGAAAAAAGAGAAAAAGGTTTTCGGAAAGAAGAAGACACCAAACAGTCCACAGCCTGAAAGATGCAAACGATGATGCTTATGATTCAAAGAAGAGATCGTGTTGACTTTTGCGTTGCAGGTGCAATGGCGTCGCGGGGAAATAAGCTATCGCTTTGTCCAACGAGATTATGGCGGAAGTGTGCTTCGACGCGTCCTTGCTAATGCACTATGCATACAAGAAACTTGTCTTCAGGCACGGTAGTCGCGGGAAGAAGTAACGAGAGCTCACGCGGCCTTTGCACGAACGTTGCTTAATGTCATGACACACACGACGGAGGCTTATTCATAGGGAATATGGGTCGACGTTGCTCCCACAGGACAATTAAAGATAGGGATAGTATAATTGGCAGTGATGGGATCAATATGAACTTATTGCAATCAAATCCATTATACAGGGTGGTTAGTAAGTGGTGGTACAAGCGGAAAGGGGTTGATTCTACGCGAAAAAAGAAGACGAAAATATAGAATAAAAATTTAAAAATTTAAAAAATTAAAAAATTAAAAAAATAACGTCAATCGAGACAACGATCTACAGTGAGATCCGTTATAACGAGACGTGATAAAGTGCACACGTACCGAGCGAAAATTCAAAGTCGATTTTCTCGAAAACAAAGCCTCAAACGACAAATTTTTATTCTATATTTTCGATTTCTTTTTTCGCGTAGAATCACCCCCTTTCCGCTTGTACCACCAGTTACCAACCACCCTGTATATTCGAACTTTACTCAAAACATAGAATCTAAGGAGCTAAACTAATCAATTCTATTTTTTTACTTCCATAAGTTCGTTCGTAGCAAAAAGATGACATAAATAACATCAAGTTATAGTAATGGTAAATCATCACTTTTCTTCACTTTTCGATTTATGGAGTTGATGAACGTTACTTCTGAACAACTTACGTAATTGTAAATATTCGTGTCAAATATTCAACCTTCACAAGTTAACTTCGAAGCTCAATAACTTTTACTTGGGTATTCACACTTGTAACTTTATAAATGTCCAAAAATTTCGATCACACGAATCAAAAAATGATTTCAAGTGAATTTTTGGCTATAAAGTTTCGAAATTATTCATCCAATCGCGTGTCTTTTAATCTACAATATCTTTTCTATGTTTCAAAACACTCATAGAAAGTTTGAGTCTGTCCTCGAACTTATCTACAATTTCGAACTTACTTGGAAGTATTTCTTCTTTGTACAAGATAGATACTTATAGAATGTTGAAATCTAATCTGTCAATGTTTTTACCTAGTTACGGCGAATTTGAACCCAAGACTAAATAAAGGGGTGAACTTGCGGTGAAAGGGCGGCGGGACTCTTGGGGTCGTAAAGAAAGACTTTAGGGTGAAAGACTTTGTCGAAACGAAATGAATCGTAAACGTGTCGATAGGGAATGTTTACGAAGTGTGCCTTGCAATTTCGTAATTGATATTGTGGTTGGTACTGGTGATGATGGAATTCGGGAGGCGTTTGTGCGAAGTGGTAATGAGTTTTCGAGAGTTTAACATTGATGGTATGGCATTGAGTAAGAGTGACAGTTTTATTATGAACCGGAAAGTGCTGTAAGGCAAACTATTGAAATATCCATGGTGCGCCACAAAATTCCTAAAGACGCAGTTACGTAAAATATCGTCGTTCCAAAATTAATGCATAATTGCTGTTTTGATCTATATATATTTTATTAGTTATGTTTAATCGGGCTTAATGGTTTGTGGAGCCTAGTTATAACGCTATTTCTCTTTTATTTACAGTGCTTGGTCAAATTATTATTGTCACTTTGAAATGTGATATGTGAAACTTGTTTGAAGTTTAACATAAAGTAACGTTATGTCTTTTTAAATAAGGATCTTTAATCTTGTTCAAACTATTTGAAATTTCTAACTTTTTCGATTAATAGTCGTATAATCTATATGGTTTATTTATAATTTACTTTCCATACCATAATTTACTTTCTCTACATAATTCTTCATTTCTCATCGACCGCTATGTCAAAAAGCTATAATTTAAACACGCGATCAAATAATTGTTCGTTCGTGCCGACAGCATTCCAATTGTTGGACAATAAAAAAAAAGATACGCGACGTTTTCCACGAGATCAACGCACTTGTACGAACTATTGAATCGATTGCAACGGGCCAATAACGAGCCGACCGTGATTTCCGGATAGCTCGAGTGAACGCTGGCATGTCAACGATCTCATAAAATTCGGGAATTCGAATTGACGTCACGGTGAAAACCGCGAGCGTTGGTTCTGCCGGATATCGTGCCAATAAACGCTCGATTTCGTGATATTCTCACACCTCGACTGATCCTGTTCCGTTCGATTCTGCTCTATCTATAGTCGCGGCCAAAGATTTTCAATGTTCAAGGACAAAATTACTTCCGTCGTTAGATACAATTAATTATCTCATAAATTTTCCACGAAAGAAAAGTAAAAAATTGCACGTTATTTCAACGAAACACAAAAAATTATCTTGTTAATCGTCATATGGATTTTCTATTTCTAAATGTATTATTTTTTATGTTTCTTTTTAAATACATTATGTCAGTTGTAAAATTGAAATAGATCTTTCTTCGTTTTACCTTTAACCCTACGGTTATAGAAGTTTCTAATTGAGAGATAACTTGCCTGATAGGTTAAAGAGCAACATTTTGAAACAATTTTTAATTACTGGCCTTGAATAAATAGAATCTTTGATTCGAACTACAAGTGGGAGATTGTGTCTCTGGTGTCGTCTTGACTAGTCTCGTTTATATTTGATTTCCGCGCGAATCCCGGCAGATTCTATTACAGATTAGACTGCAATCCGGGCTAGGATCTACGCGCAATCAGTGGGATTCGAGGATCGTTACTCGAAGTTGAATCCCTGGCGCGTACATTCGTTGAATGGCTCGATCAGCTCGATCAGTTACACGATAGTGAAACTCTCTCGTAACTCTAGCTCCACGTAATCGGTCTCCTTTCTTCTTTTATCTCCTAATGCGTTCTTTTCTTTTATGAAATTTCACTTCAAAAAATTCTAACCACAAATTCTAATTCTTCCCTCCTAAAAAACGAACATACGCTTTTACTTAAAGTTAAAATTACCAAACAAAATTTCTTAAAAATTTAGAATTAATACTAAATTAGAATCTATACTAACAGTGTTGATACTAAAAATATTATCAAATAAAATTATTCAAATTGGCTTATATCTTGATATTGTTATTTTCTATTTGTTTAACGTAACGATGAAACGCAAAGCTGTGTGACAATGAATACATTTGCCGGACGATGAGAGCTCCAGATAGAACCACTTCGAAACGAGTATTCACCGAGATAAAATCTTCGAATAATCGTGGTACCGTTTGATATTGTTCGCCGCTCCTATGCGTTTCCATTTCCAACTGATTCAACCCCCTGAAAACGTATCGATCTCCCGCGAGAACGCTATAATCCTTCAGTAGATCCAAACTATATCAACGTGGCACAAACGCGCGTCTACATACCAAAAGGGCTGGTTTCGAGAAACACGACGCGGCGACGTATTATGCTATGTCATATCGTGGAATATCGTGAGTTAAGAGTCAAGATGACGAAAATGTACGGTGGTCAATGGTCGTTTTCTTTTCTACACACTCTCCTTTCTATACTCGTTGGAAGGCATTGACGATTGATGTTCCGTTTTTGGTACGAGGTTCCAAAATCCTTTTATGGTTTAAACGATCTTCTCAACAGCGATCATTGTGTGTTCGATGGCAAGTCATTTTTCAGGATTACAGCGGATAAATGGTTGTTAGAGATATTAATCTGTAAGATTATGGGTATTAATTTATAATAAATATCATTACGTAATTAGTGGAATTATGAGATAGAAATCTTTGATATACCATAATCGTCTGCGATTTTATTTTTCAGGGTTAAAGTAGGTAAATGGCGTGCTGTTAGAAGCATTAATCTGCGAGGTTCCAGGTATTAATTTCTGGTAAATATTATTGCATAATCGGTAAATTTATGAGCTGGAATTACACACATAGGTGGGAATCGTTGATATACTCGTTTAGAATTCTAGCTAATTCTTGTCTGGGTTTACCATTTGCAAACAAACTGTATAGAGGATATAATTTCACTTTTTAATCGTCTTCTATTCGTTTTATATTCGAACATGGATAGCCAACGAAAAGTTATTAAACCAACAGTCTCGTGAACGTAAATATACGGCTCGAACCGAGACCTGACTCATCCGTTTTCACTAAAAACTGTATCGTTCTAAATCTCGAAAACTGAACTAGCGCGAAATTTTATTTCCCTCTGCTATAACCATTTTCCATGTCGAATGACCAATCATTTACATCGAAATTTTTATTTGGATAAGATAACGAACAATAGGAAAGCAGTAGAATTTAAAAGTCAGCATTATTTGCAAAAGCCTCGTATTATGCAAAAGCATTATTTGCAAGAGACGAAAACTAGTTAACAAAATGCAAATACTAGTAATCACTGAAATTATAGCACTGGTCAGGGCATAACTCAAGCTGTATACGTATTAATGAAATGTTAAAAATCTTCAACCAAAAATAATCGCAACGGTTACCAAAATATACTGCGTCAAAAAATCTCCTTTACGTTAAAAATTTCTTGATACAATCTTAACTAAAATCTCAACTTCTCGTTCGCTATCCGCAGTTCTCTCAACTTCGTTATTTTAACGTCTAGAACACGCTTATTCCAATTATCACCCAATTTTACGACCTCCCTATCTATACCATAACGTGTACCACGCTTAAACATAGGAAACTTAATCTATCCGCGAACTTCATCCAACTTGAGTCAGTCGGTAAACCACACTCCGTGTTGTCCATAAAGGAGGTTTACTAACAAACAAAGTAAAGTTTAACGAAACTATAACAGTAACGAACAATCCCTCCAATAAACTCTAATAAATTTTCGACAAACGACCCACGAAATTCGACGTTGTTCGAGTGCCAGGTACTTGGAGTGCACGTGAGACGTGTATCGAGTGACCATGGCAGGAAAGGGGGGCCGGTTGCTGGTAAGATATTCGTGGAATGTCGAAAGGATCTCGGGCTTTGTTCGAAAGGATATAGCCGTGCGAGTGCGTCGCGTTACAGCGCGGGGGTGGTTTAAAGAAGTCGTTGCTCGAGTACTTTGTTGGCATTGATTCATTGTGCGGTTACTCGAATCGTAATTCACAATGAAGGACGTTTTGTACAAAAGATACGCTCGCCTTGGACACGTGCGGGATCATTATAATGGCATGTTTGGGATACCGCGACCTACTGAGATCCAGTTCGTGTTTCGTCGATGGGAACCGGGAAGATGGTCAAGGACGGTTTATGTAAAAACGAACAGCGAACTAGGAGCGAAGGTAGATTTTTATTCCGTTAATGGTAGAATTACGAAATTCTATTACTTTACTAGTTTTGTAATTAATAGACTGCGGATTTTTATGAAAATTCGTATTTTTGAGAATATAATGAAAAAGTAGGATCTCGGTAGAAAGTTATTTTACCTGCCAAATATTATAGAAAGCATTATACTTTGGATATTTTATATATTTTTTCGTATTATGTGCATTCTGTGCAATTTTGCGCTTTTAAATTTCCTATAAATGCATAAAAATCCGCAGTCTAGTAATTATAAAAACGTGCTTTTAGTAGAATTAATACTGACTATCAAAAAATTGCGAATAACTATACTTATTGAAGAAAGTAATAGCTTTTATCGACTCCTTGACTAAAATAATCCAATTAATCGTTCCAATATTAATCTCATATAATACTCTCATAAACAAACAGAGAATTATATTTTTACACTAAAAGTATTGATTTTAGAATTCATATGGATTAAACGTTTTTTATGAATGTAACATTTCCTAGTGAATGCTGTATAACACTTTCACTATAATGGTACATGCATTACAGATCTTAACACTAAGTTCTTCGAAGAACTCGCAATATAAGGTAAAGTTTACCTACTATACCTAAATATTACGTAAATGTTACGTGTAGAAAGTAAGAAGGTGAGTAACAAAATCGTCTCGTTCGACGTGCAAGAAATATACATGTATCTCTGTGTCAATATTGCTTTAGAAATATTAAATATTTATGCAAATAAGGTTGTAAAGGCAATAGTTCGTTATCGTGATATTTATGTAATACTCCAGGTTAGAAAGTACGAGGACGAAACAGATTGTGTCTGTCCGTAAGGGAATCACGAATTAATTTGTCAACTCAAGAAATCCGCGATGTTTACGACCTAACAAATCGATGTCTCCGATAAACGTTCAACACAACTGCACTCCAGCCGTCTAAAATTAGACGTCGCGTAACTCTCTCCTTATTTAAATATAACCGCGCAATTCTATCGGATTATATCATCCATCTTCAGAAAAAATAGATCATTAACTAATCTAATGAAATATATTTTATGAATATTTTTAAAACGTTTGGAATTTCTTGCACATTTTTCTAACGGCATCAGTAATCATATTTTAGTGCTATAGTACAATTTAATTTTTATACTATACATATAATTAATTGTTTTAACAGTTTTTGGGATATTACAGTTTTAAAAGAAAACAAAATTCTTTAACTCGTAACCTTTTTTGTATCCTTTATATTACTAGAACGCATACGTATAATATGTATGTATGTGGTTGTAGATCTTCACAACCAGTAAAAGAGAATAAATTTTGACGTCATGCGAATAAATATCGATTAAAGCCAAACGCCGACCGTAGAATAATTATCGTTTCCCTTATGTAATCGTATCTTTCTGTCAAATAAAAAATAAAACAAAAAAAAAATAAATACAACTATATAATGTTATGACAATAAAAATGAAAATTTCCTTAAATTTTCTTTCATACATGATATTGCAAAGTTGTGGTTCTTATTACTATGTTGAACGGTGGTATAGTGATAGCTAAAGAAACTATTATAAAAGTACTACAATTCTTATATGATTATTCAGTAGTCCGAGTAGTAGTTTTGAAAAGGATCAGCAGGCATGAAAGCAACCAGCAGATGATGAAGCGAGCCTCTTGAAGGGGATGTACGAGCACGTGAGGGATTATTGTAATGGGGTCCCAGCTTTAGAATTCTTTCGACAAACAGGTCCTACTGTCCTACATTCAACCGGGTGCCGGAGATACGAAATCGAGGCGTTCTCGAGAGGATCGCCACACCTCGAAAAGACCACCGGCACTCGGAACGGCGCGGCACACGGGCCTCGAGCAGTCTAAATGTTTCCGGGATGGTGATCGGAAACCTATAACTAAGCATGTTAGGAATTTAACTCGGGATCGAGGCCGCAAATCGAACAATCGCGCGGAATATATGAGAATTGTTTGACCTTTTTTCGATTGGTTGAAATGAAATTTGTATTCGTGTGAAAATAAATGAAAAGTTCGGTAGGTATTTGGTAGAAAAATGGAATTTTTAGCTGAGACAAAATGTGGGCGGATCACGGATTGTCATTGAATCTTTTAATAAAAATTAGACTCTGAATTGTTTTGGATCGCGTTTAAATTTTCACGATTGAGAATTGATCTTGATACGAGTTGTGGATCATCTTTGATTCAATCACGTTTTACTATCGATAAAAAAATTTTTGAATTTGTGGAATCTGAACAAAGCATTTTCGTTATGTATGCGTGATTTCTTGTTTCAATGTCATGTTAATCGTTCTTATATTAAAAGTCTTTCGGTTTTTATTAGATTGGAGAAAGATATACTTGTAGATTATTATATCTGAAGGAAAATTCGCTTAGAAAATGTACAACATAATGTCATCTGTTACGTGATATTTGGTACAATTGAAATTTTGTTGAAATATATAAAATTCCGCGTTTAATAAAAGAACATCGTTACGTCAATGTCACGATACAACGCCATGGACGACGAATTATGGAGGTGTTTTCTTGGTAACATTGTGTTTGGCCAAGCGGAAAAGGAACAATAAATACATATTGCTATTTCAAACACTGGTATCAGGTTAATTGAATTTGAGCAAATGAGCTGAAATGCTTGTGCTTACGAGAGATTCTAATCGATCGTTTGCTAGCTTCCTCTTTCATTCATAATGAATACCAATTATAAAGACTAATTAACCGAGTAGAATGAAATATATACTGTTCACAAATTTTTCTTCTTTTCTCGTGTACAATATTTTAAGAAATAAAATATTAATTTTAATACACTCCATATACAATAATTTGATAATATCTATGTATAACTATTTATTATTAAGAAGAATATTAAAGAAAAAAACAAGGAATAAAAATTACAGATTACAGAAAGACTCATACATGTTCCATGCATGGTATCGTTTCGTTTAAAGAAAGGACGAACTTTTATTTAATAAAATAGAGACCAAAGCAAAGAAAAGGATAATTGAACGATGTCCGGCTAAATCGGCACATTGCCCGAGACTCGTCAAGCGAGAACAATTTGATTCGAAGCTCGAGAAGCTGCCGCGCCGTGCACGCGGATGGAAGTTCCAGTCTGCTGCGTTCTCATCTTACAACGTTAGACTGCGCCGCGGCTGCAATTGCGATCTATGCACCGGAAGTTTCGCGTAATGAGCGCTGGCTTTGAGGGAACGACGCGTACCATTAATACAACGTGAACCAAAAGCGTCGTCCATCTTTTTAACTGTCTGGCAAGATGTCTTTACATATGTGCGAGTATTATACTTCGACCTTCTTCACGGCTGGAAGAAAGAATTTTACAGCTGTCTGAATGTAGCTTGTTTATTAATGTATTCAACTAACATTGAATTTAATTTTAAATGTATACTTTTATTTAATTACTTCGTCTTCAATTGCAAAACGATAATCAAAGGTTATATTACATTTCTTTTATATTAAATTTTATTTTATAATTCTGAATGAATTCTATATTTAAAAATTAAGACAAAGAAAAAGTTGTTACTAACAATTGCTTGTAACTTCGATGAAAATATCGATAAATAGAGTTAAAGATATCTTAATGTGGATATATCGTTAATTTCATATTATACAAGTTTCATTAACTTCTGCTGCGGATACGAAAAGTAATTATCAAAGGCGGTCTTATAAAGGCGAAATTTGTTCGAGGATGAACGAATCCACAGCCATTCAGCGGCTTGGGACTCGTCCAGACTTTGGGTGTTCTGCGGTTTTTTGACCGCAGAACGAGAGGTGAAGCGCCGCACCGCAAATCGTCCCAAACTGTCTGCTCTGTTATTAGTCGCCCTCGAAAGCCACCGTGGTCTCGTTTGCAGTGATAAGAAAAAAAAAGCGAGGAAAAATGAAAAAAGAACAAGGGTCTGGACGAAGAAAGGCGTACCTCGACACAGACGCCCCTTGATGCTCGAAAACCTTGGCTTCTCTTCTCGTGCAGAGACGATAATAATTTTTAGAAGACAGTTATGACTGACGAACCACATCGTACGTAGAACAAACTATTGGATACAATGGCACCCCATGGTATTTGCAAATATTTATGATGAGACGTCATTCAACTTCACCATTCTTTTTCTGTCTTTTTTATATACACGCATTCTTTTATTGTTTCTAGTTCTTTATTTTTTAACATGTTTTTAAGTTCGTAATAAATTTGTAAGATTTATACGGTCCAATGCTACTTTTCAAGAAATAGTGTTCTGTGTCTATCGCTATAAAAAAATGCATTGTATTGTTTCGATTCACGAAAAAGTTCCGCTTTAAACATAGTTTTAATAAAACTATAAGTTAATTAATTGTAAAACTAGAGAAGTGATACTCTAAAGAGTTGAAATACACAACTAAAACCAAATTTTCAAGATGTTAATTTACACCTCTATCTGCTATGTATCTTGAATCGAAATAAGCTTTCAGAAATATTTTTCAAACCATATATTAATGTGATTTTATTTTCTTATCGCGTGCGAACGGAGTGTGGATGAAATTATATTTTGTCAAACGTTTCTCGGGTAATAATCATTAAATAACATATCGTAATAACGTTATTTAGCAGAACAAGTTTTTATCAAAAGGTGTTGCAACTTGAACCGAGAAAACTGGCCCCGTATGATGTCGTAATGGGTTGCTTGCTTCGACCAATTTATGTGAATCGATTAACTTCCTTCCTCGATAAAAATTCATGAGCTGACACCTCTTATAAATCGTTAGCACAAAGATGTCCGCGTGCTACAACAATTTGTTCGCGTATCTCCTCCTGACGCACGACAATATCCATAAAGATAAAGCTAAACGATATAACTAAACGTTTCGTGTGCTCGTGTTACCTTTCAAGAACCAATTACTTCCATCCTCTCACATTATCAGAACGACTGCAAATCTGTCATACCTATTAACACCATTCCGTGGCAATTGAGCCATTGATGGTCGACGGAAATCGGCACAAATGTAACTTGCATTAGGAACAATCTTCGTATTCATAAAGTTCTTATGATATCTTCAACGCGAATCCCATTTTTATGGAAAACTTAAAACTTTATGCACCTATCTGAAATATTTAGGGAGCAGATCTTGTGGCCATTTAATAATAATTTAAAATAATTAAAACTTTACTGTGTGGATATGTGAACAACCATCCTTCCGTAAGACATTTATTTATTTAGTATTTAGTAGACAATAACCGCATTTAATTAATTAATTACTTAAGTCGTAATATATAATTAATTTATAATTAAGTTGTGGCAAAGCATTGCATCACCCGTGTCTATCAACCTAGAGTTCAGATTTCATTTTTAAGAACTGAAACTTTCTCCAAAGCTTTTCGTTACCGAAAGAAAACGTGACAGGGCAACTGATAACATGCCAAAACAGTTCGTCTCAAATTATTGTACAAATTAACGATCAAAACCCTAAGGAAAATGCTTTGAACGATCTAGAGCACCATTACTCCACGTAAATATGTATTATACACATCATTAATTTTTTAATGCCAAATCACTCTATATCTCTTAGGCAGATTTCGCACGTATACCAGTACCGAAGTAGTTAGAAAAAAGATAGGATGCAATGTCGAACGAGACCGCGCTCTTCTACATCGAGAAACATCGGATCAAGGCATCAGTAGTCGGTAGAGGAGGCAGCCGGCGCGAATTCGACCCGGCTAGAAAGCAGCGTGTACCACCGCCGCGACGCTGGAACGTCGTGTACGGCACACGCGATCGCAAGAAGAACGAGGAAAGCGAAGAAGGAAGAGCCGGGACGAGAAAAGCCTAGGCGCGTGACAGTTGGGATGTCGGGGGACGAGCGGCGGCAGTGTGAGTCGACGAGAAAGCGGCATAGGCGTCGGCGACGGTGCGACGAGGACGAGGCGACCAGAACGGAGCAACAGAGTGCGACGCGTCCGGCCTCCGCGATACCAGGAGAACATAAACGCGGACGAGTCGCAGACGAAGGGCGTTCTATCGTTCCTGGAAAGAGGGAAAAAGACGAGAGGCAGCGGCGGAGAGCGAAAGAAAGAACCCCGACTACCAGCCAGAAAGAGAACGCACAGGCGTCGACGAGGAACGAGCCGGTGCAAGAGCAAGACGCGACAACTCTGCCGGTCGATCCCGAAAGAGGAACCGAGAAGAACGCCACGACTGGAAGCAACAAGTTGCTGCTGGGGTCGCAGAATGCCACCCCGGCCGGGGATGTGCGACCCCGGAGAAATTCCACGCTGATAGCCGCGATACACGCGTCACGACACGTCCAACGAAATTAGCAAACACACCAGAGGACCCGGGGACGCCACTGCGAATGATCGAACGACGCGTGGTCGCTTCTGCGCGATTACCGCGCCACGTGCTCGCACTACGTATGGGCTTCGTTCCACGGATAGTTGGACGTATGGGGAGTACGATGAGGGTGAAAGGAAACATTTTTGGCAAGGGGGTGTGGGTATCTGCGTAAATGTATTTTACGAATACAGTCAAAGGACGAAAACTAAATGGAAATTCGTTCCATCCTTTGTACATGCTTTGAACGTTCTGGATAATTCTGCATGTTATATATTTTTATACAAATTTGCACATTTAAAATTTCCATAGATATTTAGTATAGTTATAATGTTTATCATAATTGTGTAATGACGATGTAGCTATGTGATGTATGTATAATGTTTTTTACAATGTTAGAGAAGTATCAAAGAAAAATACCACTCTAATCTAAAAACGATTAGAATGTACGATATTTTTAAAAATAAATTGTATATCGAAAATATTATTACGATCATAAATGTGTCTGAAATTAATATGGTGTATAAAAAACGATTTAAATACGTCAATAAATTCCCAAAGAATTTCACTTAAATTTAAAAATGCTATTTAAATTTATCGAGCCAAGTTAAACCGAGAAGTTCAAAGATTTTCATTCCAACCTCCCCCTATATCAAAAGTAAATTTTTCCCCATATAATTTAATGAGAAATATCTCCCTAATTCAATATCTACTCCAATATCTTGAATAATTTAGTTACTCCCTGACTGCGATCAGAATTTCAACAACGCAAATAGCCCGAACCCGACAGACAGAATGTCTGGCTCACCAGCACGGATCGTGGCACGTCGCCATGTGAATCATATTTAATGCAACAACGGCGGTGAGCATCAGAAGCGATCGTAAAACATGCTGCACCGCGGTGGCCAGCAACGAATCGCGGACTTTTTGCCTGCCTCCAGTAGAACACGTAGCGAGAGCAATTCTCTATGGGCATCTGGTCGTTCGTTTCTGATCGGTGATCCCTCGATAAACGTCCAACGAAACAGTAAAATTTCGCTCTTAACAACATTCTTCGCGTAGCTTCATCTTCGCCTTAATCTTCCTTTAATCGAAAAAGGATCGTGTTGTGGTCAAGGTCAAACAAGGTTACACAGAACTTTGTCTTTTTTTTTTTATAAAATTCTGATTCTATATTTTTTCGTTGCTATATTGAACTCTTGACTATTGACACGTAATTAAACAGACTTTAATGTTCAGTAAGTAGTTGAAACAAGTCCCATCTTTTTCAGTTTTTATCTCTTATCAAAATTTAGAATACGATCAATACATTCACTGTTTCATTTTCGTATAAAGATTACGATACAATGTATAATTTCATAAATATATAATTTATAAGGATTTGATACTTGGAAGACAGTTATCAGTACAGGATTAATCTTAATCGCATTTGATTCTGCCTCCTATAAAATTCCAAAAACCAAGGTTTTCTCTTCACTTGCCCCTTCGAATAATAAATTCCCAAGCTACTCAATTTGCAATCCCATCAAGAGATTTATTCCGGACTAATCCCCTAAGGTTTCCCAAGCGAAAATCTGATCCAAACAAAACCAGCCACTCACTTCCAGGGCGTTCATCGCAGTCTACATTTCCCTTTTCATTCCCATCCTCAATTTCGCATCCACGATTCTCAGTTTCCTCCTCCTGATCCCCTCAAACCACGAAGCTAGAGGGTCGCATCCCTATCACGCCGTATCATCGAAAGATGAACCATGCACTGTGCCTGTTGTTCTTTTTCCGCGAAGCATTATCATCCTGACCAGGAAAGAATCACGACGCGTGCACACACAGGTGAAGCTTGCCGAGGAACCAGCGACCATTTTCTCATCGCTTTCATGCTCGATCCTTTTGCTTCCTTTGCCAGGCATCTCGCGGCTCTCGTAATTACCATCATCAAACAATGCAACGGAGAATAGTTACGTTGCAACAGGGAATACTCGACGGCGTCGATTCCCTTCGTAGCTTCGCTGGTCCCTTCGTAGTGCTGCTGACATCATGAGCTCTCAGCAATGCGGGATCTAAGGAGACATTCCACGATAGACCACCGCAGAGGCCGTGGATTGATTGTGGTTATACAAGATGCTCTTTGATCGGTGCATATGATAATTCTCAAACGGATCTGAAGAGCTATAGTCAAAGAATATCTTATGTAGTCTCATTTGCTCATGACGTTTACACGTAGAAAATTATTATCAAGTGTGATAGGTAAAGCTGTGGAATAAGAGGATTCTGTGTCCTCCATTTCTAAGATAATTTCGTATGAATTTCTTGGGGATCGGATGTCTTCCCGTTTTGATTATTTTGTGAGAAAGACTAATTTTTATTTCTTAGACTTCTTAGGATAAAAGCTTCATGGAACAGTTGAATATCTTTTCAACATGGAAAATTATTATCAACTGTAACTAATGAAGCTCCGTATATACGAAGATCCTATGTATACCGTTTCTAAGAGAATTTCATGTAAATTTGTCGAACGGTGGAGAACAGTTCTATTTGATGAAAGTATCATGGAACCATTAAATATGTTTTCGATACGGAAGATCACTATTAACTGTGATGGAGATACCAAGATTCTACGTAACCCATTTCTAAGAGAATTTTATATGGATCTCCGAAAAGTAAAAGTCGTTGGGTAAGAAAGATTAACTTCAATTTCTTAGACTTCTTAAAACGAATATGTATTACGAAATCGTGTTTTTGACGTGAAATATGGAACTGCGATAAAAAATTCGATTACATCGATAGATTAAAGCTTTCTAGAAGATTTAAAAGCTCGAAGTTTACTGCATATCAACCATTCGACTATTTATCTCATCGGGAATCGCGTTAAAATTCCAGAAAAAGACTGTAGGCTGCTCGCCGGGCTAGTATATCCTAATCAGGATATAGAAGTTGAAGGAGGAAGAGCAAACGAGAGAGATGGAATAGCGTAAAGTGTTCTCCAGTCGGGTGGTGAAATATCCTTATCGTATAAACAAGGATGGAAGGTTATGGTGGCGCATGAATCACTTCAACCACGGGAATAATTCATGGAACGGTTAATACTGTTGCGAAACGTCTCGGCGAAAAGTTTGCGCATCTTTCAAAAATATAAAACCGAGAGGCTCGAGGTCTGGTCGAGAACTTGTAACTTCGCGCTACGAGATCGCACAAAGTTTAACCAGCCACGAATCTGGCCAACTCTTTGTAAATATGTATATATTTTGCAAGACTGTGAGTTTCATTCCATGCTATTTATGGTTCAAGAATAATACTCTTTAATGAATGAGTTGAAAATAATATAACTTATCTTCTGACTGAATATTTGTAAAGAAATCGTAGACGACTATTTTGAATGTCCTCTTTTAATCCTTTATGACAATTCTAAATGTGATAAAATTGTTTAAAATTGTCAATTTATGTATCACACTCTTATAGGAAAATAACTTTAAAAATCGACCTCACCTTTTTGTATCTTTTAATTTAAGAAAAGAAAAGAAGAATATTTTGTGCTTATCTAGAGGAAGAATCGATAGAAGAATTCGTACTTAACTAAAGCGTAACTCGTAAAAATTATACAATCCGCAAGAACTGAGACAATCCAACAAAAACAAAAAAAAATTGTTAATGGGAAGTAGTTCTTAAAAATCAATTTTATTGCATAATTAAGCTGTATCGCGTTTTTTGAACGATACCGTAGGTATATACATAATATTGCCAAATAATTGCGCTATGCATTAAAGGGCCAAAGATATTCGATCGGCATAACACTGCAAGCAAAGTGCATTGCGGCTATCGCAAGTACATTGACTTCGTAACCCGTAAGAGCACGATTCAATTAGTTTCAACGATCATCCGGTCAAATCTTCCGAGAATTAATTATCGTTCCTATCGAGTTTGACATTGAAAAAATACTCGTCTAGAAACTCACCGTCATAAAGTAAATCTTCGTAATTAGATCTTAAAAAAAGCACTGTGAATAATTTCTAATTCCAACATAAATATTTTCACGCAAACTACGTCCGATGAAATTTCTAATTTTCCAAGAAGCAAAGCGTTCAACGTTCAAAGCGATTCTCCTGGGAGACTGATATCGATCGCGGGTGTAAATTTCGGATTATCTGAGAACAGCAGCTCGCGAGTGGAGAGCTAACGAGACAGAAAGAAGGTTCCACGACACCATCGTATCGCATCAGCACGGTCTTATCGGCTTCACGTCAGCTTGTATACAGCGGGCAAAATATTTAAGCCGCGAAGTCAGCCTCGAACTTTTCCAGACGACATCCCTCGAAAGACACGGACCAGTTGCGCCAGTTTTGCCACCTATTTTCGAGACGTGGAACGCACGAAATCGAACGGAAGGGTCTTCGCAGGGATTGAAAAAAAGAAGAGGAGAGGAAGGTAAAAAGAGAGGAGCACGCAACCCTCTCGAACCGAGAGGGCAAGAACCAGACGAGCGCAATCGAAAGGGCCATTGTTACCAGGAATCGGGGACAGGATATTACTCGTTAGTTGTGATTCGAACTTTTTATTACGACATTGTTTAACCCCTGCACCGCCCTTCCTCGCGTGTCTTCCTGTTATTCAAGCCTGCAATGGAATATTAAAATGCATCGTGCATTAATAAGTTGCTTCGAAATTCTGTAATTGCGCTCGTTACGATTGTACACTAGCGAAGCTTCAT
Organism: Bombus vancouverensis nearcticus; assembly: GCF_051014615.1. Lineage (NCBI taxonomy): Eukaryota > Metazoa > Arthropoda > Insecta > Hymenoptera > Apidae > Bombus > Bombus vancouverensis. The sequence continues at coordinate 1,549,614 of NC_134924.1, forward strand.
TGGGAAGTAATTAACCAAATTGCTGGAACGTTAGGTAGAATTATGAAACTCTTGTGACGTATGCGAAAACGTAGTTATGTGTATAATATCGTGTAATCCGTATAATATTTGTCATGTAATTAAGTAAACGCTTGATGAGATATGTACGTATATTGTCGGTCGATGTACAATATTGTCTTTCAGTCCAACACGTTTTATGTAAATTTGAGCCCATTTGACTAACACATTCGCAATTGACAAGTTCATCGAGATATTACGGCAAGATATTATAAGATTATTCGATTAAGACACAAATAAGAATTTGGAGTTTGGTTGCAAATATGTATCACGTTTTGTATCACGTATGGGACTTGCCGATTTTTTATACATTTTGTAAATACAGGCAAAAAAGCTAATTTCAGTATTCATAACGAATACTTTGGATATTTTGTATATTTTTACATATTATATATAGCATACTTTTGTACATTTAAATTTCTCATAAATATATATACATAAATATCTACAGTCCACTCATTGTATCAATTGAAATCCATATAAGAAAATTTTCTCAGTGTCAACGATAATAATTGTCCCATATTGCTCTAATCATGAAAAAACAAAGTAGTAGCTTGTGGTCGTTAATGGAACGTTAATATTCCGTCGGTCTATCGGGATTCCAGCAATCCAGCTCTCCGTTATTCTGCTAACATCTCGAAAGTAGAAAATTGTGACAGAAAGAGTCGATATTCCTAGCAAATGAATGTTACAAACGTGCATATAGACGTTCAAGGCCACACGAAAATATCAAGTACAATCCCGTTTTTCACAGTCATCGATATCAATCCAATTCTATAAATAATGGAGCTCCGTCCATTGAGTTCATAAATAATGGAATTCTTACTCTCCGGCTATTCTTACGCTGACAAGAATTGACTGGCCGCTACTACGGTTCGTGAATTCGAGGATACAACGTGCCGCTATTATTTCACGTAGAAGAGCAGCACGTGGAGCATATCCCGATGGATCTTCGTCCACCGTATGTATTTTTAATGGCAAAGGGAAGAACAAGGGGCTCTAATTTATTTACGTTAAACCGGAGACGTAAATCTAATTCGTCTTGAAAGAAAAATTGCGCCACGTTTTGGAATTCGAAAAAGGTATCTTTTACCTACGTTAGTACGTTGGTTCTTTTCAATAATTCCCACGCGAATTTCACTAAGAATATACATATACGAAACCATTCGGAGATATCGGCGTTTCGCGGTTCAACAAAGCGTTCCAACTTTGTTCCGCGCGTGATGGTTTAGCAAACAATTTTACCCGACTGAAAAAACATTGAGTATTACGTCTAAAGGTACGTCGATCCTCTGTACCGGAAATTGCGGGCGCAAACGATTATCGAGTCGGCCAACGCTACCCATCGACAATGTATATATAGGATCCAGAGTAACCAGACTAACATTCGAAAGACAAAAATATCTGTTGCAATGGAAATAGAAATCGAACCACTCACTGGAATTTCCTTTCGTACACTTGTATTCATTTGAAAATCTATATTCGATGAATATCAAATCTTTTCTATTTTTAACTAGAAAAAACTAGCTATTTCAAACCGTTTACGTCATTTATATGACTCATTGAAGCAACAAAATACTTAATTAGTTATAAAGAAAATACATATAAATTATAAAAAATTTTAATTTTTACAGAACAAACCCTTATGCTCACGATCGTTAAAATATTAAAGATATCATGCTTATCACAAGAAAATATTTGTACCATCTTTCTTCTAGATAAGTACAGATTCTACGTATCATTTTCTATATTTATCTTACAATTAGTTATAGAAAAAAAGTACATTCCTGCTACTTTTCCGCTCAGCTCCTCGATTATTATGTTCCATTTAAATCGAATTATATCGAAAGATACAAAAAAGACTTATTTCGTTTAATATTTTACAAAAGAGAAATATATTAGATTGTATGAAAAACGTTTTTCTATAAAAAAAGTTTACTTCAAATAAACACTATCACTAACGGAATACTATAAAAAAAAACACTAAATATTATATAAATACTATTTGCTGCCATAAAACAGTGATCTAAAGTGTGAATACACGTTTAGTATAAACGGCCTAATATATATTATACTAACAAAAAACCCATAATATCCTTAATATCATTAAAAAATGTTTTTTTCTCAATAAAAATGTATTAAAAACTTCACACCAAAAATATTTTAACAAAACGAGTGCCTTAAGGCTTTTAAAAGCCTCCTTCGCTATCATATCTATTTAACAGCTAAAACGTTCCTCCGTGGCTCTTCATAGGCGTCACGGTATTCCCAGGCCGGCGTAAATTTAAAGTCGTATGGCGTGGCCGGAAAGGTCGTGGCGGAAAGTCTAGAAGTTAACGCGCGCGTCCTTTTCGGCCGACCTTTCTCCTTCCGCGAAAAAGCCTCGTGTCGGGACATGGATGGGCAACCGGGGAAGAACACATGTGCGCCACGGCGAAAGTTTAGCGTCGACCATTGACCTGGCTTTTCGAATTATTCAGCAAGATCCCGCCGACCCTTTGGCTGAAAACCGACCACCAGAGATATTGGAGTTGTTCCGTGAATGGTGGAAGTTGAGGACCCAGTCTCGAAACGCGTGATACTTAATTCACGAAACTGTGCTTTGTCACTTACACCCCCAGGTTCGGTTACATTCAACTACCGTTCTGTCTGTATCTCGTAGCTTGGTTAGGTTGGGGTTAGGGTGTTGCCAACTACGTAGTTTTTACGAATGTTTAATAAAAATTTACAGTGGAAATTTATTTGCTTACAGGATATTTGTATTAAGAAAGATAGGTGACTTGCATGTAAATTCTTACACTTCTATCATTCTTATGACTCAATGACTATTTGCATGTGTATTACTGAAATTAGTAACTCTCATTTACAGAGTTTTCTTCATATGCGTTAGATTTGTAAGGGAAACAGAAAATTTTGCCGCTTATAAGGAAGATGATCGAAACTAATAATATAATATGAAGAGCCTATTATGTTCTATTATATGAAATTCTAATTAGTGTTCGATTATCTAAATTCTCGCTTCTTTCATTCACTAATTGCAGGAATCGTATGTAATGAAGTAAAATCAGTAAACGCCTACACGTATTACGTATGAAATGTATCTTTATTAACTAACTGTTTATCCCTTGACAGGTTCAGATAAATAGAGTTCTACAGTATTGTATTTGTATTACGTAACCGTATTATTGTATCTGTATACCGAAAAATGTACAGTTTGTAATAATGGGATATGGCCGTAAAAAATATTCGTTATAATGTTATATAAGTTTCTTAGTATATATAGTGGTCAGTATAGTAATTGTTAAAGTTTCCGCCAAAGTTTGATGAAAACATAGAGGAGGTGTATATCTTGCGCATAAAATTTACTATGAAAATGTTGCAGTTAATATTCATAATATTCATATTGTAGCATAATAGGGTAGAGTATTACGATGGCTCTGTAATTCATATATTAGAAAATTCATGTATTGAGAAACCTGTACAAGTACAATAATATATCGTTGCATTGTAACATATACTTAATTTTTAGTGGTAGAGAGAAGGAGCGTTACAGATAGTAGTTGAGTGATTTTATATATTATTCAACACAAAGGGCCAATTGATAGGGTATTTTTGTGTATTTCGACGTGTTCCTTAAATCCACCCCGTCATTTCAATCACACTTTACTAGGAAAGATGAATTACCTTAATGAGCACTCGACGTTCATTTCGTTTACTGTGCAAGAATATAGGTGGCAATTACAGACAACGTGCACACATGTGTGACTACTAAAGGGACGTTTGGTCGGCTGCATCAAAGAAACGTGCAGTCCCTCTTATTAATTCATGCTAATCGCCTACCCTCTAAAAGCGGTTCTCAATCATTCAAGGAACTCGGTTGTTCCAAGTATACGCATTAAGCATGGGGACGTTTATCATGAGAACGGAACGAAAAAATTTTATGCTGCATAAGATTAGACACAGAAAAAATTCCATTTATCTAAATAAAAATTACAGCTTCGAGATCATTATCGGGATAAAAGGTTCCAATAAGTAATCACTGGTGTTAAAATGGAAATTTCGAATGAACGTAAGAGACCATTTTAAACGATGCATTTTTATGCAGATTGTGGGACGAATTAGTTGTTTTAGAGATAGGGCTTGGATAAATGTAATATTCATAAAGAAAAATGGTTCTCCGCTAGTTCCCTTCAAAAAAAAAAAAAAAAAAAACATTATCGCTTTAAACGAATGATGAAACCAGTGAAATATATAATAGAATTATAGACTAAAACCTTTTGAATAAAACAATATACCAGCGGAAACAATACGAAATAAAAAGAAACCTTTTGAAAAAAACAAACATCAACTATTTCATAACTTTAAACTAATTGAAATGAGTCCGTAAAAGCCAAACATTTATAATGAAACAGTAGAACACCACTCATCTAAGCTTAATTTGTAACCACCACATCCTCATTTTGTAAACCGTCATATTCATCATTTACGTCCCTATCGTTTCTTCACGACACAAAGCCAAGACCTTCGGAAACAACCGAAATATCATCTTCCATCCACATTCAAAATAATCGAAGCTACTCTGTTCCGAAACGATGCAATGTATTCACTTAGTCTAGCAGAGGTAAACGTACTCTTCTCGACTCGAGAGATCAAAGCTACTATTTCGACAGCACTGTTCCGTGGGTAAAGTGTTCAACGCACGGAAAACAGTAATTTCACTTCGGCAAACAACAAGTTGCCTCGGCTACAATAAATAAACGGCAATACTTTCGAGTTGATCTCGCGAGCGACCGCGAATAAGGAGGCAGAGGAGGTGCATGCGTGTGCAGAACGAGAATTCGGTACCGAGGTTGCCGCCGTGCGTATTAACTTATGGAACAGAAATAACAGCTTTCCCCACGGGAGCCAAAATAACCCGGCGGAACACAGAATTGTCCGTGACTTACAAGTCTTTTTACTCGAGAGACCGCTTCCCAACTTGGGAATTCCGGGTCGATGCATATTCGAGGGCGCCTCCATTTGTTCCTCGTCGTCGTTGCCTGGTTATTTATTTCGACAACCCTTTACGGACACCCTGTCGCGAAGAGACAAAAGTTCGAAAGGCATAAGAGCCACCGATGAGAAAAGAGACCATGACTGGGACAGACACTTGTCCGTCGTTGGAGGCATTAAGATTAACCTTGACAGACATCGTTTTCTACGGGCGGAGGGACACAGTGGAAACGCGGCCTCGGCTAATCGTTTTAAATGGCTCCGAATCGGTTCTCACAGACGCGTTTAGCTTGTTCAATTTGTCGCGTGATTCTCGAGGGCGTGGAAGAACTGAGGCGCGAGTACGTAGTAGTTACGTATACGGTTTTAGAAAATTTTAGGACAATCGTTTGTTTGCGGGAGTATGTTCGCGTGGCTATCGATTAGGATCGAAACCATAGGAAGGGAAAATACGTAAAATTCGAATCGTTTCATTCCTGAATTTTCAGTATTTCGATTATTTAAACTTTCAAACTTTCAATTTTCCAAATTCTTTCATTCTCAAATTTTCAGATCTTTTCATTTCCAAATGTAAACCAGAATTTTTTAAACTTTAAACTTTACTTCCTTCTTTATAGACACCGCTGTATCACAGAGATGCAATTAAACCGGATGTTACTTCTTTTCTGATGTTGCAACCAAAATCGAGATAAGGTAAGAACGAAGGTAAAAGATCCAAGTATAGGTATAATAGCTTGTTGAAAGTTTTTACGAGTTCTAGGCCGAGTGTTAATTACAGTTCCTATCGAGATCTAAAGCTTCCAGAGGGTTTCTTCTCGGAACACCAATCTGGATTTTATTTTCTTTCGTTATGACGGTGGTCTTGTACAGTTGTGCGCGGAGAACGAGCATCAACCAAACACGGCTCACTGGAATATTACGGAACAAAATGATTTCTCAACGTTGCTAGCGATATATATTCGTGTCATAAAGGGTACAAATGGAACGTGTGCAGGGAGACAGACCGATGATCCGAGTCAGGGCAGACATTTCTTCCGCGGATTCCCGAATGGGCTGATTGATGACGCCGTTAACGTGTATTAACGATATGGTCTATTCGCAAGAAAAATCCTACGTCGAAATTCCAATTCGCGATTAAATAAACGCCGATTCCGATATGGATGAATAATCTGCTTAAATGAAGTGCGGAAATATTTTCACATGACTGCAATACTAGCTCTAATAAAACAGAAAATAAACTGTCGTGGAAATTCGTAAGTTCAACACGTTTGCCACTATTTACAGATTTATCTGTAATCGACGTTAACAATTGTAATAAATTGCAGAAACCAAAAGCCAATAAACATATTCGTTTTAATATAGCAATTTATGTGTGAAATCTACTTATCTCGCAAATAAATTATTCTTAGTCCCATCGAGCGTTAAACGAATACATATATTCGGTAACATGTATAACACGCATTCACGAAATTCACTCTAGATTCAAGTTAAATTTACATTTACACTCTGCCTCTGTCAGAAAATTCGCCGATATTAATAAATATCTAATAAAAACAAGTTTACAAGCAAATTTTGCAAAATTAAAATTCTAAAGTCATAAAAGCTGATTGGACGGTTTTAAAGGTCAATAATTAAGAATTCACTTGTCAATTCACTAATATAATCAACTAATAAATTGCGAGAGGATCTTGCTAGTCAATTATTGCAACTTAACAAAATCACCAGAGAGTATCCCAAAAAAATCAAACGCGAACTGTAGCCAGAGGAAGTCCCACGAATTCACTTTCGAAACCACTCGCGGGATAAGACACGTGGAATTAATCGCATCTCCTGTCGCACTTTCTTCCCTCCGTATTTTCTTTTTTTTCTCCTCCTCTTTCCTCATATTTCTTTTTTTCTTCTGTATCTTCTTTTCGTTTCGCGTCCGCAAGCTCCGATGGTTAATCTTGTGCTCGCCGCGAGCGTGACCCGAGCTGAATTTTAAATCTGACGTATTACACGCGTAGCTGGTGTACAGGAGTCGGAAGGACATCTACATAGAGGCAGGGAATTAGCATAAGCCATTGTCCTGCCAACGGCTCGACCAAGAGAATGGTACCTGAAAGCTCTACCAGCTACAATAACCCTTTATACAGTGCAGGTGGAGTACTGTTATAACCGTAAATCGTATGAAAACGTATCGTGAGCGCTTTTGCGATTCTATTCGGTTGGCCAGAGGAATTACGACTTGCCAATTAACCGATTAGATTATCGCCAGGGCCAGATATTGTCAACTCTCAATTATATGTGCGAAGGGATGTCTTGATAATACAGGCCAAGTGCGATAATCGTTCCTCCTATTATATGGGACCGAAATTGATTTAAACAATCGCGTAATCGAATGTAAAATATCGATCGTGGTTATTCCCATGTTGTTGAAATAGAAACTTTGCTGATTCTTGAAGGATATTACGAACAAATAAGTAAAGATTTCTAAAAGTTAAAAGAGAGAAGACACTCTCCTAGAAAAACTTATTTTGTATTAATTATTTGATTCGTGGAATATTTATTTGATAATAAGTTATTGAAAAAATGTTTGGCTTAGAGAATGAACAAAGAAGGAAGACTGTAATTTTGTATCGATTAGTTATTTGATTCGCAGAACTCTTTAAGGGTAACGGAAATGAGTGGTCGAAGAAATCTTTGACTTAGAGAACGAAGCGAAAATAAAAATTGATATTGCGAGTGTTGATCATTTGATTCGTAGAAGAATTCTTGCAGTTTGATGTGAATGGGTGGTTTAAAAAATCCTGAACTAAAAGTATGACCATACAATAAACAATGATTTTATATTAATTAATTATTTGATCAATAAATAAATTTAAAAAAAACAGAGAGAATGGATGGTTAAACAAATACTTGGCTTAAGGAGTGAAGAGAAGATAGAAATTCGTTTTACCTTTCTTAATTATTGAATTCGTAAAAGAATGCTTGAAAATGAGGAGAATGGATGGTTCACGAAGTACTTGACTTAAAGAATGAAACAAGAAGAAAATTGATTTTATATAGGTTAGTTGGTTTATATGCTGGTTTATAGGTTGGTCTATGGATTGGAAGTAGACTGTAGTCTACTTCGTTATTAATATCGCGTGCAAGAGTACGTGGGAAGCTTCCTGTGATCTTAATTACTCTTTCGATTAAGTAAATACTGTTATATCAATCGTCATTGATTGCATAGACGCGTTCTACTAACATCCGCAGAACCTTCCAGTAAGTTTCAATCGTTCTTTTCGAAATATTAACGCGAATTATCAAGTATACGCAAAACTTGCGGTCTTCAAAGATTCATTGTCAGATAAATCCTGTACACTCCGTTTTAATTGGGAGACCACGTTAGACGTCAGGAATTTGCAATTGACGTAAGATATATTTTCTGTCTATATCGAAAAGAGGAAGCAAACAGTGGTGTACTAAGAAACGTGATTCATTCTATCTCATCCGGGATTTCAACTTTCCCGAACTTTGCTTCCAAGAAAAAGAGAAGAAGAAGCAAACGAAATATACAAAATTTCCTTATATAATGTTAGACCAACTTACTACGACAAAATAGCTTATAGCGACACACGAATGCTCGTAAAAATGCGACGGATGCATTTCCCTTGCTAACACGTGTCTGGACGAGAATAAAACTTTTATTAACGAAACAAAAATATTTTACTGAAATAAAGTAGAAGCAAGGGAAGGAATTTAGTATTTTTTGTTTTCTAATTAACACTAGCACTACGTGAAAAAGAATTACGCAAACAGCCATTGCAGACTCCTTTCTATATCTACGCCTTGTAATTGCGATATTTATGTAATTACGCTTGTGTAGTACGATCATCCTGAATATTCATTTTTATATATGTACTTCTTAATCCTTTAGTACTACGATCGATCAGTCACGCGATAAAATGTTTAATACATTGACATGGCAATTAAGTAGTAGTAATAACACATAGTACTTTACTGTATCTAGGTTAAGTAGATTAAATTACTATGTAAGTAGTGGGTAAGTGTCGTATGCAATTATATGACTACAGTGTTGCAACGAAGATGACACACAGACAACAACGAGTGATTTTAAACCAATTTTAAATAGCTGCTCATAGAATCTTAAAGCTAGAACTACCAGAATGGTGATCTGACAAAGTGATCAGTTCGTTATTTTTCATAGAAATTTTATAAATTTACAACAATGCGTTTTCTAGAATTTTCGTAAAAGTATATGAGTAAAAATCTGTTTTTCTTCTTGGATTATATATTTTTTTGTACATCTTTCATCTTAATTTCTTTGTTCGTTTAAAAATTTAGTCTAATCAAAGATTTAATTGAAATTTGTAACCGCACATAAAACTAACATTACCAGAAATCGAAGAGAAATTAATTCTTAAGTGTGAAATTTGTCCAACTAACAATACAAGAAAATTCTAATAAGGTTTTCTCATGAGACATGTAATAGGACGCGACAAGCCTCTTTATCTCCCTTGAAGGAAGAGAACTGCTTACAAAGAAACTATGAGGGAAAAAAGAGGAACCGTACGGCACATGACGCAACACACAAGCTTTGCTGGAGTGTTTTGACAAATGACGAACAGAGTTCTCGGGGAGAAGAGTGCACATGTCTTCGGTTCGCATCTCGAGGAACTCGCCAGAGGGTCTACCCTCTCATGGCATATGCGAATTGTGTGTCAGGAGGATCGTAAAAATCCGAGAACAGCCGGGGACCGAGGATTTTTCGATGAATTTTCACACGAGAAGGACCCAGCTATCGACTCGTCCCCCCGTTCAATTAAGTTTCAACGCCGGAAACATGTGAACCTACTTTACGCTTTTAAAGTCATGCCTTATTCGGCTGAAAACCGGCGAGAAAAACCGCTTTGCAGCTTTCGATCGGCGATCCTCGATTAGCTGAAACTCCATCGAGCCGCGTTCTTTCCCCACTTTCGAAAATTGTCCGGTGTATTTTGTTCGAAGCGATTAGAGGATTAAATTTTTTGGGCGAATAGAGCAATCGAGGAAATACTTGAAAATTTCAAACATTTATTTTATGATCATAAAGGACAATTTTCTTGTAGAGCTTTTAGAATATCGATACAATAAGTTTTATTAATAATACATATTTGTAAAAGTAATCTTTTAAAGTAATTTTATTTGGATAATTTAGAGTAATCTGATGGTTAAGAGAAAGAAATTGAGGTTCGTGGAATAAGAGAACTCTATTCAATAGAATAATACCTATACTAAATATTTAACTTGTGGATTGTAATATAGTCTTTAGAGAAATAATTTCTTTCAAGAAAAATACAATTATAATATCTGATTGGAGAATTTCGAATAAAAGAGACTTTCCATACTTTCAAACATCAATTATAGAAACATTTCTAATATCTCCTATGAATCATCAAATGTCTATCTAGTTTGATACTTGAACTATTTCCTAATTTATTCTGATTAGTATGGCGCCGAACAGACAGCTTCTGACGACAATAAATTAACGAGAAATTTATATCGTTCAATCCGGCACAGGCAAATATGCATTGATACATTATCTTCTTACTTGATGGACCATAACATCACTTACGAAAGCAGAAGCAACTGGGCTCGAAGGAAATGCGAAGGCAAGGTCGAAAAACCTGCGAAAAAAGTGGACAAATGCGACGTGCGGCCTCGTAATTATGTCACAATTGTACGCGGCGCGCGTATGTGGCGTAACACTCGAATAAGCGGAGTAATGAGACCGATAAAAATGTGTAGTCCTTGTATTTTCAAAGTTTCTACGAGTTTCGTCGCTAATACAATACATCGTCAAATAATTGCCTGATGAGAGGATCTACGAAGTTATCCTCAAATTCAAAATCGAAATATAAAGTTAATTCGCTTACTCACTTACTTCAAGAATGATAATTCATTTGAACCACACTACATAATATTAATTAATATTCGACCAGCATAAACTCTAATGTGTCCTAACTATGAACATTCCATGAAATATTCCAAGGCAAAACGAAGAATATCAATACAATAATATTTACCCACCAACTACGTGCATCTGGTGGACATCATTTCCTATATAATAATATTTAATCATTGTAAACTCTAATCTGTCTTACGTCCTAACAATAAATTTCAAAGTCCTCCGTTTATACTCCAAGGAGAAACGAGGAAATTAAATATAACAATATTTATCCACCAACTATATGCACCTGATGGCCGTCATTTCCAACGATAATAATTAATATCCGATCACTAGAAACTCTAGTGTATCCTAACTATGGATAATAAATTTCAAAGTTCTTCATCTATGCTCCAAGGAAAAATGAAGAAAATAAATATAATAATATTTGTCCACTAACCACGTGCTCCTGATGGCCGTCATTCCCGCTGAAGATCGGCCGGACCCACGGCTTGGATACCGGAAAACCCCTCTCGACACTGGTATGAGAGCCGAAGGAACGACAACGCGCACCACCTCCGCGGACGGGAGTCGGCCACTGACTGAACGTGACTCTGATTCTCTGGAACCGGGAGGAGGCTGCGTCGACCGGTCAGGGACCACGAGCCTGCGGCCTTCTGACACTCAAGTCACCGTCAATTTCTCCCCCTTCGTTCTTTCTCTCGTTCCCTCACTCCTCTTTCTTTTTCTCTTTCACCGAGCTGTTGCGTTTCGTTTACACTTTTCTTTTTTCCTCGATAAACAGACGATCCCTTTTACACTGATCAACGGAATTTGATTCTTTAGAAAACCGTCTGTGTGCTTGGTTACTTTCTTGCATGCTTTCTATTTGTCTCTGGTATCGAGATTCAAAGGTGTAATTCGAAGTAATGGTAGTTTCATTGGTGAAGTTTGGGATCGGCATCTTTTTGGAGATTACGGCGCAATAGATGATCCCAGACGTAATTGAATATACTTTGCACCGGTGTTTCTGTTTGAGGATTTTGTTAGTCCGTTTTTGCTAATCGTTCGCTAAATATGCTCACGAAATGGAGGAGATACGAGAGGTTCTAACAGATGGTTCGAACGCTATTTCATTTGCACGTTGCACTTTGGAAAGTTTCTGTTTCGTATAGACGAAAATTTTACTATTTTTAAATATGCTAACAAGCCAGTCATAGTGTTTAAATCAATCGAAAGGCTCAACAAAAAAGCGTGCAAGCGTATTTTTTCGTTTTTCTCCTAAAAGCATGTTAAGTACGAAACGGTATACAATACATAGGTAACACTTATAATAATGTACAGGATTTATTCAGAAGTTTTCAAACGTTTATAAGAACGTATAACGATATGCTTTATATATATAACGATATCAACTTTATTTATAATTTTTTCAAATTAAAGATTTTATCGCTTGTACAACATTTGCTTTTGACCTCTGCAATATTAATAGAAAATTTCGATGAACATCAGTCTATTTAGTTAATATATTTCATGCAATTTCTAAGAACCTAGTCCCAACCAACTAGCACGTTCTTCACACGAAACACCATTAATATTCATTCCTCATAGCAAACTATTAGATTGACCACGACAAAATTCGCATACTACGTCGATAGCTATCAACAATACCAATGATCTATGTTCGTATAATATTTTTTGTTTGGTTATATTCATAAAATATACTGATAAAATATAGCTATTACACTTTTGGACACTTTATATATACCATAAATTTTCGATATTTTACGTCAATACTTTCAAATCGTAAAACAAGAATATCGCCAATTCCTATACTGAAAATTCTCGATAATAACCGATAATACCATTGATATCTCTCTATTTCTCCCACATACGTGTTAAATATGACAAGCTGTAGAAAAATGAAGCAACACGGTTGTGACCCAGTGTGGAATGGTTCAAGGGCAAGTGGACAGGAAGAGCAATGGATTCTGGAAATTCATTCAGCCGCTCATTCACTCTACTTGCGGACGTCTTAATGAAAAGTGAACCGGCGATTTACGAGCGATCGTTCGATGCGAATGTAGAAACGACCGATGAATAATGGAACGCGTGCTTCTTGGATAGCCCCCTTAGTAGTAACCAGCGACACGATTCCATCATGATGGGATACTCGAGCGACAGAAGAACAGAGATAGGCAAAGTCGATGACGGGGAGTAGCGAGACAGTTAATTAAATTTAACGGGGAGGTTATCACGTCACCAACGATCGTTTCTATGTAGGTATCATGGACCAGCTTTTCGCGATTCTAGCTGGATTCTATTCTCGATCGTCGAACGAGAGAAGCGTACGACGTGTCTCACGCTTGAAAGAAGCTCGAAACGACAAGAAAGTTTTAACGACAAGATTTAATAGCTATGGGACAGGCGGTAAATCGTTTTAACAACCTATGTGCACAGAACCAATTGTTCTTCCGCCGTTCCTTTCCCAGTTTCTGCCCCGTTTTCTTTTTCCAACCCGGTTATTTCCAGTTTTCCTCGTTGCCCGAGATGTTCTACTACTGTGAACGATTCGATTTTGATGCTTGAGAAACAACTACCTTAATCGCGCTGCATTTTATTCCCTCATCATGAAATTTATCCGGTATTTGAAAAGAAATCATGGATCTTTCGTAATGATTTTTCGATTTTTAATAATTCCGGAAATTAGGTTAATGCAATTTTTTTTTTTTTTTTTTTTTAGTCAATTTATAGTATCGAATCCTATTCTCTCAGACTGTTCCTATGGTTATGAAAGACAATTCCGAGGATTTCTTTTTCGATGCTGCTTTTTCTTTCGAATCTAAATATTTAGGTCCTACGATTTTATGAAATTTGTACTAATTAATGTATTTATAACATTGTAATAATCTATTTTTTCAAACCTGTATGGTATACTCCTGTAAACTACCTATTATTCTAATATATTTTTCAATGTGTATTACCATATCCACGTTTTCCAATAATCTTATATATATGTAGTTTTTTGTCACGCTCAATACATAATACCTTAACCATAACATTTACTGGGAACACTAGCGAACGAAACGTCGGATGTAAAACCCTTCTTCACTAAAATAGTCCCAAAATTACCAAATCGTTCAAATTCAAGTTTCCACTGTAACACAAATACATACACTCTCTCACCACCGATCGATCAATCATGCAAAACACGAAGCAAGATACAAGCCCCTCGACCATCGAACGTTCCGTTCGCCAGAATCTCGAGACGAATATTCACGGAAGAGAAAAACGACGTAAGTCGATCCATTAGGACTAACCGTGTGCTTCGACGGCGCATCGTGGCGGATGACAGTTCCCCGTCCAGCGGGAATCCTTCGACAAGAAGCCTCCTCCTCTCTTATCCGGTTAATTCACGTTAAGACCGGCACCAAGTGAAATCCTTGCGAAAGGACGCGCGCGTGGAACTCACGAGAGAAAACTGACCGAAAGAAGCGCGGTACACGAACAGAGTACCGACCCCCGATACCGAGCTGCTCTCTCGGCTCAAGTCGAGAAGGAAAGAGAAAGAGCAGAACGTACGAAGAGAAAGAGAGAAAGACTTACGAGAGACGCATGGAGAGAGGAAGGCAGATAGAAGGTTGGCGGCAGAAATGGTCGTAGAAGGGGCGGGAGGGACGAGAAACAGCGACAGGGTGGAGGACCAAAAGAGAAGAGAATAGTTGGAGGGTGGGAGAGAGGGTCTGGTGGGGACTTCTTACTCATTCATACTCAAACGCCCCCGCAAAATTGCAAGTACCGTAAAGACGGTGCTTCTTCTCCACGCTCGAACTGCCAGCTATACGCTGCTTGATTAACGAATTCGATGCACTCGGTTTGATCTAGCTCGAAAGATTGGATGGCGAAAGTTTCGGACGAATGCGGTGATTCATGAATAGAAGATTTTTGTTCGGGTTTCTTGGATGTTTTTCTATGAATTGGATTTTCAACCGGTTTGAAAATGAAAGCCTTGATAAGTAAGGGTGACCGATGTTTGAGAGATTTTTGTTTGTGGTGTGTTTGGGTATGATTTTAATTTCTGGTTGGAACACTTCTGGAGATTTATGAGTATTCTGTATGAATGAGTACATGAATGAACTGATCGGTATAAATGCAACCGAGTTACACGTCGTGTTATAATAACATTGTAATAAAGAGGTTAAATAAACGATATAGAGTTCAGCGATAAGATAGAGCGATTTGTCTTTAGATCGTGCTATCAGTTGCGTTATAGATTAAATATAAAAATTAAATGAAAATATCGAATAATGTACATAAATAATGTATTGTTCTAGAATTACGTATATTTCGATCTTTGTGTATCTTATTTAATATTTACTTGTTTTGGAAAATCAATAACATAGTGACTTAAAATATTCGATTGTCGCTTCAAGATTTTAATCTTCAATTAATCAAATTACAAACGTTGTCACGAAGCTGACATAATCTGACAACCAGAGAAGATGAATCAACTCTTGGATAATATAATTTTTTTGTATAAGTGACATATTTGATACCATAATTCCATCTGGAAGAAATAAAATGGATTTATCTAAAATTTATAATTATCGAAATTTCTCGTTAAAATGTGACCTGGACAGAATAAAATTTTACCTGATTCAATATAGATGCAATCAGAAAGTGATCCTAAGTTTTTCACCTGTACGTTATCCTAACGATATATGGCAATATTACTCTTACCCCAATCGCCATCCTACGGGCCTCCTGTATATTTTCCGTGGTAACGGGCAACGAGGTCACCCTTAAGCCGCAAATAGTTCACGCAAAGTAATCAAACAAGTTGTTACGATGTTGCAAAAAAAGGAAAACGTTAGCGTAACGTAATTAGAAGCGTGCCTCTTGTCGGTGCTATCGGGCGTGAATCTCATTTCGACTCGGACGCGACGTCGCGCGAAATTCGACGGACGCGATTAGCGAACGAACGTTAACGTCCGTTTGTTAATTAATGCGCGTGGTATGGTCGCACGAACAATACGCTCGTCGAACCCGCCAATTCAATTTCGACAAGCCGGATTAACGCGTCAGGATGAATCGGCGCCGGCGCTCGATCACGGCGTCAACACGTGCCTTTTATTAATCACCCTCCGATTTTGTTAATTATCCCCTATTACCAAATCGCCGCGATCGAAATAATCGGGCCAACATCGATCACACCTACGCCACTCTGCGTGGGCTTAAGACGAAATGGGCTCGCGATTAATATCAATTTTTTTATATTTATGACATAAATTTATAATTAATTCCTCTTTGGAAATTACAAGAAAATTTATTGATATTTTATTCCAGTTTACCACGTGTGTAACCAAGATCACATTATCCAAAACTAAAAGCACATTATTTCTGCTGTGTATATCTGATTGTGTATCAGGTTCAAGGATATACATGTCCTTTAAGCCTAAACGTGTATAAGTTTTGAGCTAATGATATCGATACGAACGAGAGTGATTGAAGCGCGAAGTTTAGATTACAGCGCTAATATAATGAGTGAAATTATGTATTTGTTTTTAGTGATAATATCTGTGAATGATTAACATTTATTGACAGTTATCCATATCTCGATGTCGATATTTGTAATAATCATCGATACAGTTTAATCGTCACTGCGAAAGATTTATATTTCGAAACTGTGAAAGAAGGCATGGAGTTATGCGAATGTTGTTGACAATTATATGATAATATTTGCCGTTGGTTATCGACATTAATGAAATTGATTTGGCGTGTATTTTACTTTTTGTATTATTATATTTTTGTCGATATTCCACTCTTTAATTTTGTTTTGTTCTGTACTGTGAATACGTATTATACACGTGTGATATTAAATATATTGTAAATATTGTTACAGATTAGTAATTATTTAAATATTATGCATTTTTACAATCGCATTCTGTACCTCCTCGTTCATTTAAGAGATTAATTCTAACATAAAAAACAAAAGAAATATAAACTTGAAAAGCAAATCTCGTTACTTCTCGGAAGCTATCGCCGCTTATCAATATTTGCCGACAATTATTGACTTTGTTCAATGTCTGTCGACGATTTCAAGATGAATTCAATCTAATATAATTTAAAGTTCCAATATTAAAACACAAAAACATATAAAACATCAGTGATACTTTATACATGGAAACACTGATAATTTCCAATAAAAATATATAATAAAGAAAATACAATAGAAACCTAATTATTTTTTCTACAAGTCCATTCTTCGAACATTCATTAGCTTTGCACATCCATCGAATGATGCTATCCGATCACTGATCGAAGATCGATAACGTTTACATTTCCGCCGTTGTAAACGCGAATCCCTTTGCCAGACGCCACCTGTTATACCATTCGCGAAATTACGAGATTGAGATTATTAGCGATTCAGCCGTCGAAAATTCGCTATGTGCCGCGGTTTGACCCCTCCCTAACCGATCCCTCATTGACGAATTGACCCCGATGACAAATCGCGTCGCACGTGTGACTAACTGATAGCGGCGCGAGTTTCTGTAATCCCCGCGATCCTAAAGCCACTGGTGGCCGATTAGCGAACGCGATTGCGTTCAGTTAATTAGTGCGTACAGATTGTCAGCCTGCAGTCAGGATTTCCTCTCTCTATTCCAAATCTCCTGGTTCTATTGATTTTCCTGCAACTCTACATATTCGTATTTTTATCAACGACGATGGAAACGAAAATTAAGATTAACGGTTCCGGCTTCAAATCTCTAATTTGCTAGTCGTGATTTTTGATGGAACAACAATGTTTTTTGAATAGCTATTTTCAATTACTGTTTGTATAGAAAATTTGATCACGGAAATATTTAAGCAAAATAATTATCTAGTTCAATGTGATAAAAATCGTATTATAATGGTTTGTCGCCATACGCAAACATTCCATATTATGCTTTTAAATATATTATTTGTTATATTGCTTCAGTTTAATTACTTTTCCAATAGTAGTCCACAGTTGAATATATATTAAATTAAAATTGTATTTTGATAAATCGAATTTAGATGCGTTCCCTATTGAAAACACGTTTTAGCCAGTTCTGCGGGTCATTCTATTATAGGAAGGAATCGCGACTTCAAGAAGATTGAGAAATATAGACGAATTTAACCTGACTTGAAAAAAAAGATCGGCTGAAAGTATTGTTAAAATTAGACTGCGATGATGGAAAATTTGTTAATAATATATCGTTGTAACTTTATTGGCATTAGTTATTCATAGTGAAATTATGTATTTTGAAGAAACTAAAAACATTTCCAGTAGAGCAGAATTGTTTTTTCAATAAATAATCTTTTTGTGCAACATGAAACTGTAAACATACAGACTCTTACGCTCTTTGATGAAAAATATGTAGAACAAGAAACATATACTTAATCGGTTTTAAATACGAATTAAATACGAATTTTAAATTCTATTCAATTTATTAAACATATTTCCAGTGATCTTTTCGAAAAATTTCTTGGAAACAGGGTAATGCGTCAAACGTTGCGTCACATTTCATAAATAACATTTGGCAGGCGAAGAGTTACAAGACCAATTGCGTTTCGTGTATGTAACGTAATCATGTTTAAAAGTCAAGGTGCTTGGTAAACTATTAACACTACGTTGGATGATCATTTCTCTGCGGCATATCTCCGTTGTGGTTCGAGTAGCGCGTGTTTAGAAACGGCTTGTCGTACGGTATAAATTGTATATACATATCGTAAGAGAAATTGGTCGTGTTCAAATAAATAAACATCCGTCTGAAAATGGGAGCGCTAAACAAACGATGATCTTGATCGTAAAATTCGCGGGGGCGGTGGCAGCATCGCTATTTATTTAAATAGTGGATATTTTTGTAAAAGTTCTCTCCGCGCTACAATTCTCAACTTGCTTGTAATTTCAATTTCTTTTTCTTTCTACTCTGCTAATTTTTCTAACTAATTTTTCTAACCCTTTCACGAAATTGTATAACTTTTGTTATTTCCACTTCCGCAATGTTATATAATTCTATAATTCGTTGTACGTAAATATGTTAATAAATTCTAAAATTTACGTAATTTACGAACGAAATTAATTATTCCTTGCGAAGTTTATCTCTCTATTGGTGTAATCTTAGTTTCAATCCGGATCATAACGATCGGATAATTGGAATATCGGTAAATTCAAATTGTACGGTTGCGTATTACCTAAAATATCACGGCGATGATTCCTTCGTTTTCGTTATTTTTATTATTTCCAAAAGGTATTTATCCGAAGATATTCTAAATCGAGCTGTTTCGTCGGTTATCGCTCTGTTAAGTCACTTTTTCCGATGGCAGGACACGTGTCCTGTTACACAGCACTAGGGATGGGCGTCAAAGGAAGCAGCTAGTGACCTCGAGAAGCAACGTTTCTATTTAGGGCAGACGATAGACGATAAACCGTGCTCCAGGATGCAGCCTGATAGAAAGCGGCGCGTGCGATTTAATTTCATTAAGATAGATGGTCATTCATATGCGCGACATAATTCATTCTCGCGTCTCTCACTGTACTGCGCCATTAGCTTGTTCATTGTTGATTGGATTTTGATTATCTCCGATGTTATATACTCGCTATTAAATCATTATCGTATAAAATGTATATCGATATAGTAAAACTTCTAATTTGTGATTTACCTGAATTATTACAAAAGTTTTTGTTTTAATTTCACAACGTATATTTAATGTATTACTCGCATTCAGATCGACATCGTATACATAAATCATAAAAAATGCATTGCATTCTACGTCAGAAATATAAAACCATATCTTCTGCGTGTAATTTAAACCGAGTCTATCATCTATTTTCTATCTAAATATATTTCTATCTAAATACATCTATTTTCCACTACTCAGCCATCAGAAATCAGATTGTTTAAATCCCAGCTTAATTTCAGGTTAAGTAACTTCAGTCGTATAAACACAAAGTTCAATAATTTAAATCTGACAATACATATTTCTAGCCAAAACGTAACTCATTTTGATACAAATGAATATGTTCACGATGAATCTCCATTGTGAATAACCTCATTATTTCCAGAAACAGGTATCAGCGAAAAATCAGCGGAGTAACATTTATCTGCAGGTTTAATTAATTTCATTCTGATTAACAACGTTTTCGGTTCGTTAATATAATTGGGTCATTAGATAACGCTTTCGAAACTGTAGCCGCGAGTAACCTAAAGCGTCCGTGGAGCGGATGAACGACACTGATTATACGCTGAAAATAAACGAAGGCGACAGAAAAAAAGAGAGAATCGCCATTGTCTGACACCGCGATATACGCGTGTTACAAAACGATGACATCAAATGTATAAAACGGTTACGTTTTAGTGTACGATAAAAATTAGAAACATTTCGCGTAGTTTGCATCGAAAACAAGAGTAGAATCGTACAGAAATGCGTTGGCGGAGAAAATAAATCGACGTTTAAGATGGCGTACAGCTATAACATCGAAGAAGTACCGCCCGACGATGTTCCCTGCGTGGAACATGATATACGGCGTGCTAAAAAGTTTCTTCAAAAACACAGTCCAGAGTCAGGTGATAGCTTGTGAGTTCATGAATTTGAAACGCGACTTGCTCCGCCGAATTTAATCGGTGGATCGGTGAATCGTTGAACGTAGAAAATTTGAAAAAGAAAGAGGAATTAACTTCTTGTGGGATCAATTGATTAAACTTAAAAGAAAATTGGGATGTGTTTCTAGATATAGAATGACTATGGAATATCGAAATTTCTGAGAAAGAAAAGTTTGAAGCTTGTTAGGAATTGTAATTGATTATATTTCAAAGTGACAGTTATGATCACGATGTTCTTATTTCTCGATAGAATGTATGAAAAAGTTAGTTTGATGTAAAAGGCTGACAGCGTACCAAACTTTTGAACGTATGTATATCATTGGTCACTATATCATTGTATATTTGGAATTATACTCGTTGTAAACAGAAACGAAATGTACAGACATCTCTTAGCATCCCTTATGAAGTTAGAATTTAATAATAATTACATATCAGCTTCTTAGGAATAGCGAGACGCTTCGAGGAAATCTTATCGAGGTTATCAAATCAAAAATATTATCTTTGACTACTACTCGCTTTTGAATATAATCAACTATTTTAGTGGTCGATTTATTATTAATAAGTTTGCTTTACGATCTTCTGGAAACTACTTAAGGCAACTTCAACTAGTCATTGTTACCATATCATGTTACGATAGTATATGAAAAGATTACACACAGACAATTTTTAATTAGTAATTCCCAATCTGCAAAAATTGCTAGTAAAGTTGGAATTTAAATTAACCTTTGTTAGACATATAATCTTCCTTTATTGAATCGATACCAAATCTGTAACATGAATGTGACTCGATATTATAATATAAAAGAAGTGTTTAATAAAATAAAGACTCGACTGTTTCATTGCTCAACCTATAATTAATTAATAGTGACGATCGGAGTCGATCACATTATCTCTACAAATACAAAGTATTGTAATAGTAAAAATTTCCTTAGATATTATTCTCGATTCTGAACGATTCTTAGGTACGATCACTTGACGGAAGTTTTAGCGAAGATACTCGCCGAGAGGCCAAAGAACGCGGTGGATATTTTCGAGGAATTCAGCAGAAAAGTCAAAGAGGAGAGATTTAAGACTCAGTCCAATCATCTACGAGACGTATACGTTGCACCGGCGCAGTATGAGGATGCGAAAGAGATCATCAAGCTGTTCAAGGTACGGACAGTAGGCAATTAACGATTAAACCGGGATCTTTGATTTAACTGTCGTATAAAATAGTAACGTGAATCGCGAGGAAAAGTTGGTCGTTATTTAGACGGATACTTTGAGCGTCTTACTGCAATTCCAGAATGTTCAGAGTATCTACGAAGACAAGGGAGAAAAACTCGAGACAGAAGAGGAAGAGGAAGAAGGGGATATAAAGAATAAAATACCCAACATGTTGGATCTTCTATTTTATTTCGAACAGACTGGCGTGGGGTTGCCACGGGGACAAATGGTATTGCTTAATTTGTCTATACGAAAACTCATGGCCGAGTCTCCTATAGAAAACGTCAGGTAAATACCGAGAAATTTTATTATCGTAAAAGAAATGTTCGAAAATTAATAAATTCGCGCGATAGATTTCGGATAAAAATCCTTAATAATTTAATTTCATGCGATATATTTTGGACAAAGATTCTGAAGAAATTTTTAAACAATATTCTTAAATTAATAATTTCGCATGATAGATTTTGGGGAAAGGTACTTGGGAGTCCAAAAAATTATTACGTGGTAGAAGCAGACTTGCAAACAGAGGAATTGAACAGAAGATTAGAGGTAAAAGAATGACTTGGAAACGAAACTTTCATTTTTCACAATGAAATAAATCCAAGTACTGTCTATCTTGATATTATTTGCTTGAATCACGAAACATTGTAAGCCAACACGATAGAGTAAATTCATTTTAGAAAGAGAGAGAGCAAAGCACTTTCTGAATATCGTCCACGCGTCTGCAGAGAATGGCGGAGGAGGAGAAACAGAGGCGTGAAGAGGAGCGAACCAGAGCGGAAGAAATGGCTATAGCAGAGAGAGAAGCTGCTGAAAACATGGAAAGAGAAGCGACGGAGGAAACTGAGGGAGTAGCTGAAGCAACGGAAGAAAAAGAACCGGAAGGTTTGAAGCTCGTCTTTCCGCCTCTACCTACTCATTCGTGGGTACCACCAACGGAAGTACCGTCGGAGAGAATCGGAACTGGTGCGAATACCAAGGTATACTTCCCGAATATCTTTAATGTAGGAACAATAAAGACAGCAAAATTTTTTTACCGAAAAAAGAGATAGAAGTTAATTGTTAATTGTTATTTTTTCGAAATAAAACGCTTTTCATGTATTCGTACAATTTTTACGCAAAATTACGACGTATCGTAAAAAGTTAGGAGCACAACTTCCACAGAATTAAAAATGAAATTATCTAATATGAGTCATGGTTTCTGACTAACGATTAAACGTAACGATATCATTACGTAACATTCCATTAATCGAAGTGGAATCACATTGTACGAGTGGAAAACATCAGCAGCATTCAAAGCGCAATGTTCGATCGAATTAATATGCGACGCAAAACACGGGGCGTGTTTTCCTGAGCGTGATCCCGGTGGTCGACTTTGTTCCAGGTGTATTTTGTATGCAACGAGCCCGGTTTGGACAAGTGGATCGAACTGCCACCGGTTACACCGCAGCAGATAGTAATTGCACGACAGATTGTTCGCTACTGTACAGGAAATTTGGAAACGCCGGTACGTGTTCATTTTCCACAGAGACAAAAAAATAAAATAAAAAAGAAAGAGAAAGGTGAAAAATATCAAAAATCAAAGAACCACGATTATATTTCCGATTTATAGTTTCACACTTTCCCACCATTCCCTGGCACCGAAAAGAATTATCTCCGTGCACAAATAGCCAGGATTAGTGCGACCACCCAAGTTTCTCCGATTGGATTTTTCACTTTTGGCGCCGGAGACGAGGAGGAAGAGTTGATGGAGGAAGTAGAGGAAGGTATATAACGTTTCGTGTTTATCTGGAAGAAAATTCGAAGAAGAAAGATCAGTACTATAAATTATTCGCAACGCTCGTTACTGTTTTATATAAGACTCGTTTTATTAATCATAAAAGAGGAATTTTTCTACTTTATATAAATATAATATTCTTTAAATACCATTCATTGCATGTATAGGCGGAGAATTGTCAGAGAACGTACATTACGATCCTTTGCCTATTAAGGATTTAATAGACCCTTCCATGTCGAATTGGTGTCATCATGCACCGTATCTTTTGAAACAAGGCCGCGTCGTATGGTGGAATCCAAAGGCAGCACAAGAAGAAGTTAGTCATTCTTATAATAATAAGAACAGAAACACAAGTTTGTAAAGAATAAACGAAACTTCTAAAACGATCAAATATACTTCGTTATGGTCGAAACAAAAGAATCTTACCGAAAAAGTTTAGATAAAATTAATCGAGAACAAAATTTTATTTTTAAAATGAATATTGCACCGATCTAACATTGGAAGCTAAAAGATTAACTTGAAAAAAGGACAATATGTATATAGAGTACTACAGAATGTAATCTACTTAGCATATATCTATGTAGAAAACATCTACATAGAAAATATCTATTATGGACTACTTATCATGAAATTAGGAAATTGGAGAGGAAGAGGAAGTGGGTGAAGAAGAGGAGGAGGAGGCAAGAGCTGGACCCGAGGCAGAGGTTGGTCCACCACTTTTGACACCGCTATCGGAAGACGCTATCGTGGATTCGATAATACCGTGGAGAGTCTTGCAATCTTCTCACGTCCAACTTGACCAGGCAGTTGCGTTAATTAGATCAAATATTTGGCCTGGCGCATTCGCGTTCGCCTGTGGAAGGTGCGTGCACTCTAGCCCCTACTCAATAATGATTTTCCATTAAGCAGACGTATCTTTGATATTTATGTCGCCGACGAATATAAATTCCCCTTGGGATATCGAAGAAACAGCACGCCTAACTTGGCCACGAGGGGTACGGTTTTATCATGGGGCGAATCAACCGGGAAAAGAGGAATTATGGCGCGTTAAAGGAAAATTAATGCGCGAGAAATTACGCTAATGTTACTTTAATGGTATCTCTCCACAGGCGTTTCGCTAACGTGTACATCGGCTGGGGTCACAAATACATCACGTACAATTACAGTCCACCGTCCATGCCACCTGTGCAAGATCAGTACATAATCGGTCCCGAGATTATGGAAATACAAGATCCCACCTTCGAACAAGAAGAAGCTTACAGAATTTCTCAGATGCCACCTCCGCCAGTTATACCGATGGGTAAAATCAATGAAATTAATAGTATAATTGGGTTGAGAAGATTTTATTTTTCTCGCGTTATGCAAAAAAGTAATTGTTCTTGCAGGAGAGGAAGAGGAAGAAGGAGTTGAAGAAGAAGAGGAAGAAGAAGAAGAGGAAGATTAAGAAGATGAGCAATCTGGGTAACTACGTTATCAGTAAGGTTTGGATCTAAAGGGATCTAGATTTACTGGTAAAACAGACGAAATCGACTGTTGGTACCCTTATAATTGACTTATCTTGAGAGAGAGAATAAGATTTCTTACTATTCAAATCAGTCTATGTAAGAAAATAATATTCTAATGTTGAACACTTCATGTGAATACTGCATATGAAAAACTATGATACTATATATTATATATATTATAATTAAGTTTAGTATTTAAAAATTAATTGAAAAGATACATGATATTTAAAAGTTTATATCTATCGAAAAATGTTTGGAAAATGTTTCAATATAAGTATTAAAAATTATAATTATGGTAATTTGTATATTTTAGTGGTGTACAGCATTTTTTAAGAATTAAAGTAAAAAACATTTCTTATAGATCAGTTTTCAATCGGTAAAATAGGAATTCCTTCCTAGGGAATTTTGTTTCCTAAACGTTTAATTCGAATTACTGTAACACGTGCTATATGTATATATATATTGTTCTATATCGTATCATAACCACTAAACCACGAATTTCCCGCCAAGTATAATTAAACAACATATGCTTTTTAATTGTAAGAAGCGGACATGTCTGAAGAAACGCCGGAAGGTGAATTTAGATTACGACCAATGAATTGTGAATTAAACCAACTTTCAATGCCTGATGGATCGGCAATGCTAATGCAAGGTAGGTTAACCTTAATTATCACTATCATTATTTATTAATAACATTTTATGTATTTTAGGAAATACTGCTGTAGTTGCTGGTATATATGGGCCGATAGAAGCAAAACCACAAAAAATGATTTATGATAAAGCATCAGTCGAAGTATCATACAGTCCTATCAAAGGTCCAGCAAGTAAGTGAAACAAAATTTTTAATTATTGAATTAAAGCTGATTCAATTGCTCAACAACATAATGATATTAATACATTATTAATTTTTCAAGAGGTGGATGACAGAATGACAGAAATGTATATCAAAGAAACTTGTGAAGCTGCAATAATTGCTACTTTCCATCCAGCAACTGCTATATGCATTAATATACAAGAATTAGAAGATTCTGGTGGGGTATGATCTTTACATTCCTAGTATAAAATCACTTATACTATATATTAATAAATATGAATAAATTTTAGATATTAGCCTGTACAATAAATGCAGCATGCTTGGCACTTATTAATGCTGGTATTCCAATGAAATTTACTATTGCAGCAGTGAATTGTATGATACAGGAAGGCACTGAAAATATTGTATTAGATCCTGATACTACTCAATTACAGGTATTTAAAGGAATATTTATATACTTTAAGGGAAAAATTGAGATATTTAACGAATTATCTATCCATTTTAGGAAGCTAGAGCAGAATTTACATTTGCATTTGATAGTATGAATAAAGATGTTATATGTTGTAATACTGTTGGTAGTTTTACGGAGACAGAATTTTTGGAAGCAATGGAAAAATGTAAACAAGTTAGTCAATATGTATTTGATTTCTATAGAAATCTTGTAAAAAAGTATGCAAAAGTGATATAATATATATATATTATTTGCAAAACATGTTTTAAATACTTCTGTCAAGATCAAGCAATTTGCCATTACCATCTTTTTAGCACATGCGAAGAAATTGATTTAATGATCTATTAAGTCAATTAAAAATGAGTATTTTGATTTTATCTCAATCTTAATCAAAATGATATAAATTTTGTCAAATATCAACTTTAAATATAAGAAAACAGAAAAATTACTTATTTATTTATTATTTATTTAGGGAAAAATTATAAGGAAATAAATTCTGGCAACTAATAATCAAAAAGTTCTAAAAACAATCGCGACATCTCGTTATTCGTAACACTAAAACAAACACAACTATCATTTCATTGCATTAAATTTGTCGGATCTCTTCTAAATTTAGTCCCGAAAATCTCTAATTACAAAAAAAAAAATAAGAAAAAAGGAACCATGGTTAACCATTATCTTACATACGTACGTGCAAACAATTATAATGCCCATACATAATTATAAAATCACAAGTTCGTTTTGAAAGCCATCTTGTGACCACGACCGTAATAATGAATTTAATTAATCGACAAGTGAAACTAGAGACAAGTTGTATTTTCTACTCGTGCCAATTTTACGGTCGGTTTCTTAAATTTGAATTCCAAAGACAGGTTGGACATGCTATAACGCGCCTACCCGATCGGAGACTGTCTGATTTGTCCTGATCCTACCCATTTATAATTAACACTCACACCAGAAGGTATGCTACCTGTCTACCTAACACTAGATTTGGAAAAATGGCATGAATCAAGTAAACCAACACAATCATCCTTCAGTTCTCAGACATACCTTCCGGATGCGAAAAGCTTACACTAGGGAGAGGTTCCGAAACGTCTCCAACATTCGAGTCTGACATACAACTTTTACATTCTAATTAACGTAACATTTTCCTGAAATCAACTGACGGTGGCTAGCGACCATTGTTTTACTAGCGATTAACTCTATCCTGAATTGATAAATGAAGCATAAAATATTATTACTCGCAGGTAGAAGATTTACGTTATCTAACCAATCACCCGTGTCGATTCGGACTATTCGCCCTACGACATGATTGGGTGACTGGAAGAATAAAAGTTACATGCAACTCATCATTAGACGCGAAAGATATCGTCATTAATGTTATCTCTGTTCAGAAAAGATCGTCCCTCAAATATCGTATCCTATGATGGAAGTGAAGGTTATGCAAAATCTATAATAAAAAGTAATTGTACTCCATTAAATGCTCAAATTTGCTTGGATGTTATAAATTAATGACTTAACTGTTATAAATTAATACCAAACCTCTGTAAATCGTTGAATACGAGAAAGTACTTTATGTTATATCCACTTCTTCAGTACCTTGACTTTGTTTCAAATTTTACCAATTTTCACGTTCGAATTGAGTATACTGTAGAATTACATTTATTTGAATTTATCGTGGGATAAATACGTAATTCATATAATTCAAGTTCATATGATAAAAGCGTACTTATTCTCCTTGCTATTTATAATTTCTTCTTCATATGATAATAGTTCACGTCCAGAGAAGTAAATTTAATCACCAAATGTTTATTTCATTAAAATTTTGTATAAGCAAACGAAGCGCGTCAAACGAACTAACTACATTCGACATAACGTTATAAACTGTAGAGGGCGTAATAAAACCTCTAAATGGTCGGTGTTACAGAACATGTGGCGGAATTTCTCTGTGGATATAATATCACAGAATAAGAACCTTATTCTGACTAATTTTTAATGCTATATTTTTATAATACTTTTTATAATATTTTTTATAACATTTTTATAATATTAATTATTAGTGTACATAAAATATTACAAAACTTTAACACCCTATTCCTACAAACTTTTGTTTGAAATTAGCGTTTAGTTAAATACAGTAACTGCAGATGGCTCCAATAATTTCTCTGTAAAGTGCTGCACTCTAGTTGTAGCTTTAGTGAAGAATTCTTATTCGCGGTTTGTGGTTTGTCACGTTTAAAGAAAATTTCGTTTTCGTCTTGTTGTCGTGTCATAAATCATAATTCAGTTTTTACTATACAACGAGCACAGTAAACAATCTAGTTAATCACTTTTCTGTTATCATTTTTTGCAATACAATTCCTTATTACGATGTACTTATTTCTATTTTCAGATCAGCGCTAGAATCAATTGGGAAGTAGTTCTAACCGTCATACTTCAAATTCAATCAATTTCTGAGGAGATAGGTTCGTCTAATCAGTTTATTATTTAATTACATATAATTACATACCCGCATGATCTTTCTTATATCTCAAACGCATGCAATTGCGTTAATATGTTCAGAGTTATGTTATCGCCTCACCAGACATTCTCGTGCAATATTTCCCTGTAATGCATAAATATCAAGAAGCAAATTCAAATTAACAGGTAGCTTCTCAACTTCCTCCGTGGCCCTAGCAATACAACTTTAAGTTTCGCGGTCATTTATCATCGCAGCCCATTAACTTACGCCATAACAATTGGCGTTTCTTAGATTGCAATTATAGTAAATTTTCGTGCAGCTTTAACGAACCGTGTATATGCTTCTCTAATAACAGCTACGACTTTTCGTTGCCATCTTGTCTACTGGATACAATGAATTATTATACAAGTGTTTCGTTACTTCCCTCTTCCATCGTGATAGCTTGAGTGTCGTGACGAATCGCTGACTCAGCTGTGTCAATCATTTCGGTTGCGTTAATTTCTCTGGTTGCTTTCAGGGGAACCGTGCAGTAGACGATTTAAGAATATAGTATGCATAACCATATAGATACCTATAACCTATGCATATGTATATATACCTACCTGTAAAAAATAATGTATATATGTACCTATTTGTAAAATACCACGTTTGTGGAAATAATTCAAATGTAATATTATCATATTATCGCAGGAGTTTGACTTTTACATAATATTTCAAGTAATCGATCATATTCGCGCGATTTCGAAACAATGTAACAATGCATACAAATAGACTTCTCCGATAATCTTTGCATTACCATGCAAGAGTAGATATGCATCGGTTATGCATGTTGCTTCGTTAAAGCCAGTGTGGCGTGTAGCGAACGTGACATTGTGGAATAAATAAAGTTATATAATATGGTAGAATAAATGTGCATATCGATATCGTGTCCGGCGAATTTGCATCCGCGCACGTGGTACTATATTTCGACCTATCGCCGTAGCGCGGCGCTATTAAAAACGAATGGCAACCAATTACGCGGGAATGCAATTGCGACCATCTCCGTACGAAAATGATCGTTCTCTGCGATATTTCCCAGATCCGTTCTCCGACTTTGATAATTGCCAGTTGGCCAATTATCATTTGTAATTCCGTCAGAGGTCGAAGCAAACCTGCTCGAAAGTAACTATGTTACCGTGAGTGAAATTCAGCCGTGCTTGTACGTTCGTTCTCCGTTTCTAAACTGGCAACAAACGGTTCCCTTAACGTACAGGATAATGAGGTCTATCCGCGATTCTGGTTATCGTTGCCGAGTATCTTAGACCTTTTCCAGAGAGGCAAAGAGCAACTAACTGACACGTAAAAAATCCTTACCAACGTCCTTGCTTGACGGTTTTCAACCTTGTCGGGAGTATTCCTACGCGATTATCCGTGTCATCGACGAGCGATTGACTGTGCATGCTAGTCGCGTATGAGTGTATCGTATGTGTACTATGTAGCGTATCGTGCAACGTGGGTGACAGTGGAGAGAGTAATGCCTACGAAGGAGATCTCGAAGAGGAAAGAGACAGCTAGCCTCGACGAAACGAGTAGAGTGAGAAGGGTAACGATGTGAAAGACGAAAGGAGAGGAATAAGGGGAGGAAAAGGGAGAGGAAGGGGGACGGAGAAACGCGTAGCATGAAATAAAAGGGGAGGGAGTGAACAGCTAAGGGGGGAGAGCAAAGTAGGGTGGGCGGCGACCGTTTCAAGCGGAGGAGTGCCGTAGGGGCCGATAGGAACGAAGACCGTTGAGTTTGAGGCGAGGTGAGTGAAGCGCGGGCGTCACGACGACGTCGGTATCGTGGCTGGCCTCCGCCAATCCGTCCCTCAGCGGCCATGTTGCTCGTATACCTGGGGCGGAGCGCCATGGTCTCTGTCTTTTTACGTTCTCCAAGCTTCTCTTCCGCTCTCTCGCTTGCTCTCCTCCTTCTTCGCAACCAACGTCGCGTCCTCGTCTTCTTGTCGTTTCTATTCTTCTCCTTCTTTCTTTCGTTCTTTCTTCATTCGTTTTGTTTCATTTTTCTTCCTTCGCCTCGCTCCCTCTATCTGGTACGCGTACCTTGTTCTTCTCGTTCGCGCTCGCGTTACACTTCTCGCAGTCGCGCTTCTTTGTAGCTCCTCTTTCTGCTCGGCCACCTTCTTCTTCTTCAGGGGTAGCCGATCGCGCACCTGTGTGACCGGTGACGTAATACAGCTGGTATCTTGACCGCCAGCCGACCCTTTTCGCTTCGGTACAAGAACCGATCGTGTCACGGTAGCGTTGATCTTCGTGGTTTATGAACACTCCTTAGTTCATCAAGTCTTGGCGTTCTTTGGTTCATTTAGTTAGATATTCTATACAAACCGTTTAAAAATTGTACGTAGAATTATTATATACAGAATATTCTTAATCCTACGGAAATCTGATGCAATATTGCGGTATGATAGGTTATATAGTATTTCCGGGACAATTATTTATCTCATATTCTTGCCAGAATCGTTCATTTTCTATCATCATTTTTAAATGCTTCTCCTGCGTTCATTTTGTAACAGAATGATTTGGGACGTAATTGGAACGTAACAGGACCATAGAAAAGATCTTATAGGAGAAGATACAAAATGGAGATATATGTATAAACTTAAGATTGTTTCAATTATTTCTGAATACGAAACGAATAATAATTGCTATTGTGCTATTAGTGTCATTTTCATGTAGATATCATCCCTTTCAATGCGATTTTAGGTATCCATCTTCTAGTACATAAGTATGTCCTATTTAAAGTGGGATCACTTGAATTCAGACAAATTTTAAATCAATTAACGTGTATAAACACAAGCTGGATATCAAGTTGTAAGAATTCATCTAACTCGACTAATCGAAACGAGGCTTAATTGAAGAACTGTATCCCTGAACAAGTGATCGGTTCGCGTGGAATCTTCCACGCGGTGGTTACTTAAACGCATCGACTCAATAGAATCTGTAAGATATACGAGACGGAGAAACGGGATCTGTGAAGTCGAAGTGAATTATTTCCAGCGTGGACACGAGCAATTATTAGGATGCACACGGCCACTCGAGTTTCCCTCCGCGTCGTTCCGTCTAGGCGGCGGCGTAGCGGTTGATTTACGCCGCGTTACTCGGCAACGTTTTCGCCTCGCAACTGGGAAATAACAGTTCCGTACTTAACATTTCGTTTTACGATTACGCGAATCGTATGTAATTGCTGGCTGCGAGCTCTGGCCGCCAGCGCGATTGTATTTCGCCTTCGAGACCGCGTCAACTGTCCTATAGATCTTCGCGCGGCGAAAGAGA
Source organism: Bombus vancouverensis nearcticus (assembly GCF_051014615.1). NCBI lineage: Eukaryota > Metazoa > Arthropoda > Insecta > Hymenoptera > Apidae > Bombus > Bombus vancouverensis. Next base: position 1,581,729 of record NC_134924.1, read on the forward strand.
GCCGGGATAATTGTACGAACGCGGGTCCCGCCGGGAAACTCTGCAATTATTGGTATAGTATAGCGTTGCTCTCGCGCGGATGGAATTCCTTGGCTCGTTACGATCTTTCTTACAAATCAATTAGCCGAACATGAAGATATCACCGAGGAAATCGAGAACGATCACGTTTCGTTGCACGCTTTTCTTTGAGAATTCATCTTTTTAAGTTGTTTGCTCTGCCGGATATGTGTAGGACAGAAGGTAGCATACCAATTTCTAAATACTTTATATATGTAATACGTAGATATATTAAATGGTTTATTTATTGTTAGTATATTAATTTAGACAGATTACTAAAATGGTTTTATTTCTTTATAATAATAGATTATAAGTAAATAATATAATTGTTCAAGGTGTATAAACATCATTAAATTTGTGATATATGCTGTGTTTTTATTGTATAGAAAATATACAACGAGTTTACAAATCGCTAGGATTTAAATATTGAAATATTTTGTTGTACCTATGTAACTATCTACTTATATTAAAGACATTTAAATTATTAGAAGTTAAATTTGATATAATTATTAACAATTCATCTTTATTCATTTTTAATTTCGCGATTAAATTCTGATCAAGAAATAATTCAGTAGACGTCTATTCCAGTGAGTATTTTATCAAGATGATTTGAAACGTAATTACGATATCATTTGGCTTAAAATTAACTTTTCTTAACGTTTATCAACTTCTCTCCACAAACAGAGATAGTATAATTAAATATTATTCGGTTGACGACAGTGCGATGCGACATCATTCGGATTCTTTTGGTGCATCGAGGCTTATGCTGGAGCCAAAGATAGTAAATTGACAATACTAAAAAATACGATACACAAACGTAGTGCAATTTGTTCTACATTTTTTATTTATTTGTCTCGAGAGTAAAAACTTGGAAGAATATCTCAAATTCAATAAATATATGAGAGTTACATCGATATGGTAATTTCAAGTTGCTTGAGTTCGGATAATTTGAGTAATCTGAACAAAACTTAGTGATAGGCACTTTTATACAGAACTATAAAATGGGGATAGAATTTTCACGTAGGTATAATCCGTAAATATTTTTCCATCATTTTATTTAAGTACCTATACCTGCTTGCGTTAAAATCGTATTTAATCATTGTGAAGATCGCAGAACAGCATTCGAACGATCGTCCTACAATTCAACCGTCTTTTCCGGTGGAAAACGCGGCGTCCGGCATGCGGATCCCCGGTGTTTGCGTAACCCGACAAAATATACAGATCGAATTCGGAGTGATTTGTTTTCTTTGCCGTTAGAAATTTTGTTCGGCCGTCCTAGATGGCTACCGGGTGAAAATAAACATTTTTCCGGGCTTTTTTGCCGGTGCACACACGCACACGTTATTCGCGTAGCGTCGACGCGCGCGTCAAATAGTTGGAAACGGCCGAGCATTCATCTTCCAACTATTATCTCCAACATAACTCATCTGTTTTCCCCATCAGCCAAATTGCCGTTCTCTCTCGAAATCGACCAATCTCCTCCCTTTCATCCTGTTCTCTCTCTATTCTGTCAAACACTGCCCGCTTTTACATCGGTGACTTACGATTCGCGAAAAAGTATCAACCTGAAATCCCATCCAGTTTTGTGATTTACTGAAAAAGACAAATTTTCACCTAGATGTATGGTACAAAAATTCGAAAGTTGTTGCGGAAATCAAACCTATTCGGAGAAAAGTCTATCGTTATTTTTGACTGGCGATCAATGTAGTTTCAGTCTGAATAATTCTATGATCGTTAGATTTCGGATATTTATGTGCAATCATATTGTTCATCTATTACATATTGTAACTAATATCATACTTTACTTTGGATATTTTATAGATCTGTTTTTAAATTTCCTATAAATGCCTAAGAATGCACAGTGCAATTATCATCCCTCAATTTTGTCAGGCTTCTAGCGTCTGCCCTAGGTATCTGGAACAGCGATTTAACGATATCGCGTTATTTCACGTTACTACTTGACTTTCTTCCATTGGGGCATCGAATTTCAGGGTTCTGGGGGTTCTAGAAGCCAGGACATCCCGCGGACGAGACCTAGCTATCCACGGGGGTCAGAAACGTAGAAAGATAGATAGATAGAGAGAGAAAGAGAGAGAGAGAGAGAGAGAGAGATCGTGCTCGATCCGTTCTCGGCGGGGATGCTCCGAATTCCGAAAACGAGACCGTGCTCCTCTCGTGGGCGGATCGTGGCCCATAAATACTTGCGGTGTAAACACGAGTCGCCGAATGTTTGGCCAGCCCGAGCTCGGCCAACCGTGCCACGGATTCGATCGTCTGATGTAAACCCTTTGGTTAAATAAACCGGCCGGCAGCGTACGAGCCACGTTTCGTACGCACACATCCAACGATCGTTGTCTGACGGTGTTAGTGAGCAATAACGCGAGTGAATTAATTATTAATTCCACCCCTGGCCTGGCTATCCTTGCCTGGACCGAATGGCCTGGTACTGCGTTGAAACCAGACGAGATTTGCGACGATCTTCGGTTAGAAGAAACGTGTTTACGATACATAGAAAATATCGGTTTTATGGAGTATCGAAATTCGTAACATAAGGGAAGGAAATTTAACCGGTCGAAGTAAGATCCGCGTCTCGAGGAGCGAGGATTTTATCTTCACAATCGCGAGCTCTTATCTGATTCGGCAAAATACCGTCGGAGGAAGCAATAAATCATTTTGCCCCGGGAACAATCGAAATTCAGGTATTGTCACGTGACGGTCATGAGATCCGTCGTTGCGACATAGAGCTCGAACGTTCGATCTACGTTTCATGCACCGATTTCTCGGAAACTTGAAACACTCGTATCGTAATATGATCGTAACCGAGATATTTTTATACCTCTGAATAATTTTGTAACATCATGGCATGCAGCTACGTGATATAAGGCACTATTTACAGAAGTAGCAAATATTGTAGATAACGTATGGTTAATTAATTAAAATATTTAACAAATTGTACATACATATATTTGAGAGTTTATAAGTATTTGGTCATGCACGAAAAAATATACCTGCCATTGCATTGTATCGATATAAAACGAGGATTTTATTAAGAAATATTATATCCTTGTCATCTTATCTATGCAATTATTTAACACAAAGTACGGTTTGCTTCTCTTTTTTAACAAATTTATCGCGTCTTTAAATAAAATAAATGAGATTGATATATATTTCCAATATATCGACGCCGATCTCTATTAGCCGCAAGCCTCAACGAAAACCGTGTATTTACAGTAGTAGCACCAAAATTAACCTCATTTGCGTCACCAAAAATTATCTCGCTCTTACTTTAAACATCCATATTTTTGCAAAATCGAAAACCTATAAACTCATCGATGAAAGTAATAAAAACTTCTACCAATACGTTAGCAATAAATATACCTAACCATTATAATGTGAAATAATGTGAAAAAGAAAAAATCTCGACTCGACCCATCAATTAAATCGTCCAACAAAATAAAAAACAGCAATTGATCCTCAACCCACCGGGAGAGCAGGCATTCCACCCGAATACCTCGTTCGTAAACGCGAATATTACAGAACTACCCTCAAACGGACGTGTTGCGTACGCGCCGATATACGAGCGAGTATTAAAACGCGTTATCGCGGCAAATAGCCGTCGTTTTTCGACGTGGGTAACAGGGAAAGAAGGGTCGCGAGTTTCGTCGTCAAGGCTTATTCATAACGCGCGCGAATGGACGCGCGAGTAGTGCACGTGTAGCCGCGAGGCGAGAGGCGCGTTTATCGCGCGATGCAACGTGCAATGTGCGTCGGGTGGGCTGCGCCACGGGGGTCTCTCGTCCTGGACGTGTATTTATGGCCGAAAAAATATTTTATCATAATAATACGGAGATACGTAGCCACGGTAGACTCTACCTTTCTCTCTTTCTCCTTCTGCTTCTCCTTTTCCTTCTCCTTATCCCTCGTTCGTGGGATCGTGGTGCAAATGAGCAGCTCGCGTATCCACCGTATAAAAGAGAACTCGAATCTCCACCGTGTTCTCTCAATGTTGCCTCGTTTCCTCGTAAGGACTCGAAGGTAGTAGATACGTGGTACGTAACCGACGCGATAGGTTCGCGCGATTACCAGAAAAGTTATTAGGATATCGATCGGGATCGAGGATTTTTCGTTGGTTTTTACGCCACTTTGTCCGTGCACGGGGCACGGGGGTGCCACCGTGTGCTGCTGGAACCGGTGTCGGCTTGCATGGCGAAACCGAGCCGCGCTATAATGCACGCTAACGAAGCATAAAATGTGAGAACGAGCGGAACGTATTACACTCCCTAGTACACCGTTCGTTTTGCTTGCTTCGTACGCGCGAGTGCACTCAAGAGTGGTCGAGAGGCTCGTCGTTATTACGCTCGATGGGGGTGGCGGGTGGAAAAAGAGGAGAAAAACGAGCCAGCGCGAACTCCGCGATACGTTACATGCATCGCGACGATCTCGCCGCCGGTGGATCGTCACTGGGGTTCAAAGGGTCGAAGTTTCGCGGGCTCCGACGTTCTCACGACCCTCGATTCACGTCGGGTGCTTCTTAATCGTCTCTAAATCTCGGAGGTGTTTCTCGATGTCCGAGCAAGCTTCATCAGAGTCAACTAAATCGATGATAAAAGCGCACGCTTCCTCTCCCGCTGGCTGGCCTGACTCGCGCGTACAACCACTTAACACATTAGCCGAGGCGTATACGCGGGGTGCAAAGTATCCTCGTTTAAAGAAAGTCCTGGAGAAATCGTGGTATCGTGTTCGGTTGGTTACTCGCTGCGACGTATGTTCAGACGAGTTACGAGGCGGCCGCGCGAGCAGTTGCAGCTGCGACTCTAATTGCACTACCGACTCGTATTTGCATACGCGAAAAATATCCTCTGCTTCGTAGCTATGATTATTATTAACTTCTCGACGGCGGGATACTGGTATTATTGAACCTTCGTTGCGCAGCTGAATTTTGTGACGGCCATTTTACCGTCGTTGTTATTATTGTTTTGTGTTTATTGCGCGTCATAATCGACTCATTATGATCGACTCGACGAGGGAAGAGAAAATATGTAGGTAGTTGAATAACATATATTGGGTGCGGGAAAGAATTTTGTATACTTTATAATTTTAGTTTTACGGTCCATAACGTTACTTCAAATTGAGATATCTTGTTGCTTTTTGCCGTGTCTATGGAGGTGATATTGGAGTTTTGGATAGCGTTTACCATTCTGTTTGGAATATAAATTGAAAAAATAGCCGTAAATGTATGAAAAGTATATTCAATAGATGTTATGTTTTCGTTATGCATTAAGTTAATAAAAATGTTGCTTAAGTTACGGAAATGATTTATTCTGCTTTTGATAAAAATCAACATCAAGATCGTGTAAAAGATTTTAATTTTAAAAGCTCGATGAGACGTACATCGAAATTATATCCATTGTTAAAAACAAAGATACATTTTATTCAGAAGAATACAGAATACGATGTTATTCAATGGTTTTTGTAACTTTTTATCATGATGTTTAAAATACTATGCAATATATTCACGAATCACCGATGTATATATCTCTTCTGTTATATATTTGTATATATATAGATGTAGTAACACTTATCTATATGGGTAAGTAATGCAGACAGTTGGGTAGGTTCGTAATAACAATATACAAGTGGTTAAAATAATGACTAAAAGCAATATTTATCATTTTATAAGATCAACAGATTATAAATTCGTGTAGTTTATTTAAAAACTTACCAACAGTATATTGGAATTAAATAGACAATTCATTGACGTGTTCACAGGCTTGAAACGTCACTGTTTATTAATCAAACATGATAGCATTTCTCTCTTCCTATGGTATACAACGATTTAGTACATCCGATCCGTAATGTAGAAACAAAACAATCCGAGGATAAAGAACTTTTGGAACAACATAATTGTTATATAACGTTTGGTACTTATAGATTTTATTATTGCATATTAGTTTTCGAGAATCAGGTTTATTACGTGGTATAATAGCTGTAATAGTAAAAAAGGATAAAATCGTCACTAGTATGTTTACTTGTAGCTTCCTGTAATTACATCTCATCGTGTTAAAAATAAATAACATAATTGCAATGGCAATATAGTAAAAAATAATAGTAATAGTAAAAAAAGATAAAATCGTCACTAGTATGTTTACTTGTAGCTTCCTGTAATTAAATCTCGTCGTGTTAAAAATAAGTAACAAGTATAACATAACAAAATAAGTAACAGTAATTGCAATGGCAATATATGCGCATGTATGTATGAGGATAACATAATCATAACATAATAATAAGTAACATAATCGCAATGGCAATATATGCGCATGTATGTATGAGGATAATTTATGAACTTAATGCTAGTAGCTGCTGCAACAGTTAACATCAACAACTAAAATTAACGAAGGATATAATAGCCGACGAGTAGAACGCTAGATGCAATTTTTCTAATCAGTCTTTCATCAAACGAATTATATATGTAACATTTTGTGTTGCGTTCATGTTACATAAATGCATAGAGTTTATCGTTAACCTAGACGCTAGACCTACTAAATTCGTTAAAATGATGTTCCAGACCTTTGGTCTTTACGATTATTAAAAACATGTATTATACAAGTATTTCTAATTTTTAATGTAGAACCATGATTCTATCTATTCATTTTCATTCATAATTTTAGTTATAATAGTTTGTGTGTTACTTATTGTAGTACATTATAAGTCAGAAGTTTTAGCGTTAAAGAATACAATTGCTTAATTATTAGTTCTCGCAGTCTATTTCACAAATGTTTCCCATTCATCTTAAGCTCATCACTGGACTCCAAATATTATCGATCGTAATAACACGACGATCGCAGTCGGCAATTTCTAACGACGACTTTTTGACAGGAGTCGCGGGTACATCGTAAGCAGCCCCGCTGGCGATCGTTAAACTTCCATTTATAACCCAGCAAGTAGTTTACAGTTTGGCGAAACGCGATGAATAGAGTTGTTTGGGCTGATCCTCGAGGATCCGATGACACGGCACTGCCCGCTGAATCGTGGGTGTATCATTAATCATCGTTCAGTGAAAAAAACAGATCGCGTCGCTTCGATGACGTCACAAGTTTCGCGGATTGCCAGGTCACGTATCATCATCGCTGAGTTTCTTATTGTTTTTTCTAGATTAAAATAGCTTGAAGAAAGCATTTTTATAGCTGTATTATGATCAGTAGAATGACTACGTTAAATATAATAAGTGGACTGTTAAGAAGAAACGCTCAATTGGTGTCTAGCACGTGGGACTTTGAAATAGGTATCGATGATCTTAAAAATCAATAAAATCTTTCGAATAAGTAATTCAATTATTCTAGTTATGAACTCTGACTATGAGATTAGATGGTAATTGAATTATCCATCCCAGTCAATCATACTTGGAGAATTTACATTGATATAAATTGACACAACTACTTTATATACTTTTCCTGGTATATATTCTACAAAACAGATACAGTTAGATAATTATTTTTCCTACAACTAATGCCAACAACACCAGCGTTCTTTATACCACAATGATTCTCAGCGCACCAATTCTCTCAAAACCTTTAAATCCACATTACAGATCTAATAGAATCGTTAGCGAGAAAATTCAGTTCTATCCTTCGTGTCTCCACAATATTTTCTTTATCAACTTTACACATTATGCCAGGCTATTGCAAGTAAATACATACTCGTACTTATATTCATTGTCACGAGATCAGCTTAGTAGCCGAGGGAAAATACTACGAGTTTCGAGCTCTTAACCGGTACATCTGACGCAGGCAGCGAATGGAGAGTGAGAAAGAGAATTTCGAAAGAATCGGTGAAACCCAAGGGCTACAGGGGAAATTTCACCCTGACAGCAGGTGAAACGCCCGCCGCGTCCGCCCACATTTGACGGCTGCGGGTTACCTCTGGGCACTTAAACTGAAATCTTGACCGTTCCCCGCCCTTCGCTTCCCCTCTAAACTGGTGGAGATCGGTCGTCCGGGTCGGTCGATCTCGCGCGCTTTTAAAAAGCGTGGCAAGGGGTGGCCCACCGCATTTTGCCGGGCATTATTCGTCCCTGCGGGTGATCCCCACGGCGCGCTGCTTTCTCTTCTCCTGACCCTTCCATCTTTTCTTTCTGGCCCCGCGAAGCTTTTTGTTTCTTTTTCTTTCCCTTTTGTCTCCCCTCCATTCGCCCAACTTTTTCCTTCTCGTAGGTCGCATTGTATCCTTTTATGAAGTCGTGCGCCCGTCTCGGATCGGCTGGACGCGATCTTTCGACGTATCGGTGTATCTCTGCCTCTCGTACCTTTCCCTCGTACCTTCTATTTGACGCGACTCTGCTCGAAAATAGTTTCTACTTTAGATGGATTTTTGTAGCTGGAGTAATCGAAACGGCTATTCGCAATCTCTCATAGGAATTTTATGGATTTGTAATGTTCTTTATATCTTTAGTTTCGTGATATGATATTGCACACTTTATATTTAGGTAATAATTTCACGTGTTGTTTAATTAAAAAATATAGTAACCAAACGTGTTATTTACGTTAGATGAAAGATTCTTTAGTACTATGAAATTGCAAATGTTTGTGATCCAAGGCTTAAAAATTTATCTATGGTCATTCTGAACTCTTCTTCGATATAAAATTGCAGAGTTGGAAGAGTTAAAATGGTAAATGATACAGGTGTCGAAAAAGTAAAAAATTATTCTTTTAATGAAGGGGAATTTAGCGAAAGTAAAAGGTTATAAGTGCTAGAATAATCTGCTTTAACTTTTAAGTCTAAGTATTCCAAGATGGTACGTACTAGAATCGTGCCTGGATTTTGTGTAGATTGTCGTCGAAACAGACAAAAATACGTATAATGTATAAATACATAAATTTAACCAAACCGATATTTTCTTTTTTTATCATTTACTCAGAAGAGTTTTAAAAGAATTAAATGGATAAACAAGTAGTAAAAATCCATATCGTTCATGAATGATAGCTATAAATACGATAATTAACAGAATTGCATTTTTCGTTTCCATCAGAAGCCTTAAGTTCGAACACAACCGTTTACCATTCCAATCTGCAATTCAATTCTCTCGATATCGATTCATCGTTTCGAGATACCTACACGAATGAAGCGAGCCGATTCTAAACTTCTGTATGTCGGCTCGGTCTGTGGAATCCGTGAAACGATTGAAAATCTAAAAACGAGTCGTATAATAAGATAAGTCGGAACGATCGGACGGCTCCGGGGATCCTCATTTCGAACAGAGTCCGAAGGAAACCTATAATTACCGATTACTTTAACCGAGACTTCATAATTCCACGGCCGACGAACCAGGCACACCTGTTGAAAACACATCGTCGCGGTGTCTAGGAATTCCTCGAGTTTCAACTGGCGGAAACGGGTACCTGGCCGAGAGAGAGAGAGAGAGAGAGAGAGAGAGACCAACAAATTATATTCGGCCAGTCACGGCGAAAAATTAATGCAGCAGTCCGATCACGACGCGTAAACAACCGTAGTTCCACGCCAGTTATCGAGGATATCAGCAATTTCCATATGTAATTTCGAGAACTATTAATTACAATGGATAGAAAATAACGAGGGAGATCAATAATCGACAGAGAAATTTCGTTTGGAGAAACAAAAATCGATTAATCCGGAGGTAACTTCTGCGTTTAACGAAATCTGTGCAAAACTACGATTTATATACCATATTTATTTCCATAATTCATTCAAAAGCCCGACGAGATCATTTGATAGTTGCTTTCAAACATATTGACGTATCTATTAATAAAAATTCGTTATAAGAAAATGTTTTAATGAATTATCGAATTTATTTTGTTCTGAAATGTTCGTGTCATTGCTGGTCAATATATTGGTGGAAAATATTGCTGGTCATTTTCCTGCTCCTGCATAGTTGAAAACTGTGATATGGTTGCAAAAGTCAAATCTGTACATGCCAGGATACATTAGTATGGGGTGGTAAAACTGGCATATGAAATGTTATATCCTGGACACTACTGTCTATAAATTATTGTCTAATTTTTTAGCAAATAACAATTATAAAATAATGCATTTATGCAATAAGCATAAAACAAACGAACTGAGAAAAAGTAGATAACAATGAAAATGACGTTTGTTGTATATTTTCACGAACAATATGTTTTGAATTCATTGAATTCAATAAGTGCAAAGTGCAAAATGTGCTAGATAGATATACAAATTTAAATGACACTGTTTTCAGTTCAGATTAAGATCAATGCGGGAAAATTAGAAATACGAAAAATTTTATAATTCGAGTATTATATTTAATCTCTGGAATTTTATTTCCTTCATATCGATTATGAAATCACTTAATATGTAAATATAATCCTAAATACACAATTTATTTTCTAAATGAAACAGTTATAAGATCCAGAAGCTTAAGTATTCGGTTACAATATAACATTCCATTCTCCCGAAGCGCATTCCTTGTTAGTATTTCTTACATTACGACAGTCCTCCTAGATTCATAGTCTGTCGTGTTCTGAGCGACGGCACATGTTTCATCGATTGTTGAAATTCGTCAAAGATAGCCAGAGGCAAAGAGAACGATTTGAATTTCGGCATCCTGTGAATTTGAGAATGAAATAAATAGCAGGAGGGGCAGAGGTTAGTATTTGTAAACGGTAGGTAAAGTTACATTTTGTCCCAGGTAAATCCTTGTAAATCCTTGATTTTATGTCAGGGATGGTTAGCCTTTTCCCTGGACCAGGTAAAAGTGTCGGAAGCGAAAGTTTGCAATAAGAGGAGAATTGCGCGTTTACAATAGCCAGTGATACTGTGATGAAGGAGTTTAGTACCATGTAATCAAATAGTACCATGTAATCAAATTCATAATCCAAATTGCAAACCGCATAATCCTTTTATAAAGCCGCATTTTCGAGGGACCTGGATACGTTTTTTTTTTTATTTAGTTGTTTACATTCACAATTTGTCCGATTTGGACATTTGGTAGAATTTTGGATACGTGTCACCTGGACATTGAATCCGGGTTACGCTTCGGTATATCGCGGGAATATTGGAATTCCTTTCCATGTATTGTCCCTATGCTTCCCAAGCAATCGATCATTTTCAGCAATTATTACTGTCTTGAAGTGCTTTCCAACCATTTTGTTTCAGAATTTCATTTTTTAAGATTTATATAAATTAAATCATGTGAAATAGTAAGTAAATAATGAGTAATATTTTGTCGAAATTGAATCTTTTAAATTGATCACGATACTAATGCAAAGACAGGGGGACGTATTGAAGATTTTCTTACTATTATTACGCTTCTACTTCTATTCATTTTCATTCAAGTTACATGTAGGTATTACTTGAAATATTTATATCTCGTGTTTACACATTGCAATATATATAATATATACTTATATTACAATATAATAATTATCTTATACAAGATGGCAATTGTGGCGTGTCTTCGTTATTAAAATCTTCTTGAGTAATCAATTGTATACGAATTATTGCATGAAACTATCGAATATTTAATTCAATTCGTATTTCAAGTATTCAATTCAACTGCAGCGACCCATACCTCACTATTCACGAATCTGGTGATTCACTTCGTTGAAATAAAATATTTCGACGAGGGTTGTCGAATGACTTTTTCATTATTGAACGAGCCGATACACAGTGTGTTTAGTTGTGCACACGTTGCTATATTCGGAGCCCTTGGGTTTCGGGGATCGGAAGAAAAAACGCTTTCGCCATTACTCATTCTTGCTCTTGTTTAAAAATACCATGCGCGTGAAACATGGACCGAATTGAAAGTCTTCCGTAGTGGAGGACAAGGAAAGCAGGCTAGGAGGGGTTCTCGTGTTTAAAAGAGAAAAGAAGGAGAGGGAAAGGAAAAAGGAGAAGAGTAAGCAACCCCTGGCGTACGAGTCATGCCTCGGCTAACAGGGAGAGCTCCTGTAGACGCATGACCCCCAGAATATTTGAAGACAATTAATCATAAGATAGCTGGGAGAAACGCGCGTGAGAAATACGAGACAGGGATGTCGCTTCTTGTATCTAGTCTATCAGCTGCGTGCCACGCTTCTCCAAGAGCCGATACGGCGACTAAAAATAGTAATCAAGTTTTGCGACGATTTATAAAAGGATAATTAAAATGTTGCTGATCTAGTCGTCATTACATTATAATTTACCTATCGATTGATAATATCGGCAAATCGAGAAGTTACAATCTGTACGTTATAGAAACATGTTTTTTACAATTGTATAATTTTATATCAAATGTAAAGATTCTGCAATTTATAAAATTTATTTAGAAAGATTCGTTTATTTTTTATCGCGAAATTTGTTACTGTTACATAAGAGAATTTAGTACTGGTAACTTATAACTTGTGATTCATAAGATTGAATCAATAATAATTCTATTTTTCTGATTCAATTGCGCAAGAGCTTTTTACGGTATTCTTTGGTTTGTTAGCTTTTGACTCGAGAAAAGTTCTATCCTTTTTCAGCTTCAAAGAAAACATACATTTCAACAACTGTACAAAATTCTAGTACGTAAATCTCACATTCGTACTAGTATATTTTCATTCTAAGCACCTGCCATTTAGTCCAAACTAACTATTCCGGGAGTGCTCGATTAAACGCGCGAAATCCGCGCGGAGAATTCAGCGGCTGTCAAGAAAAGCGTGGAACGCCATGTATCTCGAGAGCAGGATTTCCTCTCAGAATTGATTAGTCGCACCGTAGTCTCCATCCCCTTTTTTTAACTTGGTAATCTGAGCACCGAGTACCGGAAACGAATCTTATCTGCGGAAGGCGAAAGAGCAAACAACAGAATCGGCGAACGCGTTTCCCTCTACCGTCCAAACAAACCAGGTTTCTCCGTGCTCTAGTGTCATGAATAATCGGGGATCCACAACGTGGCTCTCCTTTTCTCCTTTTCGTTAGCTCCTTCTACCAAGGACCAACTTTAATCCCGTATGAATATGTAGAAGACCCAGACCTCGACCTGGTCTGTCCCTTTTTCCCTCGAATACCTCCCTTGCCTTTTCGTCGGTGCAATGTCGGTGACTCTTTGGCACCGATCACTAGCCGACACTCCTTTATCTGTGATTTGTAATTAACATAAATTCGAACCAGACATTCCAGGACAGAGTGCCGGTTATGCGAAAATAAGAAACTCGGTGAAACTTTGTTGAAATTTGGATTTATTGTATGGTTCTAAAAATGTCTTTATATTGTGTCTAGTGGGAATGATTTACAAGCGTTACGAATGCAAGTGAAAAGGTACTAGGAGCTACTTAGTTTCTTTCGTATTGTAAAAAAATTTGTGTAAGAAGTTGGATCATCCAGCTAAATATCCATTACGGATCATATTTTCTATAATACCTTTGTATAGCATATTTGACTTTCACTGTAAAATATAAGTGTTTCAGATTTGTTCTTCTGTTAATACATCAGTTGTATACTCATTTATTTCGTAACTGAATGTTACAATTGAATTACTTCGTAAAATAAAATATAAATCGATCTTAAAGTATAATATACATAGTAGCAAATGTTTAACAGATCAATGCCATTATTACTTATATAATATCGTTAGACCAATGTTTATCCGTTTACGATAAATTAATACGAGAATATATATGTCGGGTTATCATTAGGATTTAAGTCGCGTAATGTTTCTTCATTTGAATTAGCCATTGTTTTACAAAACAGAGAATATATTTACACGAATAAACAAGATTTTACAAAATATTATGAATAATGAATTTTATAAATGATATGATTAATTAACAAATGATAAGTTAAATTATTAATTAGATTAAAGAATAATAAGTTTTATCGAACAATAAGAGGAACGAATAATATATCTTACGAATAACAAATTTAACGAATAATGAAAATTAACGATTGATAAATTTTACAAATAATGAATTTAATTTACGCTATTAACAATGATCCGGGGTTCAAACGAATCCACGGTCTACGGGATAACGTTAAATAATTTTATAACACAAAAATACGTTTGCTGAATCACTCGGTAAATTACTTGATGTATCACTTTCCAAGGCGATCACACGAATGAATATCTGATTAAAATCTTTTTCGTTATACGACTGCATTTGTTTGTTATATTCTCGCTGGAGACATCGAGAAGGTTCCAATCGTTGTTGCTAGGCAATATCTGTCAAAAGTTTGTTGTATACTCTTTGGAAACATCGAGAAAGATCCAAACGCCGATACTAGGCAATTTCTGTCTGGAGATTGATTCCAAATACAACGTGTCCCATTATATCAGCATCTCTAAAGTACAATTCTATGTGATTTCTAGGGAGAACAATACAACCGATCCACACCTTCATCAAGCAAAACGTATATCCCGTGACCGTGGCTACGTTCAGCGACCAATTGTCACCTCGAACCCATTTTTGCTTTTTCACAAACGTCAAACAATTACAGATAACAATTGCTTAATTACAGTTATGATAAAATCTAGGCTAAAGCATTAGAAGGCTTCCTCAAAATTGCATAGGGAAGGCTCCGGTTTTCATTTCATCTCCGACATATATATATATATATAACAAAATAATGTAATATACAAAAATATTCAAAATATTCAACCTAAAGTACACGTTACACCATCAGAGGGTTAGGCACAATATTCAGGTCCATGAAAAACATAAATCTGCATAAATATCCAGACTCCAAACATCGCTTCTATCATAAAAGTAACTGAATCAACCACAGCGTATAGTTCATTCGTCAAAGCATAGAAAGGCATTTATACTTTTGCTCCTCGAGCAAGTTTTCGAGCAAGCATCAGGTGATGCTCACAGTGTTCCCCGAATCGCAAATCAATTTACCGTTTCCTTGTGAGGAAGCGCGCGTACTCGTACGTATCCCCTGTTCCTTCTTCGCGTTCTAATACGAAATGTGTTGCATGCGGCACAAAGAGAGCAAGAGTCGATCCTCGGCTCGGGGGCAAAATTTATGGACGCGTGGTCCCTTAATAGAGACTTTGAAAGTCAGGTCGGTGCTGTGCGGTGGAGCTTTCGTCGTAATGGGAGGTATAAGCAGGCATTATGCACTTAGCGGACCGCTATAGTCACGCGTAAATACACGAACGTGGCGATCTCTACGTGGCACGAACCGGCGTAACGAAAGAGAAGTGACGCGAAACGGTTTTGAACGGTGCGTCGGTTCCTGGCGTTGTGTCATAAAAGGGTTGACGGTTGTATATCACTTCCAGAAGACGGAGAGACAGTATAGACAGATAGAAAGAGAGAAAGAATACGAACCATCGTGGTCGTGTTCGACGAGGATCAGTGGCGCGATTTCTCATGTCTCGAATGCTACAGGTGTACCTGCGGGGACAAGATAATAATTAGTCCCGATGTCGGGACACCGATACTCCTTTCTGCCCTTCTTCCTCCCTCTTTCTTCTTCCTTCTGCCAGTTTTTTTCACTCCTACTCTCTGGTCTTTTCCTTCTCCAACCAACGAACGGGGATAATAAAGCGGAACAACTATGCGCAGTCCATAAATAATTCGGACCACGCTTTTCAGTGGTTGCCGCGCGCGATAGCCCGCGCTCGATAATTGTTTTTATTCGTTGAACCGGCTAATTTCACGTGGCCCGTTATCGTTTCCATTAGCTGGCCATTTTTTACAGGCTGCGTTTATCCGCGACGAAAATCTGGGATAAATCGTTTAGGTATACTCGAATTGGAGGGGTTTGTTACGTTTTCTGGTTGCGGTTCGTGCGCAACATTCTGTCCTCGTAGAACATAGAGCAGAGGAGAGGGATCGACATCTACTGACCGATGTATCTACTTATTAATCGGACGGAATCGATTGAAAAAGCTCGCTGCATCTGGACAACTGATCTTTCAATTTCCGACTGGAAGCTTGGCTGCTTTATTAACTTTATTGATTCGCGTCTACGTTGGCTATGCGTTGTGTTCGACTTGCTTCCACTACTATGCTACTCGTTCCAGTGGCAAATCCAACTGTGGTACAAGATAATTCATGAATGTAAATAAGTTGGAAGTATACGTGTGCGAAGTTTGAAGTTGTCGGTAATTTCAGTGATTTTATGAACATCGTTTTACATATTATTCGAGAAATGCGTTTTTATGACCCTAAAGAATACAGGATGTAAAATAATTTTTGTCACTTGGCTACAGATGATTCTACGCCTTGAACTTGTTATGGCGTACTTTTGTAAAAGTTATTATTGTGTATAATAAAACACAGAAACTTACGAATCGAATTTTTCAATTCCACTAGATGCCCTCTTGCAGAAACTTGAAAGCTTTCGAGCATTAAAATATCTCCATAACAGTTGAGTTGCTCAGAAGCCATATATTGATTAACACCGTAAATTGAAAAATAAAAAGAAGTATGCTAACGTTACAGTTTTTTGATATTTAGCTTTACTTGCAGTTTTTCTTGCAGCAAAAAAAAACATATACAAGGAAATAGTTTATTTCTTCGAGAACATGTGCAGATAATGAAATTAGAAAACTTACAAGAAGTGGAGTTGATCAGTTCGCATTTTTAGAGGCTCGTTCACAAAATTTCGTATTTCCAATATACTTTCACCAGCAAGAAGTACCTTTTTGACGAATGACTCGAACAAAGGCGGACGCCAATTACCTCCAGCTGTATCCAATATTGTCACCAGGTGAAGAAATGCCGCCGTTTACGATCACGGTGACAGAAGTCCAGAATTGCAGACACTTAGGGTTGCATCTTGTCGGCTTTATGTTTGGTCGAAGGCATTCGGCCGGTCGTGTCTTTGCCTGTGTCCGTGACGAGATATTGCACTACCTGAAAGAGTGACAAAAGTGTGTAGTTCGGTTTTATTGCACTAACGACGGACGAAGGTTAAGGAGGAGGTGCCGTTTTTATAGAGGTCTACCATTTTACAATGTTTGCATACAAGATTTGTCACGGCTATTGCAACATCGTAAATTATCACAGCCAACAATCCGCTGTCAGAATACAGTGGAAAAGCAGCGCAGAAAAGGGGTAATTTTCCTCTCTTGTGACGTACCATTGCATCCTTGTCCCTTCGCAATTCGATTTCTGACCTTTCCGTTCCGTTTCGTTCAACATATCATAACGTATTCTAATCTTTTTCACTTTCGAATTTTGTGGTATATGCAGATCGAGGCATGGAAAAATCGTTCGAACAAATTAGATTAAAGAGTTGTCTTTCTCTCTTATACAATAATTTATTAATTAATAATGTTAATAATTAATAAGCGACGGTAGTATAATATGATTGATAATAAATATTCTTTAGATTTCTATTTATTTTAAATAGACTATCCAGTCGATTTAAAAAGTACTCGTAAAATTCTATTAATAAAACTATTAATAAAATTTGCATGTAAAACCAGTTTTATTATCAAACTTGTTACTACATGTGATGTAAGCAAAGACTTTAGTAATATGCAACTTGGTAGCATGCAGGTTATAACTCACAGGTTTGGGTAAATTGTAGACTGTGTAACTTGCAAAATTCTATCAATAACATTAGTTCAATGTTGCATGAAGGAACAGTAACTTGATTTTATCTGGTTAATATATCTTGATCAATTTAAATTATCTCGTAACTATCGTTTTAGAAACTAATACTTTGCATACTTGAAAATTATTTGAAGTAACACTATAGAGGTAGAATCGCAAACATTTGCAACGTAGTAATACTCCAAAAATCCCATTTTTCCTCTTTCCCTACGTAATGGCCTAAATCACGTGTCTTGTACTCAAACTCTCCGTTATTTAATCGTTCATCGATATTGCTACGGTTGTCAAGGCAATTAAAATAAAGACATATTTCCTTGAAAATATATATCTATGTAAATCCGTGCAAAATTGTAGTCCGCGGTTGAATTCATTAGAATAAACTCCGCCGTCGCGTTCAGTCCTGCGCAGAGCCTGGTAAAATAGTGTTTCAGATAGGAAAGACCAGAAAGTTTATCTCGACCGTACTCCAGCCTCTATAAATAATATTCTGTTGCAACGTATACGTGCCGGCGAAATAAATCCCTGGAAATATTTGCTACTTACTATTTAAAACTATATTCATGATTCTACTTCACTGCTCGCGAAACCTTGAATCGACGGTTCTCACGTAATCCCGTGAAAAAATTTATTTCATTTGCAACTTTTTTCAGCCAATTTACATTATCGAATTTTGCTTTTTAACATTGCCATTTTTAAAGGAAACTCTCATATTTTGCTGAATATTTCCTCTTTAATCTTCTTATATTCTACATTTTTATGAAATTTGAAGAAACATAGTATCTAATAACGTTATGTTTCGTACCATTTCACTATTCGACTTCTAATGACTCAACTTAACATTCATCACAACGTAATTATCCGAGATCCGTCAGAAAAGAATCGAAAGAGAGAATACGGCGATCGTAACGTTTAACGATTAATAAAGATTGTTTCTGGCTACAAATAAAAAGGATGGAAGAGATCCAAGGGAAAAGGTTCCCCCTTTTAATTCTTCGATCGAAAAGAAAAGGAAAAAAGGTACAGAAAAAGAAGACATTGGCCCGTGTCCCTGCAACAATGGCGTGAAAGATTTGAATATCGAGAGACCGACCGGGTAGCATCAAGTTTCCAACGGCACAACTATTCGAAGAATATGTAAATGCCTTTTTTATCTAGACATCGTCCTTTCGCGATCCGTTCGACGGGTTAAGCCGTTCGTCGCGTCCTACGCATCGCGTCGTTTATCCTGTTCCTGATAAAAAAGAAGGAACAAACAGGAGATCCGTGAGGCGCGTGAAAAAACGATGTCGCGACAATACAGCGGAGTTACCAGAGTCCTCTGCCCCCAAACTTTTTCCCCATCGTTTGGTATCCATAGACTCTCGTAACGAAACGAAATTTCAAAAGTAGACTTTCTCGAGAAAGAGAGAAAATTCAAGAGAACAGTGAGACGAATAAGAAGGCAACTCGAACGAACGGCAGAAAGAAAGCCGAAAAGCAAAGGAAATCTAAATGGAAAGGAAATCTAGGGGGAGAGGTACGAGAGGATAGCCTTATGGGCAACTACGGAACGCCATGGGTATGGGATCGCACGCATGCGTCTCGTCCAACCCAGCGGGTGGTGGTGCGTGCTCCTTTTTTTCTTTTCCCTCCTTTCTCTCCTTCTTTCCGCTCTTATCCCTCTTACGGACTGGAACCGATCTCTCCTCTCTTCGGCTTGCTGCTTCCCCTGGTACCTCGCTGCCAGTCAGAAAACTCCTCGTTTTGCCTCCACGAGGCCCTTCTTCCTCCAGTTGGTTCCCCGCTCGCGCACACACGGCTTCGTCCTTCGTTTCGTCTCGTTTCGCCTTTGGATTTCGGCCTCCCCTTTAAATAATTGTCCGCCACGGGGAAGACGAGACGCGCGGCTTCGAACCAGAGGCCATCCTCCACTCCGGGGGGATTCAGAGATGCATCGGGAGATGCATGCGATGTAGTCCTCTTCCACGAACATGTGGATCGCGTTTTGGCCCCCGTGGAACACGCCGATCGCATAAGTTCCTTGGAATTCCTTCACCGTTGCGATGCATTTCACTAGAAGTCGCCTAACATTTTTACTGTTATCGGAATCTCAGTTTTCTTCCCTAGCAAGGGATGATTTTTCAATCTGAAATTATTTGTACGAAATATGTCATATACCTGTCGTTGCCAATATAATAATCTTCTATTAAGTAAAAACACGAGAGGAATAAAGTAGCTTGATCGAAGCTTAAAATTAACGATTGCAATGTTTCCATGTTCCAATAATTTCTAAATTCTGTTTCTATCAAACATTCTCTACTGAAGAAAACAAACTTGAAAGTCAATGCTTATACCGAAACAAGGATTATTACCAAAACATCGAAGATGATGGGAAGCGTCGCGCCATCAAGTCGCGGTCGATATTTATCGCTTGAAATACCACGATCATCGCCGTTGCTCCTTCACTGATTTCCAAAAATATTCGACCGTTAACTCGAACGATACCGAAGAAGGAGCATCGAAGATCGACGAGGCGCATTCTTCGGAAACGAATCGAGAACGGACGGATCGAAACATGGAAGACGTAGGAAGAATGGTGACCCGAATGGTCCCGGGTGCGAGGGCTGACAAAGGCGAAAGAGGCTAGCAGCTCGCGCGATTCACTGGAAGCGGCGGAATAGACGAGGACAAACATAATTCAGAATTATCCCGCGAGGCGGTCCCGTCTCACATATTTCATTTCTGGAAAGGGGTTTTGTCGGGGCCAAGGGGTGGAGACGCAGAGATCCCCGAGATCCCGCGGGCCGGCCGCTCTCCCGCGTGTATACTGCTGTACACACACGGCCGTGCGTAATCTCGTGATTGTCGAGCATGCAACGAGCGCGTTACGCGCGTGTACGCGATCAGTTCGAGCCAGAGTAAACTTTCGTTGGAGCAGAAAAGCGCTGGCCAGTGTAAATACGCTGGCGATTCGCGTGCGCGTTCGACCTGTCCGGATCTGGATTTCTCGCCATGAGGCACCGGACCCGCGTAATTTATCGAGCAAACTCGCGGCACGTTGGTAACGCGAGCTGCGGCGTCGTAAAAAGCCTATAAATTTGTGCCACCATCTATGGAAAATATTCGCTTTCGTTCTTTGGTCGTGTTGATCAAGTTCATCGAGGTGTTCACCGTGAAACATGATCAGTTGGAATCATCGTTCGATTCGATCAATCTTACCGAGCAAAATTAATTAAAGGAAACACTTTCGGTAGTAAGGAATGTGTCGCCCCCAGCTAGATTATGATACAGATAGCACACACATAGAATGCAAACACGACTTATCATTGCATGCGACTTCTTTAGGTAGGTCGACGTCGATCGATGGGTGGCGCGTCTTAAATCCTGGCAGGTGTCGCTCGCACCTGTCACCCGGCTACGTTGTCTCTGATGTCCCCTCGCGACAACATCCACTTTGACCTTTTCGCCCATTTTTTTCGCCTCGACGCGCAGCTGACCTTCGTTGACTGACGATCAGATACACGCTCGGTGCAGTAACATTGTGCCGGACGTACGGCCGAGATAAAAGATCCGCTGTATGTCCGACTCCAAAAGGGCATAGGGTTTATACGTTTCCCCTTGCACGAATTCGACTTCGTTCCCAAGGAGTTAACGACGACGATAACGCGATGCGTTCGTTTCGCTAGAACGTATTAACCTCGTCTGTGCTCCGATCACGATCATGGAGTTTCACCTGTGAGGATAGGTTAAAATCACCTGTGACGATGTTAAAGAGGCGTGTTGGTTTCGAGTTGAAACAGCTCGTTTTTACAAATGACACATACTCGTCGTGGCCGCGCACCATCTGCATTCGAGGCGTAGGCGGCCACGCCAATGTTTGCCTTCGACAGACGTGTCGACGTGGCTCAACCCTTGCGCCACACGTCTATTTTCTTTGCTTCTTAATTGTGTTTTCTCAGTTGTGGAATAACCTTCTAGCTCTCGTCCACTGATATACTTTTATGCCATGGCTTTAGCGTCGAACCTGCTCGCGAGCTCTGATCGCGAAAAACGAAACCGCTAGTGCGAGATACGCGACGTTGATATCATCTATCGAGTTTAACATGTTTCATGACCTGTGGAGTTTTGGTACAAAGAGATAAAACGATAGATAGAGACGAAACTCTCGTCGAGGAAATGAAGATACAGAGTTCTTGCCATACTGTTTTGAAGATTGATGTTATTATATCTTAAAATATACACTTCCCTTCGTGAATTTAGATTTGCCCTAAAGTGTTTATACGTTAGGTTGTCTCATGTAAAACAACCGATTTTAGAACCACTTAAAATATTTCCGAATTTATAGTAATTAAACATGCAAACTAACTTAATACAATACGATTTGTATTTCGTGAATTGTTTTATTATAAAATTGCGAGACTGTGTATACATTACTCAAACCGAACCATGCATCAACGTCTAATTTGATTACTTTTCTTATATGAATTTCAACACGAGCATAATGCGAGGAAATCTGTTCGCAATGTTAATACAGCTTTTGGAGAATAAATAACCTGTCGTTTGTGTGAAAAATTTCGATCGAAAATTATGAAGATAAAACAATAAACCATGTAGTTAAATAGTACCAATAACGATCAACTAAAAATACTAATCTGAACGACGACTTTGTTTTACAATAGCTAGGGTCTATTGCACCTGACCATGCTTTGATTAATATTATTTCATTGATTGTAATCAGGAACTCGATCATTTCGCCCGTAACAACCTGATATTCTTCTCGATCAATGGACTCGTTAACCGAAGCTTCACACAGTACATTGAAAACAATATTCTAAACTGCATCAGAGAACAGTCGATTAATCTAGGTTGTAGATTCTAGAACGTCGCTGGTTAATTAGATAAAACAGAATTATTGAGCACAGTCGTCCGCGTTAACGACAAACGTTTATACGAATAAAACCGGAGAGCAGCGCGTATAGGTGTCGAGGTTCGTAACTGCTCTCCGTATAAAATCTAGAATCTTAACGGCAGATAAAGGTGCAGTAAAATTTACAGATGGAACAAACAAGGTTTCAAAGGCCGGGCTATCTGTAGGGCAGCTGAGACGGTGTACCTGAAAAGATACTATCCAGGATGTAAACGTTGATTCAGAGCTCGAACGAGCTCGTTCAACGATGTGGCTTAAGCAGGGCGCGAGTTTAAATACGGCAGCGGAGTTCGCGACAGCTTTACCGCTCGCTGTAAAACAAATCCTAATCTCTTGACGTTGCTACCGTGCCACTATCTGCTCCACTTGTTTGCGCTGTGCCGAGGCAGACGATGGCGCGTATAGGCACACGCGTGAACTCACGAGGTTTTCGAGCGACTTTGATAAAAACGATCCGCGCGCTTCGTACCCGTTACAACGGGGCGATGTTTAATCTTCGCGGTGGAAGCGAGGTGGGCGGGCGAAACGATGAAAGGAATCGAAAGAAGGCTGGCAAACAGTCTCGAAACAGGTATCAAGTGGGCGAACTCTTTGGAAAAGCTATCTTGAATATACGGAATTCGTCATTCTCTCTTCGTTTACAAGTGGAGTGACTCGGCCTCGATATCGAGAGGATTCTCTCGAACGAATTTGGATTGAAGTTTGAAACTGAAAATAGAATATCGAATTAAGGTTTAATTGGCCAAAACTTTGGTTTTTCATTGATTTGTCCCTTGTTTTGTTGGAATGGAGTTCAATCGCGTTAGACAAGCTATCTCGAATATCTATGATATTCATCACGAGGTATTCAAATATTTGCAAAAATCTTTTATAAATATATCGTGTGTGCTATACGGGACATTTTCAAATTTCATTAACACTATAATGAGATTGATTTATGATTTATGATTCTCGGCTTATCGTATAAATATATATAAGAATCTATTAAACCTATATAGAACTTCCTTACGTTTGCTGAACTGAAGCAATAAAATCGGTCATGGTCCTTTCCTTATGGTATCGAGTCACATTTGTGGTAAATACCGTTGCTCAACAAAGACTCCTAACAAAACTTAATTTCGATTCTAATTTAAATTTCAGTCCTTCGATAGAGATCACCAACTTCAAGTTACATACAATATTTCAATACTGTGTGTCTGATATGACGTTACAGTAGCGAATACATAACGTTCGAGTAATTAAATATTTAAAAAATTATAGAATAAGAGATTGAAGCGTTAAAAATTGAATAAACGTAATAGGAAGATCAATTCGATCCAGCCATATTTCAAAGTCGCTTTCGCAAACTCCTCAGAAGAATCGATCGTTGTGTAGGAGAATATATCGAGGTTTAGACGAGTCGAACCGACAAAGAGCCGGCTAGTTGCATCGGATGGACTCATGCAGATGAGCATAAGCGATGCCTGAAACAGCGTGCACGAGCTCGAACAGGAGAATGGGAGGGGCCATTCTCTTGTTCCAAGTTCCCTTCCACGTTGCATCGGCTACCAAGATGTTTATGTAGATGAGCGAACCTGGTTGCCGAGCCGTCCTCGTCGTCGACGACGAGACGTGGATTCTGGGCGCGAATCGGCGAACCGATGGAAGAAAAAGAAAAAAGGAAAAAGGAACACACGGTGCCCGTTTCGCATAAATATCGAAAGGGCCGAGAAACGAAACGTTGGCGAACGAGGAAAGAAGATTAAACCCAGGCGGAAATTAACGTTCGATTCCAGCGGATGTCTTTAAACGCGAATAATTTCGTAAATCAACGAAATCGGCCAAGAAATCGAGGTATCGTGGGTTTACAATCGTCCGTGAAATTAGTAGAGCAACGTTATCGTATTTTTTCGTCGCGATAACGGCTGCGTTTTCAAGCACACACTTTAGGAATTATATTGTGTTTACGACTTCGGTTTCGTCGTGTTCTTTCGATCGTATAGCCTTTTCGTTTCGTTACGGTCGTTCATGGAAAAGGATGCGAGAACATGGTTGAGAACATTCGTTTTTCGAAAGTAGCCTCTCTATGGCCGCGTTGAGCAGCTATAGTGCAATAATCGTCATGGTAGACATTGTAGAGTTTTTGAGTTATTCGACGAGACTTAGTTATCCTTCAGAATCGAATCGTTTGTAAGAAATATAAAATCGAGATTTTTTTAGAAATCGAGTGGTTCGCGTTCCGATGATGCTTAATGTTAACGAGTTAACACTTATCCCATAATATTTATTGTACGCGCAAAATACAAAATCTATTATTTACTGGATTGTGAGTTGTAGTGTAAATTTCGATTTCTAGAGACTCTTCGTCTGTGACGTTCATTTTAAATGGGAACGGTGTATAGTTTAATGTCATCTATCTATTCACTAATTCGGAATATATTTATTCGGAATATTATTTATTAATAATTCATTGAAAGTTTCTATTCCTTTATAAATTGCGTAGTGTGTTTACCAACTGTAAACGACATATCTATTTATTGCAATTACATTCCTCGTTAAAGAGATAGCCCATGTGAGCTATCTTTCATTTCTCAATGACACGTGTAAAGTTTTTCGTCTGCAACGTATAATATCAAAACACTAGCTCAGGATATGCGGTTCGTTGAAAATAATTAAAAATATTATGAGGTTTAGTGTGTAACAAAAAAAATTATTTTATTTTAAGAACGAAATGATAGCACATGTACAATAAGAAAATAATAATCAACATAAATTGTAACTAACAATAATTACTTATCAAACGTATATACTTATTTAATAATGGGTACATCCCTCTTATTTCCTATTACTCCTATTGTACGATTTGGTATCGATTTATATAGTTTCTGGATGTAATTTTGACTTAACGTATCCCATTCGCGTACAATTGCATTTTTTAATTGTTGTACGTATTGATACTGCTTTCCACTCGAGTATACGCCGTGAACAAGTTCTACCCAGCTATTTTCAATAATATTAAAGTCCGGGAAGCGTGCAGGCCACGGCAAAATAGATATATTATTTTCATTAAAGTATGATTGGACTAATCGTGATATGTGTACAAATGCATTATCTTGTTGAAAGATGTAATCAGGTCCAGAAATGCGTTTTGCATGATTATTTATTTGTTCTCTGATTAAATTTATGTATCGGACACTATTCATTCTCCCAACGATGAAATTGATACTTGTGTTGTCGAAATAACCGATGCCGGCCCAAACCATCACGCTGCCTCCTCCCATTTGTCGTCGAGTTGCTGACATTGTCCGTTTTCTTGTGTTATGAAAATAATATTGGAACCCATCAGGACCATCCAAGTTGAATATTTTTCGTCTGAAAATAGTACCCTTCTCCATTTCTTTTTCCAATGCACTCTTTCTTTTGCAAAGCGTTCTTTTGCAAACGTTCCACTTTGTGCTTCGTTGAACAAAGGTTTCTTTTTCAATTTTAGCTTCTTGATATTTTTGCAGGATAGTAGAACTCGACGAACACTTGAAACACTGACACTAACACTAGATTTTTCCGTTATTTGCTTCGTTAATTGTTTGCGTTAACTGCGAGTTGGAAGCTACACGCAAAATCGCTCGCTCATCACGATCGAATAACGATGACAGCCGACCGGTACTTTTCTTTTTGCCATAATTTTCAACATTTTTTAAGAAATTGTGAATTACTTCTTACGACTTCTTATTATTACTTTCGATATTTTTGCTACTGATAACTGTTGCTGTTTTAGTTCTACAATTTGCTTTTTTTCAGACTCGTTTAATCCTTCTCCGCGTCCCATACTTACAAATTTATACAATATATATACTGTAACCTTTTCTCGTGGATAGACCATGAACTATTGAGCAATTTCTAAACATATTAATAGAGTGTGCTATCATTTCGACCTTAGATTGGAATAGTTTTTCTTGGTTGTATAAAAACATCTACGACATTGTGACTTATTTCCAGCAAGCCGCATGTCCTGAGCTCATAATGTTTTGATATTATACGTTACAGACGAAAAACTTTACACGCGTCATTGAGAAATTAAAGATAGTTCACATGGGCTATCCCTTTGACGAGGAGTGTATATTTAATCATATTAATTTACGTTACAGATCAATAATTCTGATGCTCATTCATAAAGATAATAGCAATCTTTCAGAAATTTCTATTCCCTTATTAAATGCATACACATTCAACGTCACTAGGAGAAATCTTGTAAATTTCATATTTTTCCATCAAAGAAAATATTCTTGATCTTTCTTGATCAATTTACAATATGAAATTTACAAGATTTCTCCTAGTGACGTTGAATGTGTATGCATTTAATAAGGGAATAGAAATTTCTGAAAGATTGTTATTATCTTTATCTACCATCTTCTAAATAATATTTTCACCGGCTACAATTCAATAAAATCAGCAAGTAGATATAGATTCTTACACTTGTCAATGAAAGGGACCACCAGGCGATCCGCATGCTCGGCATCGTGCCTTACACCCGTCGACCGACCCCGTTAAGTGATTCGGCTAATTGCGTCGTCCCAGTGACTCGATCCCTCGCCCTTAATCACCCTAATCGCCGTCCGCTAATTATTCGCGGCGCGATTGAAGAAGCCAACGTGGTCTACGGGCTGTGTGTAGGTCGGCCGTCGCGGTGTTTTGCTCGAATTTAAAGCACAGGGACATAGGTTTCTTTGTTTTCATCCGATCGCACCTTTTTTCAAAATTTCACTGCTCGTTAAAACACAGTCGCTGTAAGATAGAATAAGATAGGATTATTTGAACCAGCTAAATTCAATCTTGAACTTTGCACAGGATAATAAATTTTATAATATACGTATTATAGAACGTTATTGGTCTAATAAGAGAGGAATGAGAAAATATCGTGTACTTTAGATTCGACGAGATAAAATATTGAAAATGAGAAAATGATTCTACGATAGGATTATTTCAGACCATGAGGAGTTTAGGCGAATGAAGTAAGAATTTCAGGCTTAAATGAAAGACGAATAAACGAAGATAAAAGTATTGACAAAACAATAAAAATAATATGATAATAATATTACGTTAACTCTGCACAACTCGATTCTTTCAAACTTTGTTTCTCCGAACTCTTCCTACAATCGATCTCTATCCCCTTTTTCAAAATAAATCGTTTAATCACGCGAAATAAACAAGCGTTGATGGTTCAAGTTGTTAAATTTAAATCGTGGACCGGGCAGATCGCTCGTAATTTCACCGTAAAGAGATGGATGAACTAATTGCAGGAATTTCGTTCCTACGTCGAGATACACGGGGAAGCAGGCAATTAGGAACAATAACGAGTGCCGTTGTTCCATGCATGAGCGGTACGTAGCCCTATAAATCGTGGTACGAGGCGTGTCTTATTTTTAATCGGCTTTTAATTTGTCCGTGGCGAACCTTTGTGTTCGCCGACACCAAGTGTTATCTTACTGCTAGTTCCTGGTGTCTGAAAATTTTCTATATTAATCGTATCACGTAATTATATTAATTTTAACGAATGCAAATCCGTCGCGCTTTCTAAAATATTTTCTATGGCCGCGATACTTTCAATTCTTTCATGCAACACGACAGCAGAAAGTCAAGAAGGAAGCGATGAACACGGATAAATAACTCCTACGGAGCAATGAAGAGATTGAATTGCAAAGGTTTAATTTATCTTCATGAATTATAGATAGTATAGAATTAAAATAGAATTTTCTTAATTCAATCGTGCGATCGAAAGTTATGAATTTACAATTGCTCCTCAACCGTATAGAATCTCCAATGCACTGACCCCACCGATAGTAAGTATGGTATTGAAGCAACACACGAAATACTATCACGCATTCCTTCGAAGTTTACTTACCTACTTACTTAAAAATCTACCTTAGAGATTTTGCTAATTCGTCTCTTATGCTCACGGGCAGGGGATTAACGCGTTTTTCGTTGCACGTCCAACGATCCAGCTACGATGCGAGGATCCTTGAACGACGAGACTGGATCCTTCGGTGATATCGCAAAATCGCGTGAGAGATCAGCCAAGGGGGATATTTGAAAAACAAAAATCTTGACGGGCGAGTGTCAACGGAACGATAGCCTTCATCGTAGGCGCGAACAGGATACGATTAGCATTTTCCATTTGCATATTGACGGGATTTCGAAAAGTTATGAATATTTTACGACCCTCGTTGCCGCAAAGCGGGCCACGACGTCGACGACAATGTCGACGACGTGTGTACGCTCGTTGGTCCATTGATAACGTTATCGTACGATCGCGTGATGAGTTTAACGAGATGTGGATACGTCAGGATGATCGTGTGATTCACGGAAGTCGAGGAACGTCTAGAGTGAATTATAATCGAGTACCTATCGTTGGATTCGCGTATCGTTGGTGGATGAAGGTTGTAACGAAGAGCAGTCGCCCCGTGATGGACGTACGATAAGGTTGAATTCTAAGCGAGGAACGATGACCTTAGAACAGTTTGAGCTGATAAGGGTACTGGAAGTATCGGCCGAGTGTGAATAGTTACGCTGTTGGTCGAGAGGTGGCAGCGCTTGGCCCTTTGCACTCTTCATCGAACAGAAATTATCTGATTCTTAATACAATATGATTTTGATTGTAGGAGTAAGATAATATTTTGAGGTGTAATCAATACTGAAATGGTTTAATGTCGGAATAGTATTTCTGAATATCCTGAATTATTGAACAAGCGGTAGTTAGAAATTATTTGTCTTCTAATTAAATATCAGTTCCATTATGAAAGTTAATAATAATATATTAATATAGTTAATGAGTTATATAATATAATAAACTTAATAAGTAATAAATAGTAAAATGATAAGTTAAAGTTAATAAAATATCTCAATGTTAAAATTTTAATATCAATTCGTTAATACTATATGCTGTAGAGGAAGAGAAGGAACTTTTGCTTATGAATTAAATATTCCATTTATTGGAAAATAAATCGTTATATAATAATCGAAAGTATATAACGAATGTATAGAAAATTATTATATAAAAATATGATTTATATGTAAAAATAATAACCAGAGTATCGTACGAAACGATCGGCGATGGGGTATTTTCGATAAATATGACATTAATTCATACAATATTGATCATAATACCTATCGTAATGTAATCGTAATATTTTGCAACGTCGATCTTTCTAGGAAACAGAAGGGTTACAAATCACTTCGATGTCTACAGAACATCAGTTTCATTGCGGAAATTGTGTAATTTTTAAGATACTATCGACGATGCAATATTTTCTTGTCAAAATACTGTTATTTAAATACTATATTCTAGGTATTATTGGATTGGTAATTACGTAATTGTTGAACACTTAGTTTCCAACCCTATAAATTAGCTCAAATTTGTCTAGTTTGTAATTAATCATTGATATTGCTGAAAAAATTATATAATATTTTAGGGTGTAATCAAAGGAAAAGTTGTTTCGTGATTAAATATCATGATATTATAACTTTTACGTCTAACTATTGCATCATAGAAAATAAAAATTCAAAATGTGAAACTTCAAAAAAAAAAAAAAAAAAAAAAAGGAAAGAAAATTTCCAAAAAGGAATCTCTCTGGGAAAACTATGTTTGAATTGAAATTGATAATTATAACGACTCCGAAAGAACATCTCGTCTCCTGTATCTACGGACGAAATAAAATTGTCACAGTAGCTAATTCAATTATTTGAGTAAGAAACACATTCGATACCTCTTTATTTTTCCAGGAATGCTGTTTCAATAATCGGCTATCTAAAATATAGTACACATTGTACTATTTAATAGCGGAAATAAATCTTCGAATAAGTTTTATTACTTCAGTTATGTTCATAAATCTATGAATTTGTATAAACATGCGCAGTCTGTTAGAAGACTTTTTAGCTTCCATTTCTTCTAGAACCTCTTTGCTCACAAAAAGAACAGACATTTACAATATCTATTTCTCCAAATCGAACCAACAATATCATATTCGTCGTATCACGTATCTACCCCTAGAATTTGCCATACCATCCGCAATACCTTTGTGACACGGCCGCGCGTATCCGTGGAACCGAACTAGCTCGTTAGTCAGAGAGCAAGTTCAGTCGAACCGTATAAAATTCTGATTTCGTCGCGACGGAATTCGAGCTATTTGAAATTGACATTGAACCGCTTGCAGGTACGCGTTTCGCTTCCGGTACATAAGTTACGCGGCAGCAGTCGTGACTGCCACCAATCAATGTCCCGATTATCGATAGTTTCGGAATTTCATTATCACCGAGCATAAAACGGTCGTTATTTAGAAAACTTCCGAGCGATGTGACAAATAGAGACGCGAGAAGACGTAGAATATTTTTGCGAACCACTGCGCGCGGTTGAATCACGAAGAACGATATAATAAGGTAGGATTATCTGAGACAGCTAGGCCTTAACATGTAAAAAGTCGATCTTGAATTTTATACAGAGTAATTAAACTTCCTGTACACTATGAGCAGACCACTGACTTTTATGTAAATTTACATTTTTATGAATATGCATTAGTATAGTTACAGAGTTTAAAGAGAGAGACCTGTTTCAAATACTAAAAATTATAACAAGTGCTGTACATTGTACACTTGATATTTCACGTACTTTTGCAAATTATATATGTATATGCATTCTATGAGCATTCGCGTTTTTAAATTTTGTATAAATGTATAAAAATCCGCGGTTTAATTACGTGGCATCACTAGTCTTTAAAGTAATAACTGAGGAGTGAAGAAACTTTAGGCGCGCTTTAGGCCTAGCGAAAAGAAAAACTGCAAAACAAAACGAGAAAATGATTCGAAGAACTCTAAGGTAGAGTTATTTATGACAACGATAAGGTATTATGTATATAAGCTCTGATTAAATAAACAATAAAACAACTTTGTCACTAATAACCAGGAACCTACATAGTATATTTTCA
This sequence comes from Bombus vancouverensis nearcticus, assembly GCF_051014615.1. NCBI lineage: Eukaryota > Metazoa > Arthropoda > Insecta > Hymenoptera > Apidae > Bombus > Bombus vancouverensis. The sequence goes on from NC_134924.1 coordinate 1,613,171, forward strand.
AATCTATGCTGCTTAAAAATTATTCATAACCAAATTAGATAAATTACAAGAAAAATTACTTAACTTGGCTTACATATTCCAGTGACTCAACGACCCTATCTTATCTTAATAATTAATGGAAACTTGACCGGTGGTTGATACGTATCTGGCACGTGGTTCTGGCGATAACGATTCATCATTTCGGACGCGTCGGGATGAATTTACTCGGTCGATGTATCGGTCCATTGGTTCGAATCGTCACCAAGAGGAGAGGAACAACGATTTAATAAGGCGTTATCAACGGAACTCGTTGAAAATAGGCTTTTCAATTGGCAGCCGACGGAAATGACCGGGTGATCGATGGCGCTAGCAATGTTTTCGCGCACGGTGAAAAGAAGTCGCAAGACACATCAAAATAATCTCCTCTTCTCTCACTGGCTCTTTCTTGAATTAAAAGATAACCTGAACAAATCCGAATCGCCTAGCCACGACGTCGAAAAGGATGTCGCTCCAAAACAAGCGATTTATCTTTTCCAGTGACTCATAGCGAGAAGATATCGCGTTGAATATCGTCGAGAGAAAGGTCCAGAACGTGTGGGAAAAAGTCGTGGAATAGTGGATGACTGACTCTAATCGAAGAAACCAAAGCAGCCACGAATGGACCGTGAGGTGCTGCCTTCTGGTAGGGAGACCCGACGTAGATCCAATCACGACGAGTCCTTGAACTTTGACTTTTTCCAACGAGAGCGAACCGGTACGTGTTATGCAACCCGTCTTGGAAGCTACTGTCCGATCGTTGATGCGACACGAGTCGGTTTCAACGAAAAACAGCGCGTAATTGGTAGCTATAGCGCCAGCGATAAATTTTCGTTTCGTGTTACTCTTCCACGAGAGTTCACCCTGGGTGCCTCGTCACTTCGTCGATTCCTCGCGTCTTCTGCCTTCGCACAAGGCACCGGCGATAAGATCGTGCCATCCAGATAGAGGGATTTTACTCATTGGAGCGGTGCGGAGCTCGTCATATTCTTCTCGATTAACCGCGATAATGTCGCCTAACTAAGGAACGCGCGCGACAAATCAGCGCGTAACCAGAAACCCGATGTAAAAGTCAACGACGAGCGCGGTCGGACGAGAGCCTGCAAACCCGTTTCCCCGAAAATAATTCCCAAGACGCGGTGTGTCCCCATGGTGTTCGTAACCCGTCCCGGTCTCGGGACAGTCGGTTGATTCTCATCCAGGAATTCCTCAGGTAGAAGAGAGACAGGTCATGAGAGGAGCACGAGTTGCAGCCTGGCTGCATAGGGCTCCTTTTTTCTCTTCTGGGGCGGAGCACTGTCCATCTACCTGCCCGCGACCGGAGCACAAACGCGCATTCTAATAATAATCTATGGGAACCCTGCTCAAAGGCACGCTCTGAAGGGAGAGAGGCGAGGGCAAGCGCACGGGATGGAAGGAGCAAGAGGAACAGAGATCAGAGGTTAGAGGAGGACCGACGAGGACGATACAACGCGAGGATACGGTCAGGTGAAGGTACGCGGTGGGACGGGAGGGGGGGGGGGAGAAGCGAGGTATTAGAGGAGCTTAGCTTCGTAGAGCCTATTATGAACGCAGCGGGTGTGGGTGGACACGGATTGCGGTGGATGCGACTGAACCTCGATCCATGGAGGGGAACCCAGAATGGATTCAGGCATTTTTCTCCTGATTTCGCTGCTCGTCTCTCTGCTGAAAGCCGACTGTCGATATTTAATGCGATAATGTCCCGTCGCGTGTGACCAAACGTCCCCGTTGACTGACTGTTCGACCGACTGACTGACTGACTGATGTCCCGACTTTCGTGCTCACGGCCGTCGACATGGCCGACTTGTCTTCGAGAAACCCTCCCTTGGGCTTCCGGGACGAGCAGCTTCTCTTTCGCTGTTCAGCGCCCCGTTTTTCTGGACCAACCTCTCCGCTCTTCCGTTCACGGCCCACGTCTCCTCTCTTCCTTCTGCCGCGGTCTATTTCTTTCGTCGTACGTCCGACGGTTTAACGATTTTATTACCGTTGCGATTAGATTTCGTGCGGTTTTTGCGGGGCACGGGGCTCGACGAAAGAGTAACGGGGTCTTATTGTTGCTTTGTTTCGCCGTATTTATGAACCGGCGGCTTTTTCGTTGGTCCTTCGTTGGCTCGAATTGTTCAATGAACTAGCCACGATCTTTGATCGATGATCACATTATCTGCAATTAATTCTTCATTGGACTACTACACTTTCTATTGCACAAGGAATCCAAATCGATCACCCTGCTTCCATTATTCACACTTTCGCTGTCAATGCGCTATTAAGACATAAGGAACCTGTCTAGATCTTTTGATTCACCGAAGTACGTCGTTTCGGTCGAGAGTAAACAAGAACGATACGACTTCGATGGGAGTAAAATAGTTTCGGCCGATATCTCTAACGGAGGGTGGCGTCAGTAGTTCATCTTCCAGGAGTTCGTGGAGGCGTTTTTACTGGCCGAGGTGGGCCGTGGTTGCAACGAAAGGGCTGCACGAGATGTGTGCGGGATTCTAAAGAATGGTTTCCCGCGGCGCATCACTCTTCCCCGCCGGTTAAGGCTCCGGATCTCTCTTCGTCGTTTTATCGGCTGTGTTTACACCGGGACTCGAATGGATCTTTTTCGGGAAGAGAACTTCCGCGACGTGTCCGTGTCCAAGAAGAACGATCGTCCTACAGCGGCAGATAACTCACTTGTCCGACCGCGTCAAAACAAAGGATCGTGTCACAGGATCCACCCAGGCCTGGCAAAAAATTCCGTTTTCAACAGCTCCCTCGGCCTCGTGCGTACGTCACAACGAAGCAGGATTTCGCGCAAATCACCGTGTCCCAAACTCGGTTACCTTCTATCCCCAAGGACGCTTGAAGACACTCCGATGGAGTGGTTCCCTGGCTGTGTCCTAAATTTCAATACGTGAAATTGCTTGCGACTTTTTCTCACACTCACTGATCGATTCAAAATTTATCGCGCGAATGTTCCATACGACTTCTTTTTATTTCCATTCATTATACGTACGTGTAACAAAATTTCAGTAGGTACACTTTAAAGGTCACTAAAAGTCACGTCAAATCTATCTGGATGGTATGCATAGTAATTTAAAAAGATTGTCAAATGTCGTTTAAGGTAACTTGAAAAAAATCAAGGTTACACTAAGATCATTTAAAGGTCATTGAGAGTATGTCAAGGTAGTTTGAAGATAGATCAAATTTGAGGAAATGCGGTTTATTGGTAATTCAGAAATAAATTGAAGCCTTGCAAGAACTTATCGAGTTATTGAAGAACATTCAAGGATCGATCAAGGACTGAATTATTGAAAGATTATCTGAAGTCGAATAAAGATTATTGAAGGTTTGAGATAAATCGTTTACAATCATCCATCGAAGATCGTGCAATATAAGACCATTTAAAAATCATTGGTTATGTCAAAGTCTTTCATCATCAGGGTTACATTTTGGTTTGTGCATTCTAGTTTTTGCAGAAGTATATTGAATTTTTCTAATAGCAGTGTCGAGAAGAATATCAAATTTTGGTGAACCTAATCTTTCTCGAAATTTAAAATACAGAGGCTTTAAATGCGTTCCAATGTTTATCCTTTCCCTGGTCGAAGCGATGTTATCCTCCAGTGTCATCTACTGGAAAGGTATCCTCCGTTCCCCGGGTCGCGAAGTAACCACGGCAGTCTTACCGCCATAACTCACCCTCGCGTAATTACAGGGTGTCTATCGCACTCCTCCCCCTTTTCTCTTCATTCTTTCTCTCTCTCTCTCTCTCTCTCCCTCGCTCGTTTTCTTTCTATTTCGCTTCGTTTCACGTTCGGCAGTGGTCAGTGAAGCGTGGCTGCGAGGTCGTTTACCCGGTACAGGTATGGGACGCGTGTCACCTGTTCCGAGACATCTCGTAAATAACTGAAATAACATCTTAAGTCTGCTACGCGATGCCGATCCTTATTGCGAACATCGGTGTTTGTAAACACGCTCGATGTTACTCTGTCTCGATCGACTGTGCAACGGCTACGCCAGCGATCAAACGAGCAACGTCGCCACCAGCGATTTACGACGTTAGTATGTATTTTGCGTTACCAGAACAAGCACGATACCGCTTCTTAATTTTTGCCTTCGAGGGATACTACCTATCGAGCGAGAAATAAAAGAAAAGCGTTGCGTGAATGCGGCGCTCTATAATCCGATCTGATGATACGTTATCGGTTCGACCAAGTGTTAGGTATTCCGTAACTGATTATCATCTCGTGAAGTGGTAGGTAAGTATAACTTTGTGAAACGATAGCCAGTATACGATCTATGACACGCGTCGTGTATAAGATCATACACATACATACATGCTTTCGATCGTTCAACATCTCCGTTGAAATTACCTATCGCAGATAGTCCCCGATTTCCTTTGCTCGAAGAATTCGATGCAATGCTTCTCTCGTCAATGTCAACGCGAGTCACAAGCGACAGCAGCGCGTGTACTCTTTTCACAGTAATTTACGCGATTAATAACGAGACGTTGTCGCGCGTCGAATGCGTCGAATAAATTTTCGCGACGAGCGCAGTTCGAGCAGAAATGATAAATAGGTCCTGGCGAATACTGTGGCGCGAGTCGTTCGGTGAAACCGCTCCTCGAGTACACACAGCGTTGACAAGTCGACTGGAACTGCAGTCGAGAAGGATAGAATTGGCGCGGGGCGACAATTGAGTCGTTATTATTATTGATTTCTCAATGGATAATTAATAACGTCCGTAGAGGCGGAGCGCACGGGTCGATTGAAACATTGTGAAGTCTCACCTACGCGGATCTCTGATCTCTCCGACGTCGAACGACAGTGTCAGATCGATGGATCTGTAAATGCCGCGTCGGATTGTCTAGGAGAGAATCGGACTGGTCTCAATAACCATGGCAGCATACTAGTCAGGATGAGTCCGCGCTTTCGAGACGCTCGAGCGGAGCGTTAAGTGGTTGTCGAATGGGGATCGAACATTTCCAAATAAAAGGGGTACCATGGATCATCCGGAGAGTTCGTTCTCGGTGGATCGTGATCTCGAATCGCAGCCACGCTCTGACATCGCAATTTTTTCGTCGGGGTGCACGCATCGTTCATCTTAATTATTCGTTCCTATATCTCTGTCCGTTCTTCGATCTTATTATTCGTATGGAACCGCTTCTTTTCTTCCTACATTATTCTTTATTCGTTATATTCTATAGAACGTGCAATATGAGATACGAATGTGATATTTATTTTGGATATATCTGTACGATTCGAGATTTTGGAATTGATCGATTGTTTTTTCTATTTAATTAATTAATTAATATCTCGAACATGAGCGAAGACCAGTCGCCTCCTTTACTTTTTACCCTGATACACGTTGGCTTTGGTTTTCCACGTCGTGGCTGTAGATTCGATGAAACTCCTTTCACGATTTCATTTCGTCGGTATTAGGTTAGTTGACGCGGAATAGGAAAAATTGGATCGTGTTATAGAAATTAAAAAAGGAGATACTATTGGTGAAACGTTCTTCTGGCCAGTGAAGCTTGAAATATTAAGCAAACTTTGGAAACTTGTTTCTCGGTAGATAGTCGCGTTAACCTGATTGGAGAAAACAGAGAATCATGGAGAAAAAAAAAGCTTCCGGTCGTAGAAACCGGAGAAGAATCCGTTCATCTTGCGTTTAGTTATTTACGAGGAAAAGTGCACAATTGCGTTTATTATTCTCCGTCACCCCGTCGCACGTAGAATTTCTATGCATTTGCAAGTGACGACAGGGAGATGCAACGGGGGTTGGGATTTCTCGCATGTCATCGCCCGCCTGTGTTATGTATATGTATGGAGATGTGTATGGCGTTCTCCATTGTGAGGCAAACGCCATTCGATTTTCCACTCCGGAAAGAAGCCTGCACGGTTTCCCCGACGAATTCATTTCAAGTTTGTCCGCGCGTTGCCTCGCCAATACGCTTGCCTTTAATTTTCCATTACTTCGATATTTTACATTCACGTGGGATACTCCAGTTTCAAATTAACGCAACGCTAGCAGCCTCGCGTACAATCTTTGACGGCAACTTTGAAAATTCAACTAGGGATATGTCCATCCTCTAACTCAACAAAAAGAAAAAAAAAAGAAATAAAAGAAAGAATCGACATAGGAAAGATGTATGCTTGGATTTCTCCGATTTTTGATTGAATTTTAACAAATATCTGTTCAACAAGGTACAGCGTTATTCTCTCACAATATCTTTCGCAAAAATTAAGAAAACGGACACAGAGATGATTGATATGCGAATTTTTTCGACAAGTAGCACGAAGCTAGATATCGCGACACGGATTCAAAATTTGTTATCAAGTAGTCGGCGATGTGACGGCCGCGGTTAAGATAAACTATACAAATATGCCTATTTCACGGTGGGAAAGGCGGTGGCCGGTGGGCGAACAGGCAAGGGGTCAGGTAATTCGGTCATTTTAGAAAATGTATGGGCCGACCTTACACGAAATGCATCTAACCAGTCCGTGCGCTCGACGGCCTCCAGTCGAGATAAGGTAGCCTACGAACGAGCATTACCGTCACCAGAAACGAACAGAATGACCGAAAGTGGCGTGGAAGGACCGACGGGGGATCCTTCTCTTCTCTTTCTGTCCTGCGGCCTCCTTTTCCTTCGACTCCGGGATAGAGAAAGAGCCCGGTACACCGTTGCCCGCTTTGACAGCGGCCCAACAGACGTAATGAGAGTGCCGGCTTGCATACTGAACGATCCTCGAGCGTGCATCGAGATTCTGATCTCGCGGTGTGTACAAACAATAACGTCGCCGCCGGATCGTTCGTCATTTTCTGTCGTAAATCAGGCTGCGCGTGTGCTCCCGTTGTAACGCTGACGAATGTCCCGCCGTCATAGTTGACTGACGTCATTTGCCGAGAGCAAAAGCCAAGGTCTGAAACGTGGAATATCGGAGAAGAGGGTCGACTTTCAAAATTCGAGAGGTATCCTCTAAGAAACCTCTATCCTAAGATGTTGCAATGCAAGTGGACCCCACGTACAACGGCAATACGCATGAGAAACCACGCTTTTGTATCTGTTCGGCTGGAAGAAACGAAGCTTTTTAAATTCTTCCAGACCTGTTAACTTTCTCGCGCATGCATAAACAAGAGATAAATGTTATGTTTTACAAAAGGAAGATTGGAAATTATGCCAAATCCGTTTGATATGATATACACAATCGGTTGTTCGTTATATTAATAAACCACGATATTTAATGGTACTATCTTTCACATTTATTACATGTTTCGTATATTCTAAGCACTACTTTTATTACCGCATAAATGTCTTATAACTTTTATGTATATACGTTTGTAAATTATTTCAAATTTCACTGCTATAAGCATAACAGTCGTCTCTCGTTACAACGCTGATGAAATTTCAAAATGTTATATCCGCATAAAAGTTTTTTATGGTAAGCGTCTAACTATTTCCTAAGCTACTATGTATGATTCATAAAAATTGACTGTGGTAAACATCCAAGTACTTTCACGAGCCACCAAACTCGCCACTCGCGCGAAATTAATATCTCACGCCGATACTCTCATCCCACGATTCAATGATTCGACGTGGTCAGTGACTATCGTTCGGTAGACAGTTCCTCGAACGATCTTCGTTTCGATGCATCATCTCTCCGCCGCTCTTTTCCTGTTTTCCCCCTTACTCCTCCCTTTGGCTCGACCAAAATCTTTTTAAGTTAGCAGAGAGAGAGCGAGAGAGAGAGAGAGAGAGAGAGAGAAAGGGAGAAAAAGAGAGGCAAAAAGAGAAAGAAGAGATGTTCCGATGGCAATACCCGGGTCGACCCCAACCCCTCCGGCTGCATCCCGTATGCAGCCGGCCTGCCAGTCATCCACGGGGGTTTAGTCACACTGGAATTTCGTTGGAGGATTTCTGCTGGGCTGTCCTTTGCTCGATCGAGCCGCGTCTCCTGCTGCCGTGCGAGCAAGGCGCTTCGGAACGCAGCGAGCGACGAAATTCCTTGTCCATCCGGCGCTCCGTGGAATTCGCCGAGTTCCACACGACGGCCTCTTCCGAGTCGTCGATGCTGGTATTCGGGACTCGTTAGACCAAACTATTCCGTTTTGATGCGCATCGCGGCTGTTACTCGGTCCGGATCGGACCGAGGGAAAATGAAACGAGGGTTGTGCTACGTGTCGCCTCGATATTTGATTTACCTTTCGGTATTCCAAGTTCGGTTCGCAATTGTCTCTCTGTGGCATTCAACGCGTTACCTTCAGCTCGTCTTAGGATATTTCTCGGTTGGATGTATTTGACTATTCTATTTTATTGTGTTTAGATAAATTATCGGTTTCCGAAAAGACTTTTCATATATCATGGTTACTATGATTAGATCGAGGAGGCGAAGATATCCAAGGATGAAATAAATTCTATTTATGTTCTATTACTTAATTGTGTTCGTAAAGTTATGACTTCAAATAACCATAGTGTTATTCAATTGTCGTTATCAATATCATATTCTATATTTACTTGTCATCTTAAAGCGTTTGTGAGCAAGAGGATGGAATATAATTACAAGTTGGAAGAACTCACGGCTGTGTTTATGTGATGTTCGACGTACAACGTTGGACTAATCCTTAGATATTTCGAAGATGGATCCATCGGATATTCAATTTCAACAAACTACCGGCCTCGGAAAATTTCTCCAGTATACCAAACTTATTGCCATTGCTAATATTACGATACATAATTGGAAATTATACAAAAAAAAAAACAAAAATACGGGTACAAGTAGCAATAATCGACGCAACTTCAACGTCGATTCGCCTCGGCATTGCAACAAAATACCCTAAATTGAAGATCGCTTGACACTAACACGCCTGTCAATCGTGCTAGCAATGAGCAACTTCACCTTTGCTACAATTTTTATCCGAACGTGATCGACGTACCAATTATGTATGCACGATAGAATTTTCCATGGAATGTCATTTAAATCGATACTACCCACGAGTAGGATTTACAGTCTTTATCCCCCTTCGTACGTCATTGGCACAGAAAAAAAAGGAATATAGATATGAATCGTGCACATATGTAGCATCCTATTCGTTTCTTCGCGTTTCTATCATCGTTCCTCACTCTTACCGTTCTTTTTTCCAAATATTCAAATTTATCGAATCTGCCTACGAACGTAACAAAAATCGTATGAAGACTACAGCAAAGAAATATGAAATATTATACATCATTGAACTTTCAAACTGCTTTTACAATAAAATATAAATGCATAAACATCGTACATCCACGAATCAGCCACACTCGAAACTAGCCGCGATTAGTTAAAAGGCCACAAGAATAACACGAAATGGAAATTGACGAAGCCGCGTTTTATCCGCGTGTGAGGTTTGGACAGCGTTGATTTAAATTTCAGCTGTCGGAATCGAAGTACATAGATCATGGTAGCCGGTAATCTATAAAAATCGCGAGTGTAACAAGGAAACAATTAGCTGTCCGTTGATAAGAAAACACGCGATTATTGGCCGGAGCGCGATGCGGAACGAGAAACGAGACGGTCGCCGTTTTGTACGCTCGTTACCGACAGTCTCGGAGACCCTCCTCGAGTGCTCGCGTTTTTACGGGCGGCGCGGTCTCGTTTTAACGCTCGCCGCAATTACGGCCTATCGAGGGAACTTCAGTATCGCGGAGGAGCGTTTAATGACGAGATCAGATTCCCTTTTGCTTCATTCACGATGGTAATTTATGCCTGGGCCCCGGTACTCTCGCGCGCCTTCTCGCTAAGACGCCCACGTTAACTTCGTTGCCTGTCTATCACTATTATCGCTAACGCAACGACCGTAAGAGGTACATTCGGCTAGATTCCGCGGATAGCGGGGAAAAAGACTTGTAATTATTTCACTGTTCAACGTCGAGCTCGTTTGTCCATATACAACGAGCAGATCCCTCGATTTCATGGAGATCATTGCCATTTAAAAACCGTGAAACACGCGATATAAAGCCACCCTCTTTGTAGCGATGCAGCGCGATGCTAAGCAGTTTAGCGGATCGCGATAATTGCTGCTCAAGAAGCGATTATTTTACGATCTTCGCTCTTTTATTGTCCGTTAATTTTCTTATCGATTTCTGGCTCTTTTAATACGATCAAGGTCGTATGTCTAGTGTCCAGAACAAGAATTTCCGTTCTTTCATGATCTTTACTTCAGATGTATCAACATATTTCTCGTCATTCTTCATTTAGGTAGTTGCAATATTTCATTTAACTATCCCTTATATATAAAAAAAACACTCATGTAATTTAATGATAAACATGCACAAGCTTTAATAATCACACCTACATATCTATCTCTTCATTCTCCATACTCACTAACACATCATCATCCCCAATAGATGTAATCAAAGACAAGCAATTTAGTGCTCAAATCAAGAACTATTCAGCACCTTTGATCGGCGACTCTCACGTACTTCCCACATGAGCTTCCAAAACATGTTTAAACATACCAGCCCCCTTCATCCCCCCATCACTTGTCACCTAGCCTCCGAACCTAAACCTAACCCATTACTTAATAACGTATCCGACAACAGCGGTCAAACATCAACTAGCATCATCGACTTCGATCGATCGCTGACGAATCGCAGGGGACCACCGGACTAAAATATCGAGCGTGGCCATTTCGTTCAATTATTTAGCTCTCGAGAGGCAAAAGACTGACGATTCCATCGCGCGAATAGAATGGTTTTAGGGCTGGAAGGTTTCGACTCGCGATAGAAGCGCGCGGTTCGCAAGGGCGGGCTTAATGGGGCGCGGATACGCGTTCCTAGGGGTGTCGCATTCACGTCGAGTGATCGATCACTGGGTTATCCGGCCTTAGTCCTGTTATAATACGGCACCCCGTATAACGTGTATACGCTTTCGGGGCTCCAGGACGAGATCACGCGTACGAGATGATAAATTCCTGAAAGGCGTCCGTCACGGTGCATCGGGTCACTGTGTTTACCATGAATAAAATTTGTATCGCGATGCGGAGGGTGGCCTCCGTCGTGACTTGGTTCGAAGCCGCGCATCTGCATAAGAAACGTGCGAAACAATGTAGCCGGAGTGTGTGGCGAATCGTGTGCGCGCACCGAAGATTATCAGTTGGTCCTTTAATACGATTGAGAGCAATTGAACGCTTAACCTGCTTCAGAATCGTGTACGTAGGTGTGTCGTGATTGTGGGAAGGAGCTTTAATTGTTTAACGGGAATAATCGGTCATACGAGATTAAAAACTACGTTCGACGACTTTAACACGTGAGCTGATGTACGATCGAATTTTCATTACCATACAAATAATCTTTGTAGCATTTTTTTATTGTAGAGGTCTAGCTACGGTATACGTAGAGTAGCTTACGGAAGTATTCGAACACATACGGAATTTCGTAAGCTCTATAATTAGACTGTTGTCGTAATTACGTCAGTAAGGTTTGAAACCAGTCGGAAAATTTATACAGAAGCAACAAGATATTTATTGCGAATATATCATTTTTTTGTAGAAAGTGTAAATACAAATACTTTCGCAAACTACTGCACATATCTGGTTTACGCGAATTATTGTAGGTATGCATATGGAGCAAAGTGTTTGAATATGGTAATTTATGAATATATTAAGCTTAGAGTTGTGAATATTAATGAAGAAACGGACGTGAAAGAATAAAAAAGAAGGAAGGCTGGGATTAGATATCCTCTCTTACATGTTAATTTAATTACTCCAAATAAATTTCTACTATATATGTCTCAATTATAGATGCGAAAAGATTTTTAATCGATTAGTGAGAGTAATTAGCGATACAGTATTGAATTTGATTTATGACTGTAAAATAACCAAGTTTAAATTCGATGATACTTTTTCACCTTAATTCTCTTGCTTTGACCAAGTTTTGGACAAACGATTACGTGCAACGCAAAGTTATATATTCAGTTGTTGATAACCAAGTCACGTGACTCGATGAACACAGTTAAGTCACCTTGGTTAGCATACTTATCAGTCTGAATTATGCGCATGAATGCGCCACCGTATCGCGACTAAGTGGTACAGTGCGTTAGAAAAAAGCAACGCTTTGAAATATCCTTGCAAAGAACAAAATCACAAGCCCACGTAAGAACAATTCCACGATAACGATAAAAGGAAATCCTAGCGAAATGGAGCAAATATAAATAAGTATACTACACCATACCATACATAGTACACAAACAGCAATTCATAAACTCGCAAGTCGTTACCAGCACACGTTGAGTCTCGTCACGTAAGTGGAAACCCGATCCACTATTACAACGACCATTTACGCGATCATTACCCCAACGAGAGGAAAAAAAAGAATAACGTCGAACTTCTAGTCGAACAGCGTATCGACAAAAAACCAGTGGTTTCTTCGTGTCTCGCGAATACTTCCCAGAATGGTCTCGACCAAACGACTGGTAAAAAAGGGGCGAGGAAAAGAAGAAGAAAAAAAAATGGGACAAAACAGGGAATCTGCAAGATGTTCACGAGTCAGGAGGAAAAAACTTGGTTGTTCGAAATATACGCACAAATGGTCAATGAATACAGGAAGATCGGCGGGAGGGAAAGAGAGGCAAAGCAAGCGACACGGTTTGCTCTGGTTCTTGCGCTCGAGGCTGCTTACGCCGAACCGTGTGGTCCGTGTTTACTAACAGACCTTTTTTCTCACGGACTTCAGCGTGTCTCCCGGATGGTGGGACGCTCGCAAACCCACAAATTCTCGCCGTGCGCACTCGTTGAAAAACCATAAACACGATTACAAGCGAGTCGAGTGTGCCTCGAGTGCGACTACTCTCACGAAAGAAAGAGAAGGGGTGGCTGTAGTGTCGCGTTTAGGAAACAGAGAAAGCCTCGGGAATTCGGTAATTTGAGAAACATAATCGGATCGGTATCGCGTTTCGCGAGCCTGACGAACCACGCTGGTTCGAATCCTCCTGGCCTCGTTGCAATCGGGGATCAGCTGTTTTTATCCATCCTCCTCTCGCCCGTTTTTTCGATGGTCCCTAGAGGGGGTTGGAAAATTGGCGCGACGACGACTCGCGTCGTTACCGTTCCCATCGGACAGCTGCTAATTAGGCATCTATGTAATTGGCGAAACGAGACGGGAAATCGGTACGATCGTGGTTCGTTGATCGAGTTGAAAGATCATCACGATCATTAATCATATTAAACCGAATAATGGTTAGAGAAAATTTATTTAAATTTTGGAGAGAGGTACGTTTGATACTTTGGATAGATTACTTATTTTTAGTACTAGCTTGCGGATATTTATACATTTATCGGAAATTTAAAGGCGCGAAAGTGTACACATCGCAAGCATATAAAAATATCCAAAGTAATGTCGTAATAATATTTAATAAGTGAAATAAATTTCTATTTAGATTTAATTTATTTAATTGTCTTCATAAAAATATGAATTTGTATAAATATACAGCTATCAAATGAATCATCATGAATATTGATAAAAAAATATTTTTAATTTTCGGAAACGAATATTTAATATTCCGAGAAGATTACTTATTGTACTCTTAGTTATCGATGATCAGATAAAATATCTTTAATTCTTACAGATAAAAAGGCATATATTATACTTCGAGTATAGAAATTATTTTATCTATTTATAGATATGCAGTGCCTACTTCTCATTGTAGTGTATTTCAATTTTAATTGCTTCAATGTTGTAACTTGTACTTGCTATTCAACGATTTAATGTATTCTATTATGTCTTCTTTTTTTATTCTTACAAGAGACACGCCTTACTTCGGGTAATTGTTGCTTGTTACTAGTGTACGTATGAATAATTTATTCTTATTGTGCAATTTATCAATGGCACTAATTGTTGTTACCGTACTAGTTTCCTCCGTATAATTATTCATGCGATTTAATTCAATACAATGCGATATTTATTACTAATTCAGTTCATAAAATTTATTCATAATTCAATAATTCGATTCGATGGAATATTTATAACATAGATCTGTGTATAAATGGTTCTTACAAGATAAATGAGTCTACACACGTCGAAATAAATAAATAAGATCTTTGACTTGTTTCCTCATCGGTTCGAAAGTAATCGAATCGTATTTTAATTTAATTTCTTCTTTGAGTGGAAAGTTTAAGCGCTGTAAATACGAAGCACGAGTTTATCCTTTCGTCAGTAAGATGAATTATAGGAAACGTTGGGATGATTCCAATTTTCTTGAATCAAATATTGGACGCTTGCATTGAGTGCCAACATCAGAAATCACTATCAGATGGTCGCGTAAATATATTAAGACTGTCAGAATGGAGAAGATAATTTTAGTTGCACGACTTGGTACATTAAATGGATAGATATAAAAAAGAAAATTTCCAGAAAATTGTAGTGCCTTTCCGATAACGCTATTCGTCGATGTTGTAAAATTTTTCGTATCGTAAAAGGAAACACCTACACATACATTCGATATAACAACTGAATAATAGAATAGGAAGCCAAGATGCAAGATGAACTTAATTCAAAGGTCAGCTGTCTGGTGCTAAAAGTCATAATTCGTTTTCTTGCACAAAACTCGAAATATCAAGAGGCGAAGTTTCGATTCACAATGGTTTTCTTCCAGTCGTTCAAAGTTCGTCTTATTCTTGCTCAACCAATTTGGCTGCGTTCCTCGTTCGTCGCAAATACGTTGAAGAAACCAAAAGAAAGCCCTGGAAGAGGCTAGCTTTTCCCCGTGGAGTCGAGTTTTGGCTCGTTGCCGGCGGATCGGGCGAGAATCGCCTTGGATCCGCGGTTTAACACCGCCCGTACGTATCCTCGGGCACGTGAAAAACCGGCTGATAGTTTACAAGGGCTACCAGTCCCGATAATCCACGCTGGACGCGACGAACCCATTTATTTCGATCGAGCTGAAAAATCATTTCATACTTGACTATAAAGTTTCATATACTACCAAAATCTTTGACTTAATTTATGTAGTATATATGTTCGAACCTGCAAATTGTAAAATATAAAATTTCTATACATTCAGGCGACACATTGAATTTTCATTGGTCGTATCGTTGTAATTCTAGTTTTTCTGGCTTTTTTTTACGTCTATTTCAAGTATAGCTTACGTTCCTTTAAATAACTGGTTTGCAGCAACAAGAAGGTAGCTCCGATATTTAAATTGTACTTATTGGGAGAGAAAGACAAGCATATGTTTCGTATTCAAAAGCGTAGAAGTTTATTATCACGAATATTAATTAACTACAAATTCATATCACGTTCGAAACAGTCGTTTGATTTTGATTGATCTTTTACGTTGGTCGTTATTGGTTTACTCAAATAACTGGAAAGCGTTCGAACTTAGATCTCTTTCTCTCGAGTGCCTACTCACGAGAAATTCAAAATCTTCCAGTCAGATTCCACCAATATTTGTAATATACTGTATCCCATCCGAAGAAAAAAATGCAGAGGCTGTATAATTGATGAGGTTGAGCGATACGATACATCGTTGTGGAACCCATTACGAATCCTTAATTTCAACCATCAGACATAGTCTGGATTACTCGTTATTCGGTTACGAACTTTCTCGAGGAACGGCTCGTACCTGGATCGATCGATCGTTATGTAACCTCGAACGAAGCGAGCAACGCGCGCTTCATGGAAATAGAGTTATATTAAGATGGAAGGCATTTCCGAACGATACACCGGGTATAATACAGCAACGTAGCGTTCATACAATGGGTCTACGCGACCTAACTCGTCCACTGTCCCTGCGTAATTCTGCGAAACACCCCTACTGTCTCCTCTATTGTGCCTCCGGGCATAACAATGTCAATGTCTATACCGTTAAGCCGTCGACGAAACGTGTACTATGCGATGTACCCCAATTATTCCACTTCCGCAAAACATTTTCCTAACCCCGACTGTCGGCGATCCTCGCCTCCTTCTTCGCCTCCTGTAATTCCTTAATCCCTTAAACTGACCCTTTATCGACAAACTAAAATCCAACGTACCTCAAGGACAAGGTTTCGAAACGTGTATAGAAATGGCGAATCATATTTTCTTTCCGAATGAATTTTCTGTTCTGTGTACGTATGTATTTTTTACATTTATTTAGAGGTAATGAGGCGTATTGAATTATAAGCGACTATCTAAACTGTTATTTAATCGGTTCGAAGATTAAATTGCAGGTGTTTGATTGAACGTTGAAACTATATAAACAGTTATATAGGTGTGTAGTCAATTAGAGTTAAAGCGATATCACGAAAATAAATAAATATACCTACGTAATTATGTTTTCATTTTAATACAACATTAATATTGGCAATAGCGTACTAATTTCTAATAATCGCGCGAATAAAAAGCCTGATAACATCGACTTCGTGTTTCGTTTCAACGATTAAGGTTTGGTTTAAGTTTTATGAAAAATTATTTTACGTAACTTTCATCCGTTCCTCGTCTAAATTTCTTTGTGTATTTTATCCTAGCAACGTTATAACGTTATAACGTACAATAAAATTGCATATTTTATTATGGAAATTTTTATGAATAATTTGATGGACTAACGGACATGTCGAAGGTCGATTTTGGTAGTTTCCCAAAGAATATAAGCCTGGGCTTTCGTGTTACGTAAGAATCGATCATCTTCGGGTATTACGCGCAGTTTAATGGCTCGTGGCTGTTTACTCCGCGAGGGGCCAAATCGCACGGGGGAGAATCCCTCGTTACTATCGACAAGCTCGGTTCCATCTCGCAGTGTGATTTATTGCGAAATAACAGGCTCGAAGTGTCCCGTGCCAGGTAAACCCCCGACAATGTCCGGAACACCTACGAATTAACCGGATAAATGGTGTTTCGACCGGCGAGAGATCCGCTCTCACAGTGATCGTGCGATTTTCATCGTCGCTGCGTGTGGCGTCGAAGGTCCGTGCTAGTTTCCTGCGCTTTCAGCTTTCATAACTGCTGAAAATATCGCGCGCCTCGAACATGCAGAATATTTTACAAATTCGATAGAACTCCAATTTCTAAAGCTGGACGCTTCAATTCAGAAAATAGAAAGATAACAAAAAAGACGATGAAATTTGCAAGCGCGTCACCGAATAACTTGCAGAAGCGTGTAACGATATCAATCGCAGAGTAGAATCAAAAGCAGATCCCCGTAGAATAATCGACTGCTTGCGGGTAAACTTGCGATTTCGTTCAGATGCGATTTGAAATATGAAATGCCTGCGTCGCTTCGTGGCTCGTAAATATTTTTACTGCAACTGGAGGAAACCGGCGTTACACATGAAGTAACGCGATGTTGGCGAACGAAATTTAATAGCTGAAAATTTACAATACAAATGTTTAGTCGTGGCAAATAGGTTTATTATACCGGTGACTTTATAATAATTAGCGTTTGCGGGTGTTTTCATAAAAAGCGTGGTACAAAGTATTACTTATTTATGCTCACGAAGGAATTAAGATTACTTAACGCTGTCTTTGAAGGCGGGCTTATAAATCGCGAGAACCGCTGCCCGCTCGTTGCCTCGCACCCTGGCTAAATGAATAGTCGTTCTCACTCCCGTGCATAAAACGTGTAATTATCCTATTTTCATCGAGACGCGTACTCGTTTAGATAATGAAGAATGCACGGTCTGATATTTCAGAATCAATTTAGTCATTCGATATTTATGGCACTTTCTTCTGGCCACTTCGTTTCGTTCGTTTTGCATAAATTCACGCCAGCTTAAAAGGCGTAACCACGCACAGTCGTTTAATTCATTGCGTTCGCTCGAGACGCAGAAACATATCGCGTATATATTACACGCGGTAATTAATCGATCGCGAAACGTTGAATAACGGATGGAGAAAAATAGTAGAGAGGAACCGAAAAGTGGTGAACAGCTTTTGGTTAAAACGATAGACCAGTTTTTGCTCGCGAGCGTTGGTTTATTAATGCAACGGATGATCGTTCTTCGCTTCGTTAAAACGTAATCACGTTCAATTATCCGAACAAAGTGTCCGCCATTTCGGTCGGATAATCGAGGTCGCGCTGTAATTTGAATAAACCACCGCGCGAAAAATCCGCAGATGCGTATCGCTAGTAAAAACGAAACGTTAAACGAGCGGCTGCATTCATCGACGACGAAAAATATTTCAATCTAACGAACGTTGCATATACGCTAGTATGCGACTTTCTTTGTACGAGGAAGCTTCAAAGCGCGACGCTTTAAATTTTTAACGGGACGATTTAGTGTTCGTGCGATCGGGCATCGTCTTCCTAAAAAATCTCATGAATAATCACTTAAAAAAAGAAGGAAGAAGAAAAAAAAAGGAAAAACGAAAGAAAGAATATAAGACGAAAGAAATCGAAGGAATAAGATAAAAAACAGAAATCCACGAGCATAGTCAAAGACGAAAAAAGGCCAACGGAAGAGGAGAAGCGCGCCCGATGTTCGGAGCCGAGGATTAAGCGCGAAAGCAACGACGTCTGGCCCATCCTTTAATCCGGCCGAATATTAACCAGATTCGCGGCTCTGGTCCTTTCATATTTCGCCGGTGACGGCATTCTTCGACCGACTGTTGAACGACTGTCTCCGATCGAACCAAGAAGAACGACTGACTGGACGAGGCAGACGAAGAGAAACCGAACGAACAGAAACGAAGAAAAAAGAAGCTACTTACTCGAAACGTAGAAAATAAATGGCGGAAAAAAAGTCTGACCAAAAACGAGAGACAGACCGAGAGGAGGGATACAGAGGAGAAGATGGAAGGAAACGGATACACGTCGATTCGCGATATTATGCAAACGCGAGGGGACACGCGTGTACGCGGCACTGTCGCGAACGCAACGGGGGCAGAACCGTAGGGGTCTGGGGGGTGGAAGTATACGCGCGGGATGAGAGAGAGTCATAAAATCGAGCGAAGTGAACGCCAGGAGGGAGACACTGAGTGATGTCGGTGACAGCCGCCTCTCTGCCCTCCGCCGCCTCCGCCGCCTCCTGTCGCTATTACTCACCCAACGCCGAATACCATTCAAAGTTCGAAACCGCACGTTCGCGACCCAATTCCTGCGTGGAGTCAGCTGTTCGTTCGGTTCATTCAAAGCTCGATCGACCGCCGCCGCCGGCTGGCCGTCCCGCGACCAGACGCGTTGAATTAATAACCAGGGAATAATAAAAAGGAAAAAAACAGAGAAGAAAAGAGAAAAAAAGTAGCGAGAGAGAAAAAAAGAAAGGAAAAGAAAAGAGAAAAAAGAAGAACGATAAAACGAAACGATGTTTAACGCGCGAAAGTCGAGGGCTTTCCAACCTCTCGCCCTACTGCGGCTCTAACACCCCTTCTGCCCGAGCAATGAAATATGGCATCGAGCCGAGAATGACAGCGTCGATACGCGCTGGTCGATTCTGTAAATTCGTCGAGTCTTCGAACGCGTTCCAACGGGTCCGTCCGACGGCCGGCATTTAGCCGAGCCTCGTTATTTGTCAGGATCATCGGCTGCGTTATTTAAGACGTCGAGCTAGCGCGACGAATTCCTTGCCAAGAGACGCGCTCCTATCTCCGCGGCTATTCTACTATTTCTGGCGCGATATACGCGCACCGGCTTCCTCGCCTTGGCAGAGTCGAACGAGAAATGTCGAGTGTTCCTCGACTGTCCGTTAGAACAATACGAAGAGCGCGCGGAAGTTGAGCGATGGCGTTAAGATTCGTAGGACTCTCCGGCAAGCGATTAGAAGAAACTGCCTAGCTCGCCTCGACACTCTCGTTTACTGGTGGTAACCATAGGTTAGTCGTGGAATATATTCTTTATCACACACGGTTGGATTCGTTCAACGTCAATGATACAGTCGCGATTCCTACAAACGAATGCAGGAACATACATAGAAGGCTATCACTTGTTCGTCGTTTCACGGACACGGGTAGAACGGTACGCTTGTTCCGTTGGCTTCGTACAATCTTCGTGCATCACATCGAACGCGTAACAAGATTCTACCGTGAACGGTAGAAACCTGGATACAGAGCGGAGAGCGTGATAGAAGCGTCTAGTTTAACCGATACGGGCTTTCCTCTGTGCGAGAAGGTAAAAGCGGAACAACGCATTCTCGTGTACGACAGCGTCGTCCTCGTCCTCGTGTTCGTCGGCCTCTCGTCTCGTTCGTCGTCGTCGTCGTCGTCCGTCGGCGGTCTCGTTGGTAGTGGTGTAGCGATGGCGGAGAATCCCGTGGTTCACGGTTTCGCCGGCGCGGCGCTACTTTCGTGGGCCGGTGGTAGGGAGATGGGCGGGACCAGAGGACGCATTGGCCGCGTTCGATGGGCGTGACTGCGCGCCTCCCACTCCTTCGTGTAGCACGGCGCTGATTGACAGTTAGCGAACGACTGCGGACGGCGCAGGATCTAAAACCGCGCTAGGCGCTGCTCTCCACGCTCGCTCGCTCGCTCTGCTCTTCTCTTACCCGTGGATCTACCCGGTGCTTTTTCGTGGGGGAAGAACTCGAAACACGCATATTCCCGTGGTTGCCTTTGCCTGCCGGCCCGCGCGCAACATATACACCAACCTTCCACCTTCTGTCCGCCGGAGTTACGAGTGGCACACGCAGTAGTAGTTACGGTAAGGGAGGTGGGTCGGACGCCGTCTCGCGGACAGCTCTCTCGCGCGTCACCTCTTCTCTCACTCCTCTGCGTGACCGGTTCGTTCGTTCAGTAATCGCCGCGAGGAGGAACGCGCTTCTTCTTCCGCCGCGAACTCTCCGTCGACAACGCGTATTCCGCACCGTTTCTCCACCTTGTCGCGTGGAGAATATTGCCGCTGGTACGAACCGCGAATCGCTCGGTGTGTCTATTCGTTTATCATCGTAAAACAACGGGCAACCACAGATATGTAATTTGGCGCGCGGTATCGCAATATTCGCAAACAAAGAGAGAGAGAGATACATCGTTGCAACGCCGATACCGCCGCACCACCGACGCTCGACTTTTCGTTCGTGTCGCGCGAATACGCGACGACGAACGAACTCGGCTACCACGAATCATCCGATTTAACCACAGTGGACTGTTGTTTGTCGCGCTTGTGCGATCTATGCACGGGAACCTTTCTGCTTGACCAATTCAACGACAGCCCGTCGTCATCGTCCGACAGAATTATCGCGAAAGTAATATTATCCGTATATCGGGCAGATATCTTGATTTCTTTGTTTCGTGCACAAGTTTCGAAGCAACAGTGTGACGCGCGCGCGATCAACGGCCACGCGAGTTAAGCCGTCCGCTCGTGTGCTCCGCTCGATTTCCCTATCTCCTTTCGTTGGAATGAAACTCCAACGACAGCCTTGATTTCGCGCCAATACTCCAACGACTACATCGTAACGAAGGATGTAAACGTGTTCCGGCAGTGACGTATGCAAATCTTTCCGGTGTTTATCCGTGTCGTTTTATCTGTGAAAACAATAATAATCAGTGCAGCCGAGAATTGCTGTCCGACGGCCGACGTGATAAACCGTGTGTCGATTCTGAGCAGACAGCAGCGACGCAGCAGCAACAGCGATAATATCCGTGACAACTAGAGATCAAGTGATACGTCGTGGTGATACAAATCAGTTTTCAGTAGAAACGTGATCGTGAATCTTGTCCGTCGGGAAACAGAAATAATCTGTTGTTTCGTGTCGTATATCGGTGAAGTTTCATTTATCCGTCTTTGATATCATCGACCAAGAGAAACTTATTCCACACTATCGTCGAATATCCGCAAACTTAACATAAATAATAGCGTCGAACAGAGAATCTATGAAAGACCACGTGTTGGAAAAAGCGGACTAACTCGAGCGTATAATGTGGCGAAACTGACGCTACGAAGAGACACGCTCCGTGGGTGCTTGTTTTGGTTTGTGAGTATCAACGGAACATCCGGCGGTGTGACCGCGACGATGAGGAAGCACGTGTGTCCGGCCGTAGCCGTAGTCCTGCTGCAGCGTTCAATCGCGCGTGCTGAGCTCTGCTGACGCTCGCCCCGATTTCTCGCCATCATACAGTTTCTCGTGTCGCCGGTCGACTCGGATCCGGGGATCGTCGAGGACCGACGGAGCCAACAGCACACGTTAATAGTGGTTCAAGTGCAGTAGAACAATCGCCAAGTGCTGTGGGCCCGTTTTATTGCAAACCGTCGGCCGCGTTTCACCGTTGGACAATACTACGATCCATTATCGTGACGTGACGAAGCTAAGAAACAGAAATTTGGAAGCCGATAGCGAATTACTCGAGAACGGACGTTTGCTGGCGACGGTCTAGCGTCGTTCTCTCTTGGTCGTTCTGTGCATTCGACGAAGGCAATAATCCGCGAGTCCTCTGAGTGTGACGAACGGGAAACGGGCAAACCGATCGCCCCGATAAGGCGAATCGAAAAGTGGGGAAACCAGTGTGTGTGAAGTGTTCGAGGTTACTTGCTTATACTGTGGGAAAATACAGCCGCTACGGTGGCTCAGCACGCAGAGTTCCCCGGCGCGGCCAGGGCGTTCATGGCGCAGCCAAGGGTACGTCGATTTATCGATGATTTTACTATGTTCAGATCACGCGTATTTACCTACTCGATCAGAACTCGATGAAAAACTTAGGTGCGTGGTTAGGAATAAAAAGAGCTCGCGAGTGAACCGCGGTACGCGATTCGTGGATAATTGTTGCCTTGCGTAATGTGATTTATAGTTCCGTACGATTCTAGGTGTTCGCTATGTAGGTATCTAAATAATAGCCGCAATACGCATGAACTTGAAAATCGTTGGCCGCCAATAGGTGCGCGGCTACGACCTTACCCTAGCGATCGACCGGAGATTTCGACGCTCAAGGGACTATAAATCTTTCGTATAGCGTAGCGTCCAGATAAATTTACCTTGTGACGTAACCGTTTGGGCATAGGATATTCGTTTGTAAGAGACGTGACAGTGTAGGTTTCGAGGTGCACTCGCAGAATCCCGTGAAAGTGGTCCATAGATCGGGTTAAAACGAGTTCGTAACCGGCAACAGGACGCGTCGTATCGTACGCGTCGTATCGTACGCGTCGATACTCTGGCCAGACGATTCCTGCGCTACTCGAACTGGTCTCGATAGGACTTTGTTGTTTAACTGGGGCTTCGGTGTAATCGAGCAACTTCGAAGCTCGAGGCTCAGTAGGTTCACGTAGGCAAAATCGTGGTAGGTAGCAGCACTCGAAGGGCGTCTCGAGGGATCGATTCATAAGCGTGTAATTTTATTCCCGACTCTTTCCACCTATATCTCCGTTGTAGCAGTAAAATCGACAAAATTTCTTGAATATCGCTGACGGAGTAGAAAATCGTAATTGCTTAGAAATTGGTAATACTCGCGAGACAAACAGTATATTTAGGAGAAACTAGGAAAATCTGTCGTTTGTCGAGCAAAACGGGTCGCGTGCAAGTGTAGTGTCGTCGATCCGGAATCCGTGTTCAAGTGGTCCGTTCCAGAGAAACTCTCTCGAGGTAGACAACCCGAAATTATCATTTTACGTGAATATCGTGCACGGCTGGATTGACATGCCATCGAGATGCACGAATCGATATGTGAGAGCGTCTGTTGGACGCCCGCGGATAGCCGCCGTTCGAGGAATTGATTACGATTCTTGTCGTCGACTGGAATTTTGTTCACGCGACGATCATTCCGACCCATTGCTCGCTGTGGATAGTA
Source organism: Bombus vancouverensis nearcticus (assembly GCF_051014615.1). Taxonomy (NCBI): domain Eukaryota; kingdom Metazoa; phylum Arthropoda; class Insecta; order Hymenoptera; family Apidae; genus Bombus; species Bombus vancouverensis. The sequence continues at coordinate 1,636,842 of NC_134924.1, forward strand.
TTCCCCTTGATTTTCATTTGGCGGCAGTCTCGAAACTCTGGCTGGCGCTGGTCTTCACTGTCCGTCGGACGTGAAACTGCGTCCACTTTGCCAGATGTCCTCTCCTTTTATACCTCGACTTTTATGTCTCCCTATGGGAAACCTCTCGAACCTTTTCAACGAACGTAGGAATTTCCTTCGCTATAGAACCGTATTTTTAGGGAAAATCAGTGAAAACCATAGGATTTTTGGAGTAAAATTTCCACCGTGATTTACGAGAAGTTTCTTCTATCGTGAGATCTTATTTTTAGTGAAAATTAGTGGAAATAATTAGTGGAATTTTCGCGACAAAGTTTTAACCAATCTGATAGAACCTTCCATCGTTGTGACATTTTATTTTCAAGGAAAATTAGTGGAGATAATCGGTAGAATTTTTCCTGCGAGATTTAAACCTATATGATAGAACTTTGATAGCGAAATTTTATTTTGAGCGAAAATTAGAGAAAATAACGTGGAGAATTTTTGAGCTAAAGTTTAAAGTATCGTTCCGTGGCCTATAATTGGTAGAAATTTCTTTCATCATGAAATATTACTTTTAGTGAGAATACCGGAAAATAACCAGTAGGATACCTGGAGCAAAATCTGAACCGTGGTTTAATCTATTCCATAAATTCCCATTTGTTGAAATGAATATTCCGAGATAATAGTACAATTTGAAGAACTCTTTGGAAGAAAGACATCCAAGTTCGTCTGCGAGTATTTCATTAACGTTCCATTCATGCAGCGTTTAACGCACGAAAATGGCTATCGTTAAGAAAGAAAAGGTTTCCCTTAGAACGATAGCACCAGATGTCGAGATAAAATTTATCAGCGGGTACGTCTAGTCGATCATCGTGTCATGATTTCGTCTAGCATAATGTTACTACTCTTGTAAAGGGTTAATCGGTCAGATTTTCTCTGACGTTTCTCAAATTCCAGCGACGATTACGGTTTTATCGGACACGGCCAAGTGAAAACGGTATCGGTGTCGATAAAGAGCTTTACGAGATCGTCGATAAGCGACGATTGCTCGCGTGCCGGTCGATTTTCAAGTGACGGAACTTACCTCTCGTTCAGATTCTACCGTCGGTCTCCTCTTCCCTGTCAGTATCGTATCTCGACAAAGTGCTTCTGTCGATTTTCCATGTGTCCAATCAGTAGACGTTGCTTATCGAGCTAAATATTTCCTTTTTAACGCTATCGCTCCATAATTTCCCCCTTTTATCCAGCGTTTTTGCGCAAAATTGCTTTGTACGAAATATCGTCTTACGTAAAAGTGGTTCAGAAATCGGACGTCTTCGAGACATTCGACACGTTTCGAATATTTGAAACGGCGATCGATATTTATTGTGTAATATTTGTGTGGCTCGCTTTGCGAATGCCAGGGTTCTTCGAAAAGTGAATATTAATCAAAAATTTGTGCCACGTTTCGATAATAGATCATAGTTTGAACAGTGGCGGTTGGAAAAAGCGGCAGTGAGTCGTCTCGAATGCATGATTCGAAATTCGACATCGGACACAGCCGGTTGTGTCTGAGCAATTTCGTGGACGAGGAGACGAATGAATTCTCATGTATACGCGAGCAAGGTGAGGTTAGTTTCCGTAAAGTACGAGCGAACGATTTGTTAATATTGCAAATGTTACCTTGAGGCGTTTCGATTAGTCGTACATTATTCAGAAATATTATTTGAGCAAAAGTATGTTTGATGTGTTCCGGTCTGAATTATGTATCCAGCATTCTAATATATTAATTCGATAGAAAACTTCACCTAGAAGGCGCACCGATATTCCAAGTACGAGTAGAAGGAACGTTCTTTATTAATCTCTCTGACGCATTCGTGCTTCATAAACCTTTCATAACCCGTAATATGATCACAGCTTGGAACATTTAGTAAAAATTCAAGTCGATTCGAGTCAAAATTCAATTCGACATTTGTATTACTGTATTCGTCTTTCGTTTCAAACACTGTTAAAAGGAAATATATATTTTCGACTTGTCCGCCGCCATCTTGGTCATCACTGACCGCCTCCACTAACTTTAATTAAGCCGTACACACCACGTTGCCACTTATATCCGTCAAACCGCGACCCTGATCGATACCAGAAAAAAACTACCCTAGCATCGAGTGTACACGAGAGAGTACACTCTAGCTCAAACATCATTGCAACTCTGTTACGCAATCTGTTTGTCTTTCGAATCGCGAAAAATGATCCACTTCGAACTAGCGATCGAAACATTCGATGAAATCTCTTCTTCCATCAGCCATCGACTTTTGCTACACAACCGACGACCCAAATATCTTTGAAATTCAAAAAAATGTCGACAAAAAATGCTAAAAGATGCATCGAATTCACGGTATCCGAATGTCTAATCAGATGTTTTACGTATTGTTAAAGTACGATTGTAACGGTTAAACTAACTTTGCCATCGAGAAGAACGCAAGAAACGATAAAAATCGCGATGGTGATGTCGACACGGAGGACGGAAGCAGAAGGGGAGGCTTCTGTGCGTTTAATTGCGAGTCGGGCGAGCGTGGAAATAATGAGAGCCGCGGATTGGCTGGTTGTACGAAATAATACGGTGCATCGACGTGGCGTCTCAATCGCTTATCTTATGGCTGTGCACGTTTTACCGCTCAATTTTCCTTCACTGCTCCTTGCTCGAAATTGCCAAGATACCAAGATGCGTGCATGCACAGGTTTCGCGTGCGAATCGCTCTTTTCGTTCCATCGCCGAGCTCCGAATACCGCGTAAACGCAATTCGTGCGTTGCATCCGGGTCTATCGAGCTTATCCTGTCATATTAAACCAGTTCGTCGGTAATTTTATTGCGTATGCTTCCTCAAGTCGTGGCAGCGACGCTGTTGCCGTGATTAATGCGCACGAGACTTACAACGTTCCGACGAAATGAATTCTCTTTTTTTTTTTTTTTCCTTTCTTTCTCTTTCCCCTTTTGGTTGTTTCTGGAAAAAATCGCCAGCCAGAGGGGAATTTCGAAAGTGTTTCGTCAATATGTTCGTGAATTTCGTGTTTTGGCGAATCGGTGCGCGCCGGTGTGCCGAGCGTTTTCGGGATTAAAAATTCCAAGGTTCGGTGAATAGCTGCGACGAGCGCGGATTTTTGTCCACGCGGTGGCGAACGAACCGTGATTATGTATTTATGGGTATCCATCAATCACTTTCGCTCTCCCGATCGCCGCGGATATCGGCCTTTAGCCTGTGGATTAAAGTCGTATCGATTTCTCGCGCGTTCCATTCGCTGCCCTCGACCAGGCGATATTTTTTTGTCCTCCTTTTTTCTTTTTTCGCCAGGTTTCTGTAGGTTTTTCGACGGACCCCCTTCTGGTAACGGTATACGGGTCGGAGGAAAACGTTCGGCTGTTGAAAAAGAAAGTTATCGAGGGATTTCTGTCGCCTGACTGGTTATTTCGGAGTGAAATTTAGTGGGGGTCTCTAAATATCGTCTGCTTCCATGTGTCTTGCTTGGATGCCAGAAAATATTCCAGCAGATGTATACACCGTCCTGTCGTTTGTTTTCACCGTCGAAAAAATATTCAGGTCGCGGGAAAATTAAGAATATTGCGTTCTGTAGCATGCTCGGTTCTAAACATCAACGGGCGTCAGCTTGAATAATGCCCCTTCCTTGGAATTGTACCTGTACGTACTTGTAATTCTAATCCAGTTCTTGCTTCATTCTCAATTTCAGTTCTCTACTGATATATGTCAAAATTTCTTAATCGTAGGTACTGATTACTTTCGAGTAATCAGCCATTTTTTTTCATTATGCCACAATCTTCGTTGCGAGATAGACATGCTTCATTGCTATCTCAAAGCGAGACGAAATTGCTCCACTTTTATTCTGCAATCTTTTCATTACAGACGGTATTCTTGAAATTGGAAGCGTTCATAATTTATAGAATATTTAGGCCAGTCTTTATTGCCATGAAATACGCATATAAAAATTTAGATATTTTGCTTAATTGTCTAAACGGTATCGTCGGAGAAAGCGCATCCTACACTTTTTTACATATAATTATTCGATTCTTAAGAACGTAGCTGTACGTATTCCGCAGAGAAAAAAACCAATGTCTCGCGATAGTCGTCTCTATGACAAAGACAAAAAGCTCGATTAATCGATTTCCAATTTACCGCACTCTTTCGCGCTTCCAATTATTTCGAGCATCTTCGTAAGACGTTTTAATCTAAGCCCAGTTTCGTCCAGCAGGGTCGTAGTGGTGGTATCGCCGAATCTTGGAGCGATTCGAGGGCTAAAATCGACGAGCTCGTCGAAAAAGAGCGCGCGATAAAGCGGACGATGCACGATGCGCCCTTAAGATAGGCGAGGCACATGGCGTTGTCCCGATGCGTGCTTGTACGTCGCAATGTTTTCCAAATGTCGACATCAATCAGAAAGTAACGAACAGTCGCCGGGCCCTTTCTCTCTCTTTCTTTCTCCTCGCCTCCCTTCTCTCCTCACGACTTCTTTCTCCGTCCTGGAATCTCAGCCATGTTTCTGCGAGCCAAACGTACTCGATAACCGCGTCCTTTAGGCTCTATTCACAACTGGTTTCTGGCCCCGTATAAATTTCTCCGAGAGCGTGGCGCGATTAATAATCGATTTACTTGTGGAACGTGGCCCGAGCCGCTATCGATTTGAGCAAATTGCCCGAACGATCGCGCTCTGAAATCTGTCGTTTCGCCACGCGTTGCAAAGTTAGGCTACGTCGCGAATATCCGCAACTTGCAAACCTCTCGATTTTTAAGATTTCTTAGAATAATCCTGTTGTGCGTGAAAGTATTAGATTTAACTACCAAGAGTTTTGAAAATCGTACGTTTAGTGGTTGTTTTTATTTCGTTTCTTTCTGTCGCGTGGATTTTTTTTTTATATTTCTTCGTGCGATTAGAAGACGAATGAAATTTAAATTGGATTGGTGGAAGTAAAAGTGTTGGAAAACCTCACTCATCGGCCATGATTCGATTAATCCACCGCGCCATCATCGTCGCGAACTACAGCCACTTCTCCGAGGCGTTCGAATATCTATTTTACATTACGTTTCATCGCATTAGCGTCGGCCAGAAGTTTATACAAGCATTGCAACTAAGCCTGTAAGCTCATGTCATGTCGACGACCCGCAGGGTAGCCTGCACGTTAATATAGGACACCAGCACACCATACGACCACCTTTCGAAATGTTTCCGTCCAACGGAACCCGTTTTTATCTTTTTTCAATTCTGACTAAACTTCAGCAACGTGCAAACATTTTCAGTCGGACAAACTTTTCTTTCTTGCATTTTCATATTATCAACAATTTCATAGCGCATACATAATGGTTACTGATAATGATTATTGATATCGTAACAGTGTGTATAATACTCTAATTCACTATTTATACGAAAACGTATTTATGGGAACAGTAACTTTCTTCTACGAATACATCCTCATTTCTAACGTAACTAAAAATACACTTTTTATCCGTCATTAAAATTTTAAGTTCAAAGTTTAACGTTTATTTCCACGTACTGTTCGTTTAAACAAATTATTGTTTCTTCTTATTATTAAGCCTTTTTATCGCACACAAACTCGAAAGCATAACATTTGCGTGAACAGAGATATTTAAATAATTGAATGAACTTAACAGCGAGTACACTGAAGAAAGCTTGGAGCGTTACGTTATTATCCAGAGTTCTCAAAATCCCTCCGCTTACTGGCGATGAAAATTTTTTTCACGGCCATACGAGATTAATAGCCAAATGGGAATGGCTTCGATGTTTCTTGCCGGCGCGTTTATACCATTTTGAAATTGATTTCGACATGAAGGGTATGAAACCATACAGAGAGAAGGGCGAGGGAAGTAAGAGGGGGAGAAGGACCGCGATCGGGTTATTGGTGTTTACCTCGTCGGTTCGAAAAATTCGCCGGCGGCTGCTCGTCGATCACTGGCTAATTTTCGGGGTCCTCTGGCTGGGTGATCCGCCATTCCCGATGGATTTTCGTCGATTTATATTTCCGGTCGTGTCTATAATCGCGAGCAGCCGCGCGCGCGCGTTCACCGTATTGATCGTGAAAGAGAGGGTGCACACGCGTCTTCCGCGTCGTGCCCCTGCTCGCCCCCTTACTTCGTCCCCGGTGATTTATACCGTGGCGTTTAAGCACACTCGCCTTGACCTATCCGCTTGCAAATGAGCCACGTTTCTCGGACCACGGTGAATCCTCGAACCGGTCGATCCGATCGATCGGTTCCGTATGCCTCGTATCGACCATTCTAATGTGAATTCCATACTCGATGTGTTTGCGAGTCGAAACCAGTCGATTTTTGCAATTCCTTATGTATCCGTTTATGTATCTGCTCCCATTCTATAAAATAAACAAATGTATTTCAGTATCTACTTCCTAACGTATCATCTATTTTCTTACATGTCAATATTTGTCGGTTTCTCGTAATTATAAATTTCGATCAAATTTAATAACATTACACGTACGATATAGCGGTGTATTATGTTTTTAGGTGTACACGACGTTTTCTTCCTAAATTCCAACGGTGAAATCCTGTCTAATGATTCTTGCATGTAAGAGCGATCGTTTCTTCCGAATTTCTTAGGAATTTCAAGTACTTACAAAGGAGAAAATTTTTGCGTTTTGTTATCTTTGTCGAATTTCTAACGACACGTAGGCTATATTAACGTTATTCATTGGTGTACGTGATATTCTTTTGATAGATTCTTGCGGTGAAATCGTCTCTACGTTTCCGATCCAAGGATTCTTATTTTTTAGAATTTCTCGGGAATCTAACATATTCGAGAATCTCTTCATGTTTCTAAATGTTTCATCGAGTTTCCTAATATGTAATGCGTATGATATGTTAGTGTACGCTGTTTCGCGTTCCCAGTGTTCTTCTGTCTATCAAGAACTAATGATGATTTGATGTATTTCTTCGATCATATTTTTAGATATTTTAGTAATATCTACTTACTATAACACGTGTTTATAGAGATTCTACCGTTTAGTATAGGTACGCGATAGTCATCTATGTACTAAGAAAATTACGTCACCCTCGAAAGACGTTTTGATCCGGGAAACAAAGAAATATGCAAATGCCTATCCTCAATCAACGCTGTCGCAACGCAAACGTAGTGCACTAATAACGAGCATCGGGCAGCCTTTACCCATTTGCAATAACTCGTCTTATTTTCTTATTTTTCTACCTCTCTTATCGAGTATCGTTAAAATTTCCCGCTATGCGCATTTGTCGAATCGAGCGCGGCTCAGAAAAGTAAGCTCTTCAATCGCGTTATGAATATTTCATCGCGGCTGCAGCTGCGCACCGTGGAAATTCATGCCAAATAATTCGCCTCCAGGCATTCAGCGTCGTTTTACATCGGCGGAATTACCGCGTGAAAACATTTCTACGTTAACGCCAGATAAACTTCTGCATCTCGAGTCGCGAATCGACTCGCAGCGTTTTTTTCTTTCACGCTAACAATCGCCAACCAAGAAATTATCGTTTCAATTTTATTACGAAAAAATAAAGGAACAAGCGTTGATCATAACAGCGGGTAATTTAGCTAAAAAGTTGTGCTATCTTTCAAGTTCTTCGTAGGAAATAAAATCGTGGAACCCGGTATTGCTCCATTGCGATCAAGGCTTGAAGTTACCGCGTCCTCCGTTGCTCTCTCTCCCGTTTAAGATATTCTATACGATCGACTAGTGATATCTTCATAGCTTTGCTCTCCATGCTGTATTATTAGACGTTAGTCGTTTTTTCTTTATCCTTTTCTGACGATCGAATTCATTTTCCTTTGCAGCTTGCCGTATTTCATGAATTTCGGCGAGAATGGAAAGCTACGTATAGATCGATTCAGATTCGTTTTCCTCATATTTTATGTAGTTTCTTTTATGAAACGGGATTCTTGGTGCTGCTAACAGAGTCCTCGTAACATTTTACGATCAACGACGTAGTAATTATGCATATCTTTAACTTCGATTAAAAAATCCAACTTCGAAGATGGATAAATCATGCATCTATGACGTAGTATGCGTAGGAATTCTTCTTACGAATGGAAATATCAAAATATATTATACGTATCACTCTGTTTCTCTTATATCAAAAAATGCACTTAAGGAAACGGTCAAGGAACTAAGGAAATATCGTTTCGAGTTTGCTCCACTCGATCGCAAACCGGACGACTGGCGTTGTTTTTACGATAATGCGGTGAAATCAGATGGCTCGTTCCGTCCTGCACGAAATATTTTGTACTCCGGTCTGTAACACATTCGATCGATAGTACTAGTCAAATTGAAAGCGCACGAAATAGAACTTTTTCAACGTTTCCATGTCATTTTTGCTAACGCTTACGATCAAAGATTCGCGATTTACCGTGTAAACCATATTCCTTTCGAAATCACGATAGCCGAAGAACAACCATCGTTCATCCCTTCTTTCATTTTCTCTTTAACCTTCCTTCTTTCTTCTTTTCCATCTTCTTCTTCTTTCCTTTCTTCCTTTATTTCGTCGTTTTTCTTTCCGTCGCGAAATTACCAGCTCTCAAACTTGACGGTCGAGCCACGTAATTAGCAATAATAATCGCCTTGCTTTCGTTTCCGCGATATCGTGACAAGGTACATGCCGCGACGAGTCAAGAAAAATCATTGGCTTCCTTGTTCCTGATCGTTCCACGATCGAGATATCTTCGATACAAACTCGAGGAAACTTGCTGGCCGACGTTTCGCTGTCTCGTCCGTTTCACGTTCGTTTCTCGCACAAGCTCGTTTGCCGATATTCAGAAACTTCCTCGATTTTTTGCGCTCGAATAGCACGTCATTTACTGGCAAGTTAAGTAATTCCCTCGCACGATTCTCCGTTTAACGTTCAACGCTGATCTTCCCCGTAATCGACTCCGACTTCTGGAAGCTCCATTATGTTTCAGCGGCCAGGTTTCTAAATTCCCTTTGATTTATTTGATCGTTAATTTATTTTAGCGAACGGAATCTTTAATTCATGCTAACGTCCCGATCTCGCCATGTCTTAATTTTCTCCGCGAATTCCTCTCAAAATACGATTCCAGCGAAGCGCCTTCCACTCGATCAAATTTCAACGATTCCGCACACGCCACGTACCACGCACGCTTACGAAATTCATATTTCACGCGCGTCGCTATCGTCTAAAGGTTCGCTCCACTCATTCCACTTGCACCTCGAATTGCTTGATCGTGCGTTGCTTTCGCTTTCTAGCCATCTTGTACTATCCCCTACTCTATCACCTCTCTTCTTGGTCCATCAATATTGATTACTCATTCTACTTACGTATATTCTACTTACGTCCAGTCCAATGATAAGCTAAAAGAGAAAGAAAAAAAGGTGATAAAATAGATAGATGTAAGAAGAATAAAAAGAAGAGTAAAAAAAGACGCAGACAGAAACGCAGAAGAGGTTTCGCAATAAATTCCCAAGTGTCCCCCTCGGTATTTCTGTAACCCGGTGTATTTTCGATTGCGCGTACACCTCCCCGTTTGACGACGGTTGTCTCGCGGAGAGCGGAAATAAATTCCGCCTATTTTTGCGCGGAACAACCAGCATTCCATGGCTATGGCACTCGGAACAAGGACGGTCGAGTCTTCTATATTTAATGCATTAATAGCGCGAAATCGATGGATCCGGTTCGTTAAAGTTTACGACCGCCTTAACCTGTGACATTCGACTTTATCCTTCAATTATTTGTCACTGACACTCGTCGAATCGTAAGTTTCATAAAACTGTATCAAAGTCGAGCGTTGCTTAGATAAGCCAGAGATAAAGGTGTCTCGCTGTTGCTGTTCATTCGTGCCCTTGCTAATTAAAAGCGTATTAACAAACAATGTTGCTCGTTTTTCGTTAGAAGGTTCACTTACGTTCGTCTCGATATCTTAATCTACGCGAACTTATCGCGATTATCGCGAGCCGCTAAGGCGGGATAATAATGATGGCTGATAATGGAGGAGTAGCCGCTTCCGCGAAGTGGTATTTCAAAGCTCGCGTACGCGCTTCCGACGAAACAGAAACAGTCCATGAGTATATTAAACGATCTGCACACGATGATACGTACTGCAGTACCATCATCGATTTCTATCGATCCTGCGATAGTTGGATGATTATGTTTGGGTGTAATGGTATCGATGTATCGGTAGTAAAAATTACTTACATCGATAGAGGAATGAGTATGTAGTACATCTTTAATTGACTATCAGGGGAGACTTTATCGGGTCAGTTATCGCAGGTGACACGGAAATCTCGAGTATAGTAAACTTCTACTTATTTTTAGTTATCATCAAAATAAGTAGTTTATATAATAGAAATTTATTGGTCCTCTCTATTGTTTAGAATTTGTCGTTCACATACAGTCGATACGCTAAAATATCCATGCGTGCTTGATGTTTCATATTTGCTTGAAATATAATTTTCCAATGTATAATTTTCCAATCTGTGGTCACAGTCATCTAACGGGTGATAATAAGGAATATTTATCAAAAATAAATTTTGGCTTATTCTTTCTTTTCTATTTGTATATTATAGCGTCACATAAAATCTACCGATCGCGAATATATAACGTAGCCTGGGTACATTTATGATTAACTAACAGAAGTTCACGTTCGGATACATGAATTCAATCGGCAGAAATTCATTGAATTGGACACGAATAGTTAATTGCGCTGTGTCTCTGTTTTCTATTAAATGGAAATAAAATATATACGAGTCTCGTTGCACGAAATCAATTCTAAGAATCGATTGGGATAGAAACGGTCAGTTATCGAAGTACTGCTATATCTAGCTAACGAACGACATCTAATTCCGATATAGTTTCAGGAAACCTCGTAAAACTAGAGAAGTCAATAAGAACAATATGTATCAGCGTGCGAAGGCTGCTTTAAACTGCGCGAGCACGTGATACCAACTAGTCTCGTAATTACGTTCGATTAACAACTTTTTCGAGCTGAATGAAACCGAGCGTCGCCTGTTTTAACCTCGTAACGCGTAAAACGATTCACTCGAGTTAAGAACGATGGTAAATTTCCTTCTGGTCGATACTGTTTGGCCGATGTAATTTTTTCGGTCGCCTCGAACATCTGCCAGCAGTCAAGGTGTGGGTCTCGCGCTAATTACGAGCACTGCGTTACGCGTTTACATATATACATATAGGGATATTCACACATATATACGTGTGTATAGGCGAATACATACGATCGATAATTCGTACTAATTTTTTTTTCTCGCTTTCTGGTGGTTTCAGTATGACGACGGCGGGCTGCACGGGAGTTACCTCGAGGGCGGAGGTGGCGGAGGTGGCGCAGGGCTGTACGATCCGCACGGGAGCGCCCGAGGTGTACCAGGTCTCCATCACAGTCCACACCTCGGAAGTATGGGACCTGCACATCCCCAGTATCCACCGCCTCCGCCGCAACCACCCCAACACGTTCTCGCGGCGGCAGCCGCGGCTGCAGCATCTGCGGTACCCGATGTCCACAAACGCGACAAGGACGCGATTTATGGGTGAGTTTGCCTCTTTACTATCTGTTTTCTTTCTCTCGTCTCCACATTTTTCTATCTCTTTTCCCGGCTTGAAGATTTTTATTCTCATTATCCTTCTATTCGTTAGTGTTATGGAGTAGCGAAATACAAGTGGAAAATACAGACAGAAAGCGACGAATAGTTTTATCATTATTATTGTCCACTTTCTGTACCTGTCATAAGATCCAGAATAGTAAAATATAAAGAGCATGGTAAGGTAATTCCATGTGACGAGTAGACGAAACTTCTTATTCTTTTATGTATATCATCGGTGTTTTCATTTTTCACTGAAATAAAATGGAATACGGAGAGCAAACAACAAATAAGTATTGATTTTTTATTTACTTTTATCGAGGCATAGGGCAGGTAGTAATAAAATGAAGTAAAAAGAGTGTAAAGTGTAAATGATTTTTCTCAGTCTCGAATATTTATACTTCTTTATTTTTTAATTTTTCGCGAGATATAGAATTGTAAAACGAACTGTAAGAATAAATGACAAGGTGTATTGCGGTCGCAATGATGAAATCTAACCATATAGTATAGAGTATAATAACAGGCGAGTTAACGAATTACGTATAACGTTCAAGGATAATACACGTGACGGTGTGTTTGAATGATACGTGTAGTTCTGTTACACGTATGGCTAGATGCAATAATATGCGTAAGTAATATGAAAAAGATGCTTACATGATATAATAATCTTCGTTACTTGGACAAGTATAAGATACATAAGTATAAGAGTGTAATGAAAGAAGAACGGTGAACATGTAGAAACCAAACAATTATGCTGTAACATGTACAAATCGTTAAGTTAAGTACTAACACATAGACGCGTTTATAAGTATTTAAAAAGGAAGAAATTTGTCGACAATAGTTAAATTAATCAAATTAATTTCCATTTAGAGTAATCATTTGATTTCCGAAAAGTTACACATATATCGTACATATTGCTATTAAAATTAAGAACTTCTCGGACAGTATGATCTACTAGCAGACTGTGAATTTTTACGCAAATTGATATTTTTATGGACACAAATAGAAAAGTAGGATCTAAGTAGGAATTCGTTTCGTTTACTTTACTTCGGATATTTTACACTTTATTTTTATCTTCGTCTATTATTTGCGATCTATGTACTGTCTATGTACATTTTCTACATCTTTAAATTTCTTATAAACATAAAAATTTGCAATCTATCGATCATTTTGCAAGCCCATTCATTGGTACTCGCCCCCAAAAGTCTCATGTTCTCAAAAAATAAAGAAGATTTTGTAATCCCCCCCCCCCATAAAAGTATATAAATACCTAAATACTTGAATTATCGTTCGATAAGGATTTTCGTTATCAACCGGTAGAATTACAGGCAATTTGAAAACGTCTAGCAGGGAAGAGTGGTATTGCGTACGATTGCAACGATAAGAGTTCGAAGTCCATCGACGTGCACGAACCTTGGAGCGTCGCGCAATTAAAACGCGCGTTTAAAATCGGTCGAATTAAAATCCATTATCAGAAGGGGGTCGGTTAATACTTAGAGGCGACCGTTTAACGCCGGCACTCGTGTTAATACGCCCCTATCGGCATTAATCTGCTCGTAATTTCGCTATACATCGGCTGACATGGAGGAATGCAGCGTTACAATGGGGTTTGATAAATCGTAATGGACACGTGATTTACATGAAAATTCATGACGCGTTACGTGTTTATTTCTTTATTGCAACACCTTCTTCCCCTTCCTCTCTTTCTCTTTGCATATTCCTTGTCGTGTGTGCTTCTCACCGTGTTACTATCAAGAAACAAAACCTTCGTGCCGGTGTCAACTTTTAATATTCAACGCGTTCGGGTTTCTTGTCGCGTCGTGGAAGGTTCTTCTTCCATTGAACTTTCCTCCCCTCCTTCGACTACACGAATAAAATAAATTTCGAATGTGCACACGTACACGAGTCCCCGACCGATGATTCATGATCCAGCCAGCCAAATTCAGAGGATCCAGCGCCAGCGTCGTTCTTTTTCGTTCGCGAAACGAGGTCCAACTTTCGATCTTTCGCCATGCTGTCCGCTTTTCTCTCTTCGATATTACTTCTTACCGTGAGCGAAATTATCTTACGATCCTGCATTTCTTTCGCATTATACGCGTTTAATAGTTCGCGTGGCAAAGCGGCGTGGCCTAAAATTCTAGTCGCGTGTTTTCAATACGCACCAGCCCATTTTCCAGTAATAACATAATTCAGCATATAGTAATCGACATTCCTACTAAGGTATGCGCGTACGTGAATTTCTATACTCTCGGTGAAATTCCAAGCTGCTCTGAATCTCAAAGTTCAAGATTTCCCTCGATCTAAAATCTTGCAGATAAAAAACGTCGAAGCGAGTACGTTGATAAATGAAAGTAACGGAACGCGTAACGACAGAATACGATTTATGAAAGGTACTCGATATCAACTTTGGGAAGCGAGTGTAAAATAACTTTAGCTTTAGCTCGTATCGAGAGACGCTTTCTACGACTCTCCCACCGAATGATTTCCCGTTTTTTCGTATCAACCGCGTTGGATTCGCAGCTCAGAAAAATAATAGCTAACCTTAATGGATTGCGCTTCGACTCTGGCAATGTATCGACGTATTTCAACAAAAAATAAATGAGAAGATTAATAAAAAGAGAAAAACATAGATCTACGCGTGAAAGGTGATTGAGGGAAACGATGGCGGAAGGTGGATATGGTGAGCAAACGCGTTTCGAGACTGTGCCTCGTGCCACGCTCCCAGCAGGCTCTGAAACTCGTCAATTGGCCGTTTTACGAAGCGGCTCGGTCGTGTTCCGTGTGATTTATAGCCGCGAGATGGCCCGATTTCTGGTATACATCCTAGAACGGGAGCCTCATTATTTCGTGTACCCTGTAATTTGTCCACTCGTCGTGTGCCCTGGCCGCCGATCCCGAATGGATTCCAGCGCTTTCTCGCAACCGTCTCGGAGGGCCGTTACGGAGCGGCGTTTAGCCCCTTCTAAGCCGTTCATTTCCTTGCTCGTTGATAAACTCGTGTTTACAAACTGATCGTGTACGCTCGTCCAAGCCGATTGAGTCGTTCAGGTGAAATCGACCTGCTGCTGTTGTCTATACCGCTCTCATTCGCTACCGCGACTCGTCTCTGTCTTCGTTTAGACGTGGAAATTGTGGACGATTTATTTTGACATTGCGAAGACAGCGACCGGATCGTTGCCTTATTTGATAGTCTGTCTATTTTGGATGGACAGCGCGAGATTACAGAGGATAGTGGTGATTTAGGATGTAAAGTCGCGGAAAGCAATTGGTTAACCCTTTCGAGATTAACGCGAGAATACGTCACACAAATTACCGGGCATGGTTAACGATAAAACATCTAATCCACGGCGCGTTAACGTACGTTCTCTGACAGGATATTAGAAATCTAATACGTTACAGTAGATAGTAAATCTAACACCTTGTCTCCACTTATTAAAATAAATTATTAATGCCCAATTAAATGCACTTTGCCGATCGAATCTACTTATCCGAACTTGAACGCCAATCATGTAATTTCCAACTATATATATGAATTGTTTTTTACTCATTTGCACTCAAACAAGCGATCACCTGATAGTGCCAAATTAACAAACTACTCTCCCTTTGTTAATCTCTGATCGACGAAATTTCTATCAAATTTCTATCAAAAATTCTATTCGTTGAAGATGTTATCATGAACGGATCAACAGCGAATAAGAAGGGGGAAATGCAAAAAATTTATTCGAAACGAGCGTTGATTTTTGCTATGGTTTTACGGCTGCACGGCGATCGCACGAAAGAGTTTTACGTAAGTCTGGCAGGCAGACGTAACGCACAAGCGAATCTGCCAATCACGGCTGGGCTCGGATCCTTATGCAAGGAGCATGATTGGCCGAGTCATTTATGGATTAGACGTCTTACGCAAATCTCTCGTTCTCTCTCTTCGGCAGCACACCGCGGAACACACGTTTGGCGTTTGTCCGTCCCATGTTCGCTCAAAGTGCTTCGTGATTTCGTACGCCGAAGCACGGGACTGTGGTCCTGTTTAATATTCCATTTTTCTGATTGACGATAATTAGTGCATTAGAGTGACGTTTCAGCAGATGAGCGGCTAATGAATATTAATGCACTGTTTAATGGAATTGATCGGTGCGCGTCGGCTCTATGATTACATCACACGCGTTGCAGTTAGACAGCCACCCGGTAAAACAGGATCCCGAGGTTTTATTTCGGCGTCTAGCGTACGTGTCTGGCTTTTTTCCCTTGGCAAACGGTTAAAACACTTTTCGTGTTCGGAAAAATCCAGGTTTATTTATTTACCTGGTTATTAGCAATTATTACATTTATTTGGTTACATAGAAGTCCGTCAGTTTGATATCAGATACCAGTAGTGAAAAGTAGTGAACGGAGAGGCACAGGAGAGTTAAGAGGAATAGAAAAGACAAAAATGTGGACCATTAGTTTCTCGCTACATTAAAATCGATTTTAAATTCGATTTTAATATCGACAAGCGATAGTGTTTCATTAGAAAATGTTCGACGCTTGATAGCAGTTTCTTTTGAGGGAGCAAGGAAACAGCTGCAAAAACCACCTGTGGACATTTCGATGAACCACATTGTATAAGATCGCGGTTTTCGGGAAATATAATATCGCGATTGATTTTCAACCCGCCACCTTTATCTCTTATTATCGGCAACGCGCATTTCCGTTGTTTTTATTTAAGCTGCGATAAAATCAGCGTACAAGAGCAGATATGCGAAGCAGAGTTCACTTTCACCGGCGACGGTTTGCCGCCGCTTCGCTTTGTCGTGTTGCGAGGGTTGCATTTCGATATTTCAATTCGCCGTTGATGTTGATTAATACGTGTTGATAAACTTTCCTCGACGCGTAGGAATGCTAAACCATTAGGATACGTATATTCCTATTCAGTTTTCTCACGCGTTGCACGCGTCTAAAACTTTAAGGACAGCTAGTGTTTGGAATATCGGAATGATAGAATTCTCAACCCTCTCTAATTACAAATTAATACGTTTACATGTAATCTTCTTCTAAGAAAATTTTTTCTGTACTCGGATATTTTCAATCCGCCATTCTATTGTCCAGTTTTATATACTGGAAAACACCGAATAACCAAATAACAATTCTTTTCCAAGTTTAATTCCTTCGTAGCGAGATAAAACTATCATCCAATTATCCAATATCATTCGTAGAAACCATACGAACTGAAAATAATTCGAAATGAATGTAACATCAAACGAAGAAACTTTTAATTTGCCACAGAAAATCTCCGTGATCCTCTCCATGGATCCACCTTTTACGCCCAATTAATACCGCGATTCGCCACGCTTAATAATAATCATGCTGCCTTAACCACTGTTACAGACGTTCCACAGAAAAACATGGGCGTAAAAAGCACGATGTTGACGAATGCCGGAATCACTGTACCACCGAATAGTGTGTATCGTAACCGGCCGAATCACA
Organism: Bombus vancouverensis nearcticus; assembly: GCF_051014615.1. Taxonomy (NCBI): domain Eukaryota; kingdom Metazoa; phylum Arthropoda; class Insecta; order Hymenoptera; family Apidae; genus Bombus; species Bombus vancouverensis. The sequence goes on from NC_134924.1 coordinate 1,653,892, forward strand.
GCGTGAAATTGCCGATGGCCGCATATAAAAAAGGGCTGGGTCGGCAAGGGCAAAAGGGGGTTCGGCGGGGACTAGGAATCGAGGGCGGAAACCACAAAACCGCAAATATCCTCCGCGTTCAACGGACAATCATATCATTACGTTCTGCGGTTCCGTCATTCTGACACCTCGTTCCGACCCGTCATTTGTCATCGACGTTGCACTTTGCTGCACCGCGACCGCTTAAGAAGCGTGCACCTCCATTCATAGCGGCGGTTTTCCTGATTGCACGAAAGACAAACCGCACGCCCCTTTTTAGAACCTGCTGAAACCGCTTTTAATTTTCCCCCGTACAAAAAAGAGGACGCTACTTTTATAATTCCTTTTTTTTTCATGTTACAGTGGTTAGTACCTTTACTTTGTTATCTTTATGCTTTGGAGTATAAGCGTAATTGTTCGCGGATGTTCCAAGGTTGTTGTCCGTTAAACGGCTCGTTGTTCGATCGGATAAAAGTAGGAGTAGGTTTTATTGTTAGGTATTTGTGGTTGATCGGTGCGGCGAGATTGAACCTGTGACGATCAGGCCATATATGTGGTGAAAGTGATCGTTTATGTTGGTCCTTTTTGCGCTGCTTCGGTGTTTGTTAGGTTGTACGTTTATAACAGGTGGAAACCCGATATTTTTTTCCCAATACGCATTCAGAAGTAGACGTTTATTGAGCAATTACGCACAGTGCGGGCACGGTCTTGTATTAAGAATTACGCTTTTAATTAGCACGTTGTAAGTAGACCTGCTTCACGGTTCATTAAAATTCATAATACCCACCCTTCTGCGATCGTACAACGATCAAACTTCCAATTACGGAAACGACTGGTCCTAGGAAGTTCGACAGCCACGTATTTATGCATATACTTATGCATGTACGATATCATAAATCGCGAATACCACGATAATCGTTCTATCCATAATATCGCAAAACCGAGTGAGCTTCTTCAACCACACGGCACTAATTAAATCGATACAATCTTCCAGAGACGAAAAGAACGCCACTCTTTTCCCTCGGCGTCAATAAACACGCACATAGTTTAATTCCACTGTTTCACGAGTGACGGTAATGGTTCGTTGATACATGTTACGCAATAATTAAGCACGGCCGAGACAAGCCAACTTTTAACTTTGCTTTTCCTTCTGCGATTTACCAGTGTTCGTTCGGCCGTTTTGTTGGTATCCGTTGCGGTTAGGCTAATAGGTGAAAATAGAAATCCCTTTTGGGATACGATAGAAAACGCAGAACGAGTCGACAAATGGAGAGAAAATGGAGGGGTTTTTCTCTGTTTTTTCTCCGGTTTGGAATTAAAAACAGGATGGGACCGGGGTTTGAAAATACACGGAGGGCTTCGTGGTGGACGGAAGAAAAGAGAACGAAAGAGGGCACGAGGGAAGCTCGTTTTTTTTTGTCGGCTAGACGGTTCAGCTCGGCTCAGCTCGGCTCGCAGAGTCGTTGCTCGCGGCGGCTCCGCGTCAATTTGTCGAAATTCGTTCCGATTCGTTTTATGTCTGCCACGCCGCGAGACGCGACCCGCTACCATGCGTACACAATGCCTCTGCCCATAGTGCTACCACGTATCTTGGTTCCACCGTGTAGCCGTTTCGTCGACGATTCGTCTCGAGACCTCCCGAGGCCGCGTAAAAATTCGTTCATCTCTCTTTCGTTGGTAAGAAAGGTGGTAAGAAAGAGAAGAAGGTCGTTTTCGTGCTTTTCCCTTTTCTCTTCCTCTTTTTTCTTTTCTCTTCGCTATCCTTTGCCTGTGACCGCACCACCGAGAAATTGTTCGTTTCCCGCTGGGAATTGTTTGGCGATTAGAGCACGATAATTGAGCGATTAAGGCTGCTGCACGTTGTCAGGGTTTTCGGAAGAAATGCGGGCCCGTATCGTGCCTTCTGTGAAATTCTACTTGCTGGTAGGATATCGAACAATAACCATTCATATAATCTAGAAAATAATATCGTATATACTTGTATAGTTTTTGATAGCTATATACCTGATTAAGAAAGATATATACACGACGCGAGGAAACTCGCCGTCTTTTCAAATCAGAAAGAATTGTAAGTAATTAAAGAAGAACAGAAAATAATAAAAAAATAAATAATTTACGAGCGCACACATCAATAACTTAGCAAACGAGGTAGCATTATCCTTAGACTAACTCAGCGGTCATTTCCTTTTCCTCCGCTTTATTCATTTATTACGCACTACGTTTAAAAATACTAATAAGCCTTTCTTGCCTTAAGCTCGATCTTGCAATCAACTATTTACATATACGTTGTAAATCATAAGCCGAAAGGCTGTAAATCGTCACGGGTATATCTGTTTCTATTTTTTTCCTTCTCTTTTTTTTTTATACAGATACACTCGTGTTGCGCGCACTTTAAATCAAGAGCTCGGTCCCTTCCCGGTTGCAACGTGTGGTTGCACCAGCATCGACTAATCTTATCTTATCCGGTGATCCTCCTAATGCCGCGGTTAACCGCGCTCGGTACGCAACACGCTTGAGAACACCATGGAAATATTCTTTTCGCCCCTTGGTTCGAAATAAAAGCGTTTAGTGCAAGTACAACTTGCGGCGGATGTTCACGATCGCGTCGATACAAGAAACGGGATAATTAAGGCGCGAAATAGAAAACCTAAGGCGAGACTTTATGGCAACACGTCGATCGAACACCTTCGTTAATTGACGCGTTCTTCCATTCTCTTTTCTCTTTTCTTCGGTTTCTTTCAACGAGCGCGACGACGACATTCGTTTGCTCGCGGAGCAATCACTCAATTAGAAAAGCGTCGCCGGGAGAAGAAAAATATCGTCGCCCCTGGCGAAAAACCACGTGAATCGGCCACGAGCTACGTGTAAACGTCGATGGACTTATCGGACAACGCTCGTAAGAACGCTGGCCGTCGGACAGCGAAAGGATTCACCTTACAACTTTAACACGAACGAACGATTGTTATTTTTTGGTGAACGTTGATTGGCCTGCGAATCGAGTCGTTCTATAATCGGGAACTTCTATGTAATGGAATTAAAAATATTGATACAGGGCGATCAATTTTAGTCGTTTGTAGTTTCTGCAAATGTAAATATTGCCACCTAATGACAAAATCCGGAATCACTTAGTTGCCAAGTCAATATGAGACAACTTATTAAAAAAAAAAAAAAAGAAAAGAGAAAGAAGAAACGATATATCTGTGGCAGGTAAAATGTTTCTCTTTATTATTATATTACTTTTTAATTTTATTTTTAATTTTATTTTAATTTTATTTTAATTTTATTTTAATTGTAAGATTTGAAATTCTTCGTGCATATTCGCGATGTTTTTATAAAGTATGTAAATAAAGTATTTTTTCATATACTTTTACTTCCTTTGTTACAAATTTTTCACCTTAGTCGTCGATAGTTATACCCGCGTAGTGTTAATCGCTAGTGTATTACGCTTACGTACAGTTTATTACGCTGATATCGCAAGTAAATAATTTAGATAAACAGAAAAAACACTCTAATCTCTATTATTTTATTACACAACGAAATACTTGTATTCCAGAAGTTATAGCTATTTTTGCCACCGAGGACAACACATTTTTTGTTTTTATCTAGTGACGCATTCAATAAGCGCCGCTTTCACCATTTCGTCGTTGTTTTCGCGGCTCTTATCTGCATCTTCGATAGTATTTAATCGCGTTTTAATCAAAGATATCGTTTTCCGTTCTATGGATAAATTTATTAGACGTTAAATACATGTCCATCTCCGTGTTCCTTCCTTTTATCAAAAGAAAGTCGACCAAATGAAAAGTCAAGCAGGAGTATTCAAAAGAAAAAAAAAGTCGCTCGAGAAATGAAACGAGTTTGTCGACAGTCATGGAGTTAATTAATACTTCGAAATCCTCTCATGAAATACATTTGCTTGAGTTCTGGTTGAATTGGTAGGTTGCAGGCATTTATCTCACCGTGGCTTTCTCTTGCTGTGTTACAGACACCCCTTGTTCCCGCTTCTTGCGTTGATTTTCGAGAAGTGCGAGCTGGCGACGTGTACGCCGCGTGAACCCGGCGTCGCGGGTGGTGACGTATGCTCGTCAGAAAGCTTCAACGAGGACATCGCTGTCTTCTCTAAACAGGTACGTGTCTCCAATTTATATTTTGAATATCCGACCGACATCGTATTGATAGCGTGGGGAAGTATATTTCTATTTTAAAGGTTCTATCCTTCTATCTATCTCTATTTTATTTATTTTATTTTAAATTTCTATTTTATATAACAGAATTACGATATTGAAGTTCGTTTATTAATTACAAATCTCGATCTTATAATAGGTAACTTTATAAAACGTAATATAAATCAGTTTGGTTCCGAGTACAAAAACAGTAGAAAATCGAATAATCGTTTTCCTTTAAATTAAAGCTTCTCAAGAATAGTTGGGCTTAGTTCGACAACATAAAGAATTAAAGTCAGTATAGACGAATTTCACGGGACTCCGAAATACTCTCGCCCTTCGTAATTCGAAAACTAGAAACAGCGGTCCACTCCCCTGGTTTCCTCAATCCTACCCAACAACATCGTCGTCGCTCAGATGCTTCGTGAGAGAATGTTCAAATGTAACCTCTCCTAGGTCTCTGAAAAGAGAAAGAAAAAGAAAGGGAGGAAGATTTGAAGCCGCTCTAAATGAGTCACGACTCTCTCGACACGTCCTTTCCTCTCCGACAACGAAATAGCGTTGCGCGGCCATGGATGTAACCCGTGGGATGTTTAGGGTCCAAAACAGCGCTGGCTCTCATCGTTGGGACTTATTTTTAGGAATTCCAGCGAGCCAGTCGACGACGAGCATCGAGCGAAGGATCGTTCAGAACCGCGTTCTTCGTGGTTGGCCGCGGCCAACCAACCGGAAGAAGACTCGTATTCACGTTGTTGTTCGCGCGGCATGCTCCTTTCCTCCTGCTTTCTCACTCTTCGTTCCTAGTTTTTCTCCCTTGGGTATTTCTGTCTTCGTCGACGTTTCTCACTCTGGTAACTCACCTGAGGCGAGTCCTGTCAAGGACACACGCGTAGGTAACCGGAGAACCTATACGCGAAATCATTTCGGCCTTTTAAAAACACACCGTTTCGCCATCTACGTTCCTTAGCCCAGGCCGACGAGAAAGGTGTTCGTAGATCGGTCTTCAAGCACGTTCAGCCGTATACATCCGTAATTGTATCTGGATGGTATACGTTCTGGGATGTCGATGGATTTGTCGTCCCGAATAAATTATCGATTTTCCGTGCTTAGAAAAACGAAGATTCGTAGCAAAGAAACGGAAAAGATAGTGTTTCTCATAGGTAATGATAGAACGGTTTCGCAAAGACACGGAATAGTCATGGATAGTTCGCTGGTGCAAAACAAAGCGGAGGCGATTAAGTCGAGCCGACAGTACGAACGATAAAAATGTTGCCTTGGTGGTTCTTTGCGCGTTTAGTCGATGCAAACGAATGCAGCACATTTAGATTGAGGGATATCGACGCCTATGTATATCGTAGAGCTAGATAGCCACGTTGTTCGTGGGTTATCTTTGCATAAAATTGCACTTCTGCCTTCGACGAGACGTTCCTCGGTTTCTCTTGCCTGGCACGGTTGGCTAATTATTCCAGACGAGCGCCGTGCGAGCGCGGTTCTCGATGGCTTTAAACGTTCGAGAGCGTACGAAGGGTTACGTGCGATTTCATTGAGCGCGTCACAGATGGAAAAATCAGCTGATAGGTCGTAACGTTCAAATATAGAGCGTCGGTAACACGGTAGCAACGGACTCGAGCTACGGATACGCACAGATAACGATAAGAGTTAAACCTGGCCGCAAGGTAGGATAAGGAGTGAGCCTGGTTCTTCGCGTTAATTCCATGCTGCGTCATTGTTTCGGCGTCGTGTATGTAATTTGAAAACAAACTACGCGCTTTTTTTTTTTTGAAGACCGAGTTTATGAATGCCTGCGATTCTTCTTTATCCTCGATCGCCTAGTATTCTCGTTAAATCGTTCACCCGTTCTATTATTTATCCGCGGCATGTCGACATTATACCGAGCGACACAACAGCGCGTACTATTCTCGAAGAAGTCCGTTAGGATTGCGAAATTGACATGACATTTGCATCTTAATAAGGTGCATAGTATTACGCGGTTGGTCGAGGGACGGAGCGGGAGCGGAACAGAGAAAAGGAAAAAAATGTTGAAAGAAGGATAGCCGAAGGCTCCGTCGCGTTTCTCTCAACGCGGTCGCGTATTGCGAATCGTCGTTGTGCCGCGTGTAGTAAATTGCGCGCCGCCTTTTGCTCGTTTGCCTTCCTATCCGCGGCGATCCACGCCGTGCAAACGTATCTCTTTTTCTCGTTGACGCTCTTTCACGCAGGGACCTCGTATTTCAACCGTGCTATCGACGCAATTAATTTCCCTTTCTGTCCGTTGGAAGCGCGCAACGTCGCGAAGAGACGTCGTTATACCTCGCGCGCCTCTGTCACTATCTTCTCGAGAAGATGAAGAAGATTGCGCGACGCCGTGAAAAACTTTCGAAACGAGGAAGTGGTGTCACAGTGTATGCCCTCGCCCATGGGACGTGTCTCGCTAATTCAGAGATTACGCCGCGGTCCCCACAGAGCGGATAAACAAATTGTCGAGGGGGACAGCCGGTTACCCTGTTGTCGCGATCGTGTTCCCCCATTTCTTCCCAGTACAGATAATGAATTTTGATATCGAGTCAACACGGTCGTTATGAAAGTTTTTGTACATTCATCTTCTCGTTTCTTCTTGGTTGCTCGTAAGCACGATACTGAGAGTTAAATTCATTTCGCTAGTCTATGGTCGTCGACGGGAAGATTACACCGGCGATTATAGCGAAATCCGCGCCGCCTCGCCCATTCGTTCTTTACTTGCCATCGATCTGTCGTCGCCGATGTCTAGGCAGGTCGTTTTATAATGTCAGAGGTGGAGGGGTCAGGGAGGTGAGATTATGTACACGCACATCGGCGGTACACGTGAAAAGATAAGCAGGTGACAATCCTCTTGCGGTGGTTTTCGAGGCGTGTCGTTCGAGCCCTTTTACACTCCGTCGATACTTGGATGGAGAGAGATATAGTAGGGCCGGTGCGCGTGACAAAAGGGCCGCGCGCGCCTCGCGTACACGGGATTATTCGTCCGCGTTTCGTTTTCGTTGCGTGCGCGGCACAGGAGCGGGCGCATGCGTCGTAGCTCGGCGGTGGCGGTCGGCGCATGCGCAGTCTCAGTTGCGGCACGACCACCGCCGCCGCCAAGTCGTGAGAAGCGACGAACCGTGGCGAGAGCACAGCACGTTGGAGGGGGCAGAGAGAAGGGGTGCTCCGCAGCCGCTGGAGAGAGCGCTGCTCATTTTCTGCCATTGTAAATTGATCTATTCAATGGGGCCTGGCATTATCCCGTGCGGTCCACGCATCGTGCGTGCCCTATGGGGCCCCGATACATTCCACACGCAACCCAGTTCCCCGTGGTCCGCGCGCTCCCTTTTTGCGCTCGCGTTGCCTCCGAGCTATTCGGTTTTGGCCTCTCCGCGTTCAGCCCAGGCTGGTAGCTGCCTGCGACGTAGCAGCGCGCACCGCAGGAGCGTCCCGCTGCGCCACGTTACGCGCATTGTTGTGCCCTTTTTTACCAGATGGATCGGCTGTCCCAGTTTTCGTGCCCACCGTGGGCGCTCCGCTGTGAAAATTTCGCTTTCGTCGGCGTCCCGTTGCGACGTGTTGCGCTTCGCCGCGCCCAAATTAATCGCGCGTCCAAGGGAGCATCGACGCTCTTTTATTGCGCGACCGAAAAACTCGTTCGACGAAATTCTTCGCCTTAGCACCGAAAAGGGGATTTATTCGCGTGGCCTATGGCAACGACTTAAAGTTTAAACCACGTCACGAGGTAGTCACACTACCTGGAACGCATACGTCATTACTCTTTCAGACACTCGAACTGTGGTGATCTGCAACGTCAGTACAACGTCAGTCACTGCATTGACCCAATTCGTAAAGGCAGTAACGGTATAGAAAGGAGACGTACGGAAAAGTGCCGCATAAGGATCCGTTGTGATTTATCGTTGCAATTAGATTTCACCTCCGGGGACATTAAACCCTTGTAAAACGTTAGCCCCCGCATTTAGACGGCTTGACTAATGCGACCACAAAACAGGCACGTCCGCCGCGCACGCTACTTGCTTTACTGTCCCGAAGGTGCGGACACCGTTCCCCAGGAATTTATGTATTTGCCTCTTTTCTTTTCCTCTGGTGGAAGCATTTATAGGCATTTACATAGAATCATGCAATCTGTATGATTAAAGAATTTTCGAAGGGTTTACCAGACTTAAGTCAATTAGGAACGAATCAACGAATTGTTTACGCGTATAATTTTTAACGATCGGCGTCTCGATAACCGCATCGATGACGTGTAGCATTCGAGGACGCTTCATTCCCTCTGCCCCGAGCACGAGGGGTAGTGTAAACAAGCGCAAAGCCGGATTATCATAATCGCGATAACGGCATCCGCGACATCTCTTTTGTCGCGCAGCCAGAGGCGTGATCGTCGCTTCCAAAGATCGATGATGCATCATCGAGTTATCTACGCTACCGGTCTTTCCATGCGAAGGTCGGTTCGTTTGTTCAACAGTAATCATACGATTTTACGAATCCTTCTGTCTCTCTCTCATTTTGTGGAATGGAAAAATTTAATAGACTCGCACTTTATTGCTCGCTTTATTGGCCGCTTATAAAACGATGCAATTAAACGCGATTACACAGAATTCCAGAGCGTTGAACGATCGCAGGTTCCATTCCTGGCTTATCGATGCTTTGTGAACGGCGCGGCGTGCTGATCGATTCGAAGGTAATTAACCAAACGCACCTCACCTGCGAAAGCGGAGTAAGATTTTTCAAGCTCATTGCTTAGTACAATCTTCTCATTGGCTTTCGTATTATTCTTCCATTTTATCGTGGAAGAATTATTTTCTTCGTTATTCAACCACAAACGGTATTTAAGGCTGTTACATATTACTACATATGTTTTGCACTCACCTGGTTCCCCTCTGTTATCTTTACTAATCGCTCAATTGTTATCTTTTCGTTCGAAGACCAATCGATTATCCTATGGTCTATTTTAAATACACACATAATTTTATAACTACTTCGATCAAGGAAGTGGAATTTTACAATGATCAATTTAAATAGTGTAATATCATAAAGTAATTTAAAGTAGAAGTCGGTTGAAATTAAAAAAAAAAAAATCGTGTACGTCGTCCTTCTGTGGTTCGTTTACATTTAAGAGCGCCTATGTGACTAAAGTCACCTAGTTCTTACATAGGTATGAGAAAAACAATAGACAACGTTAGATCAGAAGGACGGTTTCGTGTTTCAAGGTGGGACAACCGAAAGATCAGAATGTGCGAGTCGAAAAGTGTGTGTGTCGCGAGAGTCAGAGCTAATCGAGTCGTCGAAGAGTAGAGTCGTTAGAATTAATCGAGACACCGAAGAGTAGAGTCGAGAGAATTGATCGAGTTGCTAGAGAGAGAGAGAGAGAGTGCGTGTTAGATTCGTTGTGACGAGAGTGGCCAAATAACTGTAAAGTTATTTGATATAGATACGAGTATTGCATTTAGTTTCCGTTAAACAAACATCGTTTCTGTCCAATTTATATTTGTATATGCAATTTAATATTAATAAATTGTAAGCAATCGAAGAAAAAATTTATATCTTTGTTTTCTGATTTTACAATAGTAGATAATTCTATAGGACACTTTAATAAATTTAGAAGAGTATTTTATCTTCTATAATGGCAATTAAATAATCATAATTTCTTAAATATAAAATAATTTCCTTTTACAGTCTTCTGTGTCGTGTTCGTCAGGGTAACTCCAATTCCATTTCGAATCGGCACTCGTTCAAATAATAAGTTGGACAATTATTTTAAATTTCTTTACGATCGCCAAGTAAAACTAGGAAGGATGACCATCAGAATCAAGGCCTCCGGGAGAAGTTAACAAGCATTGAAGTTTAGGTTTACGTTACGTGAAAAGGGACGAATATATATCTTCTCGTCCAGTCAGGTTCGACAGGCTTTTGTCTATTGCTTTATTGCGGCAACGTGCCTTTTGCCTAGCCACTTTGGAACGTGCTAGGCTTGCTATTTCCACCAGACATTTCAGGCAAGGTACAAAGGTCTCGTGAAATTTACCTAGAGTGCAATTTGTTTTATCGTGCTAAGACAGTTAAAGTCTACCGGTTTCGGAGCACAAACACTATTTTTCCGAAACAGCCCTTTTATTTAAATTTCTCGTCGATTTTAGTAGAATACCGACAAATTCATACAAATGGCTTGACAAATCGTCCCAAATTCCTGTCATTTGCGTTTCATGGTCGAAGATGGAAATTTAGGATACAAGGAAGGTACGTTTTTGGTGGCTCTAAAGCGATGGCCAAGGAAACAGAAGTAACAGGCAGACGGATGAGCAGCTGCTTCGTATATCTCTCGACGGGATCGTCGTACACCACGAATGGCTACGTGCATACCAGCTAGTCCTAAATAGACGTGCCGGAGCGAGAACATTTTCTAAATATTATCGCGCAATACATATTTTTATCTCGTGGTCGATGGAGATGTTGTATAGGTCCTGCGGAATTTCTCTGACGTACTCTATATTTATTATTTTTCACTAGCAGGCTGTCCGTCAACAGCTTCCCCTGTTGTCTACAGCGAAGAAAAGAAAAACGAAGGTGTTCAGATATACTTCGTTCATGTTTTTAACGGTAATATTTTGCTTCGCCGTCGAAATTTCCACGTGGTTAGAGAAAGTTTACCTCAACGCCGCCTTCGTCGAAGTCGGATGTGTCTTCGTTTCATTCACGAGTTGGCGTGCGATAAATATGGACGATCTCAGATATTTAACGGCAAACAACGTCACATTAATAGCTTTCGTATTGCTTTATACATATGTATGCATGGGCTCAATTAGCTGTCACTCGCAGCCCCTCTACCTCTAATCGCCGTGATACAGTCGTCTCAATCATTCACGATAGAAGGCGCAAACTTTCATGTAGATTTTACTTTATCTTTATACCGAAACGATTAACCTCAATACTATCTCTATTTCTTACATGTTCTACGTAAAATTCTACGGTAGAACGATAAATTATACGTTTATTCGTGACCAGTGGTCGAATAGTTGATGATAAGGAACGAAATTCGAAAGGATGGGAGAGAGAAAGAGAGACAAGAGACGAAACTGCTTACAATTTGTAATCGTCGTGGCTACCTGAACGGGCGTTTAGTTTGCCGCTTGGGGATCGCCGAAAAACTACAGTGACAGGACCTTGCAAGAACTAGTTTCCCCACTACGAACAGTTGACAGTATTTTTGTGAAGCGTACGAGACGCCTTCATTATCCATACACCCAATGCGAGAGGAACTCCCATTCAGAATTCAGACTCATGAATACGCTTCTCGAACCCGTTCCCAGAATTCTCGCGATTGCGTTTCGTACGTCGATCTCCGTCGTCGACCGGTAATTCGATTTTAACGTTCGACCCGTTTTTTTCATCTGGATTCCCCTTTTCGGTCGCTCGACTCTGTATATCTGAATTATTCGGGGGAAATTTTTTATTCGCCGAAGACACGATTTTATAAATTGTTATGCCATAGGAAACACAGAGAGATGAATTTCGATGGGCAATTTAAGAATTATGTGTGGCGCTTTGGGAAACTATAACCTGTTCATTACGCTTTAATGCGATTACTAAAATTCTTCAAGCATTTCTAATAGCCGCTTTCTTCATCCATCATGTATAGTTCCAAATTGATTTGTCCTTCGATGTCAAATTGGCGACGAGAAAAAGTCGATATGACGAAAATCCAATCAAATTTTGTTATCAAATTTATACATTCGAGCAATAAGTTCGTCCGCATCACGCGTCATTAACGAAGCAACGTTAAATTGAAACAAGAAATGGACGAAGGTTAAACGTCGAACCTATATCAAAGAAAATTGAGAAAACTTAATGTTCTTCCACGTCATGGAGCAATTTTCGACCCTCTTAATTCCTTTCTCCCATAGAAAACCGCGGGAACTGATTACGAAACTTCATTGGGTATCCTATTTCGATATACCGATCAGAGAAACAATATCGAGGACCGTGGCGGCGCGGGAAGAATGTTAACGATATTCATCCGAGAGTCGGGGACGAGCGATCTAATCAGATGGCGCGGTTCGGTGTCGAGAGAGCATAATCTGCTGCGGTCCGTCGGTGGATTCCACGAGATTAACCGGTACTTCCATCAAGATTTGTCGTTCGTCTTGTTCCTTCTTTTTTCCCTTGGATCCCGGCTCGCTTCCTTTCAGTAAGAACACCGTGGGTCCAATTAAGAGCGGGCCCCGAGCATCGAGCGCTCTCGGGCATCGAGCTCTCTCCCCCGTGCATTCTGTTTCCATTCTGATCGGCACTATGCGGCGCCATGAAAATGCTTGAGAATCTCCTCGTCTCGTTCCTCTCTCGTTTTTCACCGTTTCCCCTCTTTTACGCATCCCCAATGGTCGGAACTGTTCTCTTGCGCGCTTCAGAGAATTCCATCGCGTTCACCGACGCGTTTCCGTTTCTATACGTACGAATTGAACCGTAGGGGTCCAATTAAGAGAAAGCACGCGGAGGAAATCACTTGGAGAGAGACACTAGGCTGGAACAGTGAATCCCATGGCCAGCCACGAGGTGCACGGGAATAGAATAAAATGATGGTAAAAAGGGGATATGGAACGAAGGATCGATCTAAGAGAAGGAGAACCAGGACGTACAAGATAAAGGAACGCGCGTGTGCGCATATATAACTGGGCGAGATACGATCGTCTCTATAGTTTTAATATAGCAATTACCACCGAACCTAATTGTTAAAGATTCTTACGTGTCTGCTTGTGTGTTACAGATCAGACAAGAAAAACCTTACTACATCGCAGATCCGGAGGTCGATTCGCTGGTGAGTACATTCGTGTTATATATATATCGTTCACAGCGATATAGATTTTTCCACTAGCCATGAATGACAATTTCCTTACCGATAGACGTTTTCTTTCTTTATCGTTGGTGTTTCTTTATTTCGTTCCGTACGCTCGACTCATTCAAAGGCTAATCGTTCTGTTTTATCTGACGATCGCTACTGGCCACCCGGCGCGTTCCTTTTGAAGAATGACGATAGAAAAGATCGTCGCCTTATATACGGGAAACGTTTAATCGTCGGTGGAAATTAAGGGAGGGGAAAACAAACTGCTGAAAAAATCAAACCGGACGTTGCTACGAAGCTTCCGTAAACTCAGCTTGTAACTGGATTGTAACTTGCATATCTGATAATTGAAAAACGTTTGAAAATTACTTCCCCTTCTACGAACTGAGAGTAAATTAGTTTTTTTACATCGCTGTAGAAAGAAACATCCTGGCTGCGCAGAGTTATTGTTATTACTCCCTACGAAATTCATAACTTACGAGACTTATGGAAAATTCAGTATGAACAGCTCGTAAAGCAAAACGCGTGTGAAGCCAGGGAAGGGTGATAATTAAAAAAGAAACGAGACACGAGGACACGTTGCTGGTGCGCCTTTGTTTTCTCGTGCGCTGGCCGGCAGCCATTCGAATGGCAGACCTTCGAAACACCGGAGGAAGAAATATTTCAAACGACCCTTCGCGTTCTCCGATCGAGATAACGGATAGTGGCCTTTTTAAATATCTCGGATGTATTCCTTGCTAGTCGAGGACGTGTATGAGGCCCATCGATGCTCGGACCAGCTCAACGTCGACCTGCCATTATGGATTCCTTCTTCCAGACAGCGCTGTCCCTGTTCTGGTCATTTAGTTTCGATTTTCTTTTCTTTCGATTTTCGCGTATATACGGCCGCACATGAATTCTTATTAATACAACAGAATGTTGTTCGATAATAAAATTTACACACACGCTTACGTTCGATGTTTTCAAAATGCTTATGTCTTTTGACGCTGCATACGAAAACAAACATAGATATTTCGATTACTTCGCTCTAATGCTTCGATAAAACCATATATAAAATGCATTGTCGAGAACAATTGTCGTAAAAATGTTGAGGTGCGAAGAAAAGTAGCGTATTAGACATTTATGGCTATATTCGTTTCCAGATCTGATTTCTAACCATCCTTGAAAGAGCGACACCGAACCGCCACTACGATATTTCATCATAAAGTTCATTCAACGAAGTGAAGGCCTTATAGAGGCGCGTCGTCTGCTCGGAAAAAGGTGTCGCGCGTTTTCGAATATTCGCTCGTAATTCAAAATTGGATATATCGAGCGTGTTAATGGTGAACCGGTGTACGTTGTTTCACGTTGGCTCTCTTTTTTTGTTGTTCTGTTTTGTTGCATTTTTTCCTGCTTTTTTCGCGGAGCCAACGCTCGTGGTGGTGCAGCGGTGGAAAAAAAGGGGGAGAAGGAAAACGGACGACGAGGATGCATTTCGTTGACGTTGTTCGCATCGTTGGCCTCAATTTTTCAAAATGTCACGCCCGTTATCTGAGCTGTCAGGACGGCATCGGTCCGCGCGCAAACATCCACGCAAGGTGTACCGACTCGCATCTCGCGCCGCTGTTGTCACAACTGTCGCTCGGTCTCGATCTGCTGAAACAGAAAACGAACGAAATCAAACAAAAAAAAAAAAAAAAAAAATACGAAAAAAAATCGAAACAGAATGGAACAAAAATAAAAAATAGAAGGGAAAACGCAGAACCGCGTGAAAAAGGACGGGAAAAGCACGCGAGAGGAAAAAAACGAGCAAGATATATTTTACTATAGTTACCGATGGTGTTGTGTGCCTCTGTAGCTTCGTATCATCGAAAGGGCCGCGTCGAATTATGCATCCGTGATATTAAATAAATGTAAGCATGAAACGGCCAGACACGCGTTTCATCTAAATTTTAAAAGGAAATGAGACTGAACGCTTCGATGATTTCGCAGTGACGCGTTGGAATTAACTGTTACTACGTGCTTTCGAATGTTTTTTACCTCTATATTTGGTAGCTCGAGTACATATTATTGCATTCAACGAACGTATAAAGTCCCTTTTAGGCTTTATGCAGTTCTGTCTTCTTTTCACGTAGATTCTTTGATATGTTCATTGAACATATGGTTTGGTGAAGTTTATTATTTATTAAAGAAATATTAGGAAGAAGATATGTAGTTTGAAATTGAATTAAAATTTCAAATTTGTAATTTCCAGCCAAATTTAATCAAAGAATGAAGCGATAGTTAACGCGGTTCTTTGAGATCACTTTTCTATTCCCTTTTGGGCGCTCAAGTTTCTCTCCACGGACATTATTGCTCCAGTTACGCCATTATTACACCTGTTATTACATATAATATTACAATATTATTACAATAATTCAAAGCGTTTCGTACAAGAAACCCCAATCATAACAAACCAGTTTAATCATCAATTACTAAATCGTCGCCCAAATCATTTTCAAATCTCGTATATCTTTCATCACCATGCACACCGTTTCTCTATCTTCCCGGTCGTGGAATTTCCCCCCAAAAATGACCATTGCCTCTCTGATTTCTTCGAAAGTAACGCCATTACAGACCCACGGATCGAATTCAATAAAAAATTCGAGAAGTGCAGGAAGGTCGAAGAGAATCGAAAAATCGTAGTCGTGGATCGGCGTAGCTCGTTCGCCGGCAAAAGCCAGTAGCGTGGCTTCATTAAGTCCGTGGCAAATCGCAATCTACGAGCAATGAGCTTCTATCGTAAAGAACAGGCACGTAACGTCCGCGGTTTTTGCTGTCCGCGCCCTTTGCCCGCCTCCTCTCGTTCCCCTTCTTTTCATCCTTTCTCGGGGTCCTTTTTTCTTCCCTCCCCTTTCTCGCCGACACACGGGTCCTCTCTTCTCTCTGCTCTGTCTCGCGAGAGATGGCCGTCGATCGACAGAAGCCCGGTTTTTGCCGCGATTATTTCGCCGAACGGAAAGTGCTTCGCCACGAGTACTCCGTTACAGAGGTCCGGATCTACACACGCGAGAGACGACGACCTGTGTCTGTTGATTGGAAAGGTCGCCTGGAAACGACGTGGTGACACGGTCGAGGGAACAGCCACGAAAGGGCTCGAGATGGCAGAAAATGCGACACAGCTGTGGTGGTCCCCAGGAAAGCCCCGGGAAAGCGTAGAAAAGGAGCCTTGCTTCAGCTGGGCTCAGCTCGGTGCAACACAAAGGAAATTGTTGCGCTGTTCCTGAGTGTTTCCGAGCTTCAGAATCGTTCTGTCGTGTAGTGCGATTTGTGGTTGAATCGATCGTTTCGGATTATTCTTTATTTCGAAAGACTCGTTGGACCGCACAGTGAGGAAATTGGAGGAGATTTCTGAAAAAAATGGACTTATTAATCTGTGAGAAGTGATAGAATTATCGAGCGTATTTCCTAGTCAAATAGTTGGACTACTTTATAAAGTATTTTTACTCATTTCGTAAATCGAAGAAAACAAAATTCTGTTTCAATCTTATTATTAATTTTCCAAACGAAAAGAGCTTAAGGTGTTTTAAAAAGATGTTTAACATAAAATTGAAATGTCAAACCTGTCGCACCGATAAGAATTTTTTCATATTCTGTTCAAATTCAAAACGCTTTTCTAAAAAAGACGTTTCATTAGAAAAATATCAGTGAATCGAAAATGATCGAAAGAACCTAACGGTATTAAGTCCTTACGAAAAATAAAAATTAACACCTCATACATAGTTTGTTCGATTATCATTTTTTCTTCCTCCCCTATCTTCCTCCCCGAGGTTCCTCGATATCAAAACGAAATAATTCTCGTGCAGTCAGCTGTCTTGGCAGTATGGTTGTTTCTTCGTCCTTAGAACGCGAATGACGCCCCAGAACAGGGCAAACGATACTTGTATCGCGAGTACGTCGAATGTCGAGCAGTCTTCTTCTTTCATTCCTTCTACCTTTAACCTTCGACAACGGCATGCAAAACGGAGTCGGGGAGTTGTTCCACGCCGGAAGAGGCACGTACATACAATGGCGGACAAGGTAAGGCGTGTAGCGAGCTCGTTCTCTCAATTCAACGAAGGTCAAGGGTTTCCTTCGGGGTTAAAAACGAGAATCCACGTTCGCCCTCTGCGAATTCTTTGACCGCGAAGAAAGCGTGCTCTCCATTCGTCCCGCTGGAATCCATGTTTTCCAGCTGGCATGCGGATCTTATCTGAGGCGTTCCGATGGCACGAAAATATCCAGCGTAGCCTTCGAAAACTCTCTTTTTAAGTCGCCCCTCCTGTTCCTCTAATTCCATCGAACCTTATCTTTCGTGTATTTTCTCTTTCCCTTGTTTCGTGTTATCTGGATGGGTGTTAGTAGGCTTATTTTCGCCAATCTTGATGGAGATCGGAAGCTTTTCGATGGTTAGAGACCCCTCAGTTTATAATGATTTTTGACAAATACCTCTCGTGCTGAGGGGAATTTTAACTTACCAAGGCTTAACGTTGTGCCAATGTAATACTTGCAAGTTTTTCTCCAGTCAATTTATAGCTTTAAATTTTGCTCTTTTGTTTTTAACAAAGTGATTATGAACGGAAATTCCAAAGACTTGCTTATTTTAACAATTTTATGAAATTCGAGGCAAATTTTTAACTTGCTTTTCTCATAATAATATTACGTTTACGCAACTTCTCCGCTCAGCTCTTAAAGAATCAGCTAATTTCTGCTCTTTACAAAAATATTTCTCACGTGTTGTCCTCTCGTAACTGATAAAAATTAATTCTCCACACCTCGATATAACTTTTAAAAAATCTTTCAAAATCATTGCTATCCATCGCTCGAATGTTCAAATTCGTGGCTAATTTTTCCCGCTGTTTCCATCATCTTCACGAAGAAGCAACGCGGTGGAGTCGCGCTAGTGGTCGAAATTTCGTCTCGTGGGCGGAGGAAACGGTGGTCAAAACATCTTCCACGGCGTCGTAAATGAAACGAGGAATGGTCTTATGCTGTTTCGACCGCGGAAGAGAGCAAAGCAAGCATACGAGAGTTTGAGCAACGTTTGTGAGAGGACCTCTGTGAAGGGATCTGCCCTCGCACACGCGCTTTAAATAATACTCCCATTAGCATAAGCGAGAAATGAGCCAATGAGATGCTAATTGCCGCTCTCGCGTTTCGAGAATAATTATTACCACGAGGATACTTAACTCGCTCGGACGTTAGCCACCGGTTGACGACGTTCTCCATGTTGCTTCTTCGGAGGGGGAACCGATTCGTGTGGAGCCACTTTTTATATGCGCCAATACTTGCACGATTTTGGATTTGTTTCGTTTCCGTCCGGATTGAAACGTGGAACAACTACGATTTGGAGGTTTCTGGATTTTTAGAAGCAGAAAATAAGAAATATGCTGAGAATGATTTATTATTATTACGTTTTTACGTTATTACGTCTCACAAAGAAAAACACAACGCCAATGACGTACACATATCTTTTTACGGCAATAAAGATAGTGCCATTTATTTATAGCGCTATCATCTATCTATATTTTTTTAATAGTATTACTCAGTAGCATTATTTTCCGTAGATTTCTTATGGCAATTTATGATATTCATTAGTTGTTGATTCTTTCATTGACATGAAAAATTATGAGAAATCCGGTTACGGGAAGTTAATGGCTGTTCTACCCTCTAATCCAAATATAATTCCAAATAGACCGGAGACATTAAAATGATCCAGTCGAGCTTGGTAGCTTCTCGCCTGTGTTTTGACTTATCGAATACAATCGACGATACATTGCACCATAGTTTGAGAAGAATCTTAAATATTGGATTCCTATCGCTTTGGAACGACTACAGAATTTTAAACAATTTTCCTGCATCATTGAGACATCGCTACAAGAATATAAAATTCTGGTATAAACGAAGCTTCTCTTTAATTTACTTTTCTTAAATTATCTTAAATACTTGTCTTAAATTTCAGCGTATTGTAGTTCGCGTTACTATATCATTGAATTCATCGTCAAAAACGAATTCACCTCGAAAGGGGTAAAAAACAAGAGCGAAATTATTGGAGGAGCTGTATAAAATTCGTAATTGACGTTCGTTAAAAAGTGAAAGTCAAAGAACGAGTAATCCACGAACGAAGTCATTGGAACCTGAAAGTATATTGGCCGAGGATCGTCTTGTAATGAGAGGGCGACCTCGAATGGGTTAAAGTCGTTCGTTTCCGCGTGGAATTGGTGTCCTTCTAGTCCGCTCCAGACAGTTATCGACAACGAACTCGAAGAGGAAGAAGCTATAAATTCTCGGCGAGTCGTTATTTTCTTCCCATAGGAGGCATCAGAAATTGTACAGCGGTCGCAGGGCTGTTTTTACCGACGCGTTGCAAAATGGAGAAGTATCGTGGTATCTATAGGTCGGCCAACGTCTATCACGGACAAGGTACACAAAGAAGCTAATTACGTGGCGGGAAAAACGCGTATCGTTTGAATGGATGTTAGACGAAAAAATGAGACGAAGTGCAGCGTCAATGATTAATGGATAAATCGAGAGGATGCACGAGTG
Source organism: Bombus vancouverensis nearcticus (assembly GCF_051014615.1). NCBI lineage: Eukaryota > Metazoa > Arthropoda > Insecta > Hymenoptera > Apidae > Bombus > Bombus vancouverensis. The sequence continues at coordinate 1,673,467 of NC_134924.1, forward strand.
TAATAACACGTAGACAGAGGAAAACAAGAAGATTGACTAATCCTCACGACGCATATTTACTATGATAGTACAAAGAAAATATCGCGTGTTAATGAGAATCGAGGATCTAAGTTATATAAATATAAACATCTATTTTCTTCGTTGTATCTCATCTGTCATATCAGAAATTACATTTTCCGTTTCTTTCTTCATGATTTTCATATCCGACACTAAATTTCTTCGCAAGTTTTGGACCGTTTCCAATTCCACCATCTGTTCTATGAAACATTTCTCATTAGCTGGCTCAGTCTTTGTAATTGATATATCGAAAAACTGAAGTTTCGTTTTTTCATCGAGATAAACCATTTAATAAAATAACAGAAAGTGGAATTATTGCGTGAAATTGCAGAGATTGAGGAAACGAAAGTCGATTAACGAGGTGATCTCAAGCATGTAATAATCTGTGATGTTCGATTAATAAGAGGATGCGAAAGGTTCGTCCGAGTACTTACACGTGGTGGAATCGATGTGTGAAAAGTGGGCGCGTAATGGCGCGAAAAAGAAGGCGGCAGATTTTCAATTGGAATGCATTTAATATGTCTGGAATTATTCCTTGACACGTTGAACGAGAACCGATGATTTCCAGCAGGGATATTTTATTCGTGCGCGCCCTGGTATACCGTCTATCAATTTGTTACACACCAATTTGTGCCGATCAAATATTTATTAATTGACCCTCGTTCGCCAAACCACTGTTAATATTACACGCGAAATACGAGATTTTTTCTCACGAGATATTTTCTTACCTGCACGTTGCCAAGATTCAATTCGATGCTGTATTTCTGGACGTTTACTTAGGAACGTTTGGCCTTACAAAATAAGAGAACATTGTGAAGTACGCAGAGAGAAAAAGGTCTCTTGAAAAAACGAGAGTATCGAAGTTAGTGACTAGACGAAGTTTCTTCAAACGTATTACCCATTCCTATGTTAATCAGTGGAAATTGTTGGTAATAGATTCGAATAACTTACACGTCCGTAAGAATTCTTTCTTGCTTCGGAAACACGTACGAGGAATGATCAGTTCGACGTTGATTATTTATAAACTGTCTCGGAACCTGTCTGCAGTCTGAGCTCAATCTCTCGATATTTTCTTTATTACTTTTTTCACAAAGTTGTAAATAAAATTAATCCTACATTTACAACTTTGACAATATTTCTTACATTTTTACGTTTCTAGAACTGCACCAAATCGTGCTCTATAAATCCTTCTCAAAGGAGAGGATCAAAAAAGGGAGGGTAAAACGATTAATTTGTTTATTTACCTCCCATTATCTACTTCTTGGGGTGTCGGAAGAAAGGAACACGGAAGAGAAGAAAGTTCAGGCGAGGAAACATTAGAAGCCTCTTTTTCATCGGCTAGTAAAACTATACCCTCTCGTTTTGTTGCGTATCTGCTCCATTTCCATGAATAAACTGCGCGCGCTGGACACATCGGCGACGACGCGACGCTACGGTCGCAGGCGGTTGCAACCTTGCGTCGAAGCGAGCCCAATAAAAGCGACAAAACGCGCTCCTGCTCTCTGAGAGCCGGTACAAGAAGAGAAGCGGCATGGTAACGGTACCCGGGAAGCCAAGGATACCCGAAGCTGTGCCGCAAGGATCAGGAGAACGAAATCTTTGCGTCTTTTTTTCATCGGTCTCTCGATCGCAAAGCGCGCGTGTCTCCTTCAAAACGGAATCATCGCGAGTTTCTTCGCTTTTCATTCTCTCGATATCATTCACTTTGCACTTCATCCAACATTTAATGAATTTTATTGTAATTTGCGAATCGTGGATCAGGAGAAATTATATAATAGGAAAATCGTTGCATCGGTCGCTCGATCATCATGCGTGACACGTTTGTCGCATTCATTGTGCAGTCATCGCGAAGTTTCTCGTTCGTTACTCTCTCACCATCCGCTTTTCTTATTATTCAAAGATCTATTTCTATAAATTTCTGTGAATATAAATATCAAATGTAAATGATTCTAAACGTAAACCTTTATAAAATGTCCCCAAATTTCATTAATCGAAGCTAACACTAAAAGTTGGGTGAATCGCCTAAACTCTAACACACGTGTGTCGTGTTCGCCGTGGAATCGCCGCAAATTTCTTCATTCTTCACTCCCTCGTTCCATCACACTTTTCACACTACCCAAAAATCAAGGAAAAAATTTCATCATAAATTTCCCATAAATTTCACCAATGGAAATTAGGAAATGTTTCTTGCTTTTTATGTTATCGTATTTCTTCTCATGCTAGGTAAAGGGTTGATCGTTTCGAACGAACGATGATTTACATGGTCGATCGCGTGCCCGGATGCTCCTCAGATCTAATGAGCGACGCTGGTAACGAGCTACGTGACAGAACGGTAGTTACGCGGATCTCGAAGGTACGCGATGCGCAGCTTGTTATTCGAACCAGGTTCTGCGCGAATAATTGCCCGTCTTGGAGACAACGATGTTGGCCCTGGTTGCGTGTTTGATTATATGTATGATTGGAAAATCGAAATCGTTGGGTGGCTAACTCGTAGCACGTACACGGAATTTTCGTGTCTAAAGGCGATTTTATCCTGAACGATGTAGAGGGTTGTTTATTGACTTTCTTATATATCCATGTGACAAACATAATTGAGTAATTGAATGACTCGTTTCTTGCTTTACCAGTATCATTTTCTCAGATATCTATATTTACTCACTTTCTTTTTGTAGAAAATTCCAAGAACTAGCTGGAAATCTTAACAAATGACTGAATACTTGAATAAATCATCTTACTTTATTTATTGACGTCATTTACTTAGAAAATTTTTCTCGTTTTTGTACACAGAAGTATCAAGCATGTACCGGCGAAATGTTTTCGTTACTGAAATAGAAATATATGAAATAGAAATTTTATTCAAAGTAAACGATAAATTGCTTTCTAGGGTTTACACTCCAAATGTCAGTTAATTATCGCGATGATTTTTAGATTAAGCTTCGAATCTGCTGTAAATACTGTGAGTAAAGAACGAATGATTTCTGCGAAAGACTGCACGTTGTTTCGAAGAGTTTCACGTCGATTTCGAGCAACTTTCGGAGCAGCTGGCTACGCCGAAACTCTTTACGCCCACGCCACTGTCGTTCTGCCAGCGATGCACCGCTTCGCTCGTGCGTCGTCTGGTTTCTTTTGGAGGCCGGTTCGCGAATTAGAAATAAAAAGCTGTCCGCGAGCTCGTAGGAGGTGTGCCTCGTGGAGATTCTGTTGGACGAGTCGGGAGTTAAAGAAGCGTTCTCCAAGGGGTGGGGAGCAGAGAAGCATGTGTAAAGTATAACGTAACAGAGGAACTGGCGAACGCGCTGCCACGCTGGTGGTCCATTATACCGGTCTTCCTGGCGACGAGGACAGGGCACTTTCTCGCAACTTTGTGTGACGCAAGATGTGTCCCCGTCTAAATTATCGAAATATTTGCTCTCCGATGGCTGGCAATTTTTGCCTGCAAGCTTTGCACCATGTATCCGACGGCGTGACTTTTCATCTGTCCCGTTATATTTTATTTATGCACATCGTTGGATACAAATCGGTGTAACGTATATATAACGAATAGTGGAAAGCAGTCTAAAATGTACACGGTCATTTGTAGGTTTACGAATATGGCATGATAGTGGACGGAAGTTACTTTATAAAGCTGCAAGATTTATTGGTTCATTCGTTCGCTCATTAATGGAGTGGCGCGCTAAACATGCAAACGCGAGAGGGAAAATAAAGTCGTAGAAAATTACAAACTCCCGATGGTATCGCGGAAACGCGGGTATTATTATGGAGAAGAGAAGCGTCGAGAAGCAACGGACAATTGAGACAACAGAGCGAACTGGCAAGATAAAGCGTAATAGCAGCTATTAGAGGACTTCCTATAAAACAATCTGATAGGTGGCTTAAAAAAAAAAAAAAGAAAAAGAGGAAGAAAAAATACGAATAGAGAAACTACGAAGCAAACAGTACAGATGACAGAAGCACTTTGCAAAGCCGTTTTAGCCATGCTTGCACTTATCACGAGTAACTTCAAACATGCTTTACATGTTATTAAACGAAACTGTGTGTTTTAATGATTTTTAAACGGTTAAGTAGCAATGAAACGGGAATGGCAACGATATCGAGGGAAATATCTGAATACAAAATTATTTCGCGCGGTTATATCGATTAAACTGCGGTTGATCGTGCACGAGACGGTTCGATAATGACCGATAAGCGGGAGCTGGCTGATTCTCCGTGTTTCTGCGTGAGTTGTTTACCTTGGCGCAGGTGACGTTGAAAAATAGGTTCACGAGGTACGATCGACGCCTGTTGCGAATCGCTGTGAAAAATGCGCCAGGAATTCCACGGCCTCGATCGCATGCAAATGGATGCGCTGACGCGTTTTTCTTTCGAGAACGACGCCAGGCACCGCTGCTCGTCGGGAGAGCTATACGTTCTCCGCAAATTTTATAAAGAATCTTGCGTAACCTCATTTCCCTATGCAGAATTGTGCAAATGAGAAATTAATATGTTAGAGTTATAGAATTCTGATCTACATAAAATTGTACGATTCTACTCTATCATGATGTTGCTTAATTCTATTATTCTATATTTCAATGAATATAATTATTATACAATGTAATAATGTAGCGTTTCAGAGTAATAAGAACTAATAATACATTGAAATTTTATATGTTCGCACTCGATATCGAATCAGATTCTTCTTTTTCAAAGGAATTTCTTTTCAGGGTACAGGATTTTTCACAAAATTTGACCCTGTTGAGGTCAAGTGACGAGACCTTGTTAGAACGTTAATAGCCTCGAAAATGTTTCGTAAAACGCAGGTGGCGGTGGCACGGGAAGCCACGCGTGCTCGTTACACGTATTCTCGGTCGGTTATCGTAAATCAAACGCCGATTAACGTAATTGCCGGCTCGGATCGACGCTCGTTCCTCCCGCCCGTATCTCTATGGTCTAATCTGTACGAATGTAAAATTGAAAATTTGCGGAATCGACGAAAAAACGGCGCCTAACGATGTTGTTTCCTGTTCGGCCGCCGAATAAATTTCTATGCCGGCCCTCTCGATTCTCTGTTTTTGTTCGTTTCGCCAAATATGGCGATACGTCGCGAAAGCAAGTGTCGTTCTGCTATCGTTTAAAGCGGGAAGAAACGACAAACAGATGCTATATAAAACACGCTAAGTTAATAATCACCGGGAGTTTCGACGATGTTCTAATAGCGTTACGTTTAAAAGATTTATCGTGGAAATGTTAACAATCGGGCTTTGAAAAGATATAAATTACTGATCTACTGGTAGGAAGATTTATATGCAGGGATATTTATCATTTCTATGAGCTATTCGTCTAACGTCAGTTAAATATTCAGCATTCGTATTCACGACGATTAAACGATCGCTTATTTCATTAGAATGAGAAATCCCGTAAATGATGTTCGTGATGCAATGATCTTAATACAATACACGACGGTACATATCGCGTTACATATTGTACCATGAAAGGTCGTTGGATATTATCTATATGTTTCCTCTTTTTAAACGTATCAATCAAGAACAATTATAATTCAAAAATTAGTAACAATTGAAACATATGTGATGAAAAAAACGTAACTAACTGGTAACATTGTTGGCAATATGTTCGTCTTGATTCTGCTATGATTCTCGAGTCCTTGTAATAATTAACAACCGTTTCTTTAATCGTAATCGTTTTAAGCCCTTCCATTAAACTTAAGAAATTGTCTTTAGAGGTATCTCACGTGGATACTTTTCACGACACACAGACCTGTTTCTAAAATCAACATCTATAAATGTCTGAGAAATTCGTTTGAAAACAACGACCAACGATTCCATTCCATCAAAAATTATTATTCGCCTGGAAAAGCGGCAAACCGAGTAAGTTTGAACAGGGAACTGAATGCGTGCAACCCTTGGCACAGTGTTGGCGGGTATAACGAAGAATACATATTAAGATGACAGTGCGTCCTGGCACGGGCCATCAAAACGGCGGACTACCGTCTTAATAGCCGGAGATTTATAGTCCCGACGAGTCGACGGGAACGTCACAGCCGAAGCAGTAAGAGAGGCAGGCCCAGCCTCGTCGTAACCTAATCCAGTCCATAGTCTCGAGCGCAGAAAGAACGACCGCGAGGTGTAGGTATATATAGGGACACGGCCAGGAAGAAACACGAGGAGATCCGTGGAGGACGGGGAAAGGTCTCTCTTGCCACCGCGAGAGAGCTGCAGCCAAAAGAGAAGAGAGCAGAAGAGACGGGGGAAAGAGGAAAAAAATGAAGGAAAGGGAAGAAAGAAGTTATCGCCTAGCCTGGGTGGTCCGCGAGGGAAGAAAGAAAGAGAAAAGGCCAAAGGACGATTCTTTGGGAAAAGGGAAGCGACCTATTCAAAAATACTAACCTCGAACGTCGAACTTTCGGATAATTGGAAGATTTTTGTTTCTGGAACGTATCTAGGATCGAATTCCTTCGCAAGCAATTCCCCAAATTTTATTTCCATCGAATCGAGGACGAATGAATCGACACATTGTCGACAGACTGGTTCAGAATGGAATCGACAGGGTGTATTTTCATCGCGGTATGTTTATCGATGGTAAGTATCACGCTGCTTAGCAATATTTAAATATTGTCACGTCGAGTATGTTGGCCGGTCGAACGTGCCGGAGGGTCATATATAAACCGTCCTTTGCTTGCACAACGTTCTTGACTACCGTGTACCGCAGCTTCCTCGACAGTTTCCTCCTGTATACACAGCCAGGGAAACGAAGTCCATCGTTTTAGTCGAAAGTGCCTCGTCGGCCTCGAGGCGATCGTTTCCTCCATCGCTCCTGTTTCACGCCTCCTCTTACGTTTCTCTGAAAGATTTCCTCAAACCCCGAAAACACAGTCCTTCAAATTCCTTCTTAATTAAGTGTCAACGCTTCCGAAAGGAAATATGGAATAGAAAAACACTTTAAACGAAAATCGTCGAATATCGATAGATATTACATGATTCTTTCTATTTCGAAGATCTTCCTATTCCAATTTCCAGGTTCTTTCTGCGAAGCGTTAAATGTCAATAAATATCGACAAATATTAAACATATCTATAGATATTCGACGAATATCCATTAAAAAGTTTTCTAATATTTGTAAATATACATTCACTGACGGATGAATGTCATAATCTTTTGCAAAATAGGGCATTCCAACTCTCGTGTTGTCGTAAACTCTCTTTTTCATTGATACCTTGCGGTATTCGTCGCGCAACGGAATAAACTCCTCACAATGAGGAAACATTCTCAAAAACAGAAACTATAAACAGAAAGGTAGAAGGAAGAAATGAGAAAATCGCGCAGGCAGAGAAGTAAACGTAGTAGACGAGGACAACGAGAAAGCGGTTGGAGCAAATGGTCAATGAATAAGTCACACGCGATCGTGACAGTGGCCGGGATCGGTGGTTGGAAATTAATTACCAGGAAATAAGGGTGCGGCAGGGGGCGACGTTGGCGGTGGCAGGGCGTCGCGCGGTATTTTCGACGTCGGGCACACGAGGCACGACCGATAATGAAGCGGTCGCGAATCGGCCAAGTGTTGAGTCGAATCAAGGTTTACATGTCGGAAGAAGACGAACGTATACGCGATAGAGACGAATAGAAGGAGAGAGGAGAAGCAGAACGAAGTGAAGAGAAGGAGGCTCGGCTCGTAAATCACTGGACATCGATAAGAGTCGTCGCGGCGTTCGCGCGATGTCCCTCGTTAATAATTGATACAATTAACGACCATTCATTAGAGACGCCGCTCGTGCACGTATATAGATAGACGAAAGACGAAAGCAAAGGATTCGACAGCGAGGTGCGCCGTCACGTGATTCGCTTTGTTGTTAGCGCGTCTCGTGGTTGCGCTTCGAGATAACTGACTATCGGTTCTTCCTTATATTGAATGCTTAACAATGTTATCGGAATTGTTTGGTCTATGGATATTCTTGGACAGAATCGTTGTCGTCTATTTTTCTACGATAAACCGCACGATAGTGTGTCAAGTTGCTGTATATGTTCTCCCCCTACGTTTCGTAAGGTACATCATCTTGTAAACTTTACAAGAATGGTATATTAAAATTATCCTTTTTTAGCTAATATTATTACAATATATTATATTATTATATTATGGGTAATATAATCTTAGGTATGTTAAAATATTAATTCTTTATTAGATAATTATCAGATCGCGAATGTTTATGCAAATTTACAGTTATGAATACAACGGAAGAAACAAATCGTTCGTAGAAATATGTATCTATTGGTCTATTTGGTAAGATATGAAAAGTTTGTTAGAAGATAGTATTTTATTATTTGAAATTACACCGTCGTACCTGTTAAGATCTAGTCGGTTGCGCTACGCTACGAAAAATAATTTGTCTACTCGCTCGAACAAGAATAACATTGTGTAATCGCTTGTAATAGTTTTTAGATAAAGGTAGTATAACCGTATGGATCATTTAATTACTGATAGTAATACTCATTATCTTCTGATGAGATTGATATTCGTATTATGGATTTAGCGCACACGTTATAGGACGGTATGTGAAATCTGTTCGTTTATACATGTAGTCGTTTTAAATTAACGGCGGTGGTTTTTCTATCAGTTTCAAAGAATCTTTTTTTTATCAGTCCTGTAACTCAGAAATTAAGCAGCTCCCAGATAAAGAACTTTTATAATAACTAAGTAGTTTCGTCTGGTTTAAAAAGCTAATACACAAATTAAACAAAATTAATCTTATCACGATATAATATTTTACGATCGTTGTACTAATAATATAAAACAAATCTACTGTAACTCGTTCTGTCTATAACTTTCCAGTTAAATTACATGTTATCATCTTTATCTTGGGATTCTTTAATTATGGTCAATACCATCTAATGACAAAACCCGCAGTCACTTAGTTGCCAACCCAATAGTAAATTACAGGTTAGATTAAGAAGGTACTTGCAAACTGATACAAACACTCTCGACATTAATGCATGCAGTTTGCATAGTATTCTAATCAGTAATTAGACACTTTCAATTTGTACTCCTTGTTAATAGATATTGATCAAAATGCTCGAATACTTATAAACTATAGTAGTATTATAAGTTATAGTAATAGTCATCGATATTGACGGTTTTCTTTCTCAATACATCACGATCGATTGATACGTTGAAAAGAATCAGACGAATAGGGATCGAGGAACTCTTCATCGATTCGCTGACGTAGAATCGCGGCGCAATTCAATTAGCAATGGCCGGTGATTCGTTTATCGGTTACAATTATTAAATCATCGAGGCTCGTTCCGGTGGTCGCGCGGCGACGACGCGACAGGAGGAGGCCGCGCGGCGAGCGTAATTTATTTCGCTTCTTTCGCCTCGCGCGCCGCTTATCCATATTTCTATTTAGTATCACAACGGACCGCGCCGCGTCAACCGCGAGATTTACGACGTCGTAGATCCTCTCGACCAGTTGGAAATTCCGTTGAATATCGGCCGTTGAAGCACAGAGCCTGACCTTCCCTTTTCCACCTTTCGTCGTCGTACAAAGTCCTTGGCTCTTCTTCCGCTTCCGTCAGTCAACTCCTTACATGTTGTTAGAATTCATTGGTTTTTTTTTCTATTAACAAGCAGAATTACTAGCTTCTAATTTTCTATTAGAAATTTCCTAAATTTTGTGATTTGAAGGAAATATAGGTTCGATATACTTTGACGGGAGTTTTATTGCTTTACTGATTTTATAATTGTTTTATAGACTTATTATAAAGTTATCTTTGGACGATATGTTATAGATTTGTTTTTAGGGATTGCAACGATTTTTTGCAAAGAATATGAACGAAGATTTGTTTCTTGCTTTGCGTCGCGTATTTGTTTATGTAGGTACCATCCATTTTGATCTTTTTGGTTGCAAGTTCCATAGTTTAATTGTCGATAGTTCTAGTGTTAATGTTGCAATAGTGAAATGCGTAATATAGAAACATTCAATGTCTTAAGTCATATTAGTGGTATATATAATTCCATTATAGTTATAATACTAAATCCGCAAAAATATATCAACCTTCATTTCAGTTCCATTTCGTGAGATTTGGAATGATTAAGTAGAAACTGCAATTAACATTTTGTATCATCGATGTTACAACAATGTATTGCGAGTACTTATACTTCTGAATGATATCCTAACACGTACCATTAATTAGCTACTTCAACTCGATAACGAGCTATCTCATCGTTTCTCACAGCTACTCCATGAATCGACTTTATTCATATGCAACGCAACTTTATAAATTCTTTTGGTGTCTCTTTCTTTTATAATTGGCGTTGGTGTCGTCCGTCTGGCTCGTTTCTGACTTTTTCTCTTCCTAAACGAGGATCAATTAATACGAGGACGACTTGGCGAGCGACTTGGTATGATCGAAACTGAGCAGGCAGACGAGAAATCGCGCGGTTTATAGGTGTCGAGGATGACGGGGTTCATTGGCGCAGATTAATGGGCGTCGTTGTCGCGTTAGCTAATTTGCGGCTTGGTCTCAAGATGGCTTTTAATTAGATTGCTACATAGTGCCAGTAATTCGAAGCTTTCTTGTCTGGCTGTTTTCCTTTTCTTATTTCCTTATAATCAGAAATAATCAATTATTACGTTCTTGATATATTACGTGAAATATTATGCATATTTTATGTGGAACGAAAAGTTTGGATGTATTAGTTTGGAGAAGTAGAATTCTAACAAATGTAGTATTACAGCCAATCCTCAATTATTTCAAGCGGCGTGTCTAATTCTGAAGTCTCGCGATCCGTCTCGTTCTCTTTAATTCGGGCAAATTAGTTGGCATTGAAGGAGTACACTGGCCGCCAAAAGTTGCCGAACACGACGCAATCGACGCGGAAACGAGCTCTCCGCTTACCAAAAACATATTCCTATCTATTTTCACGTATTAAATCAATCGGCAGTGTATGGTAATTATCAAAGGTAAAATCTTCGTCAGACGCAGAAACGTGTCTTATAAATCATCAGCAGATACGACTTACATCAAAGGAAGCATGAAAATTCTCAGAACATTGAATACCACGTTTATTCTCCTACATTTTATACAACTGTACTTATATCATATTACAGAGTTGTATATTCTAACTATAAAAATAATTCAAATGGAATTTAAATGTTCGATGCACTAGATCAAAAGTGTATAGATCTATTGGCTACTGAATAGTCTCCGTCTTTCAATTGTCAGAGATCTCATACACAATAGGACTAATACTGCTACTGAAATTCCACGAGTTATTAGTATCAATACAACGTCTTGCATAACGATAACAAGTTTAGTAATAAAGCGAATGAAACTCCAGAAATAAATTTTACGAGCTACAAGTCAGCAGATAATCCTATTTCGCCCAAATTTTTAAAGTTCTAATAGTGAAACGTGAAACACACAATATACACATAACTTTTCACTTCACCAATACATACTATTTAAGTAAATTACTATGCAAGAGGATTCAGAAAATGTGAACAACGAAAAATTAGTACCTTTCAAAAGCAATCGAAATGAAAACGAGTGACGACTGCATCAACCCATTATAGTACACTCGCGAATAAAATTTCTTCGAAAACCTGACATTCATTTGTCATGTATATCTCGCATCGCAGATTTTCCACAACATGATCGCGTCATAAATTTCCCACCAATGTTTAAAACATATAAAAAATGCAACACATACATTACGTTTCTTCGCGAAGGCTTCGTTAAAGCGGAATGAAGCCGGACAAGGATGTAAAAAACAGTGGAAATCAGCGTGCATGAATCGCTGGGCCCCGACACGGCGCTCATTTACGCGCGTACGCGTTTCGTATCTTGGGCATCCATCAAATACGCTTGCGTATACACGGCAGCGTGCGCGTCGAACGCCGCCGGAAAACGTGCAAGAGCGAAGAGGATCGACAGGCGTTTCGAGCAGGCAGCGAGCGTAGGGCGGAGGCCGCATCATCGGGCGTCGCTTCCGACTGCGTCGTCCCTGTCTGCTTATAAATAACACCATCTCCTCGTTTCTTCGCGCATTTCGCAGTTTTTCTCGTCCTCCTCTTCCGATTCTCCTCGAGGCCCTCTTCATCCTTACAGCATGCTGCTGCAAGGCTAATTAATATCACGTGATGAGCGATCGTGGCAAAACCTCGCCGCCGAGATCGCGAAGGAAGAATGCACATCGAGAATGGCATAACGGGACGGAGGCGGTTAACACTCGTGAATTACGATGACTCGATCATTTGCGATCTATGCTTCTTACGTATTGCGTGTCCGTTGTCTTGCTCGGTTGCATCTTTGTGATTTTGTTCTTTGAAGTAGAAATGGAGAAATGATAAATCGACGAAATGGAAATAGAGAAACGAGAAATTCTAATTATGTTATATTATGCAATTGTATAATATAATGTAACTGTAATTGATACATAAAATAATATAATTGTAGTTAATTACAATTGGTATTAAAAAGGATGGATTCACTTGTTTTTATTGCTGTTCGTTTACTCGAAGCTTATGGGAGATTTGAATTATGGAATTGATAGAAAGTATGAAAATTTCACTATGTAATGAGAAGTATAGAATCCTAAACACAAGAAGAAATAATATAAGTTAGGTATATTTTGCAGAGTAAAAGTTAAGTTATTATAAACGCTTTTTCTCGAAATATTAGAATATACTGCATAGAATATTAATCGTTTCAAGATCGAATGTCTCTTAAGTTGTGGCTAGAAATTTATTGTTATTAATTGCTGGCGATAGAAACATATTTTTCTTTTTTTTATCTTCTCGCGAGGATGACACAGTACACTAAAACTGTTTTATCAAACACAAACTCAATTATCAACTAATTAATTATTGACAATTTAAAACGTAATATTGTTTATACTCAACGTGTCAAACGTGAAATTGTTAGAAAACGTATTCTCTTATTCCATTTAGAGCTCAAATCATAAACGATCGAATCACAGTGAGCCAAAAGTGATATGTAGTCTATAAGAGCATAGAGATGATATTGTGCTTTCAGAGGAAGTTCAAGAAAACTTCGATGCATCTGGCATTCGTTTCGATAATTCTCGAATTCATGCACGGAATCATCGTACATATATACGCTACACATATTTGCGATGGCGTTCGATCGAGGCGAGAGAAACGCGCGAGAACATCGAGCTGGCCGGAGCAGATAACGTGCGGCGAGGAACGAGGCAGCGGGTGCTGCTTTCGCTGGTCGAGAAGCAACAAAACCGCAGCTCGGATATAGAGGACACATTGTGCGCGCGCGGACAGAGAGCGGAGGAACGCGTCGCAGCGAATCGACTGCTCGCCTCGCACCATCTCGTCAACTCGAGCACTCGCAGCCCCTGCGAGTGTTGCGCGTCCGTTCGTTACCACCGCGATACCATCTTCTCTTTTTCTCTTGAAGCGCATTCTGCTTGCTGCGGCGTGCCTGCGCGTCTTTTTTCACCTCGCCTTCTTCGACGCCCTTCGCTTGTTCCTCGTCGACGAACGTCCAGTCGTTGCAAACCGTTTGAGATTCGATTCTCGATCACAGATTTTCCTTCCTCTCGCGATTTTCTTCTTCATTCAACTAGTGGTGGGAAATTAAGGAATTACGTTGATTTAAAATTTCTGTTGCGTGTCGGTAATAATGCGAGGTTGATAGAAGGGATGAGATATGCGATGTGAGTTTACTGGGCAGGATATGAAGTGCGCTAGTTTAATAGAGAAAGTAGAGATATACGGAGCTGAAATATTGCGACTTTCTTGATTGTATTAATCAGATATGTGGCTAGAAATTATCGTGTTTATTGAAATCCATAATGTTTGTTGCATAGTAGGACGAAATTTGTACCTACGAAATAATTATTCTTTCTGTTTGTCTCCTGTTTAAGCTGCTTAGAAGCGATAACCTGCAATTAATTGCATAAGTTAAAAAGTGGAAGAATGATGGTTTTTAATCATTTTCTCCAATTCAATTTTTAATCATTATTTCGTCAAAAAAGTAATAACTCATACGCTTGTAAAAAAGAGACAGCGTGAATTTTACCTCATACCTATGAATACACGATAGATTTTAGCGCATGCTAAACGTTTGACAGATGCTACGAAAATTATTAAACCTTCATAGATAAAATACATCAAAAAAGATTTTAAACGATAAAAAAACTCCTCATCGTTTATTATCATGTACAATCTGCTTGCATCTTGATAAGCAAAAGCTTAGGGCGCGACAAAATCCAGTCGCGACGATATTCTAATAACGGTTTACTACGTTCGAACATGCATCAATTAACCCTTCATTTCCAATTACGTGGCTCGGTAATTGCGAATAACGAGCGCCTCGATGATCATCGGTTTTCCCTCGCTTGGTTTACTCTGCTTCGACGGGGAAGAAAACAAGAGATAGTAAACGCGAACAAGACACTAAGATCATGCATTTAATTATGTCGATCCGATCTGCTGTGATTCTCGCTTTAACGCGCCGTTTTAGCGAACTGGACCTCGATTTTATAACCCAATGCGCTGGTTCGGTGTGATATTTACGGGACTCGTAACCGTGGCCACTTTTCACTTCGTTATCCGACTGTCGGCATCCAATCGGAGGTTCTTTATTATTCGACGAATCGGTGTTATCGCATCGAGAGACGCGTTGACGACGTCCTTTCATTGTGGCCTCTTCTTCTTTATTATCTCGCAGAAAGCTCCGATACGAGGCTCTCGTCACGGAAGTTAGTAAAGTGTGCTACCTCCATTATAAAAATTCCTTCGTGTACCGCGCCAAATTTTTGTCTTACTTTCGCTCGGGAATCTCATGGGGAAAGCTTTCATTTCTAAAACGCTTAAACAAATTTCCATTAGCATTTATTCTCGTTATATAAAGATAGAACTTGTATTAGGGTGGTTATCTGCCTTCAAGCTCCTCGAGGATATCCACAAATAAATTAGATAACCAGATTAGTAAGAAATAGTAGATTATATAAATAAATGTAAGGTATTATTTTATATCGTATCTACACTTTTCTGTGAAATTTCGAAAAAAATTAATTATTTCATTATATGAGTCAATATTACTAACCGGCTAGAATCCTTTCTATTATATTGAATGAGGCCAACTTCTGCATAAAAGTACGTGTGTACATTGCTCAAAATAATTAGCGGATTATTTAGGCATTCGTTACGTCCGAACATTTTTTTTCTCTTTTACAACTGTTTTAAATACCGTCTTTAACGCAATGTCATACGAATAGCGTATTACTCAAGTCTATAGAGTTTCTTCTTTCCCTCTGTTCATTTAGTTGATACGATAAAATCATCCATGCTAACAATTCTCTAATTATATTGACTAGTATATAATTTCTCCATACTAATTTCTTTTTCTAAACTCTATATCGTTCCCACAAAACAACATCTATTACCAATCTTCTGCTGTAAAATCCGTACTTTCATCGGAAGATTCGTATCAAAACGAGCTCTCTCCGATACAATAATTTCTCCAAACCGCCTTCCTTACGGCACCTCTTTCAAAAACCTTCACCTACGATTGCAAAGACTCTCCTCGAGGTTGACCACCTTCACTCCATTAAAAGCTAATTGCGGATTGTCGGTATCGCGAGGACTCGCATCGGGAGGCACACGTGCGTCCTGTGGATCTCGTTGATCGGTGGCGGTACCGAAAGGGCCGGTAGGAAGAAGGTGGAGACGACGAAGGTGCGTCGAGAAGGATGGCGAAGAAGAAAGAGGTAAGGTAGCTCTCGAAGCAGTCACTATCTGAGGGAGCACTCATCGCGGCCGCTTCGTTATCGGCCGCGCGGAATCATAATGGGCCATAATTGCATAAATATAATGTTAATTAACAATTAAGATTGCCGCTTTGCCTAATTGAATCGCCGCTCCTGCTAGCTGAGCGGAGAAGAGGGAGGACACCCCGTTTCCTCGTTCGATCGGTCGCCAAGTAGTCGGTAAAAGAGGGACAGGAGGGGACGTGGATCCGGAGAGGGCTTCGAGGTGGCTTTAAACGTAACGCCGTATCGGAAAATTATGCCGATGGTCGTACCTCGAGTATGCACAATGCACACGTTCGATACGAAACGCCCTCGGAGAAGCGTGACCGTGTGTCGCTTTAGAAAAACGCGTATTTATATATACACGGCCGATGCCGATTCGAAGAAATAAAGAAGGAAGAGTGGAAGGTTAGTCGGAGAAGAAACTGCCCGCGATGAGCACAGTCCATTCGCGCGGACCTGATAGCGAAGGCACGACGACGATCGGGCAACGTGAAATCGTGCCGAGAGAAAATTACGAGATATCGTTATTTTTAGCAATTATCCAGAGGAAGAGGGTGGAAAAGGAGAAAAAGGAGAAAAGGGAAGAAGTAAGCTGATCAGTATTAAGGCGTCTAAATATATATATATATTACCTAAGGCGTCTAAATATATATTATATATATATTATATATATATAAATATATATATATATATATATGTTACCTTTTATTGATAAGCTGCGACAAGTTCTAAGAGTTAAACACGTATTTAACTAGTTACGCGTAAATATTTAAATATCGTAAATATTTATTAACGGAGAACATGCTAAATACATATTTTGGCACATTTAATACAAACAAGACGTGACGAACGAAACAGATGGAGGACAAAGGCAAAAAGATAAGACAAAGAATAATAATTGATAAACTAGTTATTACAAGTAATAACTGTTGGCGATGACTCACTCGGTTCAAGGCTGTTATAGAATCATGAAAAATATCGATTTCGTCATCGAGCTTGTTGACCGATATACACATTCGGTTAATAGAATTAAATTTATCGAAAGGAATACGGTGTTATTATATAAAAAGAGTAAATAGGAATTAAGAGCTAGATGCGATGCGGATAAAGTAACAGATTTATCGTAAAATAGATAGAAAATAAAAGCAATGGGAAAAATTGAATTCGTACTAAATATCAGCAAGTATCTTAATACTTATATACGTAGGCTGAAGCAAGAAATCGTGTACGAAGATCTTCTAATGGTCTCTCTTCGCTGTGTTTCTTCTTACTTGAGAGGTCTGCACGTCGTTACATACACGATATCGACATACACGGTCGTTGAACCGGTACCATCTATGCCCGATGCGTATCGATCGCTCGATGGAGCACACGGAATTTCGGGGACGCAATTAGCGGCGTGCAGATGCAATAATAATTAATTCCCGTTAATCCTCGCGGAGTGAATCGACCGATAGTCCGCGGAGCTTTCCATGTACGAGGGAAATAAATGGAATCGCTCGCGATACGCCAGTCTCGAAATCTTTGATTGTGGATTCTGTGAGATCGTCGAAGCTTCGTATTCCACCTTCCCTTTGGTTCGATCCCCTTTTACTCCTTTGTGTCGATCCGGTGCACAGCCTCTGGCGAACAAATTTTATTCGGTTCCTTTTATTTTCTTGTTTCAGATGGTACAGGCGATCCAGGTCCTCCGGTTTCACCTCCTCGAGCTCGAAAAGGTGAGCACTTTTCAGATTCCACGTTTTCTTACCATTTCCAAGGCTATATAAAATGTTGGAAAGAATTATGATTTTTTGTCTGATGTAGTTATGTTTCTTACAACATTTTATATAGCTTCATAAATTGGTTAAGATCGATTAAAAAATAATATACTTAGTAATATACCCAGTAGTGTAATAATAGATATAATAATATCGTAACGTATGAAATTTCCTACTTTGTGCTATCAAGTTTCTAAATCTTAATTAGTTTTACCTTTTTCATAGATTACTTTATTATCGTTTTATCATTCCCGTATGTTTCTAATCCTTTAATTGTTAGATACATTAACAATAGTTGATGGACATTTCTTGAAACAAAACGGTATTCATTCTCGATAAAGAACCGCATAAAAACACCTTCCACGTCCACGTTTCTTAATTCTCTAAATTTTATATTACTTATCGTTTGAAAGGAAGTATTTTACAACTACTACATGTAGAAGCTCCTCAGGTTTCAGAAAAGAGGAGGATGCCAAAGACAATTCATTTCGAAATTGTGTGAAAGTATATACTTATAAATTTTATAAAAATATGATTTATCATGTTGTCTTCATACTCTACGGCCTACAATATAAGTGTAACGATGACTAGCATAAACCAAAGGGTATAGTTCCATTAACAACTGAACAAGTAGGTAAAACTGTAGAGTAAGCGCGAGGTTGACGCGTTTAGGTGAACTTTCAAGCGTACTAGCGAACGTCAGCGAGCGGCGTGTTCTCTCGTCCGCTCCAATTGTCGGGGATTACCGGGTGTCGCGGTAGATAAGCCGTTCGTAACGCTTGAAAAACAACTGTTACGGGCGGAGCGCAATTTTCCGTAATTGTAGTGAAAGCTCGGCACCACCCGTCCTCGGTCGTCGGTCAGCTATGGTGCACACCTTGGCGGTTTGCTCGGCTCGGGCCGAGTTCCAGCCGTAAGTGGCGTCATTTAGCTGTCCAATGGCCGCTAGACGTACGAACACGGTGCACGCTCCAAGTTGTTTGCATTGGAACGGCCATCTTTCTCCACCGAGATCGTGATTTTTTCCCTTGCCCCTCTCGTAAACCGGAAACCTGTAAATCGGAGTACATGTCTCGTATTAGATCGTATAAAATGGTACGAACTGTGTTATACCGAGAAGCCGAACATAGAGGACATGTATTAGCATATTCATTCTTAATACAAAAGGTAGTTAGTAAAATATAAATATAAATATTAATTACTATGATCGAGTGATTAAATTATTCATCGAGCTTTGCATTAATTAGAACCTCTTTTAGTCATGGTGTTGAAAACGAATGTAGACGAGACAATTTTTATTACGTCAGTTTTAAATCCTGCAATCGTACAAAGGATTATTGGATAATTAAATTAGTTGAAATAGTTTATAAATATTATAGACGCATAAAATATCGACGGTCCATAACGAGTGACATAAACGAAACTCATTCACAAGTCTTCGATAATCCACAACGACATTGCTTTGTAAAGCTAGTACAGGTATTACGATTAAAGATTCTATCGGCAGCAACTTTCGATTTTCCCCGAATTCTAATTAAGACAGGGTCGGAAGATACCGCGGCCGCGATCGGTCCCAGCGGACGTCGAAAAAGTTGCAGGTTGGTTCGTGTCACGGTTCAATCGACGACACGAGAGGAACAGCGGTCGGGATTAATTGAACCGGGCAGCCGGTTAATATTCCGCGTGCGTTCTCGCGTTGTTACTTCGGGACCAGGGTAAATAAATATTGCATTAGAAGGCCGGCATGTTTCGGCCCGTTTTTCCCCCGCTAACGATTGATAACCGTTCGACCGGTAAAGCCGGTGTACGCAACAGAAAAGAGAAAGGGAGAAGGAAAGAGAGTGCAAGTTTTCAGGAGGAGCTGTTTGCGTGGCCGCAGAATACCGGGGCGGGCCCCGTTCGGCCTGGCTACGCCGTTTTTGCGCCGATATTTTATCATACGAAATAGCGGACATCCATCGCATTTCCATCGAAATGGCAGCTGACGTGGCGGCAGCCATTGGCCAAGGGAGACCAGGCCGTCTCGATGCGCCCCTCGTGTATGTTGCTCCCTCTCGACAGGCCCGCCTGGATCGACCGGTCGATCCTGCAATTTTATACCAATTTTCCTCATTTGCCGCGATTACATTATTATAAAGGCCGGGGCTACCTACCGGCGAATCCACGTTGGCCTGGAGTACACGCGGGCCAACCCTTCTTCCTCTCTTTCTTCTTTAAGCATCCTGAGTAGGTACTTTTTCTTATGCACGTCGATTACTCGTGCAAAGAAATTCTGATGGTCGTGCCTGGTCCGTTACATGCAAAATCGTAATCACTATCGTCGTTCGTTTATTTAAGAAGTCTTGGCAAAAAGGATGATAAGAAAGATGCGTTAAGAAGACTGGAAATATAGCCAACTGGACGATAGGCGAGATTAAAACTAAAAGAAATAAATATGTATATACGAATTGTAACATAAACGTTCAGGTTCTGTTGCGTTCTATTCGCTCAAACATAAATAACTTCCGCATCTTTCCACTGTATTAACAAGACGACTAGAAAACTGGACTCTAGAAATTGGAAGAACAGTAACATTTCTCTAGCTTTGTCAATTTTTATACATCGAAAGAATTACACGTACACTCCCACGAAAGATATCAATCGATTCTTCTACTGGAACGTCGAAAGTAGAGATCGGAGTTGCAAGAAATCGGCGTACAGTCATCCTCCAATGGAAGGCCGCTAAGAGATAAGAAACCGTCTCACCAGGATCAAGACGCCAAACCGATATTCGATCCCGATCGTAGCTTTTTCCTCCCACAAGTCCAGGCTCCTACGATTCCAATACGCCAACCGGTGGATTTATTTCAGCGAGATTGTCGGTCGCGATATCGGGGCGGGTCTCGAAAAGCCGCGACAAAACCTGGCCGCAATTTGGCACGGTGTGCGCCGCACTGGCATCGACGGTAATGAAGATTGAAACGTTCTTGGTCCCCGGAGTCCTCCGGGGACGAGCAGAGCCGGGACATGGAGGACGCGGAGCGAGCGAGCAAAGCGGAATGCAGCGAACGCGCGATCAAGAAGATTCCATAAATATCTGGAGCTCCGAGCAGCGAACGACAGACAGAGGACGAGAAAGTGATAGATGAAGAGAGAAACGAGACGAGAGAGGAAGAGGTGTATCGAGAGGGACGAGGATGTTTGACCAATAGGGAGAAGCATGGTAGCCCGCGGTGCTGCGCTTCGTGCATTTAACATTTTCGAGCCAATCGCGTATTAGCATAATTACGTTTTGCAGGGGCCCGGTGCGTGGAAGGAAGGTTTCTTCTTCTTTATTGCTCTTTCTCTCGTTTCGTTCAACTTTCTTGTTCGCTCTATACAACCTCTCTGCCTCCCTCCATCGCGAGTCGACCTCTCTTTCCACATCGATCTTTCCTTGAGTTGCAGCCTAGTTCGTCGTCTTCGTTCAGCTACCATGTTTTCCTCCGTTCGTCTTCGTCGTTCGTTCTTCTCCCTTGGACCTGTATACTCGTGGCACACACCACCGTATATACACGCTATCACCGGTTAGAGAGCGGTAAATTTCTTATGGGGTATTATGGCGCACCGTGCATACCAACCGGGATTCATACCGGCGCAACACGCGGACACAACCCTCTCCTCCAGCTGCCCTACCTTAGAAACTGGTTCTAAGTTATACCTAGTCCTGTAGGGACATCCGCGTGCCTCCTTTCTCCGTTGTTCGGGTTATGTGTTTTCGTGGACATCTCGACGGCCAGGACATCCGGGTTGCTCCGCAGGCTGTTACCCTCTGCCTCCATTTCAGCGCCTTTTCGATCGTGAAGAATAGCGTAGCCGTGGCCCTTAAAAAGGATTCACCTATCTGGATCTCAATTGTTTATTTCGAAATTAATAGAGTCGGTTGTAAAATTAAAATTGGGGCAAAAACTGTGAAAATTGAAAATAACTTTTTAAAAGTGCAGACTATAAGTATTCAATCTTCTTTAACATGGACTGCAAGGTTTTGACTACAAAAAGAGAGGTTAAATAATAATATCTATGATATATCTGTTCCACAAGACGGTCCCTGATATGAGATGCGTCTCCATTAGCGAATGTGTTGGCGAACACTGATCGCGAATTAAACGTTCGAAAACCAGAATGACTCCCCACTCCTTCCGTTCGCCAGGACCAAGATGTCATCTATAGCCGAATGGAACGCATAGTACGAGTCGTTCGTAGGCGTACACCCGGTATATAGGTATCGTGCGTGCCGTAAGGGGTGGTCAGGTTGTGAATCGGGGCACGGTAGAGGAACTGAGACAGACACCCCGAAACCTTCATTACCTTCGGCTTCAAAGGAACCCATTGTGCCGTAAATGGGGTTCGCTCTGCGCTCCTCTTTCCTTCTTTCTTTCTTTTTTTCCTCCTCTTCTTTCTTTCTTTCCCTCCTTTCCTCGCTGTGTTCCTGCGCGTACCCCGGATCCGTTCCATTCTTCGAGCCGTTTGCCTTTCCGAGAGGCCGTCGACAGAAAGGGATGAGGTACAAGGAGAGAGAGTACAAAGAGGGAGAGACACTTGCTCGTTCGTTTCTTCGTTTACGTAAATTCTCGAGTAATTTCGGGGGTCGAATGAAAGGAGGAACGAGGGGGAGGCTGGGGGTACGCGAAGTTCTTGGGGGCGGAGAGGGCACGTCGCGATGGTATAATGTCGCCTCGTGCGGAACCTCCCCTCGCACGATCCAAGGGGAGGAGAAAGGAGGCAGAGAAAGGAAGAAGGGACAACGGGCCGTTTAAGAAGTCTTTGAATCGAGAACTCGTTTCGAATGGAGGGCCCGCTGCTCTCCGTTCGTCGGCGACACGCTTCTTCTCGCTGTCGCTGTCCCTTTTCAGCCGGAACATCGACGGTCACCGCGGACTGGTTGAACTCTCTCAAACGGAAACTCGCGGGGATCTATCTGGGCGTGAACACCCGTAAGCAAGGGAATTTTCTTCTTTCCCTAGATAATCTAACAAATGCAATTTTAGTTCTTAGAAGTATTACTTAGTCGATCGTAATATAATTTTGAAAATATCACGTGGGTTTACGGAATAGCGCGTTTACTCCAAGCTTCTTTCTGTTTATTTGCTGTTTATATGCTTGGACGTAGGTACGTGTTACGATCTTTATTTTTATGTATTTATGTAACGATAACGAGGAAGATGGAATGTTGACGGAAAAATCTCTGACGCGCAATAGGGACGAAATCCGGCGGTTTGGACAACTGGCGAGCCATCGAATCGACACCCCTATCCGCTCGCAACTTGTTAAATCGGCCATAAAATGGGAATAATCTCGAGTTACAGGCGACGTTGTCGCTGTAGCTGGTATCGTGCTCGGTCATCGCGAACCAGCCTCGATTTTTCGTCTCCTTCTGTGGCGTTTCTTCTACACGCGCAGAGGAGAGCCACCTTCCGGTAATGGCGTTGCCTCCGGTGTCGCATGTACCTTACGGAGGAACACGAGAAGCGTTCGCGGGGACGCGATGAAAGCGATACCCCTCGCTGTTTGCAAGTGTATACGCTCTCTCTTTTTATTCCTATTCGTGGCTTTTATTTCGGCCTCGGAGTGGCACGTGAAAGTTTACGCCCGCGGTTCATCGCAGAAATTAAATACCACCGCGCTTCGCCGGATAATTCCATCGATAGGACGAAGAGGAGAAGAGCTTTCACCTTCTTCGATGGAACCAGAAAGTTGACGAGGAGAGAAGGAAATAGCGATCCTTTGAGACACTCGATATTTTCCGTGCCATGTTCTTCTACCACCGCGAACCGTTCGCCGTATCAGAAAATCCGAGAAGCTAGTACCCGCTTGGATGAATTAGATACCAAAGAAGTGCTGCGCTTCCTAGCATATCCTTGGCTTTAGGACAGGGGGATACTGTGTCAACCATGCGGCAGTGCGAGCGGTGAAAGGATATGATATTGTAAGTGGAACGGCAGAAGAATCGTCCGAAGCCTCAAATTTGAATATTTATCATTATGTCATGGTAGTTCTCGAATCTTCTAGTTAAATTTGAACAACATTTTTTTAAGGGGGTTTCTATTTGGTTTTCTTCTTTACGTATATCTTTGTTCACTAGTATCGAAACACTTGCTGGTCTTGTATAAAACACGATATTGGATGCAGTCTATCACAGAAACGATTGAACCTTGTACCTGCGCAAAATATGGTTCCGAAATGTACTATAGCGACACATGGTCATAAGACGATTCGAATCGAGGATGACTCATGTTGTTGTTTTGCCTCGGAGTGTTAACACCGTTTTGATATACGAAATGTAATAATAAACAAACTCCGGACAAGACAATATGGCCGCTACACGCAACCGTCAACCGAAGTCGAATTTAAACTTTCTGGTACTCACCCCACTAATATAAATAAACGAACACGATCAAGTGAGTTAGTATCACAATCAGTGAGTTAGTATCGAGCAATCTTATAGCGATTAATATCGAGCGAACGTACTGATTACCGTGTATAACACTGAGCGAACGACGACTAAATCTGCACTACAAATAATTTTAAATACATTGACTACACTAAGCATTAACCCGTCTCGTCACTACATACACCAACACTACAATCGTACACCACAGTACGATGAAAATTGGCAGAAACCGTTTGCTACAGAAGTAGAGGAATAATAAATTAACAATTATATGTTATCCTCACAATCTCCGAGGTAAAATTCATTAAAGAAATTTGCAGTGAAATTAAATGGGGAACTCGTGGAACGTATAATTTATCTGAGATAGCAATCTTTAATGATTTTAACAATTTCTCGTAAGTAATCTAGTATTCATGAGTGGGGATATAAATTTCTCGACATATCATCTGTTATACCTGTGATAGATATTTAAAAAAACCCGCAGGCAGATCACCAGGCCCTTTTACTCGTGACAAGAAGTCGGAGCAGAAAATGGTCACGCCGTTTCTAATAAAAGTCGAGAGCGGTCAATGTCGTAGAGGATCCGTTGGATCCTGTGTCAGTGCCGGTTGGACCGATCGTCTGCGGTATAGGGTGACGCGATTCAGAGGGTCGATAGATGGCAAAAATTCGTGTCCGCGATGCATCGTATCATGTTCTAGATCATGAGCCGAATACTGGAGAGGTTTTTGGTGAACGCGGAGTACGGTATCAACTTCGAGCATCCACTCACGCGAGCCGATACAAACTATCCGCGGCACGGTCTCTTTTGGGCCGGAAGTTAGAGCGGTTAAAAGCGATTATAGAGACGGGAGATTCGAGTTTCACGCGATGCCAAGTTCGAAAAACGATTTTTGCTCAGTGATGGGGTCGGGGTGTGTTTCGAGCTCGTGTACGAGCGGTAAAAAATGGCTCGATAACCGTGTTCTGTGCTCGCCACGTATACAGAGAAAGGCGTACGGTGTAGGTGAACGCTTCTCAGCGTTCAGGCCGTGGCTCCTTTCGGCGATCCGTCCCGGGGAGGAGAGAAAGAGAGAAAAAGAGAGAAGGAAAGACGGAACCCCGTTTCTTTTCTTCGGTGAGCATTGTCGGCCGGTTCGACTCGACTCCCGGCGGATCAAATTCTAACCAGTCCAGCATTATAGCTGCTGTCCTTCGAGCTCTCTCTCCACCGCCCCCCTCGCCGCCCTTTTGGTCCCGCGTTAAAGAGAGTCTAGTCATCTCGAGGAGGCATTGTGTTACCGTGCTCCGTAGCATAGTTGGTACTTGGAAGAAAATTCTGGAGAACCTCGTGCGCGCCACCATGAGAACCACGATCTCGCTGACCCAGTGTATATACGTATAGCCAACGCGGCCGTCTTTATCGATCTTCGATGTTCTTCATGAAGAAGCATTACAGAATGGAGGAAAAAAGAGGAAAAGAATCTCGGAGCAAGAAGTATAAAATACCGTACTATGTAACGTACTAAACGTGACAACATACGGTATGGTACGATCTATGAAAAGAGGATCGACTGCGGATCGGTTTCGCGTCCGATCAAGCGTTCTCTCGCATACGTTTAACGCATGATAAACGCGTGCATTGTCTACGGTGGTCGGTGTCGGCCACGGCCTTCCACCATTGGACGGTGCCGCCTACGGCAAAGATGGCCGTCTTCTCTATTACATATAAATGCCTAATAAGAAGAACGTCGTATAAGTATCTACTAGGTGGATATGTTGCCGAGAGGCAGCCAGGCAGAGCCTGTTGGAGAAGTCCGTCGAGAAGGGAAAAGAAGAGAAGAGAAGAGGAGAGAAGAGAGAGGCCAGGAAGAAAGCGCGTGTACGCGCTTGCAACGAGAGAAGACACGCCGCCTCGTAATGCGCCTGGCTTCTCTCCGTTCCTCCTCCCTGTCGATTTACATATAACAAGATAAGCGTTTTTATTTGCTTTTGCTTATATAATACATTTTTTCTAAACCGAATCGAGCGACCAGGCAGAGGCGAAGTCGGTCCAAGGACCGGGGGGTAGGGAAAGGGGAGCGGGAGGAGGATGAACCGTGAGGAGGACGCTGGAGGACCGGGTATCCTATAGGCCTGTCAGACCTCATTTGCATACATAACATTCTGGTCGACTGGACACCGGTCAGACCTCCTCGCTCCCTCTCGCTTCGACTCGCTATCGACGATACAACGGGTCTCGTTGCTCGCTGCCGGACCGCTTCCACGGCCTCGAGATGCAACGAGCTCTTCGCCGGCCTCCTCCATCTTTGTGTATCGATACCAGCGTTCGTATCGGCCTCGCCATCCCGCGCGCGGCCCTTTCGGAACCGTGGCTTCGATGGTGAAAATACCGGGTGAACGTTTTACCCGAAGCCCATATGATCGTGGGTCCATTCCGATTCGACCAAACGAAATCATTGCCAATTTAGCCGATGTTTATAGCGGTTATAAGAATATTGAAATTACGGAATTAACCGAAGAGACGAGAGAGAGAGAGAGAGAGAGAGAGAGAGAGAGAGAGAGAGAAAGTGAAAGTCTCGGTTTAAATAACTCGTCTCGACGGTTCCTAGAATAGGTCAAGACTCGTTTGTACCATTTCGAATATCTATATTACGTGACATTCAAACGTCCATCAAAGATGTCCAATGTTTAATTCAATTCGTTCTTTCTTTATGCAATCGTAGGTCCATGAACTATGCGACAATTTCTGCCACCGGTACATCAGCTGCTTAAAAGGAAAGATGCCGATCGACCTAGTGATCGACGATAGGGAGAGCTCGAAACCGCCGGAGATCGGGAACGGTCTGGACGGTGGCGGACCAAGGAGCACCGCTGACAGCACCAGTCACACAGACGGAGCGAGCACGCCGGACGTCGTGAGTACCTCACCATCGTCAACGTCTTATTATCCGCACGACGCGATCACCCCCCACCATCACCACCACCACCATCACCACCACCACCACCAGAGCCAGAATAATAATAACAATAATAATAATCACGCCGGTATCGGCAGTACCGCCACTACCACCCCCTTGCAACTGAGCCAAAACCAAAGCCAAAACCACCACCCTGCGCCGCAGTCGAACACCACCACTACTACTGCTATTACCCCAAGTAGCGCCGCCACAACTCCCAACTCCCTAAAGCGTACGCACCAACAGATGATGATGGCAGCCGCGGCGGCATCCGCGATGGCCACCTCGCCGCACGCAGCCGCATCCGCGCCCCCTGCGCACGCGCACGCCGCCCTCGCCGCCTACCACAGCATCAGCTCGGCCGTTTATCCGTGCTCGTAATAGACGACGCGACTTCCGTGTCGATACCGCGAGACCTTTTCTCTTTCTATCCCTCTGTTACCCTCTTCTATTAAGTCTTTTTCCAATTCTATCGTCATTGCGCGTTATTCTGTTTCAACCTCTACTACTATTACTACTTCTTTTTTTTCTTCTCCATCTTCTTCTTTTTCTTCTTCTTACGATCCTTTATCCAATTTATACGCTGTCTGGCTATTCTTCGTCATCTAGACGTTTCGGTCATTCGTACTCCCCTCTGGTGACAATCTTTTTTCGAGATCTACTTCCTCTTTGTCAGCTGTGAAAATTAAAGGAGTTCGAACGTTCTTTTTATCTTGCGATCAGCCTCGTGGTTATATCCCGTCGCGTCTTAGTCATTTGAAATGAGAAATTTGATGAGATCGCTGGTGACCCATGCGTCAGGATGGTTCGATCGCGACTGACCGTAGCGGGAACCACCGCGAACGCGCACGGCGCCCTCTTGATTCGTCCTCGTGGCTCGAGGTCACGTGTGTACACGTCTGGGCAGAAGTGCCATCCGAATGAACCACGCGAGCCGCTCGAAGAAAGATGTGTACCTAGACACGTTCTGCTCGTAACGCTTTCTCTTTCCTCTTCTTTTTCTTCTTCTTCCAGTTCTTCTTTTTCTTCTTCTTCGACTTTCCTCTTGTACTTCGTTTCTTCGTCCAAATCTTACGAACCAAGTTTCGACGATGAAAAAAATCGAGGGTTGCAGGGGTGTCACGTACGGGTCGTTAGGTTACGGTAACGCACACGATAGGTCGCGAATTGTTGGACTGGCGCTACTTGTCGGAATTTCCAGTACGTTGCTAGCGAGTGTCTCGTACTGCTCCAAGCAAAGGACGAGTGTTATTCTGTTTGGCACTTGGCTGGCTTTTGAGTTCATTCACGTTCCGTTTTTTTTTCTCTCTTTTACTTCCGTTCTCTTCCATTCTGTCACTACCTTTCTGTCTTTCTCTCTGTTAAACGTTGCTCAATCCGTAGAGAAAAACCGTTCAGTTCACATCGTATGTACATAATTTTACACACGGTCTCAAAACATTCTCCGAATTCTTCCTTCGAGGGCTTCCTCGCGTTGATTCAGGTCGCTAAAGGAAACCACTGGATCTCAAAGATTCCACTCTACCTCCTTCGTCTAGAAGCTACAGACGGTGCAATGAAATTTATCGCAGGAATTTCTCCACAAATGGTTCTATACGGAAATACCATGTGTCAGCCAAAGTTCGGGCAAGTTCGCTCTTACGGTCGATTACGTAAGATCGCGACGTGCTAAGCGAGGAAGAACGCTTCTAAATTCGTCCCGAGTCAGAGACACCAGCCGTCCGATGACATCGATTTTCGGCTAGTGTTCCGCTTTCAAAACACGTCCGGAGATGTCCTCGTCTCTCCGAGACCGCCGTTTCGAGGTCCAACCAGTCACGATGAGCTATTATAGCCGAACGGGACCTCATGCAATCAATTCTACGTTTCGAACCTGTTGTTCTCAGGCGCTTATGCTTCTTCTTCTTCGTCTTCTTCTTCTTCTTCTTCTTCTTCTTCTTCCTTCCTTGGTTTCGGTCTTGAGCATCGTCGTGGTAGCACGTTGTACACGCGCCACGTGCTCCGCCGAAGAAACGACTGACGCGTCCACCCTTTCTCTTTTTGTCTTTCTCTACCCCCTTTTTCCTTCTGTTCTCCAAAAACGAAAGGTCTGTAGCGGTGCGGCACAGTGCACGGAATTTCGTGAACAAACACGGGCATTATAGTGAAGAAACGGCCGCGTACGGCGACTCGATGTGCTAGAGAAGGTCGTTAGGCGAGGATCAGGCATTCGAGGGGCACACGAACGAGAGCGATAGTCGTTTAGGTAGGTCGTTTCTTAGGTTTCGCGCGATTCGTTGCCACCTATAGCGTTTCTTTTAGTCACCCGAACTAATAATATTTACGATAGTTGACTTGCAACTTTTTACACTTTCGATATGGAAGATTATTTTAATTCGTTCCTCTTATTTTAGGACATAACTCGATTCGAACATCGATATATTGAATTTATTTTAAACGACTGACAATATCTCCCGTTCTTTGAACGCGATGAACGAGAGCAGCAGATCGCGCGTGTCTGTCGAAACCGGGGAACCCTAAATCGTTCTTCTTGCTCTAGTTCTGTCTTCTTTCGTTTGTCCCCCTCGATTGTTCCCCGTTTGGATACTCCAGAGCCGGGGAAACGCGCTCAGCGTCGCGGATCGCGCGATCGATAGTATCGCGAGCGGTAGGCGTGTTTATGACAGGCGTTATATCGTCTACGCGGCGTCTGCTTTCTGAATGGTCCTGGCTCGTGGGCATGTGGAAGGTCGCGCGTGTCGTGGACCATAGTATCGTGTTTGGGTAGAAGAAAAAAAGAAAACGAGCGAGAAAAGAAGAAAATAGATCAGAAACAAGCGCGAAAGAGAGGAGAATATGAAAGAGAGGACGAGTGAAAACGACGAGACGGTCGTTCGTGGACATCGCGTCGGGGCGTGAGCGATGCGAATTCATTGCTGAACCGAACTATTAATCGTGATCAGAATATACGTAATAGGATGTAAGGCTTATAACGCGTAACAAAATGAATTTTGTGTCTATTTTTAAACGGGAAAACTTGTTCAAGTTATTTCTAATTTAAGAATGAAGTACGTGTGCAACGGAGAGTGGAAACGATGAGAGTGCGAATGAGAGCGAGTGCTAGAGAAAAAGGTGAGAATGGGAACGCTCGTTCAGCGGTGGTAGACGTAAAATAGTTTTTAACTTATTAGTAGCTTTCGATTAATGGTTACCGGGCGGAACAAGCGTAACTGACGTTGATCTGATTGAAAAAAGGACACGAAGGAATAGCGTTGTTAATTGTACAGCGATAGAGCGGTCTCGACGATTTCACCCTGCTTAAAGTACATCGATAGATCTTCAGCAAGCATATTCCTATATCTCTGAACACTGAATGGATACGAAACTCGATCATTTTAAATTATAAATTTAAGAATGTGGTAGTCTAGGAATCTATCAAGGGTATATTAAGCAGGGTGTCTCGTAACGATCTACGGAAAAATCGAGACTCGATCTCGGAGGTGCACGCGATCGAAAGAGAACAAAAACGGAGACACCCACGGTGAAGCGCGTGCAAAACAGCGACGAGAGCAGAGAACTGAGCGAGATGCCCAGAAGTCGTACGCGATCGAACTATCATCACCAGAACACTAGGTCTCGGTACTCGTAACTAGGGAGTTGTGTGAGGTACAAGTCCTGGCCGGCAGGGCGCGCGAGGTCCACCCCCAATCCCCGTACTTAATAACCCTTGATTTATGCTGCAGTAAAAATAAAACAAAAAAGAGAAATAATAATAAAGAACAATAAAAAAAAAAACAACGAAACGATGAAACTTTCTGCATATACACTGATAGGAAGGGGTATCGAGAGAAGCAAGAGGCAGAAGGAGCCGAACGAGCCCCTCAGCTGGTGCCCGTCGTAGAAAACGAGCCTCGAGAGCTCCTTGACCCTGGAAATTAGCATTTTCTACACGCGAACCGATACATATGCGATTCGCTGACACTCACTTATACGAATACATACATACACACATCTATAGACTAATACACAGAACACGATCGTTATGAATCACAGGAGCACACGAGAGACTTATACAAGCGGACACACGCGAACATTTGAACCAAATCGTCTCGCGGGTGTACGCTGCCAGGTACATGATGTACTGGTATACGCGACGATACACATTTACTATCAGAGGGAAATATATACACAATTACCATGCAAGTATATAATGTATATACATATAGAGTAGAGTTTATGGGGAACAAACGTTGATCACTGACGGTAGGTACGTAACGCGGAAATAGGGTACAGGGCGCAGGGCACCAGACGAGGGAGGAACGTTCTCCAAGGCTCCTCGTGTTTCAATGTTCTCCCTTTGCTCCTTTTACATGACCAACCCCAAATTAGAGTCTGAAATGAATGACGAAATGCAAGAACCAAAAGACGAAAAAATATGACGAAACAAAAATATAATGACGAAAGATTTCAATAATAAACATATATTATGCAACGATTGAAAAAAAGAAAGACAAATGCAAGGGTGTGTACGGAGGTTGGAAGGTGGGCTCCGGCACCAGTCGGTCGGAACCCTAGTTACGAGTGCCGAACCTAGGGTCGAGAGACCTCGAACACGGGTCTCTCGGCTTTTCTTTCTTTCTCCCCCTGAAAGAAAATAACGCTATGGATCCTGGGAAACGACACACGGTGGAGTGTCGAACGGAACACAGACAGCGCGATGGAAGTTGCCATGTTTGAAGAGACCGGGCTGAAGGAATGGAGAACCGCGCTACCGGTGTTCTCCGACGTGTCTTCTATTCGATCATTACATTGTATGTATCCATAACGACGCTCAATTTTTACATATTTCGCTCTGGAGGATAAGCTGCGTTTTCCTATTATAAGTCTCGTTTGTTCATCTTTTTTTTTTTTTTTTTTGTTCACCGCGCGGATTTGTACATTTTTTTACGCCTATTTTTGTGATTATTCAATTCTCGTTTGTTGCGTCTTCCAGTTGAGAATCGTTGGAATTTGTATATTTTTTGATTACCGCAACTTTATAGTAGAAGATAGAGAATATATAATTGATCGTTGCATCGCGATATTTACGTGATATTCTTCCTTTGTCTTTTTTAATAATTTCTTTTCGTACTATTGTTCTCGACACATAGAACTTGATCGAAAAGTTCTGTACTTACTACGATTACTAGAAGTTTACGCAAAAACAGATTTGCTCCAATTTACGCTTATCGAACGAACGACCGGATCCACGTCACACGCGGAGCGTCTTCTCGAGCGCGTTCACGAGATGAACCACGCATAGGTGATGATAAAACTGATGTGAATACATAGTGCCATAGGTGCAGGGCAGGCGCTCACGCGTGCGCTCAGACTGTGTACTTAATTATCATTAATCAAAATCTTACTAACTAATGGCTTCGACGCGAATGAAGCATGTGTCGATTGACCACGATCGCTTGACAGTCGATGCTGTGACACGAGAGACAAATCGGGACGAATCTACTTGTTTTTATTTGTACACGATTCATTTCCTGATTGAAGATCGCGAGCCACGTTTGTTGTTTTTCCTTCGATTTTAATATGATTTCGGTGGAAAAGTTCATTTTATTCGAATAAGTTGTTGATAAATTGTCACATTTGTTATTCATTGCGACAGTTTCCTACTTAAGGTATAACGAGAGACTGACAGTTAGGGATCAGTTGTTACGAAGATGTATCGTATTACAATCTAACGCGTATATCAGTTTAGTGCATCGATAGAACGAGCTCTTCCACCGATCTAATGTTTTCAATTTCGCGATAATGCATGGATCTCTCTGCGATCGTGGTCGAATCGTTTCACGGAGATGTTCGGTCGATATGGCTTGCGTCTCACGTGCTCTGTACACTTATTATTTTTGGGCGGGCGAGGCTGGCCTCGACGAACATTGAGGAAGCTCTCGTAAAGGCGAGAGGAGGCGAGCGATCGCTGTTCGATCGATTCCTCCTTCTATCAAGTGAAAAACTATCGTTTGTCGAGGATGTCGCCTTTTATATATTTCTTCTTTTATTCTTATTCTTTTCTTTCGTCGAATAACATTGTACGTACTTCGTTCTTCGTTTTTAGATTTTGTTCGTTTCGTATCTTGTTTCGTGCGATTGTTAACGTTTAGTCGAGACGAGATTTTACTCTTTCACCGTGCAAAGTCACATATGTATACGCGCGTGAGTAGTTGAATGAGTTTACGAAACGCATACGGACACTTAGAGGGTCACACGACACGCACGCGCGCGCACACACGGAACACTCAAGCAGTCACAACTATAGGGAGAGACATACGCGGCACACTCGCACACGTAGATCATACACGTATACTCAGCGGCAAAGAGAAGACACACGTGTACACGCTGTTTCGATTAACCGACGATACATAATTATTGACGCGCGTCGGGAGAGACGCTCTCTTTCTCTCTCTTGTACACATCGACGGACATTGTGCATGTATGTGTGTTTACGATTACATCTTTTACCTAAACGTAGGCTTAAGGAACGATTGGATGAGATTTGATACGGAGAGGGATCGGGCGTAGTATCGAAAAGAAAAGAGATGAAGGAAAAAGAAGAAGCGACGAGAAAATAAAAAGAAGGCGGACTCACCCGAACAATTGTATACGACTAGCATTACATAGCGATAATATATTACCGATAATGATAAACTTGTTTAAACTATTGTCTCAATCAACGTATTTTCATTATAAATAAATGTTAGCCTTTTGTTGAGTTAAAAGAAGAAAAAGAATATGAATGAATTACGAGAGATGAACAATACATTCACTTGCCTGATAATTTCCATTAAGAGAAAAAACACCGATACCAATGAGATCTTCGCTCGAGATAAAAAAAACGAAGCCTCCAGCTCCTATCCCTGTGCATGCAGAACACCTTCGTGTCTTTTTTAATTAAAGCGTCAACGCACGGCTGTGCGTCGTCATCGTACTATGTTGAATAACGCGCTCCGATCGTCGCTGTTCCTCGTCGTCTATATCGTCGTCA
This sequence comes from Bombus vancouverensis nearcticus, assembly GCF_051014615.1. Taxonomy (NCBI): domain Eukaryota; kingdom Metazoa; phylum Arthropoda; class Insecta; order Hymenoptera; family Apidae; genus Bombus; species Bombus vancouverensis. Next base: position 1,707,424 of record NC_134924.1, read on the forward strand.
TCGTCGTCGTCTTCGTCATGCTCGTAGTCGTCGTTGGTTGTGTAATTGCGATCGGCTTAATTAAATTCCCTCGACTCATCGTCGAACGCTTGAGCGTAAGGGAAGACGTCTTCGTCCTCTCGACGTGTGACAATAATGGCGAATACACGACGAATCGCGAGGATAGAGACGATTCCTGGAACGATTCCTGGAACGATAAACTCGTCCATCGAGATCGTGGGAATTAATTAAGACATGAGTCAGGGAAACGCGTTCGGCGTGGTAAAGATTTCGCTGGATTCGCCTCGATTTTGGCTCAAGGACGATGTGGATCGTTTTCGAGAGAGCGGGAGGATATCGATCATCAAATTGCGAAGACGAGGCTGCAGAGAGAAACAACGTGGACGATATTCCCTGGAGGAACGACACACACCGGACGCGACGAGGGAATATTAGCAGAAGCTTGGCCATAAATCTCGGTTAACCCTCCGCTAATAAATATTTAACCCTTTAAATTTGCAACAACCCTCGGCGCGTGTAGCGATTTGCATAAGACTTCTATTTCATTTACACATCGCATAATTGAATATTTAAATTCAATTGCCTGCCGTTACGCGCTCGCTGTTCCGAGCCGCAAAACTGCAGTAAAACTTGTAACAGGGCCACTTTCCATCCCCCGAAAACCCACCCCCGTTTCGAGGCTGGCCTCTTCCGTGGCGAGAGGAACGGCCTCCTAACCTACCCTTCGCGATCCACGCTGCGATCAACCCTTGGAAACTGCTTCGAGAATATTTCGCCGCCCCCGGGGAACCAAGAGGGACGGACAGATTCTTACCTCGGCGAACGTAACGCGTAAGAAGTCTTCTTCGCTCCCTTGATCGTACCTTTATATCCCCGATAGTCACTCGCCCCCAAAGAATACCTCTCTTACGACGAATTGCGATAATTCGTCTCTTGTGGTGGTAAAATAATTTTTAGAATTGTTTTCAGGATGATTATCGCGGGGTTTAACGCGTTAATATTTATGGCATCAGTTGTCATAGTGATATGTTGATAGATTAAATTAGATCGAAACAAATGACAAAGCGTACAATTAATTTTGTGTCTATAGAAAATGTTTTAACTCATTCGCTCACAAATTATTCAGGAGCTACAAACATATAATTTTTCTGCCTGTTATATGTCAAAAAAGTAATTTAAACGAGCACTTTGACATTTCGAAAATCGAATGATTTACGATACTATTCGCGAAGAACGAAAGATTTAACAAAGCCTTTTTTAATATTAGACCAAAGATTATGACATGATCTAAGACACGTTTGATCTTTCCGGAAGAGATGCAGAATGGCAATCACGTGGGCGATACTCGCGTCGCGTCGCGAAACTTTGCGTTCCACTAGCCAAATTAAAACCGAACCCTCCGGTCCTCTTGTTTTCCTCATTTTTTCTCGGTGCTCGTCCCGCCGCTAAATATTTTTAGAAGCGTTTCATCGAGTGACGACCGCGTATATACGCGCCACGTGTCGAGGCCCGTTCGTGCTTCGTGGTGAATGTCCTCGCGCTTTCTCCTCCTCTTCTCCTCCTCCATATTCTTCTTCTTCTTCTTCTTCTTCGTCGGGGTTCGCAACAACGATCTCTTCTACATTCTCATAGCGACATCTGGTGTCGCGGCACGTATATGGCCGTTAGCACTTTCACGAAAGGGATTACCATTGTCACGTTATTCATGCTAACGATGATCGGCTGAGATCGGTTGCGACGATAATCGCCATGTCACTAAAATCGAGGAGGCGGTCATTGTGAGCGACATACTGACAGCATAATAAATTATCCTTTCCTTCTCCCTCCTCTCGCCTTTCGTCTGTCCTCGCTCTTTCTTGCTCGCTCTTCGACATCCTCGCGTTCTCCAGACTTTTGCCCGGTTGTCGTACGGATCTTCCTCTTTCCCTTTTGCGAGATGATGCGCGTACCGGTACGTGTAGCGTTGTAACGCGATACAAGACGGTCCGGCACACCCGTCCCCCGACAATAATCGCGAGGACAGCCAGCGATTATATCGCGAGAACAGTGCCATTCTTTGGTCGCTGTTTATCGGACCCGTTTGACCAGTCGCCATCGTTCCAATTGCGACCGTGGAGAAATTAGCGCCGCTATGAGGCTCTCGGAAGAGTTCAGATTAAATTTTATCGTGTACCTACTATATTGCCTGAATCTCTTTCGATGTAACTGCTCGATTTGGACGGCCGGTGATTAAGCATTTTTCTTTTTAACGCGATTATTCATCTTTTTCCTTGAGAAAAGTATTAAAGATAATTATATAATTTCTACCATGGGAAAATTTTGTTCTTGGATACACACTGATACTCGTAATTATTCGAGCAATTTCACTAGTCGATTGACTGTTTTAATGGTTTAGATTGAAGTCGCGTACAATCTTTAATTGACGATACAATCAAAGCAGCGTTCATTCTTCCAAAAGAAGATCGAGTGCGTTAATAATGGGGAGAAACACTTAATTGACTTTTATAGTAGAAGTGAAGTATACAAGTACGTATGAACGAAGAAAAATCGAAATAGTGTCTTTGTCAATGGGTCAGTTGATAATATTCTCATTATGAGTAGAATGAGGGATGAATCTAAAATGTATAATACATATATTCCCGTTTGCATATTAATTAAGTTACAACGTTGCGTCGTCCTGGGTATGAAAGCCATGATGCTCATTTCTCATCCGTGATACGCAACACTACACATATACACATCACTTGGCACCTACCACTTAAGCAATTTTTCACAACGATATATGTGCCGAGACCGACGATTATTCAAAATATTCCCGAAGCAGCTATGGTGCATGCCACATAACTCCGTTTCTTAGACCTCGTTTCTTTTTTCTTCATGCCGAACTATTTCTTAAACTTTAAGATTGATTCCTGAATTACACTTTAATAAAATACTTTAAATATACTGTTGGAATATTTACTTCTATTGAAATATTTAATTAAAAACGATTTAATTAAGAATACTAGATTGCTATTTACTTTTTTATTCTACTTTACAATTTTTCACCATGAACGAAATATATTTAATTCGTGTCTTATCCACGAGAATATATCGAAAATTTTTCATCACCATTGAAGGGGCAGAAATAGTTTCCGAAAGTTGATGCTGTATCTTCTATAATATCATGGAAACTAGACGTTCTGTAGTTTGTTTTCTCCAATTACGTATTACTGAATTTTGGAAATTTACAAAAAATTTATGAAGAAGATAATACTATCTACCCTCGAATTTCAAATTCTATTAATAGAACATTCATAATTTCACTTAGATATACTTTCATAAGTAACTTTTGAAAATTACATGCTCATTTGATAGAAAAATACAAAAATTGAATAATACAACAGAGAACACCCCAATTTCGTTAACAAAAATTTTATCCCGCCATCAATGTCTACCTGTCTGTTCAACCCAAGTACGTAATAAGGAACGTGCTCACGAGGTAATATTCATAAATCCTGAACGAAAGCGAGGCTGCTGATGGCCGCGTCGTCGTTTTTTCCTCGCATCCCGACCGCACCAGCCACAAAGGAAAATCCGCTTGGATCGCCGCAAAACCGCGCGATACAAACGTCCGGAGAGCCGCGTTCCCACACCCACGCGACCATAGAGACCTTCCTAAAGATGCGTAATCATCACACGCTTATTTCAGACCCATGCTCGCGATAAGTATAACGAGTAAACGGATCAATTGCGTTACGTGACATTAGAACCGACTGTCTATACTAGTAAACATGCTAAACTATACGTATAGTAAACATACGTTTTGATGTCATCATGTAACATCGTCTTCTTCGTCAACGACACGCGTGTACGAATAGGTAAAGACGTCATGTGATGTCACTCGTAAATCTTCTCATCTCGTGGAAAATTCCCTATCGAGACGTTAAGCAATTTCTGTGTACACGTGCCTCTTACCTAAGATAGATAAATCCGCGGTAATTTGCTCGTGACGGTAGTTTCAACTCAATTTTGTCTGTGAGTTTACGTTATGTTATTCGTCTGTGACTCGAGTTTATACACGAATCGTGTGTAGACGATTTTTGGTGACGAATGTTTTGGCTCCTTCCTCGATAATTTTTGTATATATAAAGATTTCGTAAAGAACACCATTACATTGGTGTTTTAGGCTTTCGAGACTGGTTTTCGAGATTCTAATAGTTATCCGGATTACATGATTATTATGAAACGGTGTTTCTAATTGATTCTATACAACGAATCGATAATCGTAGTCATAGATAGTGATGTAATATATTCCGTCGAATATCGAAACTGTCCCCGATTAAACGTCTCTATAATTAACGAACAAATGTCCATCGTAATATATGCACTATCAACCATACACATTTGGAAACATAGAAAAGCAGTTATAAAATTCAATTCATTGTCGATTGGTTTCGTATCACTGAAATCTTTTCATTTATTTTTTTGAAACTAAGCGTGTGTTCTTTTCAAATCCTTTTTCAAATCTTCCAACTATCGCAGTTATTAAAATTCGCAACTTGTCAGCGACTTTTTAAACATTTACATCTTCAGATCTAATAAATCGTTTACATTTTCATTTACGCCATATTAAAATTCTCCTGTTTTATTGTAAAGTGACATTAATATCAGGTAAGGCTCCAACAACAGAGAAACGTAACTCCCAACGTAACTTTAAAAATATTACGAAAATCTAACGTAATATATAACAATAATAATACAATATATAACATTAACGTAATAAAAATAACGGAAAGTCTTTTGATTGAATTGCATCAGGTGTTCAAACAGCTATCCACAGTACTGTATATACGATTATATCGCACCAGTAACATCAACCACTCGCACCAGTTTCCACTTAAACTTCCCTAACGCGGAAGAACAGAGGACCTCGTCTTTCCAACCTTGTCTTTCTAACCTTGTCTTTCCAAAACTCGTGGTCGTGGTGCAAAACTGCGAGGCAGCCGATAATAACATCGTCGGGGCGACTAGCTACGTCAGCTGGGGATGTATATTTTCATAATGTAATATCGTTGCGCCACTTAGGGGTGGACTTTCTTTTCTGGAGGGTGGTTTCGTGGAGCGGATGCCACGCACAGCGGGCGTCAACGCTTCAGGGAGAACAGAGAGAGAGAGGGGGGAGGGGGAAAGTAGATGGGGGTGGAAAGTGCGCGGAGGGTGTTTTGCTGGTAATTGGTGCCAATTTAAACCTGCCCTTCGCTCGACGTAGCCTGTATTAACGGTAAGGGAGGCGCACGGGAGTCTCGTCGTCGACGACGAGGGAGACCAAGCACGGGAGTTCGTGCACACCCTTCCCACGCAGTTCGTAGGGGCCACCCCACGTTCCATAGCGAAAACACGCACGCACACGAGCGCCACGCCACGTGCTCGCAGACGAGGACGAGGGATGAGTAGCGGGTACGCGCAAACACAGGCCTGCGTGCTGGTGAGAGGCCAGGAAAATATAATTAACGGTAATCGCTCGCGTATATGGCTCGGATTAACTCCGAAGGGGAAGCTCCGTGGAGCGGGAGACCCGCGTCAAATTCTTCGGGGTTACCGGATCGAATGAGTTTTCCTACGGGATTACGGCTCGCCGACTTTTGTTCGCTGTGGTCGCCAGCCACTTCCGGGAAATTGGACCGACTCTACATATTGTTGACGAATGGACCAAGACATATAAAATGACATTCGAATTTGAAATGTTTCGTCGTTGACTGATAGGCGAAATTTTGACTAATGTACGAATCTGTCACTTAGATGTGCGTCTTGGCTTCATTTATGTGTCATGTTCCTAGCTCGTGATTCGTGGCAAGTCAGGCTTGGAAGGTGGTGAATGAACAAGTACAAATTGTCACACTTCGGGTTCTCCGTGTAAAACACGTCTGATAGAAATTATACATACTTCGTAGTTACGCTTCGTAAATGTTGCTGCTAGCTTCTTTAAGGATCAAGTGATTTAGTAATTAATTTCATCTTCCATAACTTGATAGACGCGCTTGACATATTTTCTACGTTTAAAATCACTGTACGATATCTCCCGAATACGCGTGAAAAATTTCCAAATTTCATCAACCACGCGTCTTAAGATTTAAACTTTTCTAAATTCTTTAGTCCCCAAGGTCGTCGCTTACCTTGAATTCGAATGGACGGTCTCGCCCATTGTTCCCTACTGAATCCCTTTTCGACCGCGAGGTTCTGCCCTCACAGAAAGCGGCGTATATACAAAGTTACCCGCGAGTCGCATTCGAAGGGACGAGTTTCTCGATCGAGAGGATGAAAAGGAGAGGTGAAACCGAAAGAGCCGAAGCGGGAATAGCGGGAAGCGGGTCGCGACAGCGACGGCGACGACGAAAAGGATACTGCATCTTCTACCCTTGGAGCAAAGAGGACGGAGTAGAGACTGTTCAGAAGAGAAGACTCGGTAGAAGGAGGAGAAGGGGAAGATGCCAGAAGATCTTGTATGCAAATTCTCTCGGTGCATCTCCGTGGGATCCTGGCGGGATCCGTGGAGGATTAACGGGCCGGCTCGCATGAAAGGAAAAGGACGACCAAAGGGAGGAAGTGGGGGAGGATCGGCACTCTCTGTCTCATCCCCCTCACCTTTGTGTATCTCTGCTCGGCCCAACTCTCTCGGTGTACATCTCTCGTTTCTCTTTCTCTACCCCGAAAGAGGATCGTCGATGCTGCCGGTTGCTCGTGTTCTTCGTCCTTCCATCCGCTCGGTTCGGCCAAGGACCGCCAAATAAGAGAAGCGTTTGCTCGCGCGCCGCTCGGCTAGAGTGGACCTCGAAAAAAAGAAGAGATCACGGCGTCCCGTCGCTTTCAGCCAGCGAAACGAAGCCCAGTGGACACGCATTCCGTCGTCGTAGCTGCGATTCAGCCTGTGTCTCGGTCGCCTTCCGATCGTACTCGCGCAGGAACTCAGAAAGCAGAAACCGAAAGGAGCGGGTGTAACGCGAGCCAGCAGGAGAAGCTTCTTTTGACTATTCTTCTTTCTTCCACGTCTTCCACTTTCTTTCGCTTCTTGTCTCGTCGTTATCTTTAACATCGCATGGTTCAGTTGAGAGTTTGTTCAGAAAAATCACACACGAGGCTTTAGGCACGAGGATTTTCGGTATCTGGACTGGTCTTTCCGATAAACCCTTAGGGGAGGTAACGAAGAGAGGAGGATACGTTGAAAGAGGTGCGAAGAAAACTATTTGACGAAGATTTTTGCTCGGGACGAGCCGTTAGATATACGATCGCGAAAGAACCGCGACGCTACGTGAGTCGCCTACGTGAACGGAAATCTCCCCCTCGTTTCGCGTCACCGCGCGTTGGCTTTATCGTTATTGCGGCAGTTGTGGTGGAAGATGAAGAGGAAGATGGAGAGAGGGCACGTGTTTCGCGCGATTTTCTTCCAAAAGAATAGTGTTTGGTGTTCCACGAACGCGTTAGTTTTTTGCTTGCGAGTAGATTCCGCTGCGACCAGATTCTCTTTCGGATTTTTCTCATGAGCACTCCCACAGCTACGAAAGATTTCTCGCGCTTGCGGCACGCATTCCGTTCCTCTGCTCGTTCTCTTGTCCTTCGTGCCGCGCGATTTTTGCGTCCCTTCAAATCGAAACTCGCCACCTCTTTGCGTTTTCGGTTGTGTCCGATCGTGCTCGTCTGCGAGCTGCTTTTTCCCAGCTGATTAACCGATCGTGCGGTGAAATTAACGCGGTCAACACGCTTACGTCGTACTTCGAGCCCGGTGTTATCCTCTCGAGCGAGGGTAATCGAGCCCGAACGCATAAATCCTATTAGAGGATCAGAGGGACGAGCCCGCCGCACTGTACGTGCGAACACGCGCGTTACCGCTCCACTTCCGTCCTCGTCTGCGAAACTGTGCCCGTAAGGACGTCTCAACGACGATCCACACCGGATGCATTCGGGTAAATCGAGCGCGAGAACGACCCTCCGACTCGGGATCCTACGACTTCCCGACTGGAGCCCGAGCAATGGGACAGATACTCGATTCGTCGACTATAAAGTGGCTGTTTCGAGATTTCACCGATATCCTGGGGTGAATTTCGGTTCTTTACAAAGTTTTTTCTTCTGCCTTTTTCTTTCTTTATGGTACTTTTAGTACTCATTTTGCTTTCTTGGGAAACGTTTAATTCTGAGCACAGTTTTCTTGTGATGTGTGACTATTTCGAGATTTCATTAATATCCTCGGATAGATTTTGGTTCTTCAGGTCTATCGTTTTATATAATATTTATAAAATTTCTATTGCTATTTTGAAATAGAACCTGCTTATTATTGGCAATTTCATTATTCTATCAATATCTCCGAATATATTTCGGTTCTTTCTTTGCGGTATTTTCCATTGATATTTTTCTTGTCTTCCTTTTTATAAAGTGTTTAAATACGAATGTGACTTTATAATGTTATAGATAGCAATTTCGTAGTGTCATTCAACATCCTGGGGTGGTTTTCGGTTCATTCATATCTTCTCATATCTTGCCATTTTATAATATTTATATTTATCTGCTTTTTGACATATATACATATGTTGTTACAAGTCTCTGGTTTTAAAGTTGGTAAAACGAGTATTCCAGATCTGTTCCAAAAAACGTTCCGTAGAACTTCTTAACTGATACTGCAGAACATGCCAGAGAAGTTTCATCTTCCAATTAAATCACTTGTCTATCACGAGCTATCATCTTTAAGCATGAAATTACACGAAGAATTCCCTTGTTTTTCACATAGTGTCATTTCTCAGTAATCAGATCAAATATCTTCAGCTTCGTAAATATTTCGCAACGTCATTTTCAACATTGCCTCCGTATCTTGGTCCGTACATCGTCGTCGAATAAGCCGTTCTCCCAAGATTTACATTCCAATCTCAATTAGTTTACACGCGTTGATCCTCTAACACATTGATTATTTATAAAAAATTGTGCGAGACATTCCACGTATGCAAACGATATTTCGATAATCTAGCGAGCCGTGAATTACTTTCGATAGCCCACCTCGGTTTTTCTTCTCGGTCGAGCGATAACCGTGTTCCCCTAGCCAGCTAACGCGAGTGGCTTCGAGAGTCACGATGAGTTCGTTTTTCGACCTCAGCCGGCTAAATTTAACCCAGTCGCCGCTTCAGAATTCGTTCGGCCTGAAAAAGGGAACGCACGCCGCGAGAATCTCGAAAAATCGACGTGCCTCCGATATTCTGTCCAAAAATTCACCATTCCCTCTCTTATACGATATAATTTCGCCTTAATAACGGAAATCATGTCGAATTTCCTTCTTTTTTCGACGTCGTCGAATTTCGTGCTTGAATTCGTCTCGTTTCATCGCGACTGTTTAATCGATCGGATTCCAAGCGAGTCGATCGTCGAGATAATCGGCGTGACTCGAGAGCCCGACGACGGGCTGGTGTTAAGTGCTACGTTTGCCCTCTGCGTGCGGCTGTCTTGTAACACGTCAGCGCAGCCTGATTTCACGGGTGGAGTTCAGGCCGAGTCGCGACGCCCGTGTGTCACTCGGGGACGTTCGACAGCGGCGCTCGTCCATTTGCATTACGAACCACCACGGCCAACCAAAACGAAATGATCGAACGATCGAACCGCGCGGCGATCGCGACCTTAGCCTTGTGCTCGCTTTCGCGAATAGATACGCTGCAATTAACCCTGTTGCTGTCGCCTTACCACCTTTTTAGTTTCTTATTTAGAATCGAGAGACTTATCGGTTGTTTTGAATAGTACCGTGGCCAATTGGATATTACTTTTGAAATTTGATTGCATAAGATCGAGCGTCTTTAACCCTACGTAAATTGGGTCGTAAGGAACGAAAGATCTTCTTAGCTTTAGGGTCTTTTTAGCTTTTCATCTTTAACCTTCGATTTCTCTATCTCGAATTTTCATTTTTATCGGGTATAGTTTGAACCATTTAATTTAACCGACAATCGTGCGATCTAACAGAGAAGTGTATGAATATCCCAGAATTTTTTTACATCTCCGAAAATACCGAAACATTAAACAAGAATTCACGTCGTGCACAAGGGAACAAATTGCCTAAGTAAATGAAAGAAAATTAAGTTAAATTAAATTTAATATAATCAAACAAAATGTTAAGCGTTCTAATAAATTTCAAGTATACGAATGTTATTGTAAGTACGTTCCAAGGCCATATTAAATTAAAGTGCCTCTATTTAAGTCATTCCAATTTCGGAACTATACTTTCAAATATTAATTTCCATTCTGAATATGATCGAAACTTCCTCCACGTCGAAATTCTCATTTACCAATTTTGCTCAAAATACGTTCGAATGCGTTTGTTGCTACCAATTGTTATTTGATTCACACTTTTCCCCGATACTCGTGATTCCCTCGTCGTTGTCAAAGGAAGAGAAAGTTATTGCGTGAATTGACAGTGAAGTAATGGCGCGGTAGTCGCCGCGGGAGTCACGCGTAAACGTAGTTCTGGCGATTTGGCAACAAAAGGCGCAGACGAAACGCGTCGCAGTGAACGACGGCAATCAGCGTTGGTCCGCGGCCACGCGCGTATTGAAAGACGCGCCGCTGAGAGGATCAGTCAGTCGGTCTGGTGCGAACCACGTCCACATCGCGACACGATCTTTTTCTTTCTGTCAACGTCGCGTGTGGGCGTGGGCCTTCTCTCTTTCCTCTTCTGCCTTTCTCTGGAATCCCTCCCTTTGTCGAGATCACGGAAAAAGGACCTCTTTCTCTTCCTATCCGGCTTATCTCACTCGTCTTATCTACGCCTCTCTCCTTCTCTATGTTATCTATGCGAGTTTCATCATTCAACCAGATAGGACAAAGTGCTTTCCTCGGTGGATGATTTCTTGTCAGTGTTCAGAGATGAAGCACCGTGAAGTTCGATGTTGCAGACATGAAATATTTGAAATTTTTAGTTGACGCAACTTTTTACCTTGACGTAATATGTATCGTAGTTTTTATTCTTTCGGTTATTTATAGACTTCGCATGTTCGTGAATTTATGGAAAATTGCAAAAATCCGCAGAGTGCGCGTAACAGGCAAAGATATACAAGATATCTGATAATTTCATTTCTCGAAATATCGATTTATATAAACCATATCCAGGGTTTTGTTTTATCTTTATCTATTTGTTTCAATCTGCTTCATTATTGATATTACTTATTTACCATACATTTAGAGGATCACTACCAACTGAACTGAACCAAATAACACAATAGAGTTAGATTCATTTAAAAATTTCGTTTCTATAGATATATATATATTGATATAAAATTGCTCCTTAGATTAGACATAATATTTTATCTTTTGTGGTCAATCACGATTATATTTGTAAGGATTAAACCTTCTTTTCCCTTTCGTGGTGTCACTCGTTTCTCGTATTGGAATCCTATAGAATTATGGACGATAGTATATCTCGGGCGTTATCTTCTGGCAAGTTGTTCCCACAGCGGCCCGGATGTATCGCGAGGACGCATTTGTCATTCACGAATAGGCGCTAGATCTTGGGTGGTCATCGAGTTGAGGGACAGACAGGCGTCGAAACCTTTTGCCTTCGCTTATCTTCTTCGACAATGGTCTCAGCATCTTCGATTAGCCCGATAACTTCGGCCTGTCGAGTGCTCGTGACTCGTGACTCGTCGCGTCTCTGCACGAAGGGAAATTGAGGAATTCGTTCCTGACCCGTTTATCAACGATAATAATACAACGTTACTAAGGATATTGTAATGCTTAACCATTTTACACTCTAATATATACAATATTATACTTCAACAAGTAAACTGTGGTATAGTATGTCTTTTTTATCAACTTGTGAGAAATTTGGAAATTAGTGTTTCTATTGTTAGTAATTGATAAAAGAATATCTTGTCCCATAGCCTAAAAAAAAAGCTTAATTTTACAAGCGTTAATATAATTATAGAAGAATCTTTATTACAATTCTTGTTATGCTTATAGTAGTGGCAAGAATATTACACTCGAATATTTGCATATATATCTGTTATGACACCTAAAAATCTATCTCTATGGCCTTGCTGTAGATTTTTAACAATTCTAAATGTCATCGAACTTTGCAAACAGAGAAAGAAACTTCGCGTGACGAAAAGCTAACAATCAACATCTTCCACGTCCACCCGTGTACGGTTGCGTGTACTAAACATCCTATTATGAAATCTCTGTCTACCCGGCGAAGATAACGAGATAACGTCGAGCCGTGACAATAACCCGGTGAGACCTACGAGTTTGTTCTACGTGCTCCAAATATCGACTCAAGAATCTCTAGCAGGTAATCTTCTAATCAAAATAAAAAAAGAGTTTCTAATCGGTTACAAAATACCTGGATCGCTATCTAAACAAAGAATCCTCGCTTTTAACAAACCGCTTAAATCCAATTATTACGTCGAGTAACCGAATGACGTACCTTTTAGGCAACAAAAGACGAAACGCGAATGATAAAAATGACTTTATATCTCTAACTTAAGAAGTCTCTATGACTTTTTTTCGAGAACTCGATCAAAAGCTCGTAGTAAAAGTTTCCTTATTTGAATATCAGAAACCATTTTTCTTCTTACATTTAGCTTCTGTACGAATCGAGTTAATATCTTCAATGCAATTGTTTTTCCTTCAGGAAATTTATAAAACATATAATGTCGAAAATTCTCCTAATCTAGGCTTTTGATCGCCATTCACTTATCATTTCGTCGATCTTTTTGAAATGTATACTTAGTGTATAGATTAAATAATACTATCTAATTGGGAAATACGGAAATAGTTAAGAATTAAAATACAGTGTAATCTTGATATGTACGGTACAATGTTTCATTGATAACATATACGAAATGACACATACTGGATAAACTTTCAAACTCGACTTTGTTGAGTGATGAAATGAAAATTGTTCTTTAAAGTGTCTATATATTTTTGCATGAAGAACAACCTTCTATTTACATGTATTACATGTATTACAGGTCCTGTCACATTTTCTACATATACATAGATATTTACATAGGACGAGCGTTATTTTTTAATCTTTCACCAAGGTATGCAGTTCTCAATTTGGTAAAACGCTCGAGAAAAAATCGCTAGCCTGCATCGAGCTTAATGTTCGTCCAGGGCCAGATAATCGGTCTTGGGGCGGCAGGTGCTTGTCCAACATGCACGTCTTTCATCATTGGTTCGGGAACGAGGCGACGTATTGCTAAGTGCTCGTTCGCGTGACACCGAGCTTAGGATAAACTTAGTAACGCGAAACTTAGAATGCCCGGCCGTCTTGCCGACCCTTGTAGAGGAGACGCACGTGCATGCACGCGGACCTCTGATGCTACTTTTCGCAGCTCCTCTGCTTCTCTTCGTCCCTTTCGGCCTGTGTTCGATGCTGAATCCGCCGTGTCGGTTGCAGATCACGCGTGCGATTTCCCTTTTTCCGCGCCGCTTTCGCGCTACGCCCGTTGCCTACGAAGTTGCCGGCTCGTTTCATCGTCTCGTCACATCCCGTGAATCATAAGTTCTTGTTAATTGAGGATTTATAAGCGTAAGTCACCAGAAGCGTTGACCTGTGATCTAATGATCGTTCGCAGAGGCTGCTGCGTTCTCAGAGCGAGCTCCTTGTCCTTTTTTTTTTTTGAAATTCCGCGATTTCTTTGGAGTATGGGAATGTTTCCAAGATCTATAATCGTCGTGTAATCGTCGAATGAAAATTAGAGCAATCTCTTTGCTTGCCATTGTAAAGAAAGCATTACCGATCTCATATTATTTAGAGCAACACCAATGTTTTGAAATAAAAATTTTCTAATTATTTGAATGTATCTTTCTCTATCTTTCCTAATTCTGATGACACCGAAAAGAGATTGACCCTTAACTTTAAACAATCACTCATTTTCCACCTAAGTGCTGAATATATATAGTTGGCACTACACAATTGTCGCGAAAGAGATTTATACCACGAACGTTTAGTATCCGTCGTCTTCAAAGATCTTCGTCGTCCATTTGCTGACACGTTTAATGAAAATTTAAATGCACGATTAACGCCAATTGTTATACGTTCAGCTGCTTTCTGTTCGAGCCATTAAATGGGCCGACTCGTAGATCGAGAAATTGCAAAGGAGGAACCCGAAGGTGTTACTTTTTTCATTCGCGAACCTTCGACTCCGAAAAGTATGGATCGTACAATGGATGAAGGGAAAATATGAATCGTTGCTAAGATAAACACAACCGAGAACGCCGGTGTAGATTCATAAATCCCGGATTCATTCAGTGCTTCACGCAGTTCCATTCATCTTGGCCGCGTTGTTCAGCTACTCCCTGTGATCGATCGTTAAAGCTTGGATCCCCTATGTTAGAATCCCGAAAGTGATAAGGGTCGCTAATCTTTGTCGTCTTTTGGGATTATTCGACTTGCTCTCGTCCCGCCCAAATCTAGGTATCTAGTCTACCTTTAAATTTCTTTTCGACCTTTTGATACATTATATAGGACACCTTCAACAACGCTTTAACAAATGTTTCGTGTTACAAATCAATCAAGATCTTTCCAATATTACTTGTTATAAATTTCTATGAAAAATTGTTTATCGTTTTGAAATTTTATATCAAATTTTGACCTATGTTTGTTGGGATTTTCTTCCTGCATTTGGAGTGTACTATTCATTCTTTATCTACGAAGCTTTGAAGCATTTTCTACTTACTAGCCTGTACGCTTTTATAATACATAGATACATAATTTTTACCAATAATTCTTATTAGTATACATATTATATATAATATAAATAATTACAAATAAATAAAAATATAATTAAAATAAAAAAGTAAATATATATATAACATATGTACATAATTTTGATCAATAATTCGTATCAACAACTGCACGTCCATTCTTAACTTAACGTCCCATATCTGCCATTTTTACCAATATCATGCTATACATCTACAATTCCATTTTTAGCAGTAATTACAAATGTGTATACGCCCGATTTTCATTAATAATCGTGAATAATCTTCCGTTTTCAAATTTTCATCCACGATTGCTAGCCTATTCACCAACTTCATGTCGACATTAGTGAACGCGAAACTTTTCCATGAAACGAGACGAGATACAAAATCAGGATCGTGTAGGAAGAGAACAAGAGAACGAAACAGCGAACGAGATCATCGAGCGAAACCGCTCGGCGTCGATGTCTATATGGAAGTGTGACATCCCGATGGTTATTCCTGGCCGCTTCGGCGTCTGCCCTCTATTAACGTGTGCGCGTTCTCTTGCGCGACTTTCCCCTTTCTCCCCTTTGGTTCGCTAAGGGGACACCGTCGTGGCTGGGAGGCGGCGGACCAGGGTCCGTGACGTGGGACAGGCCGAGAGGAGGCAAGAAGAAGCTTCTTGTCAGAAATAGTGGCAGTTCCCTGTCTCCGCGCCAGCCACCACCGATATCTATTCCGGCGCTGCAAAACAACATCTCTAGCCCTGTCCGACTAGCCTGCCCGCTATCTCTAGGCTGCTCGCGCCTCGCGAGACCGGCCACGTGGAAAAATATCGCGAATCCTTCCTTCGGATGGCCATTGAAAGTGGTAGAAAGTTCATTGTTAATTTGTGTTTCGTAGCGGAAGCGTCATCGTCTGTAAAATATTCGCTGTAGAATGCAGATCTGGAAGTCATGAAACTTTGAAGAGAGCTTCCAGAATAATTTAATAATATAACGTTATAATTTAACCGTATCTAAATTAGTCGTTTTATTAATCACAGAACTTAGACAAAATAAAACAGTAGAATGATACAAAATAATACATTAAGATATTTTCTGAGAACAAAATTAAGAAAGCTGATTGTTTTATCCTCTAAGTGACTCCATATAAATTTTTACGTCGAAACTGGTTCGGTAGGTTATTTTTGAGATACGAAACAGACGAAGAATTTCCAGTTACCTGATCCCGCGATTAATTAAAAACCATTGACAGGAAGAATTCCTGTATCATCGAGAAGAATATAAGCTCCATATACTTTATGTCGCGATATCCTCGGGATAAAAATCGTCCGGAAATTGGTAATAATCCGGGAATCAATTAAACAACGATACGGTGGTTAACAAAGTACCCAGATTGGTTAATTCTTTGAAAATTTGTCGGGCGATCGAGATAAAACGGCTTCAATCAACAAGCCATTCGATTCCTCTTAATTACGGTTAATGCACGTACGTACAACGCGCGAGAGCTCGTGCAATTAAGTTGTTATCCAGGGGTACAGGCGACGCAACTGTTTTACGACGACCACGCTCGTAATTCAGTCGTTTCGTAGCATCTGATTTGCCAAGGTATTTCCTCTTTTACGCGTGCGCCACTCTGACGCCGCAGCTGGCCTCTGCGTCCTCTAAAAAAGTGAACGCTGAAAGCCCGAGAAACTCAACCATACCGAGGGTTACGCTCTCTCTCTCTCTCTCTCTCTCACTCTCTTTCTCTCTTTTCTGCCTTTCTAGCAAACGCTGATGCACCTTTCGGTTTCCGTGTGCGGGCGCGCAGCTGTACTTCGTTGGAAGGAAAGGTTCCATTTCCAAGAGAAAAATAACAGCAAGCAACACTCGGTTCAACGCAGAAAATGAAACTCGTCAAACATGTTTGATGCAAATTGTAATTTTGTGATAGGGGTTGGCATTTTTTCACGAGGTTTAATTCGTTGGAAAATGATATCTCTATGGAAATCTTGAAAGAAGTTTGACGTTTCGTTTTGAACGCGTTGTGGTTCTGTCTGTTCCATGGGAATATTAGAGTTCATTAAATATGTAACTAGAATTTATCTTTTTCTAAGAATTGAATGAGGATTGAAGAAACATTCAATGAGATATATATTTTGATCTTTCGTATTTCCTATTTTCCTTGCCTCTTTTCATACTTTGTCATTGATACCACTTACGATTTACGCTTACAATAGAACTGTATCGTGTCTGTATAAGATACAATAATTAAAAAATTAACAAATCTTGTGTAGATATTCAAACAAAAATATTCGTTTATTATTCTCAGCATTCGTAGCCTACGAAAGGTAGACTTTATTTATATATCTCCTTTCTATATCTAAGAGAAGCCTCGAAGAAAGCTTCCAATACTTCAAATTCGTTGAATGCCACTCATTTAAAGTACTCCGTAAGATCACAAAAAAGAAAAAAAATTCACCGTCTACAACCAAACTAAAGCGACCATCTATAACCAACCCAAGATCACTCGAATCTTGCCACAACCCCATCGTTTGGGTGAGTTTTGCACAAAATTTGTTGCTCCGTGAGCGTGCACCATGCTAATGGTTCGATCGGTTGGAAGACAACAGTGCACGCCATTAGGCTTTGTGAGGTCGAGGTCGGCCTCGGGTTGCTCTCCGCTCGGTGGAGGCACGAGCAGCGCGTGTAAAGAGAAACCAGCGCGGGGGAAACAATGTAGGTAACGCGGCGAAGGTTAGGGGCGTCGTAAATCAAGAGAACGAGCATCGACGCCCGTAAAGTCATCGGCCACGATCACTTCTATCGACACTGGTGGGAGAAACGATTAGGCCGTGTGCGGCCACGAGGCAAGAGAGGAAGAGACTCAGAGGCCGAGCCTTCGTGTTCAAACATCCTCCTTTATTGCACCTCTAAACCCGCCACGACGATCCGTCGATTGGAGTCGAATGTAAATCTGATCGCTTCCTCTTCGCCTGTTATGCCTTTTCATTTGCTATATTACTCTGTGGAACTTTCTAATCGTGCAGCTTGACCCGAAACGAATGATAGCGTTTGGTAATATGCATTTATTAAATGGAAGCATTAATTAGCATGTTTAATAGAGATGATTTAATAGAGTTTACTCGAGAGATAGTTTACCGTGTAGTTATAGTGGCGAAGATACACATTGGAATTCTGGCTTCTAAAATAACTCCTTTGAGGTTCATGATGAATGATATTAATCATTTTTGCTTCAATGTTACATTATTATATAATTGGCTATCGTGGAAGATTTAATGCCGCTAAAAGTGAAGATTACGAGCATCCATGTTGTTGATAGTTCAATTCGTCGCTATGTTTAATGATTATAAAGAGTCATTTAAATGTTTGAAAACTAGAAAAATTTCAACCGAAACGAATGTGAAGACCTCAATTAGGAAAACGTTCGAGTGGAAAAATAATTTGAAAGATTAAATAATATTGCTTTTGAAGAGAAGGTATTTCGATAGGATAAATGTTAATGCTAAAATTTGAGAATATTCATTCAAAACTTCTGACCCTTCTGCTTAAACAGATTCTCTTACTGCAGCCTAAGAAACTTCTAAGAACAAATTATCAATAATATGAATAATTTTCATTGAAAATTCCCTTTTAGCCTAAATAAAGTACATTTGTTCCAACTTAAAAAGGACTAAAGAAAGATTCTAGCAAATATCGTATCACTATATATATGCCTATCACTATATATGCCAGCTATATAGCAGTCGTGTCACCGTTCAAATGTTAACTCCAGCCGGATGGCTGTCATCGTTCGCTACTTTACGCATAAAGCGTAAACAGCGTCGAATTAATCGAGAACTCGCGCGGTTGTGCGTGCTCGCGAGGGTAAGAGGAGGCACGCGGCGAACCGACAGATACAAACGGGAACCTTGGTGCGCCAGAAATCGGCTCGTTTAATTTTATCGCCGGAAAAAGGGAGTTCCGCGGCTCCCGCGGCGAGATCTCTTGGAAACATCGTACGCCACCACGGGCACGGTAGTAAGTATGTTAATGACTCGTAGGCGACAGCCTTTAGATCTAGACGTCTCTCTGTGCCGTGCCTTTAAGCTCCCGCTACGCTGCCAGCGAATAGTTCAGCATCAATCCCGACGTCTTATTATAACGTTATTAAAATAACCGGCCCTCGCCAACTTAGTTCACGATTCCTCTGCCCCCCTGTCCCTCGCTTCTTCGACTTGGGCGTCTCTTGGCTCCTATGACGCGCTCATCCCCATTTCGAAAACGCTCCCATTCCCTTTGAATGATTTTCCTCGTCATCAATAGCGTAATCCCTTGTGATTTCTCTTCTTTTTCTTTTTTTTTTTTTTTTTTTTTTTGAAATCTCGATTGAATGGGATTCCTTTGAATTGGTGTCATATGATGTTATATTTGAATCTTACGATTGGTATTTGATATCGTTGGAGTGATTTGTAAGATGGTTAGATTGACGATATAAACGGTAAGTGCAAATTACGTAGATATTGTTATAACTGATGCTTAAAGGTAAAATTTTTGATGAATATTAAATGACTTCCTCCTCTGTGTTGATATGTACGTGTATGTACGGAATTTCCATCGAGTTCTTTGAATTGATACTGTCAAAAATATCTTGAATTAGTGGCTAGTAGGAATATTAATACAATATAATATGATGTATGTACAAATATGAATTAATTTTTTAGATATGGTCAATATTATCACAGCAGATGCTAGAACAGACTGATTATTACTTAAATTAGTGGAAATTATCAGCGGCATTACAATCTTTATCCTTAATACTATTGCAACAAAAAACGTTCTAAGCCAAAATGTCCTTATTTTCATATAAAATATTTTAAAATCCTTTTTTACAAAATATCCAAATCGATTAGCCATTCGAGATTCCATCGTATCTATGAAAGGACCTATTTCCAGGTTAAATCAAGATTTTGCAAGGAAAGTGGCGTTAAAACGGAGTAAATGAGCCACCCTCGGCCACCCTCGAAAAAATCGCTCTTTTTCATTCACAGCCCCGTTCCCCGTTTCGCTTTTTCTCCATTGAAAAATATTGCAAATTTCCTGCCCTTTCGCGCGACACCCCGGTCGTGCAATCAGCCGCGAAAAGATAACTTCCCCTCGAAATCGCCAGGAGCGCATTTTTATCGTGTTTACGAGTTCATCGACGTGTCGCGTGTCATTGATATATCGTCATTATTTGCCTATTATCGAATCAACAATTATGCTGGTTAAAAACATCTGGTAGTTGTTTTTATCTTGTTGTTAATTATCAAATATTACGTGGTTGCTTTATCTGCCTTTCAGCGGGAGAATTCTGAAAGTCTTCTGAAAAGAGCCCTTTGTATCCACGATGGTGTTATGAGATCTTGTTCTATCTATTTGGCAAGCTGTATTTAGTTTACGTTTGAATATGAATAAATTGAATCATTTGGAAATGAAAAAGAAATTCAAATACTATAAAAATAAAAATATAATATATAAATAAATATACATACATATATATAATTTATATTATATATATAAATTCATATATATATAAATAAAATATAAAAAATATGAAATTAATATAAGGTATGAAATATGAATTTACAGCTTCGATTTTATGAAAACTTCACACATTTTAATTTATGTATCATTACTAAATTAGGACACCAGACTTAATTAATACTTCAATTCTACAGATGTTCATATTTCAGTTTCATATTTTTATGAATAAAGTTGGAGAAATGTAACTTAAGTAGAGACTTACTGCTCTACATTCGTGTTAAATGTAACAGATACTCTACTTGGATATTTTACATATTTCTGCTTTCTATTTTCGCACTTTTGAACCTCCAAATTTCTTATAAATGCGTAAGATCCTGATCGTCATCGATTAATTGTTAATACTCACCCCTTAGATTTTTTAGGAAGTCAATGTTCTCCCTTGTCAAATCAGAACACTGTATAATATACTAAAAGTCAACACGCGATCAAGGAATTAATCGAAGGATCAAACGAACGTTTGCTGTTTTACGTGACTCGTGTTTTCGTAAACGGCGGCAGTAAAGTGGCGTTTTTTCAGCGGGCGGTTTCGTGCGTCCCACCCCCGCTCGCAAATCGTTTATCCCTCTCGTAGCGGGCCTTCTACACGCTGGATATTGTATTACAGGCTTGAATATTTAACAAGTCCGGGCGACACTTGGCACCAGAGGGGCAGAAGAAGTTCTCGAACTCTTATACGTCTCCCACCCCCGTGGGAGGTGTACAACCGCTGCCCCTAATTCTTTTCGCCTCGATTTTCCCGATAGTCGAGGGGCGAAAATTTTTCTCCTCTGCTTTCCTTTTTTTTTTCACGGAAACTACAGCGATAGCGACCCTCTTATCTGCTTGCTACATGTCACCAGCTTTATATGCTTAGGCGAGACTGTAACACGACACTGAAAGTCGTCGATATCGGTGAATTATTCAGCCAAAGGCGTTTCTTTTAATGGGACCGCGTGTTTTGCGCCTGTTACCGTGGCGTTCGCCTCTTTAAAGTTTCACTCGACATGTGTCCCGCAGCGTTAAATTTTTGTCGTGCAAGTAGCTGTTACAGTTACGACGTCTCTACCTTTAATAGGCTGTTTTGACGACACCTGTCTTAGGGTAGATCCTACATCCTTCATAGGCGAAACGATTTATCGAATGAGACATCAGTCGGACAATCGTGAGACGATTCGCACATTCGCTTGGAGGTCTCCTATAATTGAAGTAATTCTAATTCCAGAAGTGGAAAAAGACAAGAGTTATTGGAAGAGGGACAGTCAAAGTTGATATGCGATGATAGGAATTTGGTCGCAGTCATTATCGTAAATTATTCATTCTACAGAAGTTATACAGATTTCAATGTATGTATCATCGCTGAGTTACAACACAGAGATTTAATTAAAACTTCAATTTTATTCTTTGCCATCACCGATTAACTTCTAGAACTTCCTCCGACTAATTTTTATTAATAACAAAGATTTGTACCCTATTCCAATGATTGCGTGAAAAGTTGATATAATATATTAACATATTTAAATACATATTATAATTTGGTAATTGCAATATATCTTTTCCCTTGGTCCTTTTCTTTCGTTAGTAGTTTCTTCAAATAAGGAGATAAATCTTGCTCGTAATTTCGATGTATTTTTCTTAGTCGTTCAAGGGGGAAAAAGAGGGAATAGGGGGTAGCCGAAGCTGTCGTGTAACTCCAGGAACCGAGGCGTATCAAACCCCCGTCTCCGCCTCCTGGTTCCCTGCATCACCGAGCCCTTCGTGCAACGCCATAAATCACCTCGACAAATTTAATTATCCTGCTGTCTGCGATAAAGCCTGGCGCGCATCCTCCTTGTTGTCTAACTTCACCTATCTTGCAAGCCCTTTAAGCTTTCGGCCGCCTCCATCGACCCCTTTCCTCCACGTTCTTTGCGGAAAATCCGCGAAAAGATGGTTCCTACATTTTCCTCCTTCTAAATTGTGAGACGCCTTTCGTAAATTGGAAACCCGGCCTCTGCTGTTTTTCCGTTTCGTTTATGTGTCTATAAGACTGGCAAGGGGAGGTTCTTTGTAATTTGTGGTGCTTATTTCGTCTCAGATGAACACGAATTAGATTATTTCTTGTTACCAGAGGTTCCGTGCATTTAGATGTTTGGCCAATAATTTACTGTAAATAGGTGAACCTTGGGTAAACGTAGAAATTTCTAATTTTATTTGTAGGATTTTATTTTAGAAATATTCTATATATTCTAATTCTAAATATTTCACTAATGTGAAAGATTCCTGGAATTTTTATCCGTGATACAAAGATATTAAAAATTTAGATAACGTATAGAAGATATAATTCGTGAACTTGTTGATCAGATAGGAGAAGTTAATTTGTTACTTGATTGGCTATCTTCTTGGATAATTTCTCTATTAGAGGATTTTCACATCTATTATGTGGCATTTCGTTGCTTTCAAAGATAAATTACATCACGTTTATATCCGCACGAACTAAAACCAATTTAATGCAAATTTATTTGTTTCTATTAATTTTGAATTCCAAGCTTATAGAAGTTTGTACTTAAGGGATGACCGAGCTTAAGCGATTAAAATATTCTAATTTCTGGCGTAAAATTAGAGAATTGCGTGACAAATTGTTAGGTAAATTCCCCTATAATACGCGTTCTGATTCTGCCGGTTAAATGCACGAACGCCCAACAGTTTAACCCGCTACCATTATTACCATTATTGTTTATAAGTTTTCCGGCTAATGAAACGTACAGGGTAGAACGTGATTTCCGGTTCCAACCCCCAGATTACACGGGACCTCTCGTTTATTCAGGTATACTCCGAGATTATAACAACTTGTTGTCCCATCGATTAATCGAAATTCACGTTTATCCCTTTCTTGTAGTACCCGCTCTATCTTTGCTTCTTATGGTGGGCTTATCCAGATCGTAGATATCAGGCCCGGAATTTACCTTGGTTTACCACGATTGTCTTCTTTCTCTCAAAAATTGAACCACCACCTACCTTCTGATCGTTGGAAACACTTTCTACGCGATTGTACCCACCACTGTGATCAAAATTTCATCGAAAAGGGATAGATGAAAAATTCAATTTATCTCTTATCGCTCTCTATCTCTAGTTATACAAAAAACAAGTTCCTCGAAAGGAAACGAAAAATTCTATTCCGTGTTCTAAGCCGATGAACACAAGTTTGATGATAAAACGTATCGATTCTGGAAATTCCGTAAAAACTCAGTCGCACTTTCTGGAAACATTTTCAAGAACTTGTTGGCGAACCTATGGAAAGATTTGTGCAAATCATCTTTTTCCATAATTCCTGTCCTGTGACAAAATTTGATCCACTGACACACTCTTATTCAAACTACTTATTCAAAAGCAATTTTATTCACAGTCACGAGTAAACGAACTCAAAAAGAGCTCTTCTGCTTGAAAAGTACCTTGGAAAGCCTCCTGAATAGACTGCTATGAAAAAGTACTCACAAACCTACGATCATCTTTTTCGACAATTCCAATACCTCATTCAAAAGAAATTTTATTCATTGTCGGAATATATAGCAAAAGTAAACCGACTTCGGAAAAAATTCTTAGCTGTTCACGGTTGGCCCACGAGCGGACGTAGGATTACGAGCGTCCGTGGTTTGCCCGATTAATCGAAATTCACGTTTATCCGCGTGGTCGAGCATCCGCGAGCTCGCCTAACCTACCTTTCGTTGGAGAGCTTACCGAGATCACTATTAACTGGGCCGGGATAAAGCAGGGCCGAGCAGGTTCTTATCTGTCCCCGCCGCCAGATAAATTTCGCAGGACCCGCGGATTAGGTTCGTGCGGATAGTGCATTCCGTTATCGGCATCGTTGCAGCGTCCTGCCACGCGCGTCTCGTTTCCGCGTTCCTGCTGCTGGATACGCGATTAGACGACACTTCGTGTGGGTGCGTGACTTCTACCCTTTGTGTTCCATTGTTTCCATTTCTGCTAGATATCTAGCTTTGTTGCTAGGAAAAATTTGAGAATTTTAGTATTAAAAGTGTAGTTACATACCAACATAGGATACTTGCAAAAGAGAAATTTAATCGTTTTAATTTTTATCGTAACATTATCTTTGAAGCAGAATCGCTACGATAGGATTTTAGTTGTCTTTTTTTATCATCCGTATCATTTCTTAAATCTTGTCAATACGTCATGCAATCATAGAAAATCAAGCCGGCTATGGTTCTCGAATTTTTACGTCCCAATCTTGCTTTTGTTTCAACAAGCAAAAATATCTTCAACGTTCTAAGAAATTCTGTAGCATACATAGCATACAACATCAATTCTTTCATACTTCCCTTATACTTAAGAAATTTATTAGAAATAAAAAGAAAAACGATTGAACCTAAAATGATTTAGGAAACACAGCAGGATTAACTAACATGCATTAAAACATGTTTCAACACAATTTACCAATGATTTCCCTAAACAAGTAACTCGTCCATATCAAAGCACCTTCGTTACCATACTGTGTGATACGTCCACCGAACAACGTTACAAATTGTCAGTCCAAGACATCCAACAATGTTAGCTGCAACAAATAATAGTCCTGGTTTCTTTAGAATAACGTTATATGTTACAAGTATATTCTACGAATCCAAAAAGTTCCAAGAAATTTCACCGTATACACGAGATTCAAACAATCGCAGCTAACGAACCTTATCGCCGAGGAAGGAAAAGAAGGAACTGTTTCGAGGAGGGATGTCTATACGTAGAACTCTTTCACGCAGTTTTCCCCGTAGCCCGCTCGGTTCCTCTTCATTGAAATCGTAACCGCCTCCGCCGCGAGATTGGCATAAGGCAACTTGACCGAGCCGCTCCCTCATTGTCCTGGCTGCATTATAATACAATTTTCAGTAGCTGAAGCCGAGGTTGTGGTCCTCGTGGGGTGAAGGTGGAAAGGGAAAAAAGACACGGGGAAGAGAGAGCGAGAGGGCCACCGTGTGCGAGCACAAGAAGAATATTGGCGTACGCACGCCGATTACGCGTGTGTATGCCTGTGTGCTTGCAGAGGTATAAAGTGAACCGGTGGCAGCGAGCACAATGCGCCATATCAAACAAAGCTGCTGCGCGCACGGGACTTCCATAGAAGTGTGGGTGGGTTCGCGAGGTATAGTATTACTCATTCAAATGATCCTCTCCAGAACTAGCTCGTTCTCCTTCTCTCTTCGTTGTCTTTCTCTCGCTCTCTCCCTCGCTCTCTTTCTAACTTGTTACCATCTCCTATCTCTCTTTCTCTGACCAATGTTGCGGCGCTCTCTTTCCCTGACAACCCTCTCACTCTCCAACCACCGCTCGTCACGATGCTTTTAATCCACCAGGCCAGGCATTCACATCTTTCTGTGCTCCAGTTAAATAAAGAGTCCTGCGCTCCGGGCCTGTTGCATGCGCAAACGCGCGCCACCGGGACCAAAGATCGGATATATGCAATAGGTACATATGCACGCACGCGTGTAAGAGACACAGATATCTAGGTGGTTTTAGGGAGAGAGAAAGAGAGAGTGGCTAACAACCCCTTTTGCCTAGATCCCGTTTCGGAGCTCGAGAGCTTCCTCCCGCGTCCATTGTGCCGACAACTTTTACCCCCTCCCTCAGAGACTATTATTCGAGTCACATATCGAGGACGCCGCGGCACCGCTGATTTTCGAGGCTACCATTTTTGTTCGCCAGACACGCGGCTGACGGGCATTCATCGAATCGCGTTGTTCTACGATCTTGCGTGTTGTTCGATTTTTTCACGTTTGTTCGATTCATCTTGATTGATGGTACTGGGTTTAGGGAGTCTGAGAGTTTTCAAATGGTTTATTAATTAGATGTATAATTTGTTGATTAACAGCATATCCATTATTAAAAATTCAGCTACTGCAATTTTGAGTTACATATTGTTATAAGAAATGTTTCTATTTTAAGTATTAATATTCGTTTCAATATATGGTTTATTGTATTTCTAATTTAGACTATTATAGATGCTAACGATTTCGTTGTAGATCTGAGATATATAATTATGTTTTATAGTTTATGATACTAGAGCCATCAAATTCGTGAAAATAATAGATTCCTGTTCCCTTTATTCGAGATAGTAAACATTTGGAAAAATAAACGAAATATAATTAGATATATCTTTGAAATTTCATATTAGGCGTTGTTTACTCTTTATACCGTGCAGATCCGTTTCCTCATTCTCGATTATTTTCCATGGACTTCTGTCGCATACAGCGTGGTTCCGTCGACATCGGACTTTCACCGATCACAACATCAACCTCGACGAAAATCTACCGTGTCCTGCCTTTCACGCACATTTTCCATCAACAGTGTTGTGCATTCAACCCATCCGGTCGGGAGAAGCCACTCTAAACGGATTTCCCTGTGCACCGTTCTAATGCCATTGTGCAAAATTGTCGTTCGCTTTGCCTGCGTCCGGCAGTAAAGTGTTTCTCAATTCTGCGCCCTGCTTTTCCCGCCCTTTTTCTAGGGGATTGTCAACAGTTATCCTGGGTCTCGGAGAAACGGACCAGGTTCTATGCCATGGAACTTCTTCCTTCAGCCTTTGTTGAGCGGAAAATTCTCAGAAGGATTCAAAAGGAAAATAGATGGACGAAGAACGGGCCTTGGAACACCCCCGCTGAGTGGAACCATTGTTCGAACCCACGTCAGGCCCAACCGACCTGTTTTCAACGATACCTAAGCTGCCCTGCTAGCTTGTGGATTAACGAATTCGGGGCTTTCGAAAGGATTTTCCAGCGGCGATCTTCCAGGGCCCTCCCTCTTCTTTGGTGTTCGGTGTCTTTCGTCCAAAAGCAGAGGAATTAGGACGATCTTCTTTGTAATTTTCCTAACTTTGAGTGGAAATTCGTTCTTCTTCCTCGTTCTTGAACAGGAAATACTAGGTTGTTCTAGAGTTCTCATCAAGTTTTAAGGGATACGTATTTTTGTAGAAGTAAATTTTAGGTAATATATGTATATGCGTGTCTTCTTTGAGAGAATTTTTGTTAATTTGTTGGATTGCATCGTGACCGTTTCTTTTTATTTTTTTTATTTTTTTGAACGGTTCTTTTCCACCATGAATTTTTGAAGTTCCTTTCCACAAATTTCTAGAGTATCGAGTTTCTTTTATTCCAGAAAAGCTTCGTAAAAACCAAAATAAATGATCGTTTAATCACGCTATGTCTGATGGTTGGAACAAATCGAAATGAGCATTCCAATTATCATTCAATCGCGTAATACGGCAAGATCATAAAGAGTAGAAGAAATGTACTGCTATTAATGTCTTTTTCTACTAAATGAACTTATCAAAATATGCAATTTGTTTTCTGAAAATTAAATATTGATCGCGTACATATGTAATGAAATCGAGAAATCAATAAAAGGTGCAGTTGATCGGTTTGATTCGTGAAAAACTCGATACATAAGACAAAAAGAGTGAGAGAAAAGGAGAAGAATAACCGTGTGAAAAGTGGACGATTCTTTTCACGACAGAACGATCAATGTAAACGTCAGGATGTGTGCAGGAGATAGACCGCGGACCCTGATTTCATCTTACGCCGGATTATCCAGCGCTCGCGATTATATACAGGGTGGTCCATTGTCAGGCGGAAATTACGGAAACGCAAATTGGCCGGTGTGACTGTGACGGGCGCAGACGTGGGCCACGTGCTGCCACGTCGCCGCCGTTGCGGTTCTGTAATCAGTAATACCGGCGTTCGAAGGGGGTTGAACAGGGGATGGCGAGATCGGGGCGGATTTCTAAGCCGTAAGCCCCGCTATTGAAACGATCAGTCCCGAAGGCTGTGTTCCGACCGTGCATTTCGGCAATTACGCGTTAACGATGCGCGCCCCGATACCAAATTGCCTTTCTCTTCTCTAAGCGCGATCCATTCACGATAGTTTTCCTTTGGAGGTGAAACACGTGCCCGTTGACTCTGACATGTTTTCTTGTTATTCGTTTAATTTCTTAAGAAGTGAATTTCCTACTTTTTATATGTTATTATACGATACGTTGGTCTTCCATTTTTAATGGAAATATATTTTTCTGATATTAAAAAGTATCTCGAGTTTCGAACAAAATATAAGGTAATTATCATTGATACGCACAATTTTTCATTTCAATTCTCTACAGTATACTTTTTTTTTTAATATCGAGGAGCTGTTTTGTTTGCCAAAACTAGAGTAAGATTGAAATATAGTAAATTCGAGTATTGCAATAGGAATAACGAAGCTTGCGTATTTGATAACTTAAAAATTCTAAGAATTCTTCGAATAAAATTATTGAGATAAAATATTACATTTAAATATCTTTCAGAGATTATTTAATTTCTTTCTAGTTGCAGAACACATATAATGTCTGTCTCAAGACTTTTGAGCAGTGAATTCAGAGATTTTTTGCTTTCCTAGGAAAAATAATGTATACAGATTGCTTCTTGGAACCAATACTGAGATAACCCAGAAGATTAATATTTACAAGATAAATTTGCATGTTTAAAGACGCGCGAATAAATATGTCTTGAGTTAAATCAATTATTCCCGCATGTTACATATGTAGAATGAATACTAACTCTGGTTTTGCAAGACTTTGACATTTGATATTCTTATTGGACTGAATAACTTTATAATTATTTAACTTTTTATTTATTTCTTTGAAACGCCTCACACATAACTAATAGAAGTAACATTCATTTTTATGATAAGGAAACTCTACATATCTAGTTTACTTGTGCAAGAAGAACAGAATTGATTTTTATTTACACAGCTATTAATGCTAAAAACCGATACTGACCATTGCAGTGAAACTTGATTATTCGTGAAATCATTGATCGTGTACTCGACGATATTTATTCACAACGATAATCACTGCGTTGTTTGAAATTTACAAAGAAAAAGCTGAAACGACACCTGTATTTATTAAAAAGTTAATAAAAACGATAAAGATTCTGTTGATAGGAAAATTACCAAGTACTTTGTAAAATATTCAACTACATCGTTTTAAGATCAATTTAGAGTCTAGAGGATGAGTACTTAATCAAGCACTAATCGTGAAATGTTAATCGTTTCTGGATAGATCATCTTACCAGAGACATCAATTATTTCGTTTCATAGGGGATTAGAAGCAGATCGTTCCCACCAGTTAGATAGCTATCTCCTTAATGGAATATTTCTGCCTTACCTGTGTATCGCTGCAAGGTGCAGTCTTAAATTAACAAATGATATCTCTAGACGTTCTTATCGTCCAAACGTCCCTATCACAAATGCATCTTGATCTTCGGTATATCCTATCCCCTCAATACTTCATCGCTATTTTCACTCTCTTAAAACCAGTTATCGTATTGTTGTTTTCAGCCAAGTCTCTAGAGAACGTGTTATTAACAATAATTAATAGGTCTTATGCATAGATTATCTAATTATCAGATTACGGATCTTTGTGCAATTTCATATTTTTATATACAAATAGAGATAGATTTATTTCATTTAATAAATATTACAGCTTGATTATATTATCAATATTACTGACCGACAGAAACTACTTGTAAGTTTCCTCGACTTCTTTTCAACTGGGAATACTATTTCCAGCACCTGGACTCTCTTGTAAAATAATTTATCAACTAGTAATATTTCATGATGCCAAGTTACAAGTTGTAGGTTATAGATTTCGATTTTGCAATTTTGCGTTTAATAGGTTAATCAGATAACTTGCAATTTGAAAAATTACAAATGCTTCCGAAGTTTCATTTGTTTTATTAACTAACTTGTTACGCTGGCGAGAAAATTTATGAACACTGATAATTTCAAACGTGCAATTTGTAAAGTGTTATTAGTAATATCAATCAATTAATATTGAATAATGTCAGTTCAATTACAAAAGAGAGCGGTATACGACATCTACTCAATGTCCATAAGAATGTCAATGTCGTATAAACCATACAGAATATCGGGCTCTCAAAATATCCAAATATCCAAGGTATACGCATAAATTCGAGAAGATAGCAGCAGGGTGTTCTCACCGATGTTCCCAAATGTCCATTACAGGGGTACTCGGTGGCACTGTTTGCAAAAGTCACTGGCAGACAAGCGGGGCGGCGCGT
The DNA here is from genome assembly GCF_051014615.1 of Bombus vancouverensis nearcticus. Classification (NCBI taxonomy): domain Eukaryota; kingdom Metazoa; phylum Arthropoda; class Insecta; order Hymenoptera; family Apidae; genus Bombus; species Bombus vancouverensis. Next base: position 1,737,755 of record NC_134924.1, read on the forward strand.
AGTACAACATTGCGAGCGTTTCTCTCACACGGGGTGGCTCCATTGTCGTCGCCCTTCGGCTTTTCCGCAATTTTTTCAGCGTATCCAGCCCCTTCGTTCGTCACTCGAGGTTTACCCCCGAGTGAAGCCACCCCTGGTGTTTGCGGAGCCACCCGTTACGCGTATCGTCGATCGCATTAGCCGGTGCGACTATGAATTTCAGAATGCCTCGTAATTGTTATTGCGCCGTTACGAAGATTCAAACCCGCAATCGCGCGTTCTCGTATTCGCTGACAGCGTCTCATGGTCGGATCTATCCTGTCAAGTGGACAAATGAATAGATTTTCTATTTTAGAGTTTTTCGTTTACGATTGTTCAAGCTTCGAATAATTTTTACTTTCTACAATTCGTTTTAATATTTTTTTCTTAGAAGAATACGCAGTAGTATTTCAAGCTGTTTTACTCAAGGAATATTTTATTTATTTATTTATTTAACGATGGCACGTAGTAAGTACATTTACTTCAGTCAATAAATGCAATGAGTATTTCGTATGCTAAAATATTTATATATCTTACAGAAAAGTATTTTCTAACCATTTAAGTCGTAAGTTGTTCTTTTTATAATAACTTGATGATATTCGCTAATAAACTGCGCGCAAGTTTATAGGGCAAGGGGATAATTCTTATTTTCTGTAATAATTATTTTCCAACAATAATATTTATTCAGAAATACTTTATGTTTCTACGTTATCACTGCAAGAAATGGAATGAAACATAATTTAAGAGGTTGATGATATCTATTACTTATAACCTCGAAGTTTCAAAGTTGATTAAATCCGCAATTACATCGAATAGTCGAGTTTTGTTATTACTGTATCACTTCACCATCACAGATCTTGGTATTTACGCTTGCAAAATATCGTCGTGATTCATCGTAACGTTTTAACAATGTTTCGACGATTACTCAAAAAGTTTCTCGGATGACCAGCAAAGTTCATCGACCACGTGACGCCTGAAATCGATCGATTTCCCGTATCGTGGCGGGGCATCTGCTGACACTGCATCGCGTCGCGTGATTCTCGGCGAGATTTTCGCAAACTTAGTCGTGACCGATAAGCGTAGAAAGTCAGAGATATCGGAACCCAGCCTATCGTTATCGTTTGGTTATCTAATCGTCGTTCGATAATCCACCAACATTGTAACGAATAAGCCGAATGGACCGATCAAGGTCGCCAGTGAAAGATGAAATTAGGCGAAGCGACGAAGAACGCATGAGTCGTGGTTGAACGTCACTCGTGGTTCGCAGCAACGCATAAATACGATTTCGCGTAACAACCGTTCGATCGATGACTCGACTGTGTCGACAACGTTCGGACCAGAGAGTGGCTATCACGGCCGGTTGATTAATTTCGCAGATAATCGATCGAAATGAACGCAGATTCGAATCGAATCCCGTCGATCCGTGGCCGATTGTTTCCACGCTGACGCGTAGCTTGCACGCCGTTATCTTCGAAACTCTTCCTGGTTCGATTGCGACAGATAGGCTCGAGTTTCGATCAAACGAAATTTTTCTAGATTGTACTGTTATATTTTTTTATTTCTATTTTTGGCCGGGATTTTTTCCGCACGGTTGATGTTTGGACGCTTCAGACGGTTGTAACTTTATTTTGTAAAAATTTCAACAGCAATATTCCTCACCTTTTCTGTATTTGCCTTTAGTGATAATGGCATAAAATTTAGAATAGTTTTGATCAGGAAAAATAATTTAATGGAAATGAAGCAAGAAATTGCACGTTGAAGGAGCTATGTGGGACACATGCTGACAGAAACGGAATTTAAATGATTGGAAGGATAATACGATACAGTTGATCAATTAAGAGCTCAGCGACTTTCCAATCTATGTAGTTCCGAGATATTATCTTCTCGAACGATTCTCGGCCGAGTATGGAGTTGAAAAAAATTCGTTCGAATTATAACCCGTCACAGTGGCCGCGGAACGAGTTAGCGGGTTGTAACTGTATCAAGTTGGCCGTGACACGGCCGTGCATAAATCACTTCTGCGGCGTAAGAAGCGTCGCCGACAGAACGCATTCTCATGCGTATTAAGAAAGGAGCGCACGCGTAACCGTATATTCGTAAATTATGTGTTCTCGCGTACCATTCATGAATCTCTGAAACAACGTCAGATTTTTATTCGGCGATCATCTATATTCTTTCGAAAAAGATAGTTCCTCCCATATTTACAAAATAAATATAAACTTAATAAAATAATTCAATAAATACTAAACTAAAGAGCATACTCTCCGTCTATGTATATATTAGCATAAATTTTTGTTACAAGACCTCTTTTCAGCAAGTTTCTCGATAATTACGAAATATCGTGCTGCTCCCTCTTAAACATGGCCTTCTTTTATTTTCTTCTGTCGCAAACTTGAACAACCGCGAGGCGGCTTAAAATTACTTCAGAATATTCGTCTGCTCAAACACACTCACGCGAAGTTTCAAGACACGATCACAATTTCCATATCGAGTAATATTTTGGTAAATGAAATTCCAACAGAAACGCGGACAGGTTGGGGGTTGCACGATATGCTGCGACGGCGTGCACGCGAAGTGTAACGAACGTCTGTCTTTTGGTCTTTTACATTCACGGAAAATTTCAAGGCTGAATTTACGGGCGCGGACAGAGAGAGAAAGGGGGTGAGAGAGAGAGTGAGGAGGTTGAAGTGGTTGTACGTGGGTGGAAGGGGTGGAATCCAGGTCCGTGTAGCGAAGTGGCGGACGGAGAGGAGCGAGTAGAAGCTGATTCAATCATGATAATTCCTCGAATGAAATTTACCGCCGACCATCACGCACGTAGCCAGTAACGTAGCGGCGGCCGAGCACCGAGGGTGCTTGGTAATCGGGGGATGCTCGCCACCCCCTAGACTGCCAATCTAATAATACCAATTGACTCGAGCGGCCGGCGAATGCTCGATTTGCGGTTGTCCCTCGTTTTCTTCGCGGTCTACGCTCTTATCCTGTTAGTCGGTGGCAACGCCGTTCGAAAAGTGGACTGGGTTTTGCTCGGGAGTCGAGTGCCACTTCCGCGAAAAGGGGTTTCTATTCGATTTGAATGCGTTCTTCGGGAAAATTCGATTTACCGGATGCGAACGGGGTACCGCGGCTTCCGGCTATGGGAGATGCTTTGTTAAACGGCAGTTTAGAATTTAGAACGTCATGTTGAGGGAGTTGATGTTTGAAATATGAAATTCGAGGGTGGTTTTCGACTGCGTGATCAAATGAAACAATGGTGAGAAATGGGATAGCGGTATGTTATGATTATTTATTGATATTTATGAGTTTTTTTAGGACATAGAACGATACTTTTATTATCGATACTTTTATTAACGATACTAGTACAGTTCTAATTGAATTAAATTAAATCAGCGTTGGAAGTTTTAGAAGTTCGCAAATGAGGGATGTGAAAGAAATATTCTCGATTTAAAAATACATCTTAAAAATAGTTTATCACAGCGTTATAAATTTTTCAATGTCTTCAAACTTCATAGCATTACAAGATATATATATACAATAGACAAAGTAACGATGAGAAATTTATTAGACACATCCTTGGAATTTCTTTTTACAATCGCGATATTAAAAAAACAAAATTCAACAAACAAATGTTTGTTAAATTAACAAGAAAGACTAAAGTTACAAATAAGATATTAACGTAACATTATCGCTCAATGGATCACCCTATCAAGGGGATAAAAAAATACATAGTCATGAGATTCCATTTTCTCTGCAAGTTAAATCGTTCAGCGATTGCCTCACCGATAGAGAAGCTTTCAATTTAGTTACTAGAGAGACTGCTCCGGTTCTTGATTTGATCTGCTCATGGAAACCACGTTCGCTGCCCCTTTCCCTTGAACCTTCTCGTTTATGCACCCTCAGTACGTTCTCGACATGTTGCGCGCATTGTCGATAGTCAAATGCATAACAGGGTACGGTGTAAAGGCGGCACGCATGGATGGTCCAGATCCCAGGCAATGCCAGATGGGTGACTGATGCGACCAGTAACCCCGCGTCAACGTGAAACGACGAGTCGAGTGACAGGGCAGACCGCCCGGGACCGAGTCGAGGGTCAAGTCGACACGATATTACATTTCCTGCCGATTTATTCGAAACTAACGAAGTGCAGCCCCTTGCCAAGAAGCGATAAGGTGTCACCCGTTTGCTTTTGCCGCATCGTTCATTGGCAAGCTTTACCGATCACTTCCGGGATGGATTTTAGGGGTTTCTAATGACGAAAGGATTGCTTTTATGCTATATAATAATTTCACTATTTATTTCGTAGCGTGTTCACGATTACTTCGTGTTATATGGATTCATCGGAAATTAGAAAAATAATTTTCTTAAAGAGACGAATAAGATGTTTTAATTATATTAGTAGCTGGAATCGCGTTTCAAATTCAGATAGATAGATTCGATTAGAAGAGACAAATTTATCATTAGAATTTGTTGTCTTAAATATGTTATACATTTTTAACATCAGTGGTATGATGGAACTAACATCGACGCTTATTTCAGTCTGAATAAAAAGCAACATTAACTTGCCATTAATTTTCTATGAAACAAAATTGTAATACAATAGTTCTAGTAGCCAGATGAAATAAAATTTCTTTTAAATCATTCGTGTTCGTATACAAAAATTTCTACTGAAGTTTAGTAGAAACGAATTAGAAGATTCGTATTCCTCTGTATTCTTCATTTTATATCTCTCCTCATAAATCTCCAGACATAAAACTGTATCTTTACGATATCTTCATTCTTCACGCACCGATATTGTTCGACATTGTCAATAAAGGTATACGGTACGACACAATTCGAGTGGTTACGTTCGATCAACGAATACACGTCGTGTATATACGCGTTACAGTGTCAGTTCCCGGAGGGCCACGGAAGGCAACGCGTTACACACTCGCTTCCGCGGTTCGTTTCACATTCCCTTCGAGTGTCCGCAGCTGTCACGGAAAAGTCGGTTGCGCCGGCAAACATTCCTTTTTTCCGGGGGTTCCTTTCATTGTTCGTGACAGTGGATCGCGAGCCGCCAGAAGAAACGATTCCATTCTGGTCCACGTACGATCATCCCCATCACCGCTAAACAGACAGAGAGCGAGAGAAAAAAGTAGGAAAGAAAAAGAAAAATAAGAACCAGTCCTCCCTGTCTACCGTCCCTGACGTTATGTTCGACGAGGTAACACCTTCGATGTACATACGTACGTAATACAGAGGGTTAGAAACGAACTAGAAAAGGAGAAGGATGCAGAAGAGCTCGTCCTCCTTTTCTAACTCGAAAGAAGGGCAGGTTTGTTCGATTCAACGGTAGAGATCCTGCTATAGTTACCCGTCGTTTCTGCGGTGCCCCTAGCGCAGGACGCGAATAATGACGTAACAATGGCTGCCGTGAGCACACTACAAAAACAGCGGCCATTGTGTGCCGACGAGAGGAGCGCAGAACCGAAGCGGGCCGCTCCTCTCACCGGGTAATGTGATTACACGAGCGTGCAGGCCGCGCGTCGCTCGGTGCTTCAGGCGATTGACAGTCATCCTCGTTAATGGTGTTTTTAAAAACAATATCCACGTGCTCCGACACACCGGCCGGAGTCAAGGGTGCTTCTGGATAACTTATTCGCGCCTCCCTCCGCGAGCCGGCGCCTACGGATTTTTCGCTGCTAAGGGGATTACGCCGGTTTTATGGGGGTTTTAGATTCGTTTGTTGGTCCAACCTGGAGTTTGTTTTTTCATTTCCTTCGCTTCGTTTAAACACAGTGATCGGAGGCTTTCGGTCTAATATGTAAAATTAGTTCGATTAATTTACTTTATCGGATTTTAAATATATCGCTAAAGTAATTACTGTTCTTCGGCCTGTGTGTTATAACAGAAAGGTTTGAGAAATAAAAAACTCGTTATTTAATATTTAGATCTACGAACATAATGAAACGAAATATATGCGACGAGTATATTTTAAAAGCAATGAGTGCGTCAGAAATGCAGCTAAAGCTATTTTCTAAAAATCGTTTCGCACGAATGGTGAAATTCCCACTCTATTCGACGAGTAACAGTTAATTCCGAAAACATTGACACAGAACGAGAATAACTGACGAGCGCAGTAAATTTTATTGCAAATATCCATTAACCAAATAACGCAAAAATGCAGAGGACGAATAACTCAAATCTCGTTTCAAATTCGCTCTCCATTTATAACCTCCGATTACAAGTTCTGTTTTCATATTTTCCCTTGTCAACTCAATAAAAAATAAAAAATTTAGTAGTAGACTCGAGATCGTATAAACACCATCTAATAGTTCATAAAAAAAAAATCTTGTACGATCCATCCCATAAACGTTGACGTATCCCTTTTTGCGCGGGAATCGAGTCTCGAGTGTCATCGTTCCCATATGATATTCCGGCTGTTCCCATTTTTCACCTGTCTCATGGAAAGGAAAGTCGTCCCGGCGATGATGCCGTGATCGACGTCTGCGATGGTGGTTGTGTTCGGTTTCCAAGATAATCGAACCGGGTTCTGAGAGCGGAACACGATGCATCGCGATTAATTACCTAACCAAAGCGGCGCGCCCCTTACATCTTCATTATGTAGGCCAGCTCGTTGTAGGTGCCTTTCATGGCGCTCACTCTCTTTCCGCGAATGGAGATCGGCTGCGTTACGAGCAATTTCGCTGTATTCCGATCACGTACAACGCGTGGCGGCTTGGCAGTGAGTTGGCCAACTTGGAAAATTGCTAACGTCGATAAGCCACGACTCTCGGAGATCCACCCGGTCTTGGCCAGGGACGTGTTCTAATTAACCGCCGGGCTACTGGTTTAATTAACGCCTGTTTTTCTTCCTTTACCTCGCGTGGTGAAATCGACGATGAGAATACTGCCGGTTTTTTAAGTATTCGCTCGATCGGTTTTGTCTTCGGGAAGTAATTTTGTATTCCACGGTGGTATCTTCACGCGTCTTTCTTCGACTGAATTTATGGGGTGTTGATTGCTCTAAATGTTAATTACCGTATGGAATGCGCTATACTTACGATTATTCGAATGATTGTTTTTAGTTTTATATCGTTGAACAGACAACTATAACTTTCTCTGTTAATTATTATAAATGTACAAGTAGTCGGACTTGGTTCGCATTTATTAATTTAAGATTAATCGAAGGTCATAGAGAATCGTCAATTCTGTATTTCTATATTTCTATATCTCATCGAGACTGAAGATCGTGTGAAGGTGATAAAGGATCATCTATGTCGTGTTACACAATTCACATGAATTGTACTATTAGAGTTTCCAGTTATCTAGAGGTGATTTAAATGTTTATGATATAAATACGAATTCTCGACACGTATGCCCGTTATTATGCATGCATGCTGAGAACTCAATGAGTTCATGATTCTAAAACTGTTCCCATTTAATAACAACGAAACGTAAAACTTTACTGAATTTCTTTCAACGTAAAAGATTCGAAACTATGGTTACTTTCAAGCCGTTCCGATACAAATTTATGCAGTTTCACCGAACTGTTAACTTGACCGCACCTATTAACTTGATCCATAGACACGCCTTCTATCTTCTCAATTCTCTCGGAATTATTAACAAACCGAGGTATCTCCAATTAACGCAAATCGATCGACATATACGTATGTATTTTTATGTTCCGGATCACGTTGCTTTCCTTATGACTCACAAGAACGCGAGATTCCTTCCGCAAATCATCTTCAATGAACCATAGAAAATCCCATTGCACGCGATCGTTACTTCGCCGATCCAGTTTTATCTTCGGAGTAAACAGCCTCGATCAACGAAGTGATTTTCTCGGGATTTTCTTCGAGGCGTTCACGCTCGAGGAAACGTAGCTGTCGCGCCGGGGCAATTTCCCATGCGCCAGTACCATAATCTTCGTTCTGGTCGGCGCTCCTTTCCACCGAGATTCGCGTGGCTTGCGCGTCGTACTCGCGTGTACGATCGGTCGGCTGCTGAACTCAGCCGTGTCCTGCTTCTGCGCCGCTTTCTGCCCGCCAGCCGGTAATCTCGTGTCCGTTCCCGTGATTCCAAGCCTGGCAACGCGTAATTTCGACCTCGATGTCGCGAGTTCCGCGACCGAGCCCCGTTCTACCAACAGGTAGAACGGTGTCTCGCGCGAGCTGCTTCTCGATGAGCTTGTCGCGCTCCGTCGTTCGATTCGCTTTAGTTCGCTTTAATTTCTTTATCGGGGCTATTAGCCGAATTGTTGAAATTTTTCTTCATGACAGGACCAGTGTTTCGTTCTTTGAAACCTTAATCGTGACAGGATTGGAACTTTCACGGGACAAGTGTCTTTTAATAGTCGTCTTTTATAAAAATATTTTCTCTAATAAATCAGTTAATAAGTTGTTCAAGTACTGTGAAATGGTGAACCCAAAATATTTGTTATACTTCAGTTAAATTGAATTCTTCATGTGAAAGCATAATTTCTTCTATTGTTTTGGGCTTCCAAAAAACCTGGAAAGGTTCTGACATACTCGTCAATATCTCTGTTACCAACCAAGTTAACCAAGTTAAGTCAAAGATCAGAAACATTTTTTGAATACTAGTTACACGTTGCAAGGGGAGAAAACCACAGAATTTTGTGGTTTTAATTTTAATGAATTAAATAAATTCATCCTGTTTTTAAATTTACTCTCAAACGGGACAAATATATGTTATAACGTAATATTTAGTTAAAACGTAATTTGATAAAAATTTGAATGTATAAGATCATTATATCTGGAGGGAAAGCCAATGAATCCGCGATGCACCGAAGCATGCAGACGTGTGACTAAATTCAGTCACGTATTTACACGCACTGTAAACTTCGGTGACGAACGGGGAAAGCTTTATTAAGACGAGACTCCCCTCTTCGTTGCGAGGTATAAATCTCTTGGTAACGTCGCGCTTTCTGTTGCTTGATTTGTGACCGTGGTTAGGTCATGATCGTTGTCTCCGGCTACTTTTTAGCAGCTCAAAGCTGAACGTAGAATATCTATAGAAAAAAAACCTAATGGACGTTTCCAATTATTCAAACTTTTTATAAACATCATTCTCTGTTTCGCTATTTCCATAATAAGAATCTTAAATCACTTCGTCTCATGCATTTTTTGTATCACTGTAAAATCTTCGATTAGTTTCATATGTCACGGAAAACGATTTCTACATTATTCTCGACAGTTTAAACTAGCATTTAACAGCAAAAAGATAATTGAGAAAAATTGCGAGAAAATGTAATCTCGATAATTATGGCTTTACGAACAAATATATTAGGATCTAATAATAGTACCGTAAAATCGAGATTCCTAATAAGTTTCCAAATTACTGTCGCATGAATTTAATTTCAATTATGTTTCTCTCAAACCATGAACTAAACCAGATGATTGGTATACATTTAAAAGCCTACGTCGTGAAAAATTTAATTTCAATAATTTCTTTTATTCTACTTCACAGTAAAATATTTTATAGTTACAGCAAGATCAAATACTTCATAAGAGATTTCGAAGCTCTCATTGGACAAAGATTCAGTTTCAAGAACTTTACCTTTATTTCGCAATAAAATATACTCGATCAAAAAATGAAATCATCACGGGATGAAAGTCTGTGTAAAAAAATTCGAATTTCTATTCTCCGATACGTGTGTCATGCTCGTCAGATGAAACCGAGACCGCGGTTTTCTCTCGAACGGCGATTACAGTGGTCGGATGATATATTTTTCTTCGTGGCACCGTATTGCCGTGTAAACCCAATAAAGAGGCACGAACGAGCGGCCACACACGACGAACGACCAAGGAGAGGAACGCGCGAGGACGAGTGGAGAACGCGGGTTCCTCGCGCGCGCGAAAGGCGAGCCGAAACGAGATCGTTCCGGGCCGCGCGTTTCATTTCGAACACGGACAATAAAAGGATTCCGGTGATCCGACGTGGAAGAACGTTTCCACGAGGCAGACCGGCCCGCAAACAAACGAGGCCGGAATTTTCTCTTTTATAACCGGGCCAGAGCGGTTCACTTCGCGGAAGCCGCTGCTTATCGGTCGCTCCCGCTTCTTCTTCTTCCTTCTGGATCAACAAACGAGTAGCGTGTCGCCGCTTTTGCAGGCCCCCTGCTGTTCCTCGATTTCTTTTTCGGTTGCGCTAAAAGCACGTGTTATCCCGATATCTTCGCTCTATTTTCCAGCAATATGCGACTATTGAAATATACCTAAGCGAAGTATATTAAGCAATATGTATATAAACGGTCTTTTTTTATGAAATATGATATTGCGACGTTTAGTAATGAATTGTTTGAAAAAGACAAGATATGGATTAGAAGTAAAATATATAGATCTTTGACAAGGATAGTTAATGCCCCTGTGCTAAAAAACATTTAAATTGTTACATTAAGTGAAGTGTGCAAGAAGATAAATGAATACAGGCGACTAAAGTTTTGTTCTAAAACTTGTACCAGAGAAATTAGCATAATATATACATACATGAAAAAGCAATCGGAGCACTATCTTACACATATCTTAGAAGAAATTACTTAAACTTAAAAAATGAACTTACTCGCGAATCTTCTCTGACGAAGAAAACTAACATTTCTTCCATCTTTCCTTGCCTGATAAGACCCGATTTGTTATTAAAACAAAATTATAGGAAACTACGATGCTACGTCTATGAAAAAAATGAACAAATATAGATAATACATAGATAACAATTTAACCAGAAACTCTCGAAAGCATCGGTTCACAATTTTCCAGAATTGCATCGATAGATCCTGTCACGTACTCCCGAACCGCGTTCTCCCGGCGAACGAATATCGTCCGCGGAAATTAAACCTAGATATCCATCTGGCGCGTTTAATATCGCGAAGCGTGCTGGAGCAGGAAGTGCGAGACAGCGCGTTTCTGCCATGCTCTATCGTTACGTCGAGATTAACGAAAGCGTGTAACGAGCGGCGGATTTCACGCGCGTGCACCCCTGTCAGATGAAACGTGTTCCCGTTTCGGATATGGGCTAACCCAACGCGGTCTACCAGTCGGTAGTAATAATAATACGATAGAAACCCGAAGAGCAAGCCCGTGGCGGGTGGTCAGTCACGCGGCCAAAGATTCCTCACAATGGCCCCCGGCTGGAGTCCGCCTGTAAAAAGCACAATATCGTCAAATTTCATTATCGATTCAATAATGCGGCCTTAATTCGCCTTAGACCGGGGCCCGTTGCTCTCTTACCTCGTGTCGCGGTTCGCTGCTTCCGTTTCGCGTTCAATGGCACCCTGGAACGTGGGTCCCTAGGGACCGTGGTTCACGCGTCGACCCGCTCAAAGAGCACCTCGACTCGAAAACGTCCCCTTCTCCAGCGATCTTCTTTCAGTTTTTGTCCTTTTCCAGTGCCTGTTTTTCAAACGTAGATTGTCGGTGTATGGGGTTACGAAAGGAAATTTGATTAATGCAGGAGATGCAGTTGAGTAGCTAGATCAGGGTGGCTGGTGTTGTATTTAAGTTGGATAAAATGTTATTAAATTACGAAAGGTGAAAGTTAATAAGTTGCGATAGTTTGAACTGATTATATATAGAAAATCTGTGGAAGACTTTTTTAACGAAGAATTTTTTGTGTATAACACAGGTAATAATTTAATTAGAAACTTTCGAGAGGATGAATCCACATTTTTAATCTAACAGAAAGTTATTACATTATGATAGATGAAAGTGCAAGGTTATATAGAAGCTACCGCAGTTATTCGGCTTTTGAAAGTTTGCTAATGAAGAATTTTTTCTGTGGACTCTTGTATATTAAACGAAATACTTTTATCCGCTTTTAAGAATTCACCAGTTTGCTTTTAAAATACTGTCGCCACTTTTATGTTCCTTCACTTAGGTACCTATTAATTCAAGCTTGTCAGTTGAATGGTGTGAATTTATTAGCCTGTTACGTACGATCTTGCACTTCAAAATCTGGCTAATGGACGTCAATTACGACCGGATTATCGTCATTTCGGGAATCGGGCGTCGGCTATCTGTCGGAAATAACGCGGTCGATTTGTATGCACGCTGGCTCGTTAGACGTTTCACGGAATCATTTAGTCGGCCGTGTATGTATGTAGGTTAGAGACGTCGAAGATGGAGTCCCGGTCGGTCCATTGGCCGACCGGGTTAATTTCGCCCGTTGATTTCTCAGAATCGTTACCCAGAACAAGAGCCAACATGAGGAAGCATTTGCATCCTTCGTCTTCCCTCTACGGAAAATCCCACTGAATTTCTATCATAGTTTCATTAGTCAAACATTTTTTCATAATTTATCGGCAAGCCGAGTCACTTTTTCCTAATTTGAATTTCTGCTAGAGTTTTAAAAAAATTCTAGCGTACTTATTAATGTCAGATACTCACGATCATTTTTAAACAATAAAAATTAGAAGGAAGAAATACTTTAAAAGCGAAATTTCGTTTCAGTAGTAACCGATCCTCTTAGTGTATGAAAGGTTTCTCTGTGCGAATCCTAATTACATACAGATGTATGTATGACTTTTTAACTTGAAAGATTTGTATATCGATCTCACTACTTAGAAAAGGAAATCTGTAATGAAGTGTGAATAATTAAATTCAGAATTGTAGAGTTCTTAAGAATTTTTCAAAATTTATAATTCCCTTTAAAAGGAGCGAATAAGAAATTATGATAGACACAGTTTCACTTCTACCACTGTGCTCGCAGAACAGACAGAGAAACTAACAAAAGATCGAGAATCCTCCGAGATTCCGACCTAGGGAAAAGAAGCATAGTCTCCAGTCAGCTGCTTTCTTTGCAAATCCAGCCCCAGAGAATCTACCCCAAATGGGGGAGGGGGTCGTTTCACCGTTTTAAATAGATTTAAGCGAGTTTTTCCAGGCCAGGTAAAGCTTCTGCGCGGTCGTTTGACTATGCTTGTCGCGTTTATCTTGCCACTAGGAGAAGCGGCTGAAAGCAGCAACTACCAAGAGACGAGGGAAAGAGACTCCGCTGACCCCGTGTACTTCTGTACACAAACACGCTGTCCCGCGCTATCGCCGCAGAGATGTTTAATGTTTCGGACTGTTTGAGAATAATATTTACACGCAGCGCGCGCCCAGGACCTTGGATAGCTGCTTCCGGTTTATGCTCGTGTGCGCTCGCCGTCGTTCTTATCGCGTCCAGCAGATTCACCATACAGTCATTGGTCATGCACGCACGTGCCTTGTCAAGAACATCGTGGCTTTTGGTATTAATCGTAAAGTAGCTTGCGTGGTTTCAAATTTGACCGCGATCAAATTTGGTTTCGATTCTTATTGATGCTCGTGCGTGTTCATTTCGAAGTAAGGGAAAGATCGAATTTCTGCCACCGCATTCTCCAATTTTTGTCTTTGAAAAATAGAAGATAATTGCAATAAGTGAGATTTAAAGATACATTTTATCGTTGAAATTTTCTTAGCATCATAAGTACTGATCTTTAACCTGTAATTAAGTATATAGTATACATGACTCATAATTTAGATTAATGTGATATGATGATTAATAGATGTGATGTAGTCCAGCATGCGTTTATTAACGAGGCAAAAGATATGTCTATTCACGAGGGAATACGGTGGTCTGTGGTTCAATAAAAGTCAACATTAATTTTGTCAAACATACGTATCCTCTTTAATAATCGTAAAACTAAAACGATCTGAAAAATTTCGTTGAAGTTTTATCAAACTTTGTAGTTCCCATATTAATCACAGTCCAACGATTCAAATGCATGAAATATCATTTTCAACGAAACTTTGTCGGCCTTCGGAAGCACTGGAATCTTCACAAAAATTCCAAACTCGCCGAGAACTCGTTTACTCGCGACCGTTACTATACGAAGACAGTGGCAAATCGAGCAATTTCCCCTTCCAAGTTCTTAGCGCTCGTTCACAATTAAATGTCAAACGTGTTCGAGGGAAATGGAGTCCATCGATTCCGTGAAAGTCTTGTCGATCGAAACGTACGCGAACGGAATGGCAAGCAACGTTTCCAACGACGCGTCGCCGCGGCGTCGGTTCGTAGATACACCACCTACGAGCAACCTTCACCTACGAAGCAAGCCGCACGCGAGGTAATGATCGCGCGGTGCAATTACCCGACGTGACTTGCATTCTGCACCCTCCACGTCACGATGACCCGTTCTCTCTTTGCCCACCGACGCGACGTTACGACGACGGCCCTCCGACCATCATGAATTTTCACAGCCGACCGGCGACACCGATTTCCTCCTTGTCGATCGATCGACACATTCTATTCTCGATCGACGGGCAAATTTGTATCGCGCGTGTCATCGACCTCCTATGCTATTCGCACGATTTTATTGTTAATTCTTCTCGGATGAAAGGGTCGTGGTGTCTGGTGAACGATTATGCGATAGATGATTTATGCCTTATTTTATTTCTTCTTTTCGTTCACTACGGATGTTAGTATGCAGATTGCAATGGAAAAGTGTTGCAGATGTACTTTGTAAAAAAAAGCAGATAAGCATGGGGAATGATGCATAAATAATATTTACATTTATTTACATAAAGGATTTTGTTATGAATGTTCAGACTTTTTAGTGTTTAAAAGTATATAGATTTCTTAGAATTCCCATCAGAATTCTTTATTAAAGTTCTGGATGAGGAACGTTCGCCGCTATTTTCTCACGTTATAGATATCACTTTTCCTTTAAACTCTTCGATTAATCATACATTCCAATTTTATTTGGCTTCCAGAATTCCTCTATTCACGAATAAAATTTATCTACCAACTGTTATTGATAGGAAGGTGTCAACTATGTCTTCCCTTTTCAAATTTACGCTTCAATGACGCTTCAGAACGACCTTTAAGTCATCGCAGGTGCATTTCTAGCGTTTGACGTGCATCTCGTTCGAATTAGACGGGGTGATGACCGTAGATCGGAAACAGCCGTCGTGTGACACCGCAACGGGCAGACGAACGATCGAGAAAAAGAGAAAAACGGAGACGCGCTTAAGAGGCGACATTGGGTGCTTACACCCGAGAAACGAGCCCTCATAAAGTTTATCGTCGTGGCAGAAGTGAGAACACCTTACGAACCACTGAAAGAGAAAAAGAGTGGGGACTGCCTTTCTACGGAGGATTGTCAAAATAGCCGATCTTTATGTCGCTTTTATAGCCGCTCGACTCGTGGTCGTTACGAGCGTGAAATCCAAGCTTCTTCCGGGGACGACGCGGAGTCTGCACGCTTCTTCGACGCAGACTTTTACGAAAAACTTGCGGCCAGCCCACCGTAACCGGCTTGAAGCGTCGCGAAGGCCTGTCTGTGAGTTTGGAGACCACACCAAACCTTAGACAAGCAGGGGTGTCCTTTGAAACACATGGCGAGCAAACCATCATCCGAGAGAAAGACTTTTACCCCAGGGGGCGGCCCACGTGGCTTTTCAAAGTCTTGTGTATTCGTCTTTTCTAACCGGAGTATTCGGTTACTCGGGTCCTCGGCGGTCGGAGAGCTGGAAAATATTCAGAAGTCCTTTTCGAACAACATACAGAATTTTCGGGGGGCGGCTTGCTACTAATTAAGAGGATTCCTGGTAAAACTTTTGCTTAGGACGCCGTAATTTAGTTTTTCCGACGAAATGGGATGGTTGGGAGAAAAGAGGTTGCTTGGATATTTGTTATCGTGGTGTCGATCGATTTGTCTTGACAGACGGTGAGTGGGCTTGGAATGCATTGCTTTTTTTTTCGTTGCATATCGGTCGTGATCTATGAGGGTCTGGTGTTTTTTTGGTGCTGAAATGTATGCTGTTTGGTACCGTTGAAGGGTGGGTTTGCGTGAATTGAAATTAAAATTAGGGGTGAAAATATTTGTTATGTTTTTCTACATTTCCTTTTTTTATAGATTGGTTGTATGTTAGAATCGGAGGGTAGGAATTTTTCATATATTTTTATCTCCTTTTAGACGTCTTCTGTGTACAGCTATTATGTTAAATTTATTGTAATTCTAATTGTAACAAGAACAGAAACTATCTGCTACTGTGCATTATCGCAATAATAATTAAATATTCATGTTTGTCCAGATTCATATTTTTACAAAGACAACTAAATAGAACCTGGAAAAAGATATATTTTATCCTTTTAAATATTAGAATGAATATTTCGTACATACTAAATCCATGTTAAGTATTTAAAAAGAGGAAAAATATCTTTCCGTCAGCCGCATTTATCGTTTACTAAAACTTTAAAACTTCCAATGACATCACGAAATATCATTGGACTCGCATATTATTAGAGCTCTACCGGTGCCTTTTCTACCTTTTCTCAAACAAATGCCGAGGTTTAACCGGGGAGGCGCGTGGCCAACCTGCAATTATTACGCGCGGCTCCTTTCAAGCGCCCAGAGAACCGGACCATAAAAAATTCTGTCTGCGGTGAGCGCTATCGGACGGTGGCCGGAAACGTTCTAATTTCCGACAAACAGAGCGCCACTTTTTCCCGCGGCCCTTCCGCGCCCCCGGTATCGCCTCGTTGTGCCGGTTTTTGTCGTTCGGTGGACGACCTACTACCTGTTATTATCGCGTGTCGGTCCACCGGTGAGAACATAAAGCTGTCGACCAACACGGACGCCTCTCTGCTCTTTGCCACCCCAAAAAATATGAGCACAGATGCTTTCCGTTTAAAAGTTCTTCCTGTGCCGGTATCAGAGTTATTCGAAGGGACTTCAAACTGTGGCTTCGATCGAACGTGTTTCTTGTTTTTCTCGTTCAGGGGATATATACCGCAGTGTCAGATTTAAGAATCGAAAGGACTGCTGTGGCGGAAACAGAACGAAATCAATCAAAATCAAATCATTTTTTCAGACGTGTTATAAATTCGTGTGTACCTAACACTTAGCCAACCGAATAGGGAGCTCTTCCCACTTTAAAGTATATCGTTGCATGACCTTAGCAACGCGTTTTATTTTTCTTTTTTTTTTTTTGTTATTATCAGTTATTGTTTATCTGAAATTGTTCCCATCTAATTGCGTCACTTTTTCTGCTTTTATAAAGTATAGTATATAATAAAATACACCAATTTAGTGATGTTAAAATTAATAAAAGTTACACTATCAGTTATGACTAAATAAAGTTATAATAGTATAAGGTGTAAAAAATAAATATTAAGAAATAAAGTATAAGGTATTATGTCCTGTGACCCAAATATATTTAAATCCAACCTTCGGCCAAGACGGTCAACAGCTATACAGATTGCTCGGACCTGCAATAATCCTATGAATAATCCGTTAAACAAAACCATTACTACAAAATATAATTGACCACTGAGATAATTTTTAGACTTCTTTGTTTTTCAAGTAGTGAATATTAGTCTGCGTTACTTGGAAAAATGCGCGATGGGCAGCGTATAGGTTGGCTTGTTCGAGCGCGGTGAGGAACGTATAGTTCGCGGTTGGCTAGATGTTAAGTAATGTTCGTGGTGATAAGCTTTTGCAATTTTGAATATGGGATCTGTATTATTCTTTTTTTGCCTGTAAATACAGTTTAGACATTAGAGCTGTCTCCTTGCTGGTACAAACCCTTCAATTAACAACAGTAGAATTACTTACTAGTGGAATTAATATTCAAGGTAAAATTAAACACTTACCATAATACATATTTTAAGTAGAACAGTAGATAATTTATATTTTATCTCTCTAATTATCATCATGAAGCAGAAATTCCACAAATATTCTATCTATCACGTATCCAAATAATAAAAATATTATATTCTTTTACACTTCAAGCCTCCATAATTTAATATAACTGTGGCGGTGAACATCGAGCTTGGAATCGGTACTTTCGCGACACTTTCTCCATATGTTATCGAGTAAATTTTGCGCGTCATCGACTGAGAAAAGATTCCTCGAGTTCGCATTCCACGACTAATAATGATTATTCGTTTTATCGCGGTTTCTCCTCGTAAAAGGCAGTACGCAAATTCGTCGAGCGACGCGTTTATCGACGCCTGGAAGCGGTTGATAACGGAAACGCGACGGAATGACCGTTCGCGAATGATCAGGACGGGGTGGTCCGTCGTCTTACTCGACGACCAAAGAAACCGTAGATACGGCAGGCGAATAAGATCCGGAGTAGCGAGGAAAGGCAGGTGTTGGCGACATTCATTAGACTCTGCTCGTTGCATTGCTTCGGTATGAAAGTATATCGTCGAGTACGATGCGAGTTCTCATCATCGACATGGGACAGCGTTTCCGCTGGCCTTCTTTTTTCGTCGTGAGCTTCCGTCTTTCGATCCTTTCCACGTGATACGCGCATGGTGGAGTGTTTGTGTAATACCTATTTACATTGGAGCTTAAAAGCCTTCGATAAATATATTTTTGTACCTTTTATACCTGTTTCTGAACACGTTAATCCAGAAGTTATTTTGCAAATAAGCACGACTCAGTGTTTCTAAATTTATGAATATTTTACGAGATATCTATTTTAGGCTTTTAAGTTTTTTTCATTTTACGATGAAGTAACTGTATCTTCGCATTAGTTTCTTGAATTACAGACGTTATTCTAAAAGACGTTTGACTAGCAGCTTAGAGTAAACATTATTGTTACGTCGTTTTTATGTAGTTAGAAACAATAAAAAAGCATCTCTAGTGATAAAGGAAAAATTGAATTGAATATTTATATAAGAGGAACAATAATAAGCAACGCATTTTCTTTTATACAACATATTCTTACAATATACGATTTAAGGAAATTAGCTAATTTTCTGTTTCGAAAGAAAGCATGCAAAATCTGTGTGAAAATTTTCAAATATCTTAAAATTCATTCTACGTTCAATGCTCATCTCCATTACGTAAACAGTTTCCCTGTGAAAGCATCAGAACTTCGCCAATGTCTTCGAGACTCTCTTAAAATTAATTACAAGTAGCTACCAGGACTCAAAGTACGACTAAAAACGTCGTTTCAGCTACCTTTTAAAGACACGGGGGAGCATCTTAGGAGGGGGATGATACCCAACCACCCTTAACCATCCAAAATGGTATCCTTACAGGCTCCACGGCAGTATCTCGTTGTAAAGGCCGGACTCAATTGCTTTGATGAATCTTCAATTAGAGGGTCTACGGTAGTTTTAGGTTTAGAGTCGAGGGTGGGTTAACGCAATGCGGTGATAATATAAGATTGCGATAGGGCAGCGAGTAATCGAAACACGATGGCTTGCTTGATAACGTAAAAATTTGTCGACGGACCAACGAGAAGACTTGCTAACGCGTTTCTATTCCTACGCGCGTATTTTGACTAACGAAATCTCGATCGAGGAATTATCTCCTCTCTCTTTTTATGCTTATCCCTTTCCTCTTGTAGATTTCGCCTCAATGACTAGCGAGTATGTCGTACCTTAACGATGTAATTATACATTCCTCGTACGATGGCCGTCCGTGGCTCGATCGTTTTCAGCTTAATTGTCGCGCGCATTAAAGCCATCACAGTTTTTTTGTAAGTTCCTCTAATTTACGCCACCTTCCCCTCCTGTGTTTGTTCTCTCGTCTCTCTCTCTCTCTCTTTCACTCTCTCTCTCTCTCTCTCTGTTTCATTCGTTCCTTTTCATCTGAGAAAGAAAAAGAGAGAGAGAAAGAACTTACAATCGAGAAATTCCTCGTCCATATTTGTGTACGCCGTGGCTCGTTAACACGTGAACGTGACGAAGGGGGGACGTCGGACGTGAAAGAGGAAAAAGGACCAGGAGTCTTGGACCTACGCTACGTGGTAATCGGGAATTAATTAAAGTTTATGTTGCCGCTGTAAACGTTTATAACTGTCGGGGGAGGGGACAGGTGTTTTATTCCCGGAGACAGGCACGTGCCGTCCAAGAAGCTTCTCAGAGAAGACTCGTTTATTTGCTCTCTCGTCCCGCAGAAGCGCTTTCCTTTCTGGCCTACCGTGAAATATTTAGAAAAATCGAGCGGCCGTTGTATTCCGTCGCGAGCAACAGGTTGGCGGCGATATCGCGGCCTGGCCAAGCGCGACGCGGTTTAATTTATAAAGGGAAACCGCTTCGTCGATTTGGAAGCCGCGAGGACCTCGTTCGTCGATTCGATCCAGTCTCCAGTCGGAAGTGTAGCTCCTCCGGCGGCGTCCCGTTGTAATTTGTCGAAAAACTCGAATTCTTGCCAGTTTATGATTTTTTATCGTTTATGAGAAATACAAGAGCAAGGTTTTCGTCTATTCGGGGGACTCTTTGGATAGTAATACTTTTCACGGAGTGCAATGAAAAGTATTTTAATAATAGACATTTCGATGTTACTTCGAGGTTTTGACATTTTTTGGATAATCCATTCTCCAATATTGTTCGACATTTGACACGCGTGACATTTACTGACTTTTATTACTAGCACGTACATCGCTGCGAATGTTATTTAATTTTAAAAGTTAAGTTAGATTTTGTTTAAAACTAATTTAGATTTTGCTAAAAAAAAGAACGTTTATTACATCGTAGCATTTTCAACAATTACATTATTTGAACATTGTACAAGAGCGAAAGTCGAAATAGAAAATTCAGAATTGAATAAAACTTCTCCGTTGAAAAAAACCAGTTAAAATGCCACACCTAGTGACAGACAAGCAAGAGTACCGTGTAAATTTCCGGATAACACGCAGCATCCGGGTTATCGTGCGCGACTAATTCCCCCGCTAGAAACGCGGTAGCGCGACACGATGCGAGGCGCCTCGAGACCATGTTACGACGCGACCATAAACGTTCCCCGGCTAATATTGAATTATGATACCGGCGGCGTAGGTACACTCAATAAAATATTAAATTCCGCCAGATAAGCGGGACTCGTTTATTTAACC
Source organism: Bombus vancouverensis nearcticus (assembly GCF_051014615.1). NCBI lineage: Eukaryota > Metazoa > Arthropoda > Insecta > Hymenoptera > Apidae > Bombus > Bombus vancouverensis. Next base: position 1,758,586 of record NC_134924.1, read on the forward strand.
TCTCCTATTAAAATCTAGTTCCCGAACTCTCTGGCGATACCCGATAAGAATATTTCATTGCGCCGCGTGGTTTCCCCGAAAAACTCGACGGTGATTGGAGAAGAACGGTGTGTCGTCGAAGCCACGTGGCTCGTTTACATACACACTGAATCAGCAGAGGGCCCGCTACTGCTCGCTAAGCTTGCGCAATCTCTTATCAGATCGCTATCCTTCTTGTGAATACCGGTTGCAACAGCTTATAAGCCGAAAATACATAGTCGCGAGCAAATCGAGTTCCTTTCCTCTTTAGTTAACTGATGAACGCATGTCTGGCGTGTAGTTGGTTACGAGGAAACGACATCGACGATATTGTTTCTATTCTGGAAATCCCTGACACTCGACGTTGCCTAGGCATATCTCGAATATCACTCGAGGTCTCGTGGGCAAATATGCTCTGTAGGCCGTGTCAATTCTTTGAAAATAGAATTATTCGATAGTTGAAGTTCTAGTGAAAAGCGACGTGAAACGTGACATTATAGAACAAGTTTTAGGAAAGCAAAAAAGATACGAAATTCGGATCGTTTTAGAAGATGGTTACATTAGATGGTAAAGGACAACTGCTATCAAATTTTGGCTACAATGATCATTATTTTGAATCACTTTAGAATATTTTTCAGTGTTAACAAACAAATGTATGAACGACACAAGTGACTCTCCATCAACATGTTCACGTACTTGTCTTTCTGCATATTCATCACAATTGAAGAATTGATATATGATCAATGTAACATTTGTTACCTATCTTCAAGAAGACATTCAAAGGGCATTGAACTCCACAATCATCAATTCGACAATGACCAGCCTATCTACAAAGTTCCTCTGACTTTATAGTTCGTCTACAAATTCCATATATCAAACCTAAAAAAATAAACCAAGAAGTACTTCACATTGCCAAAAATGTGGTAAAAAAAAGTTCACGAAGAAGGAAGAAGAGGACAAATGGAAATGACAGAAGAGGGATAAGGAGGAAACGGGTTGGCGAGTCGCGAGAGCGTAACTGGTATTCTCGGTTAAGTGGGAATGGTCGATGGTTCGTTAGGCAGAGCAGTTTTTCAGGGCTGACTCCAAGGAGTTTTTCGAGGCAGCTGCAGGGCGAGAAGGAAGACGACGCGAAAGGGGCACCTCCTGCACGTCGATCCTCTTCCTCTCGCCCTCTCTTTTCATTCCTTTTCCCTTTTTCTCTTCTTCGTCCAGAGGGTCGACATATGGACGCACACGAAGGACGCCTCCTTCGGTGCACGCGAAAAAGATCTTCGAGTATTCGTCGTCTTCGAGGTTCGCTGAAGCCTCGTTAAAGCGGCCAGAAACTTTGCATACCGCGCACACCACCGTGCCTCTCCTACATTCCTCTTCTTTCGCGACATCTTTGCCGCGAGCTGCTTTTCTTTCTTCTCTAACGCGGTTCTGGGTTACGTTTCTTCTGTTTCTTCTGCCGTTAAGAATTTCTATGGTCAATGGAAATCGAATGGCAAACGGTTCGGTTCGAATCGTTTGGTTACGGTTTCTTTACCAATTTTCCAAGGTACAGACGGCGAGTATTGGGGACAACTTATGTCTATCGCAAGTGAAATTGACTGAAATATTGGAGCAGCCGATAGGAGTATCTAATCGAGATCTCCTTTTTCCTACGTGTATGTAAATCAAAGTAACTGATCCAGCCGACAGGTATCAGAGACTACTAACTGGTTATTTAATAATTAGAGCAATTTTCATAAATTGACGTTAATGAGCTGCCTGTCGATAGATTGTAATTCATGTGTCAACCGGCAAACATATTGGAAAAATATTCATATACGCTGTCCCATCTATTCACGATGAATCTCTCTTTCTTCTACTCTGTTATTATATCGTATCGAACTTGATTTCAATCATATCTGTACACATATATAACACAGAGAAAGAGAGAGAAATATAATAGAAAATTCACAAAAAGAGAGTCTATGATGGTCAACCTCTGATGTCAAATGTTCGGTTTCTATCTACAATTCAATTTATTAACTCACACAATCCAAAATATTTTTCAACATTATTTTATCTATATATTGTATATATCTATATCTATCACTTAATATGTTTAATTTCTTTTTAATGCAACCTTTGAACTAAAGTATTTTATATATAAGTAGAAAATAAAAAATTATTTCTTTGAGGACATAAAATATTTGTACTTGCAGAGATCAAACTGCTGACCAGTCACAGTTCCAATCGCAACGCCCAATCTTCCTCCTGCTCAAAAATTTCTCATCGTTTCACATCTTCTGTACTATTTCCTCTAGAAATCTCTCAGAAATCGTTTAGAAATCCAGGAAGTGGCAATCGAAGGCACCTGCGAGAAACGAAAGTGCCCTCGCGGCAAACGCGCCTTTCCAAACGATTCGATGGCGGAAAACTGCAAGAAAAGGCGGAGAGGCGCGCAATTTGGTCGCGTAGGATCGTCTATTTGCATAAGCTAATGAATATGTTAAATCAATTTCACAAAACAAGCAGAGTCGAAGCTGAAGCGGGCACCGGTTACTCGCTCGCACAACTGACCGCGGAGGCCTGTTATTATTGTAATTGCCGCGCGTGCAAAACCGTCTGTGGAAAATGAGCCTAATGTGACGTGTGCGGGCGGCACGTAAGCGGTGGTTGCTTTGACGCGCGTAAGCACGCGTGTCATTTACACGCTTCCCCGTTTCTATATTTTCGAAAGTTCAAACTCGATCGTTTTGCCAGCTAGAGAATAGTTTCAATGTTGCTCGATACGTTGCGTTGGTAATTTGGTGGCCAAACGTTAAATTGTCAAAGTCGAAAGGTAGATAATGTTGACGAAGACTGAAAGCAAAAATTGTCTTGAGTCTTAAAGTATTCGATGCTAGATACTAAAATGTGGCTATGCCATGTGTGGAGTTACAAGTGTCTTTATTTTAACAATGACTGTTTCAATAGATTGTTCACTGCTCGGTTGAATTTTCTGAATTATTTCATCGGAAGAAAAATAAAAATACAGCGGTTGTGTCGATCTTCGTACGATGGTTGCCAAGTACTAAGCACAGGGATTGCTTGGAAGTCACAAAAGTCTGAGAGTTGGCACAGAAATTATTCAAAAGATATCGAGATAGCAAAGTAGTTGTGATCTAACTCCTTTTTGAGAGCTATTATAATTAATACTCTCTCAACATGCTACAAAGGCGCGCTACCTGTGCCCCAATTAGAGTTGTGCCCAGCACAAATTTATTAAATTCCCTTTATATCATAGATAACTCTGCTAATAAATCTAAACAAACGATGATGATCTCCCGTTCAATTAGTACCTAATATACATATCTTTCCTTTATTTCGCCGATTTTTTCTTTTCTTTTTTTTTTTTTGTTTTTTAGACCTCCGATTTCTTCGATTCGAAATATAAAATTATTTTTTAATCATGAATTCTTATGGATAGATGAAAAGTGTATATGCTGTTGGCTCATTCGAGTAGTTCGATTAGAAGACTGAACCGAGAGACGAAACAGTAGGAGAGCGGGGCGCGTTTTCAAAGCCGGTTGCGTGATTCAGTCGGATCGATGGAACGCAGCCTGATCCAACGATGGCTAGCTCGTTTGCTCTCGAGCATTTATTAAATCGCGCTGTTGGGAAAGGGAATCGTAAACGATTCTTCGCGGCGGTTTACGAGACTTTCTAAGAAAAGGTACGGGGCATTAGAAACCGTCTGGCTGAGTTTACGAGCCCTTTACGAACGATCCGCGTTGCGAAATAAGAGATCGTACGCTCTCGCGCTGGTCCGATTCACGACGACGGGGAACAAATGGTTAACAGTATACAATTCGCGATTCTATTGTGGTCACTGATTCCACTGTCGATGAGAACTTTCTGGTCGTCAGATTTCTTTTTGCCATCAAACTGGAATTTCAATGTTGCTTTGTCTCGTAGGTATAGAACAGTATAGTTTTGCTAATCTTCAACTAACTTAGAATCATTTAGTTCAGTTGGCTACTAATTTTTCTAATTTATTATTAGTAAAGATGTAAAAATTCTGTAGGTAAAAATTAGGGAAATCTAAATATTTTAAGTCCGTAAAATTTTAATCTAAAAATTCCTAGAATTCTAAATCTAAGACTATTAATCTAAAAATTCTATAAAAATATAAATATACATTTTTATAGAATTCTAGACCTAAAACTGGACGTTACAAATGTCAATATTTCAAATAATGGTTTCTTCTGACAATTACCATTAATCACGCTTCACAAGGAGCAAGAAATTTTCTTTAAATGGAGAAGATTCATTAAGTGGAGAAAAAGTTTTTCACGGGGTTGAGAATCAGTTCATCATTGCTCTATTCTAGAGCCTAGCGAATCACGGAGGTGCTGCACGTGTCGAGAGCATTACGCAGACCGAGCGTGCCATTATATCGTCATTAAATCGGTGTGCAGTTCTGATGCGTCTTTTCGGTAACGACCTGGCTCGATCCTAGCCGAAGGGAAAACCGCTGTTACGGAAGTAGTGCGCGAATCGCTTCGAGTCGATTGAGGTTAATGCAAGAATTAAGGAAAATGCTCTTGGTCTCGGGTTAGCTCGCCTGGGTGGCATGGTTAAAGTAAAGCGCGCCTCCTTTAACGAAATAACAACGCATTCGACTCGGTCTGGTCGCGCGAGAAATTTTACGTGACACTTTCTTTTTATGACGTTTTAATGGCTGCTAACTTCCACCACGCCGTTACGTTTCGCCTGTTTGTTTTCTACTTATACCGAGCGCCCGTAATTCTCCTCCTAGTCGACCGCTTTCGGTCCTTTATTACTCTGTGTAAGAAAATATTCTTCCGCAGTAAGTCAGGGTAACTGAATCTTGTATCTGTTATGAACGTCTATCGAGCGACAAAAAAGATCATCAGCGTCTATGAGATACAGATATCTTCTTCTGTATTTTCTTTTTGTAACTTTATCTTGCGACGTATGTTATGAAACCTCAATTTTCATATAGAAAATTATTTATCACAATTTTACATCTGAAAATTAACAATTAATTTCAATTCTGTTACACCTGTTACCGACAAAGAAACATCAAATGAAAGAAAATCAGGATAGTTTTGTATGACAGTGAAGATGAACATTAGCAAACTTCGAATTAAAACATTAAATAAAAATCATACGAAATTTTAGAGTCACTCAAAATCTTTAAAACACGAATCCTTTTGCTTATTTCTCGATACAGGACGTCAAATTTCGTATGTATACGTGCATTATTTTCTGCTATTCATTCAACAAGAATACCCATTCTATTCTCGCATAACATATAGCTCTCGATACAATGCGGTACGTATCTACGTATTCTAATAATGTTACATGTACCTGATATATATATGCAAAATCAAAACAAAACTAAATGAATGAAACCAATAGTACCCAAAGAACCAGAAGCTAAAAAGAATGTATTACATGTATATACTTGCACTATTGCAAACGATACGAATCTCTCGATGAAACTTTGTGGTCGTAGACGCTTAACGACGAAACAAGACGAAGAACGAATTTGCAGGGGAACAAGCTAGAAGGAACCACGTTAAAGATAAAAATGTCGTCGGCCGCACGATTTCCAACGGTGCCCGCCAGTTTCCCTCGCTTCGGGAGCGGCGTTCGCGCTTTGATTCTTTTTAATTGCGCGCGTCGCTTGATCGAGAGCGGCGAAATAACGTTCTTGGGGCACCTTAATGAGAGGGAATGTTAAAACGGCCGCGGACCCGGAGCCATTTAGCGGCCAAAAATTGCGGAATACCCCAGTGAGAAACAGCGGTTGGGGGACCTCCTCTCGCGCGAATCGCGCTCGGAAGATACGTTCGAACGACGTTAATGTTTTGCCCGTATCCCATCTTCTTCCCTCCGTTTGCTTCTTTCATCTGTGTCTCCTCCGTTTACCTTCACCACGTAGCGGCGTTTAAAGGTTGGAGCCAGGGGATGAGGTTCTGAGAGTACCGGTGATAAGCGTTTAAAGAAGTTCCAGAACCGGCGTATCTTACGAAGGATATTAACGCTCTCCTGACCGCCCACGTATATACCTTGGCCATGAATCTGAATATTCTTATCGTTGTTCTTTCTTTTGCATTTTAGTTAGAGGGAGATCAAAGATAGATACTCGATCAGCGTAATATGTGAAATGGTATAAAATACATAAGATTATCGGTTCTTCGGTATCAGAAAGATGTCGGAGATTCTTGGATTGATTCTTAGTGGATAGTAAATACGGATGGATTGAGAGTCGCGGCAGCAATGGAATTAGAAATTGAGAACAGATTTCAGATTAGAAAACTAGTCTAACGTTATAACCTGTTAGTTAGCCGGATCTTAATCAGAATCTTTCATAAACATGGAACTATATAGATGACGATAAAGATAAATCAATTTCAATAGGCTTGGTCTTAATCCCTGCACGTGTAGATATGATACAATTTTTTAATTTGATAGAAATCAAGCATAAAGATATGATTATGTCTAAGAGATTAATAATTCGAGCGTCTAATTAATCGATCCCCTTCAGATCCAAAAAAAATTATATCTTAGACACGAAAACATTTCCGTAATGCGAATCTTTTTAGGAAACTTTTGGAAATCCCCATGGAAAAATGAAACAAGTTAAACAAATTCTAAAGGATTAAAAGATTTTTTCGAAGAGAAGCCATTTCATATAGCTTTGTCTTTCACCTATAGGAGAAATTCTCCTAGAAAAAAGAAATTGTTCCTCCTAATTTCCATATTGTCGTACAGTCTACCGCCCGAGCGTCAATAAAATCATCGGGCGTTCGCTGCGCGCGTCTAACCCAGTGACCGACAGAGGCAACAGCTCTGACAGTGAGCTTAGAGCGTGAGAGGCGGAGGGAGAGAGTGTTCGTGGCAGCAACGAGAGTCGAGACGGAATTGGGGGACATGTAGACGGTTGGGCGGATGCGTCGAGTAATGTGCTTCCGGTTATCGAACGCCGTCTGAAGGTTGACGGGAATTTCGGAGTTCCGCTGCGCTCTGAGCCGCGTTGCAGACTCCTCTGCCTGGCACCTGGATCCTTCTCGGACCTTTCCACGTAGAGAAACGCGTTACCCGAGTCCTGTACTCAGTCCTGATTAAACAGAACCATCACGGAAACATCTGTCCATGGGTTTGCTTGATTTTTTAACCGTTTATTAGAGGGATGAACGAAAAACGAAGGGATTCTTATTCATTGCTGGTGAGGTGGAGGACGTGTAGGATTGACTGATAGAGGAACGAGTAGATGAATTTGTAATAGAAAAATATATTGAAATAAGTACAAGTACAGATATAGCGTATGCCGATCCAAATCCCCACTCTCGCAGTACTACAGTACCAAAAAATCTGAGTACGTTCATACATTTATAGCAAAGGGCATTACCACAAAAAGTTAACCTTAGTGTGAAACTCTAGCTGAAGGCTACAAGAAACAGCAATAACAATCTACTTGTAGTTCTTCTGTTTCTAGACCTTGTAACCCAAAACAACATTTATATCGAAGGACACAATAATGTGGGTCTCTCCCTGTTTTGAATTTTGTGCTTCACTTTTGGAACTTTCCCTACGGCCTTGGGCCGCTACACTGGAAATATTGAATCTTCATTGAAGAAATATTTGATTTAGTTGTAAGTTTCGGAGTAACCAAAGTTGTCGAGGTGGTAGTAATAGTAAGGAAATTTATTTACAGTTTGCTATTCAAGGAAATGATCAAACTATTTATTAGAACTATTTATTAGGAAGAAAGGACGAGGTAAATCTTATTCATCATTGCGAATGTCGGTTTATACTACGATTTAAATTTGGAGTATCGAGTTTGCTGAGAGTTTAGGAGGAACTGTGGTTAGTGAAGAGAAATAGACAAAGTGATACCGGAGAAATTGGAACTTTGATTTAGAAGGATATGTTTGCCGAAAGTCTATTGAAAATAGAAGTTAATAGAGGAAAAAATGGAGTGATAAAGTAGTGGTGAGGAAAAGGTTCTGTAAAAGGAATGCGAATATTGGAGCGGCGAGACGGTAATAAACGCATAGTTTATCAAAGTGTTTGCTCAATAATAAAAGCCACCAACTGCGGTGTTGTAACGCGGCGAGCCAAATTATCGGCGTGTCGTAACAATTGCTGCGGGCTGAACCCGTGGAATTTTCCCTCGGTGCATCTCTATCGCTTGCTCGCGACCAAGGCGGCATCGTATTAAGAAGGATTCGCAAAGTCGAGACTCGTTAAAATAATTTACAAACAGAAATAAAGAAACTTGTAGCGAGAAATTTTCAACAAAGGAAATTCGGCTTTTCCTTGAGAGAGATGAACACTTCTTTCTTGAAGAAAGAGAAGAGTCATCTTTTCAAGCAGAAGTGCCTTGTTCATCAACAATATTGGTTTATGCATTCGACATAATATCATTAAATACGGTTTCCGTCTACACGTGGACACCGGATATACAATTAACAATTACAAGTGAAAATACTCAGATTATTACAAATACAATTTTTTATTAAGTTCGAACTTTTTGTTGCTTCAAGTTTTAATCTTTCTTAAAATGAGAGCGCGATTTAAAACATATTTAATTGGAAATTCAAAATTATAAGAGTTCCAATCACAGATAGCAAAAAGCGAGCTAAATAAATTTATCGAACGAAAGTGGTATTTCATGCAACGTGTTACGAATCCATTTCCGGTTGGCGTTCGCGTGAAACGATCGGATGAGAAATCAACGCGAGGCATCGTCGCCTAATAAAAGCCACGGCGGACCGTTGGTAATCCATAAAATCGACGTTACATCGTTCCTAAGGCGAGGTTAGTTCACCGATGGAGAACCCCTTGTTCCGCGGCTTTACGTCGTTGTAAACACGAGAGGCGGCTTGCCTCTGCTGCTTTCCTCTCTCTCTCTTTCTCCATTTATCTATCTATCTATCTCTCTCGTCGGCCGAATACACATTTAATTAGAGCCGCGTCCGACCGTAGACATAATCGTAATATGATAATTATACGGTGGATCCGTGTCGCTACCGTAAACTATGAAGCGAGTATAAAACACGATGATCCCTGACGATGGAGCCCCCGCGAAACACCTCGCCTTCGCTCGATGAATTCGCTCAATCAACTAGACGAGAATTCGCGATCATTTCTTCGCGTTGTATCTTTCCACGTGATCAATTATTCCTCGATCTCGTTTTTGTTATATTTGCCGTACGATCGAGTGCGTCCGTTTCTTCGCTTAGAATTCTTAAGTTAAACGGTTTCATCGATGATTGAGAGGGAAAGGTTGTCGAAACTTTATTTTGAAATAAATGAAATATTTTTGTAGTTCAAAAGGAATAATTGATTCTGCGTAAATTTCGAACAAATTATTTATTGTTTGATATTTTTTGTTCCAGTCATACTCGATATCAACAAGTTACTTACCAGATCCGTTCGTAATTCATATTTCCATGTTGTATTTTGTAACAGACCTTAAATAAAATAGTAAGTTAATTTTTATTATTATATCGTAATAGAAATAAATAAGTTCACATTCTGCCTGTGAAATGGAAGAAAATAAAATATCGAGTTGAGTTCAGCATGGAATCGCAAAGAGAAACACTCTCGAAATAACTTCTCAAAATAATCGTCTTCTTTAAGCAACATACAACCGAGAAACATTCTAGAAAAGAAACCTGGTTACAAGTATCAAACGTAAACGAATAAAAACACTTCTTGTCTCCATAGTCTTTCCTCGTTTGTCAGACAGACACTCTACCGATTCACACGTAACTACGTTCTTCTTGCTGCGATCTCTAGATCAACCTTTACATTCGCGCTGATGTACGGTCACTTTCCACGAACTGTCAGTTACGGCAGTCGGTACAGCGGTCAGAGAGCTCTCTTTCTCCTCGTTTACGCTTTTTCCAACAGCGAACGTGCAGCTTGGATCAAAATGTAACTGGAAGAACTATTGGCCGGTAGATCAGATTGTTTCGATCCAAAATCGGACAGTTGCACTCTTGGAGGAATAAATGCAAGCTAATTCAATTCCAGCAGTGCCTTGTTATAGTCACAGAGTCACACCGATTCCTCGTGACAACGGCGATGGAAAACGCGTCTCCGATCGAGGGTCAAGTGAAACCCAGCAATCTGTCGCTGCCTTTTCTTTCTATAAAGGGAGAGGAGTTAGAAAGCGTGACAGACTGTTTCGACCTCCGTGAATTTCGTATCGGAACAGCAACATTAGTTCGCGACATTCGATCGATCTCATGATCGCATTTTGTTCGAATGCTGAAAGAAACGAGAAATTGAATATTAGCTGATGACTACGGTAGACTGAGAGTCAAGTCGGGTCGTTCGGACGTGAAATCGAATTACCGTTCGCGACTATGCACCTGTTAGCGATGTTTACCTGGTCTGCGGTTTTCCTGCCACCGCGAAAGAGTGGCCCTGCACGAAAAATATGCGAACACGCGCGGTGGTCAGCGTAATAATAGCTTGGCATGCGAGAGAACGCGTTGCGTGCGCTTTGTGACAGACGTAAGCGAAGGAGGCGCGCGAGAAAGTGACCAACCCTGGCACTCTCTCCTTCGCTGATGTTTCTTGATTTGAAAAAAAGACATTCTTCCTCACGAAGACTTTTCACTAACCACTTTTTACTCGTCGTTGTGTCTCTGTTTGCGACAGAAATGTTCAAATATTCGGAATTTAGAAATAGATCGAGCTATTACAAACGGAAATGAAATATTGAGACTACATATGAATTATATATATAACGGTCTACTCGTGCAACTATTTTAAAACGTACAAATATTCTAAAAATATTTCTTCTATATTAGGACAATTGTAGTGGGAACATTAACTTATCATTAAATCTGTAATTGATTCCTTAGGAGAATAAATGATTATTTTCATATGGATGATATGCTGCTAATGCTAATAAGGAACGATATGTTACGCTGATATGTTACGAGGAATTGTAAATTCCAAGATAATCTAAAAAAAAAAAATAATTTTTAACATAATGTAATTTCCACATAAAAATGTAAAAAAATAATACTATCGCAGAGTTTTCAACAAAAATAATCCGATCGCTTTTCTCAATCTTCTCTCATAAAGCAGTGAAAATACTATCTGTGTAACTCTTAATTTCATTTATAATCTTCGCTATACTCTTTCATATTAATTGTAACAAATTCAACATCCACTTCAACTTGCGAACCAATTTACCTAAAATAGCCTGGATGACTATATATACAATGAAGTCAGGATAAAAAAGATCATTCTGATCCGTTCAATGCACCGTTTCTGGACAGAGATCGTACTGGCTGGAATCGATTGGAACAGAAGTCAGGCCGCGTGTCGAGATAAACGGTCATTATTGGCTGACCGTGCGTTTCGTTATCACAGTAGAGCGGCGCATAATGAGCGACGACTGGAGTAGCACGCTAATAATAAAGGCCGTAATTGAACGGTCGAGTTCTGAAGGCGAGCAGCGTTATAGGAAGAACAAGCGGCCGAGGGTTTCGCGTTCGTGTCGCAACGGGACGAATGAATGGACCGTCGCCGTATAACAGGCCCGCCGCTGCTTCCGGTTTCGCCTCCGGTAATTGAGACCGTGCTGCTCTCCGGCCTTCGTGAGAATATCGCGAAGATTTCCTCGTTTGCTCGCGCATAGAAAGCCAAACAGAACTATCAGTTAACTTTATTACCGTACTCTGTGTAGACTTTCTTTCGTGAGTATTATATTTCACCTCAGAATTAAATTCTCCATGTGCCACGTGAGACATGAAATATCGAACGGACACTCCAGTGCTATTGTAAATCAAAATTATTTTCGTCTGCTCGAGGAATGGAATATTTAAGGAAGATTCAACTCTCGAAAATATTTCTCATCGAAAAATTTTTTTTATGCTACGCGTTGAACTTATTTGGGAGAAATATTGCTCGTCTTAAATATCGATCTTTGTTTCGGAAAAAGATAGATTAGAAACTCGTGTATTCATTTATTTCGTTAGTCAACAGCATTCACGAGAACTGGGCGAACGATTGACGATCTTCCTTCTTTCAGAATCTCACAAATTTTTCATTCTACTTTCGATACCTAATTATACGCATATCGCAAGAAGTTAAATATTCGAGGAATTTCTTCTCAGAATACAAACGACGCCAAAACACATATGCCCACATCAAAAACCACATCGTCTTCACTACATATGGCATCGCCAAAAGGTAAAACCATCCTCCAGTCACGAAAAACCTTAGTTCCTCAAAAAGCGTTCACGCACTCGATGCAAATCTATATTTGATCACTCATGGGAGATAGATACGGCGAGCTCTCGACTGAGAATTGAGGAGACGTTCTTCCATTCGCCTCGAAGACGTTGGGGCAGGCTTTCATAGAAATTTGCATCGCGAACCTTGTTCGTTCTCTCTTATTCCCGTTAAATATGGATGCATTTTACGTGCACGGATCCATATTCCGCGAAAAAGGGGACCGTATGGTGTGTATCTATGTACGTATGTGTGATCCCTTGGTGATGCGCGATCAAGGGAGAGCACGTGACACGGGTGTGGCAACCGGTGAATATATCCCGGATGCGGACGAAACCGACTGACAGACGGCGAACCGCATGTCATGGCCTCTCCGGTTCGCCTTATCGCGCCTCTGTATCAGATCCACCCTCGCCTAGGGGTTGCGGCTCCGGTAATGTCGCTGCCGAGCCCGTGGTTTCTGGAAATATTCGCGTTCGATCGCTCCATCGATCTGCTAACCGCTTCAGAAGGTTCTTTTGTGGTTTAAATACTGATTTTTCGCGGGAAACAGAAAATAAGGAATTATTAAATTAAGAAATACCATGTGAATGTACTAGAATATATTAACACTAGAATTATCAAAATGAACAAAATTAATTGGTAATTTTTCGCGGAAATTTTATACATTTGCAACGGTGGATCCTGGTCCTAAGGAACTTTCGAATGACCTGATGTTCTTCTTACATTATGTGTATATAGAATTACACATACATTTTTTCGAATATTTTCTATTGTGATTTCTTGGGCTTTTTTTATACGTTTTAATCGCACAATAGTGGCAGAGATGATCACAGACAACGTTTGAAAAATCATTCAATTTGCTAGGATAGAAACAGAAAAATTAATAAGAATTATACATATACTGCGATGAGTTATCAGAAAGCATTATCCTTGCTAAAGGAATTTCTATTAGGGAGTATTATTAGATATTACTGGGAAGTATAATGACAGCAAGGATAAGTAACAATCTGATTGAGATTCACTGTGTCGATTATTTTATTCCCTTGCTCTTTAATTGGAAATCCTTCTGGCAATTTGATTTAGCGTTTTCCCAGGGACAATTTCCCGTCTGGAAAAGTGGCATTTTCATGGTCTGCCGGATTTTGGGGCACTTTTGCTGTTACCCTCGTTCGATCATGTGTCTACCGTATGTGTACGTTAGTATATGTCACACGGTGCCTATGTGAATACGTTAACATATGTGAACAGAGTGGTCGCTATCAAGGCTTCGTCCGTCCGGTTTGTCTCTCTCTGACTCCCTCCGCTCTCTGTCGATCAGTGGTTCTCACAAATTTTACTCTGTCCATCCAACTAATCTCTAAATCTTGAAAATAAAGTCGAAACTCGATGAATACTTCGAAAATACTCTTTTTTACCAATCTACAATTTCTAACAAAAAGTTACTTCTTCATTAGCTATAGATTATTATATATCAGAGCGAAGCTGTAAACAAGTTTATCTGACTCTGTTGCGGTAGTCGAACCTTGTACTTCTTTTAACAAAAAATGAAGTTTTTTAACATTTTAATAAAGTCTCTAGCAAAAAATCGGAATCGGGAGAATCATACGTATCAGTAATAATTATTTCGTACTTTCCTCAGACGTTCGAAATTTGTTAACGCAGAAAGAATTTAATCGTGTCAAAGGTGACTCAAAGAATTGGACAGGATCTAATGTAATACTCAAATTCTCGTATTATATTTTAGTGAAACGATAGGAATATAAATAGTGTAAAAAAGTTTGAACTAACAATTAGTTATGAATACAATAATCTGAAATTTAAAACAATCTCTATAATTCCTAGCTCACCACTTCGAAACAACTCACGCCGTCAAAATTTCATTAGCCTTGTAAATAAGCTTCAGTCTTAGAAACCAGAAAGCATTAACATTCTTAAACGAAACCATCGCTGAAAAACATTATTTCCAGATTTCACACAAATGCAAGTAGCGCATTACCGAGTCAGCAGGTGCAATTCGTCATTCGGCCCCTCGAGATACGCTCCGTGCCAGCTAGCTCGTTCCGTCGGTGCGTTTTCCTCGTTACACAGCGCCAAATAAAGCGTCGACGGGCGTCCGACATAATTTTCAATAACAGATAGACGATCGGAGGAACGTTGCTCGCGTTGTTATCCGCCGGAAAGACAAAGCCTACTGGTGCAACGCGCGCGTCTTTAACGACTCGAGACGGGGCCGCGCGAGCACCGCTCGCTGAACCCTCGATTATTTTTCGCTAATGAACGTATATAATAGCGGCGGAGCCTGGGTGTCACTGTCCACGCTTAATGCGATCGCAACTCACGATAAGATGCTCGCTTCTTGGCAATCGTTAGCGGACAGCGCTCGTCCCGTACGCACGCGCCCCTTCCGTACGATTCGCGCGCGCGGGCGTGCGATAAAAATTCGCGCACCCTCTCGTTAGAGCCGCCACGTCGCGATCCACCGATCCTGATTGGTCGCTGGCACTTGAATATCCGATTTGCATTGTAAATCCGTCTACTGGTATCGATCTTCCTTTCGAACTGTCGAGCAGGAAACCGGACGAGCAACCTGGAATCAAGGAGTTAGCGCGAGTGTTGAAAGATTGGATAATATAAAGGTTTGAAGTTGTTCAGAGAGGTGGGATTAGTGTGTTGTTGGAATAATATTGTTGCTGATGATATCAAGGTTTTGTTACGCGGATAGCTTTATTGTGGGAATAATGGGAATATCGTTGATCTTCGAGTGGATTATTAAGACGGAGAAATGGTAGAGCAGGAAAATAAAGGAAATTAGCATTCCTTTTTGTGGCGTTAATTAAGAGCAAAAATAAAGATTCTGAAGACTCCGAATTTTTAGCCAAAGACACCAAAGCACGTTTGCAAATATCAAATTTTCATTCCATAAATTCCAAGAATGTTTAAAATTAACAAGTCCTCATCGATAATTCTCACTGACCAATCACAGGAAATTAACAATAACGCCCTCGTTATCCATAGCTTTTTGTCGATGAAGAGATTAAAAAGGAAGGAAACCGCGAAGGACGTAAGGAAGGTTGTTCACGATGGAAAAAAGGTGAACGATATGAGAGAGAAGAGAAAGGTGACCGCCTTATCCCGAGGGAGGCGAACGCAACACGGGAAACCAATTAGCCGAAGAACGCTGCGCCACCGTGCTACTAGATATGAGTCGGAGAGCTGTTCGTAGTGTATTCGCTCGAGCTGCCGGCTCGACCGCGTTGTTATACCAGCGATCTGGTTCCTGTTATCGTTACCTGCGAGCCTCGTAGACGAGGCGTCGATCGACGTCGCTTAAAATCCCCTGCCTCTTGCAGCCGGAGAACCATCCTCAGTTTGCCGGCTGTCGAGATACCGAGCTCATGCGGGTCGATCAGTTACGTTTCCTTCTTTGCTGCCCCTTCCTCGCTTTCTTCATCTCTGTTCGCGATATAGATGCCCCGCAACATCGTAGCTGTAGAGTAATAGCGAAGGTTTTATCGTTGAAGAAACTTTTTCTGCTGGACGATGTGGGCTGCGCTCTATGGAGGAAACTTTGTAGGATTTTATGCCTGACAATTGGTCTTGTCCGTGTTAATCCTACGTCGGCATGATGGTTTTAACAACGATGGATATCGTGAATCACGATGTTTTAGTCATTTTTGCATAGAAATGTTTGCGTTGCACGACCAGTTTGGATCGTCGCGTCGTCGGTCGATAGCAACAAAGGCAGGATATCGTAAGTCGTGAAACTCGATTTCGAAAGAAACGTAGGAGCCCCGAGGATCACCGAGCGACGTAGGTTTTTCGCCGGTCGCCGCGGTTTTTTGAAGGAGCACGATCATTTGGGAGTCTAATTTATACGGCGGCTAAATTAAAACGAATGCGTCGGCCGGACGCATCTGCAAATCTCTGCGGGTCCCGGGCTCTCGGCGAGAAGAAGCGTCTCGCATACGAGGAAAAAGAGGAAGAGGCTTGGTGGCGATCCCCGGGGAAAAGAGAGAGGCGACTATATTGTGATTAGGGAGGAATGTTGATTAGATCCATCAGCTGGTCGAGTGTCGGCCCTCCTTCCTCTGCTCAACCTTCTTGAAACTCTCTCGTCCGACTCGGACGAGAGTCTGTGGCCTCTGTTCAGTGGGACTCGTGTGAACATACTTGCTCCAACAATTTTTCTCGTTGCGTTATCTCGCTTGAAGTTTCTTTATACTCGAGATAAAGCAGCAAAGAGAATTTATATTTAGCGAGTTTCACTTGATTTATTTGGCTATCAGTCTGTTAACACTAGAAGTACTGATCTATAGTGTGTGTGTGTACTGGAACATATTATAGACACATTATAGATGGTTACAATTAGAGTAGTGTGATGAGAATAAATACGTGAAGAAGTCGTACAAGAACGATATCTGGTCAATTTCACAAATTAAAATATAAAAGAAACTGAAGATTAGAAAATTAAAAACATTATACCTTGGTATTCATAATTATTCGTATTGTCTCCTTGTAGTACATAAATTTATGAAAATATTTCATCTGTTTTTTGGAACACCGGATATTAAAAAGGGAATTGACCAATTTTAATTGATCGGCGTAATTGATTTATTAGTCCTAGTGTTAAATATAAAATAGTACATGTTTAAATTAACATAATTCTGAGTTAAATTCATGGAATCGGAATTTTATGTCTTTTTTATAGCTTGTGTTTCTTTCTACCTGTTTAATCGGTCGATATCTGCGATCTTCGCATCGATCTCGTATTCAATGGCGGTAGGTAGTCGGAACACGACGCAACTACGTTCCTTGACGAACAAAAGCGAAACACGCGGGTATTATGCAACGCACCTGAACGTAAAACATGGTATGGATGTGTGCAAGCATGATGGAGACTGTCAATACATAATTGCTCTGTCATTTATCACACTTGTCCCTACGTTCCTTCGGTCTTCGTCTACGATCTACAACGATCTCGCAACGTACCGGTAAAAAATATAAAACCGACAGAAACGTAAAATTCATGAAAAATTCTGCCACCCCTCGGATTCCCTCTTTCTTTTCCATTACAAGAGTCAGCATTTCGGTGAGCGTCGAACGAAGAGCACGATCGCGTAGGTTTTCAAGCGATAGGTGTGAAATTAACTCGATGCAATAAACGTCATCGACAAGCTGCTCGTTTTGAAATAATTGAACCCAGGATCGACGTGCACGTGCCCGTTTTATTATTTATAATCGCGCTTACGATCGCGCCGATAAAATGGCGTTGATGGATCGTAATGGCGAGAACTGGTGAAACGGTCTCTGCTATATTGTTCACGAAGAAAATTAATGTTCCACGCAATTTTTTCCCCCGATTCGCCGAGTACACATCATTGAAACTGAAATTCATCGAAATAGAATTTGAAGAAATTGCTCATCGCTTTAACCACGTCACACAATATTTATCTACCTCTCTGTTATATATGGAATATTATGAATAACAATTCTAGAAAATAAAAATATATGATTCATCGCAAACTATAAAATAACATCTTCAGCGAATACCTATACAGGCTCGCGAAAATATTCGAACACTTGCAGATACTCTTTATAAATATATTACGCGTATTATACGAAACATTTAAGAATTTCATTAAATAATTTCATTAAGTATCTTACAATTTCTACGTATATTTTCAGATTTAATTCAAACTTAATCAATACGATGACAGTCGTGTCTCCTTACAGAGCTAATGAAAATTCAAGAAGTTTTATATAATACGTACAATATAGACGTAAAAATTTTCTCTGATAAATGTCCAAATACTTTCGTGAACCAATGTAGTTACCGTTTCTATGTCGTTCTTGTTCCACCGGAAGCAAGGGTGACGAGGCACCCGTTGAAGATTTCCCGCGGCGCGGTGTCAGGCGCGAAACCAACAACCCAGAAAATCCGCTGTTCCGGCTACGATCGCTGGGACTTCCGTGGCAAAGCCGGCCGGAATTCCATTACCGAGGAAAATGTAAATATAATTGTGGCGTGCTGACATAACGGCAAGATAATCCGTCGAGCGGAGGCGCTGGCTCCGCAATAAATCGTAATTTATGATCGCCGCGGACAGCCACCCGGTATCGTCGAGAAATTCAAGACCGCGAGACCGAACCGAGAAAGCTCGACTCTTTCTCTTTCTCTCTTCTCTTCTGGTAACTCGTCTTCGTCACTCGCGACCGACGATCATTCCGCGTCGCGCCCTCGACACTCGCTATCGTGGACGGCCTCTGCGCCTGTTTTCTCCGCCTCCTCTTCGTCCAGCCGAGAAACGACCTAGACAGGCTCGAGCCTCGATGAATCTTGGCCTCGCTCGATGGCCACGCTCTCGAACCTTTCGCGCTTTCTCGCTTCTACGATCCAGACTCGAGACTCTCATCCTCTTTCTCTTTAGAAACTTCGTCTTCCTTGCTCCTCACGGATCATCCATCTCTTTTAGAGACTCATCTATAGCTCTCTTCGTCGCTCCTACACATCTTATGGCGTGCTTGTCCTTTTCTATCGTTGGGACTCGCGCGACGTCTGGTCGTTTTCCTCCGGAGCACCAATAAATTAATTGCAGAGATTTACGTATCTCGCCCGTAAAACAGTCAGCGAGAGTAATGCTCGGCCGCTAATTACATAATTATACGGCATTATGTTACAACGACCAATTAATACGTGGGTACAATGACTCGGAGGCGCGCGAGAAGTACGAGCGCGTAAGTCATCGGCTTGCGATCACCACGCCGATAACGGCGCATCTCGCGTCGCCACTTCGACCATCGGCCTTATAATTTATCGTCCGCGTGCGTTTACGCTGTGAACTACGATCCCCTATTTACTATTGTTCTCTCTCTTCTGAACCTGACGTTTCCGACTTTCACATTTTGAACTATGCTCAAATTTGGCTTGTTGCTTTGCAGAGTCGTGCGTTAGAAAATTATTCATGACTAAAGATAGTTTACAATAATTACTAAATTCTTATATCTTTCTTAATCCTTTAGAAACATTTGCAAAAATTTATAAACGTTGATTGGTTGAATCAGTGCGTGTCATTCAAACCGTCAAATAATATTTAAGTTTAGATGCTAAATGCGCATCATTTAAAAAGTTAGTGGATCTTAGAATATCTAATCTATTATAGCAGTTAGTAATTCTGTTGCGTGTAACTGTTCAATGAAACATACAATTATTGTAGAAAAACGTTTAATTTCTTGTTTAATGCAGTGTGCGACATATCCAAATTAAAATTCAGTACGTGATCGCAAATTATCGAAGAATGCCATTCACTAATCATTCGAACCGACACAGCTGTTGACAGATCATCGATCAATTATCGACTGTCTCCGCGTATCTGTTACAGTTCTCATCTGCGCAGTAAATCTTTATTTATGCTTCGTGATAGAATCTTTTGCCAACCTTGCATTCGCATATCGTCGACAACATTTTTAACATCCTTTTTACCTTCTGGCACACATCGATCTTACGTAATAAAAGATAGAATCTGATAAAAAACACGTTTCATTGAAAAATAAGTATTTTTCGTAAATACTGTACACAAGCTGCCTCACGAAATACTTGTACTAATTATTTAGTAATTTACATCGCTTACATTTACTCGTACATATATATATTTTTTCAGATCTGTTGAAAATTTTACCAATATAATCACGATAGTCAAGTCTCATAAAAATGCTAATGAAATTTCAGAATGCCTCTCATAATGCTCGTAATATATTCATAAAACATGTTTACGAGTATTTGAATACGTAGTGAACTTATGCCCATGAATTCCTCCATTTTACTCGCGTTGAGAGCAACAGTATATTTCCAGAAGTCGCTGGATGAAATCGAAAAGAAGGAATCACGCGTTGCCCATTTCACCGAAACTCGTGATCGCCACCCAATCGTCAGTCTTGTTTCGTCACCGATCACGCGTCCCGCCAGCATCTTGTTAGCTCATCGCTTTTCTTCCGTTCGGGGACGCCTTTTGACCCGGTGTTTTCCATCGTCGAAAAGGGGGCGGAGAGGGAAACGCTCGGTTACCAGAGCGGGGGTGGAATATGAGATGCGGGCAAACTGATTTATTTAAGGGGCAGACCAGACATCCGGTTTGTCGAATTACGCTTTAAGAGCGCCTGTAGACGGAGTGGCAGATAAAAACAGAGAGATGAACAGATTGGAGAGAAAGAGAGAGAGCGGGCAACGAGGTGGAACGAGACCGCGTAGCCCGTCGACCCGTTAACCGTTTATCATTGCATCGACACAAGTCACGCAGCCGGACCCTTGCCTGTCCATTTAAAAAACGAAAAAGACCGACGGGACTTTAGTAGGAAGTGACGTCACCGGGCAAGATCCACCTTCAAACCGTGTCGTTCGTCCATGCGAAATTCAATGGCAGATAAAAAATAGTTTAGAGAAGGTAAATGGTACGAAGAAATAGCTCTGTAATATAATACGAAATTATACTTGATAACAGTAACTAGGTGAAGTCATCGATTTTAAAATGGTCGGAGGTGAATGAAAACTTTATTAGAGGTAATTAAATGGTTGGACTGATGTATATAACTGCTTCGAAAGTGATGTGCTCCGTTACGAAGGTTTTATCATCTGTATTTGAAGAGTATTGAAATATGTTTGTGTCTTAAAACAAATAATTTTAAATAGATACTTTAACTTTAATTTTGTAAAACTTATCCTACGGAAGACAGGGAAAATGTAGTCTTGTATTTACGTTTACATTTTCCTGCATGCGTCAGGATAACTTTTTGTTATTTACCAATATGGTAAAAAGTGTGTAGTACAAAGATTTACATAGATATCAACTTCACTTGTCACTTTTTTACTATAAAGTTCTTAATACATATATGTGTTTTATCTTCTCTTTCTTCTTGTATTCAGAAATAAAAAGTCTAGAGAACAAGAAAATGTTTATTCAATGGAACTTGATGTTGATGGAAAACTGCAGGAGGAACCTAGTTACCTTTGACTTAGAGCGATCTTTAATATGTATACTTCGTTTTGTACGAAGTTATATATAGTAGAAGGGAATAAGGTTGATTTAATCGATTCGTCAACACGTTCGGATTAGACTCACCCATCGGAACGATCGTGGCCGACAAGATCATCTTCGCCTCGTAGGTGACAATGACAAGCATCGCCCTTTGTTTCGTACTTGCTGCTAGTAGGAAGCAATCCAGCGACAACCGATGCATTATTAATGTCCCCCTTTCGCTTGTTACCGCTCTTGTACTCGCTCGCGCGACGTATATATCCTCCGTGTGTCCGGGACGAACGATCGCGGGCCCCTTCTAATGAAAATTAAGACGTCCCGGACGAGAATTATGTGAAATTAATTGGAACGTGTACAACCGTGTCTATTCAATTTTCTTTGCTATTAAATCTAGATTAATGACCATGGAGACACGTAAATGCAGATAATGTAAATATAATACAATACACATCCGTATACAATAGAGATATGACCTATTGTCTTTATTCTTAATTCTTATAAATTGCTTTTACTCTTCATCTAATAAGTATTGTGGATGTTTATGTAAGTTTATAATTTGAAAGTAGTAGAACCTAGAATTGGAATTTATTTCACTTTCTATTTATTGTTAGAAGTACTTTGTTAGAAGTAGAAGTTTGTTTATTTGGATGAAACTTTAATTACTCTTCGAGCAAATCAATTCTTGCTATCTGAATCTACTTATTTGCATGCGAATTTTTGTTATATGCAACAAGGAAGAATCACAGATAGTGGGAAGAATTTATGTTACTGTATTTTGTTATACTGTATTGAGTATCACGTGTGACGTACATATATGGAAGCGGGACATCGTAATCCTGTTAAGAAAAGCAATAAAGACACATGCATATATAGTGGGAAGAATTGATTAATTCCACATAAACTCCAATAATTATTTATACATTTTACTACTGTATTTTATATATTTTCCCATATTATGTACATTCTGTATAATTTTTTTACATTCAAACATCCCATGAACACATAAATATCTACAATCTACTTAACGCTTTCAATCAAACTCATGTTTGCAATATTTTCTATCGTTACAAGCTTACCACCCACGTGAAGTTGTAGCCATTACAATTCTATACAAAGCACGCGAATCGAACGCCATGGCGCCTCTACTTACGTATCATACATTGCAACTAAAGTACAAAAGCTAGAATATGCGATTATTCCGTTGCCAAAGTAAAGTAGTTTATATCTGAGAATTCCGTTAGGTTGGTTCGCATGGAATTTCAATGATTCGTCGTATCTCCAAGGTGAATCGCAGTGACGACGATCTTTTCCTCGGTCGTGCTTTCATCAGCTTCATCGTCGTCGTCGTCGTCGATGCGTGCACACGTGAACACGTCCTCGGGACGCAGGAAGGTCCTATAGATTTGACCGTGTAACGATTTTAACCAGATACGAGAGCGACCAATCGAGAGAGGGAGACCGAGTCGGTACATTATCGCGAAGATGATGCCTATGACAGCATGTGGGAGTCAGCTGTCACTCATTGTTGCCCTGGTAGACGTGATATATCCAGACATTTCGCTTCGTGATACCGACCTGCCTGGAATTCTTATCCTACGACCTCGAGCCACGATCGATACTGTTGCTTTTCGCGTAAACAAATCTGCCAGGGTAGAACGATCCTGCGTGATCCCGTGATTTCTTTTCTGCTTAAAATTCACTGATAAATAATATACACACGTATACGACTTTAATAAAGAAAGGGTTAATAATGCGATACAAATGAATGAAAATGGTATTTACTTACGAGGGTTGAATATATTCTATGTGTATGCTTCGAAATAATTTAATGGTTAGCATTCGTAAAGTGAATTTATTCGTTTATTAAAATAAATATGAGTAGTCGATCAAATAACAAGAGGTTCAACGAGAACGACTACTCGAGTCGAGTGTTTCGTTTCCCAGTCGTGTAGCAAAACTTTCTTTCGATCAACGACACCGTGAACGCTAACAAAATAATAATTCCATTCTTACATTACTCATGCTGTTTCGATTCTCCAACCACTATCTATAATACGTATACAACGCCCTGTCTTCAACATGAATTCAATACCTCATTACTATACCAGTCCTTCCTCTTCTTACAATCTCATACCAGTAAGTAAAAAAAGGAAAGAATATAATACGTCAAATGAGAAGAAGAACACTAGAAATTTCCATGTACATATGTACATACAATGGCTGCGAAAGTATTAGCGCATTCCCTTATTTTCCAATGAGTTAACTTTTTCTTATCACGTTTCGTTTCTTTATTTTCATACTATCAAATTTTTGCAATTACATGAAAGGATTACTAAATAAAGCGAACTTTGTTATATTTGTGTTATGTAAATGCTACAACAAATGCAACGATGTGTCGATATTATTTGTAGCCATTGAATGTACCATACGCGTCCACGAACGAATATTCAAAATACATAGTCGCCAATCCGGAACAGCCTGAACGAAGCCCGAGATCGAACGAGACATCGAAACGATCCGAAATGGAACAATTAGGCTCCGGTTCAAAGAAACGTGGGCCTCGTGGTCGCGTATTCCTCGCACGAGGGGCCGGCAGGCAATTTGCCGCGCGTATTTTCCCGAACGGGCAGGTTCGCGGCTTCGTGATTATCACACAGCTACACCCGCGGAATAAGCGAGCGTACGCTCGAGAATATTCAGCGGTTGGCGCGAGACCGATTCGTAGGACGCGCGCGTCGTCAAATCGTTTATGCGATGGGCATTTTCGAGGAGTGGTACGTGTGCTCCGTCTTTAATCGAGATCGAAATCGGCCGCCGCGGCCTCGTCAATGGTATTCCCCGTGGATGGGCAACGGTATTGCGCGCGTACGCCTCGAAACAACCCTTCGGACGTGACGTTTGTTTCGAGTAACACCGAAGAAAGGGACCTTTTCGAACTCGATGACCGTGTCGTTCGATGCTTCGTGGCCGTTTCGTGTGTTGTTTTAATGTAGTGTAAGAGAACTGTGTATCTGAGCGTATCATCTGATCGTTTTTTGTTTTGTCCATTACAGAGGCCACCCTCCTCGTCACTTTCGTACCCCGGTGCGGGTGGTAATGACGACGCACGCAGCCCCGGAAGCGGGGGCACACCCGGACCTCTCAGTCAACAAGCGCCCGCAAGTTTGGACTCCTCGGATCCCGGTAAGCACATTGATGACTCTTTTTTTTGTTTGTTAATTGTACGAGGGAACGTAGCTATTTATGTGGCAAATAATTTTATGAAAAGCTGCCTTTTTTCTATGATCGATTGGTCATCCAAGATTGTTGAGGATAGAAATACCGGAGTGTCTTTTGGTATAAAAGTGTAGAAATTAATCATGTAAATGGTAATGTTTAATAAATACTTGGATATAATAATTGCTAGATAATTGAAAAAGTGGCCTTTAGTTAAAAATATAGTTTGAACGTAGTATGGGGTTAGGTTCGGAATGAATAGTACTTTCTCTTGTATCGTGTTAAGTGTGTAATATTAGCATTTTAAGCCGGAGCAATCTTCGATATAAATTGCTGGTTGGTAAACATTGTCGATAGTAACTATAGTACAAAAATCGTCGTATATTTAGTATGCCATTTCTACTAATTCGATAAGAATCCTAACTCAATTCTGTCCTTAATTCAATTACGGTATCCCCATTTTTTTCTAAATTTTTCTTTAAATCTTTTCTCTAAATCCAATGCGTGACCTTTCTTTGCTGTTCGATTTTGAAGCTTAAGCCGAATTTATGTACGCGGATAAAAGACGGGGATGAAAACAGCGTTCGCCCGTCGTCTTCTTCCAAAGTGGAACAGTGCAAGTTCAGCTTTACGACTCCTTCAGTCAACGATTTTCCACACGTTTGACGATAAAAACAAACATTTTATGATGTCTATCGATAAAATCGTGCAAATTATTAATAAAACGGAAAATTGATAAAACTCGAATTCACTTTAAATTCAATTCTTCACTCTACTTTCACGACATATAAATTATGTAAAGAAGGAAAGCGAGAGAAATAAAAGACAAATGGCTCTTGTATGTAAATAAAAGATGACGGAATTATTCGCCTAATCGTCGACCATCGGCAGGTTTGCAATCGACGTTTACCGAATGTTTATCGATCGTATGAAGATTCACTCTGTAGAAGTCGACGGATCGTGAGAAGCATTCGAACGAAGCGATCAACGTGGATCGATCAACGAAACGCGAAGTGGGTCTCTGCGTGGACGAGAGTGTCAGCGTTCTTCGGGGTTCGGCGCGCTAATGACAATATCACGCGACAAGCAACGGCTTGATGACAATCAAGATGCGACTCGTCGAGACCCCACGGACCTTCTGCACGCCCTTCAAATTTTACGAACACCGACTCGCGCGTCAACACTATCAAAGCCGCGGCAACGCCAGCGTCGGGTCTAATGAGCAACCCGTCGCATTGGCGTAATGTTTCCCCTCGTTTTTTTTTTTTTTTTGCTCTCTATGAATTATCTTCAAATGAAAAATTTTCTATCGAAAATGGACAAGGTTTACAGAATTTTTTAATCGAAAGTTTAATCAAAGAAGTTTAATTATAGGAACTATCTGATTTTGTACAATGGATATAATATATCTATGTATCTTAAAGGTGGGAAGTTAGATCCTATCGATCCAGTAAGGACTAGAGTTTTGTTAATGGAACATTTGTAACTTTTTTCCCAATCAATTTACGTCGTCGAATAGTGTTTTTTTAATATGAAAGGAAATTTCAAGGATTCGCTTCAATTACTGAGTCGCTATTTCTCACACCTACGTATTTTACAATTTTATGGAACTAAATATTTATAACATTATAATAAATTATTAATGGATTAATCCGTGAGTCATCGAGAATACTCCTGTCATTTGAGTTTCTTAAGTTAAGTCCCAGTTAACGTTTCTAATTCGTTCTTCTAAAATCGCGAGCTTCCAATATATTCCATTCATTCTAATACAAAATTTCAATTCCTATGTCGACAATCTCGTCATCAGGATTGCAAACAGTTATCACAAATTTCACAAACGAACAAAACGTTCCGCTTTATACATACCTTGCTAAACATCCAAACCACCTGCTGACGAACTACCCCGTTCTTACCCTTTAAAATTTCCGGGTACATTGGTAGTTTGAAGCAAATTTGCCTCGATTTTCACGCTGCTTGAACACAAAAAAGAGCGGAGGACAAACCAGAATAGAAGCATTCCGCGGTGATGAGGCGCGCCAATGGTTAGCGCGGCCGGGTTCAGTCAGTCACCGGAGGGTACACAAGTTCACGACACCATCCCATAAAGATTCATTAAGGTCCGCCCGTCTCACTATATTCGCTGTGTCGTGGCAGCGTTATAGAGCCGCGTGGCGTGCCAGTTCGCTCTTGTTGCGTGTGTATCGTATAGGTGTACTCTACTCGTGCTCGTCCTCTCACTTTTCTGCGTGCTCGTGTAAGTACACGTCACAGTCAAAACGGTTGATCAATAATAATCAAAAGCGTGCGTTGCGCTGTGTCGATCGTAGGAACAACTTGGGAAAACGGTGTCGCGAGTTCCTTAAGCCGTTTCATCGTCCTCGATTAAACTCGTAATAACACGTCGATAAGGTGGTCCATAGATTGCAATAATGTCTTTGTTAAGAGGTTTCTTTTTCAAATGCTCTATCTTAATTGGAATCTCACGCGATTGTGATTTCTTGATGAGAATTCTTCGAAATCTGTCTGTAATTAAGATCGAATTATCGCGCCTCGCGAGCATTGTTCAATATATGATTAATTAAGATTGTGTCGAAACGTGTATTTCAAAATCCCGGAATTTGATCGAATTAGTCAACAATACATTTATTAACGATCTTCTGTGAATTAATCGATTCTAGAAATAGTACGTAATTATTATGCAGATCCATACATTTATATTATTCTTATGTGTTACGATGAACGCTATGATATTTCGAAGATTGATTCATTGAGTGTTGCTCCATTTATATTCGGGATGTATATAACGTATTAGCTTTAATTGATGAAAACTAGTATTGATGAAAGAAATTTGTCAAAATTAGATTTGTTGAAATTCGCGTTAACTAGGGAAAATAGACCTTGATGAAATTCGGATTTTATTTATTACAGTAAGAATCGATCCTGCTGAATTTTATAAAGGACAAGTGCGGAAATGAAATGGTCGATGATATAAATTTCGATAGCATACATTTTTTAGTTGAAATGTAACCTAAGAATAGTTACTTGTTCTACGAATATTTCATTAACGATGTGTCTGTCTTTGTCCACTTATAAATAAACTTACTAACCAAACAGAACGCTTGATTTAAAAACATTGATGTCCACTGCAAAGATGTGATATAACTGATTGTACCGTAAGAATTTTTGGAGTACAAATCCTTGATTATTCTTTACTGCCATTTAAAAAGAGCGAACTGCGAAGAACTCGTATTTTTCCAGGAAGAAACTTTTACACGCGTCTGTGGCCAGTGAATGTTCTGAGGAAATTGAGAAACGATTTGCAAACAAAACTTACATCTAACCAATATTACTATATTATGAAAATACAATAAACTCTGAATATTAATTTCAACTACATCGCATAATGTTCATCGAATAATTCTAGCCAGAAGTAAACGAAGCACGTAGTATCTTTACGTTCACCGATGATGTCACGAATTCTTCTCGCTAAGCGTCGACGATTGCCGGTCGCATATTTGTCATCGGCCTTTAAAATTCATCGCATGAGAAACATCGGCCGTTTCGTGACGAGATTTCGATCAGGCACATTCTCGTTCGCGACTTGCGCTCGCACGTTCGGTATTAATTAAATGACGCTAAACGGTAACGCAACACCCCGTGGATCAAACGTCGTCGCGTTTCACCACGATCAGCACGGAAGCGCTTTTTATCCGCGAACGTATCGCCGCGCGAGTTACCTTGTTGAATATCACGATCTTTATCCCAATGTGACGCGGTCAACAATGAAATCACTACGATCGTAAAATATTATCCAACGTAATACATATTGAATCTTTTGCTCGATCCGGGTGAATCGAGGATATTCAACCGGATATCGATTTTAAAGGAAAGATTCTTCGCGAGGAGAATTCTAAGACGATGAATTGCGAGAAGGATGTCGTAGCCGCGACCTCGAGGAATTTTCGCGCGTAACGTAAAAGTGGAAACGGCCTCTGCTCGCTGAAACGCGGCAATCAGCAAGACTTTCTCCTCGATTCGCCTCGATCGCGTGCTAGAGCGAAGAAATTGTTTCCTCGTCGATAGATTTAACATCGACGTCTTGACTTTTCCAAGATTAAAATGGATTTGGATATATAGATTTATAGTATAAACGCCTATATACAAGATTTTGATTGTATAGATCTATAACTATTTTATTGAAAAATTTCTTTAAAATCTTCATCCTGAACATGCATTTTCTTTTAGTAAATATTAAAAACGTTTCTAGTTCTATTGAGAACCTCTGTTAAACGTTGTTCAGCGAATCGATTCCCCTCGGTAAACGAGGTAGCGGGCCGCATGCTATTCTCTCGTTAATCCTCAATTACAATATTGTTTATACCTCAAACGAGCTGGAGAATCGCATTTCTGGAAAAGCACGCCGCCTTAAATTGTCCGTGCACGCCAGTGACCGTTGCGCACGGTTTGTTTGTCGGAACGAGCCTTTCTATATCTTCCGATCTCACGTTTCCATCTCCGTTTTCTCTTTTCTTTTCTTCTTTTTTTTTCATTTTCAAACGATGTCACACGGTTACGAGCTTTTTTCACGATGGTATAAACACCTCCGACCTCGCCCACGCATTTCTACAGATCGTATAGAAACTATACGATTCGAACAGTTCGCGTTTGGGACACGAGTTCGTCAGGTTACCTAATGTCCAGATAGCATCAGTCTCATCGAAGTTGTCACCGACGGACAAGGCATTTGCTCGGCGCCCATCGAGGCTTTTCTTCGTCGTTTCAGCCCTGTCTATCGGCCCTTTTCGTCGTTTCCCTCTGGTCCCGTGGGCTCGTTAACGTGCCGGCTTGTTTGCCGATAGATATCATCTTCGACGAGGTCTCTCTGTTGCGTTGGTCTTGTCCGCGACCGTGGAACCTCTCTGGTTGGACCTAATTTCTGTCGAATGGAGGCTTAGATCGTAGTATCTATCCCTTAAACGTATTCCACGACTATTCGTCTAGGTATAGAAATGCGAACCATTTGGAAATAATTATTCGCTTTGAGATTACGAAGCAGTCGGTTCAATTTCATGCCTCGTACTCCGTTTCTTTTTCCCATTTCTTCATTATCTAAATGAAACAGACGTTCGTGAGTCACAGTTAATTTTGGCGTGCCAGTTCTTATCGACAGATATGGATATTTCTCGAATGGGATAAGATACGGCGCCGATGGTCAGAGATTGTATTTATTCGTTGGTCGACGAAGATGAGTTGTCGATCTCTTTGACAAAATAATTTCTTTATCTGGACATTATTTATCGTTTTACGTGTCACTTCGATTCTTTTACAAATAAATCGTATCGTATAATAGTTAACGAAAATTGATTTGTTATTATTAATTGTTAGTTTCGTGATTATAGAAGTTCCTAGTTTAGGAGACGACCCGATTAATATATTTGAAGGAATCTTGATTTAGATTCGTAATTTTGTAAATTAAAATTGACTTCGTTGTTTGTGATGATTTTGTTTTAATAGTAAATGATTTCTTCGGCTTGACGAAATTATATTCGCTCACGGGTATATCGATACACGTCATTGGGGCGGAATATTTTTCCAGGACACGATGGAAACGCATGTCAGCGTCACGTGGGAAGAGCGCAGCCCGGGCATTAACATATCGTGTCGCAATCGCTCGCGGATAAACACGTTCGTTCTCTCGTCGAGGCTAGAGGAGATTCTATCTCGTCTAGCTGGTCGATCGCGATACGTCCTCGATGAACAAAGCGTTCCTTTCAGTCGAGGAACTGTTCGATTCTTGCTTTGTTACACCTCGTGAGAAATCGTCAATGTTCGCAATAAAGTTTACAACGTTTCGAACAGTTTATATTTCATCAATATATAAACTTCTTAAACGATCAACTACATTTTTTTGTAAGTTTCTTCGTTTTGTTTCCCTCATTTCTCTTCAATTGTTAAGAAATGATTTGTTTCTATAAGTTAAATATCCTAGGGCAACTCAAGATAAGTTCATTTATTATAAGAAGGAGACGTAGATAAGAGTAAATTCTACGCTTGTATCATCGTGTTCCTCCAAATTCTAAGTTTACAAAGTTGATCAGTATGGTTCATATAATTCACACCTACTAATATAGACACTCGGATAACTTTGTACGAAATATATTCATTGTGGCTCAAACGCGATTAACAAAGATCCCAAAAAACCAAACGATTTAGTTCAACGTCCACTTCTAACCATGCGATTAAATACAAACTCCAATACAACTATCGTCAAACGGTCCGAAACTTCGATTCGATTCTCCGTTTTCTTGACCGGAGACCGATTGTTAGAAGGGGTTCGTTAGCTTAACAAGACGTCGATCTACGATCTAAAGCAGCGAACCGACGCAGACCTCGAAACAATCTCCGTGAGTCTCTATCGATCCCTCTATCTGCTATGTGCGCGGCGACCCATCTGGGGCCCCAATGTGAAAGGGGACCCATTCCACCTCCGCGCCCGATCGTTTTTTCCTACTATCCTCGGACTTTAAACAGTTAGATCGACCCTCTCGATTCGGCAGGAACGAGTCCTGTCAACGGAGGGCCCGTCCTCGTCGTCCTCCACTCTCTTCCTCCTTCTCTCCTCTGTTGCTGTGTAGAGTCTTCCTCCGGTAACAACCTTCCTCAAGCTTGCTGGGACTTTTCGTGCTTCTCGTGGAGATCCTTAATCGACGGTTCGTCGACTCTGTGGTCTCTGTCCCCTCTGGCCTGGCCCCCTTTCTTCCTCCCTCGTGTCGAAAGAGGGAAAAAGCCTGGGGACCAGATATCCTCCGGTTTCTGACAACTATCTGGCCGAAGACGGTTGAAGAGGCACGGGGAGGTTGGGTGAAAGAAATAAATGAAGAGAGAATCGAGGAAGAGAGGCGAGAGATACAACGAGGGACGAAGAGGGAGGGGTGGGAGCGTGTTAAAGCGTGTACGGGGACCAAAGATCACGGAGAATTCCTGGAAATCGGCGCATGTAGGAGAGGGAGGCAGAGAGAAGGAGGAAGATAGAAGTAATGAGGCTGATTCTCTGTTTTCTGTGTTTTCAGCGAGCGGCGGTATCGGCTGGTTATCGGGGGCCTTCTTTTTTTCCTTCTCCTTCTTTTCTTTTTTGTTCTTTCGGCCTTCGTCTTTCTTTGTCCCTCTTAGAGTTCTGTTTCACCGCCATCTTCCGCCCCCGTATTCCCCGAACGGTTCGCCACGTCGTGCCGCGCCGCTATCGGGGTCCCTCTTTCTGCCTTTCGAGTTTCCCTCGCGCGGCATAATGAGGCCTTCATGTCGTGAACTTCTGCGCCTTGTAACCCCTTTTTCATGCTGCTCCAGAGATCTCGGTGTCCTGCGTAAAACCTCGTCCCCGGATACCGACTACCTTTCCGCGTGTCTCTGTTAGCTGCCGTTTAGAAATCCGCTTTTAAAGCGAGAACTCTGTACTCCCTTCTGCTCGAACGACAAGAAAGTGCTAGTGGAATACATTAATATCATAAGTCTCATCAAATGCATATGACAATTTTCTTATTACATATTGCTTGCATATTGTTATCGGTTTCTGATATTCTGCTGTATGAGGTATAGCCAGAATGACTAGTTACGGTGATCATGCAGATTGCTTATTCGTAATTTTATATTAATAGTATAACATTTTTTTATCCGGTATATTTTATTTTTTAGCATAGTCGAGTAAGTTTAAGCTACATTCTGGCAACGATAAGTAAAAATTAGTTCGTTTCGCAGTTTATGCGTCCAGCAAAGTATGGCCAAAATTCAACATTAAAATGCTTGCAGCGAAAACAAACGTTTCATCTATTACATTATTTTATTGGATGAAATAAGAAATGAAATCAATAGGTTAAAAATTCCTATAAATTCTAATTATTCTTACGTGTACTATACTTATATTCAAAATGTCAAGCATATTAATGTTGATCACAAGCAATTTATACTTCGTTCATTCTAAACATTCATCGTATGTTTCATTTATAGTAAATGTTCATATCCGGAATAATCAGTGCTCAGAGGGTTAAGAATATTCTCAAGATACACTTCGTATAAATACACATCTATCTACAGCTTCTCTTTGCCATTCTTCTAAACAAAATTTATTTCGATATTATCTTTATCTTAATTGCAAGTTTCTCCATATGCAAGTACTTTCCTGGTTCATATCCCATTCGAAATGAAAAACCGAATCGATAAGCGAGTCTTACGGCACGTGGTGAACGCAGATGTGTTTTATGAAGTGACGCGAGAACGCGTACAAAGTTTACGAGGCTAGCTGTAACAAAGCGGCGCGGTTCAGGCATCACGACGACATTGGAGTTAATCGACACGTTAATGAATAATAAAGTCGCGCGTCAGCGTGGTCAGCTATCGATGGCTCGCGGGACAGTTCGATAGCCGAACATGACAGCCGGTGGAACTCTCATTAATATTACTGTTTACTATGCCTCTAATCGCAGATTTTTTCTCCGTTTCATACCCTCCCATTCCTCACGCTGTACTGTCAGAGTTCATTGATTTGAATAATTCTCGTCTATCGCGCTTCCTCGCTGATTTCTCGGTAAAACGTTAGTGCACGGTGCAGCAAAAATTCTCTTATCGAACGAGCGAATCGCTGACCGCGAATTCCTCGATAAATCCTCTCACTCGAGATTCCGACCCGAGTGCAGAATTAGTCTGCTTACTCGTTACGTACCTTCTTTTCCCCTGCAATTACGTAATATAACGTGCGTATTTAATTATGTAATATAATTACGTAATATTCAACCTTGGTTAGACGTCGTTCGGAATAAACGCGATTATCGTTGCTCTGCAAAAGTTCTTGCCGATAATGTAATATCTAACGATAGAACACGAAAGTGATCGTGCGATGCTTGTGCAACGATAAATCTCGCGAGGCTGAGCGTTCCACGGATCCGGATTGTCCGGATGGATGCGTGCGATAGCGCGATCCCCGCGGTTCGGTTCGACTAATAAAAACACAGCGACGGATGAAAAAGTGACGGGGCGCGAGAGGATCGCAGGTGAAATCGGCGATGGTCGAGCTCCCGGCCGCTCGATAATACGGCCATCGATACCCCGGCTAGATTTGGCAATCGCGCGTAATTGCATCGATATTTCACATAAGCGGCTTAATTGATTTTTCTCTCGCTGGTTGGCCGGTTGGTTAGCTCGGGTGTGAGAGAAAGAGGGAGAGGGAGAGAGAGAGAGGAGGAGGATCGAGCAGGGAGAACGAGAGAGCCGTATTTACGACTATTTTTAAATCAGCCGGAATATACGGACGTTTATTAGGATGCCGATGAAACGGGCCGCGTGAAGGTAAATATTCTGAAATTTGCTGCTCGCGAACGCGGCAGATAAATAATGCAGCCCACGTGTATTTAGTTTTGTTAATTATTGCCGCTGTTACCAGCACGCTCTCGATATCGAGAGAGATGCTCCAGCGTTTGCGATACGGATACATTTGGGGTTGCATCGATACGAACAACCACGCTGTTTGATTAGTTCACTGGGTTTATTGAAAGAATTTATCAAGTGGTAGCAGAGAATAGGACTCGCTTGTATGAAATTCTATTCTATACTGGAGGCATATAAGGAGTATACTTGAAACGAAGGTTTATGAACACACATTTTTTGAGATTCCATCTTACGTGTACGTGTCTAGTTGAAAAGAAAACTAATGGCGATGTAAGGGAGATTAGATGAAGATGATTACACGTGGAAAATTTCTTCCCGCTGCTTGCAACGTTCACCTATTCTGCAAGATTTTAAAGATTTACTAGTTCTTGCTGATTCGAGAATCAATAAAAAAAAGAATTAAAAATTGAAAATTCAGTCTCTCTTCTGATACATAATTATAACAAGTTATCTGAGAAATTTCTTCAGGGGGAAATTCAACCCCCGAATATTTTATAATTTGATTTGTCTTACTTCGTTAAATAATGAATCCAATTCAATGTTCGTTTGAGGCAATATATTATTATATTATCCATGTCTATTATCAAAGACATTTTTTTAATTGATTTATAGCTACTAGTTACGTATTAACAAATTACAGTGACTGCTAAGGGACCTAGCAGTTAAAGTAGAAACCAACTCGGGAAACGTAATATTTATTACATCTTATAAAATATCTCGTCAGGAAACAGAAAAAGAAAACTAGGTACAGAAGATTCCACTAATTTAAGCTTCGAATAACCTTCTAAGAGACAGGTGGCCTAAAAACTTTTGACAACCACTGTACATTATCATCGATCGACGAGAAGATGGTCGAAACCGGAGCAGAAAGTCGAGAAGGACGCGAAGATCGGGCTAAAATGTCGAGCAAGGTCGCGTGCTCGTTCGCGGAACCTCGTCCAATTTCGTGTTGCCGATTTTTGCCCGCTTTGTTGCGGATCCTTGCTTCCGAGAAAGGAAGTCCACGGTGTCCCTTGGCGCGTGTAGCGTTGATTAACACACAATGTGACAGCCCCCCGGGAAAAAGAACGTGGATCGCGCATGTGTTATCGATTCATTGGCGAACATCCCCGACGACACATGCACCTGTACATCCCGCGACATCAGTGTCGGCAGCTTTGATCACGATCCACGTCTGTTCGCGATCGCGACGCTTTACTCGCCGCTCGTCGTTAGAAAGTATAATACTCGAGCAAAACGCAGCAAATAATGAGGCCTGGTTTTTCTTCGCGCCGGGACGCTCTTCACGCTGGAAGTTTCCACTTCGATGCAGGTTTTTTCCCGCGATTTTTTCATTTCTCATAGGGATACTCGTGTTACGGTAGTTTTCAACCGGGCAGCTTTCTTTCGTATCCCCGCGGAGAATGCGAATTGGCTGGAACTTGGAAACTACGAGGACTCTTCGTGATCTTTGAAGGGACGTCCATAAAATACGGTATAATCTGTTAGCATAATTTACTAATGTTTTTAATTTTTATATCTGTGCTTTGATGAAAATATCTGTGCTTTAATATCAATCTTTAGTATTAAATCGCTTACTGTGTAGTGACGTCCGAGACCGTGGTAGTTTAAAGGTGAAAAATACAAGTCACGCTCGCGATACGCGTTACAGGGCAAACTTAACACAAATCAGACTTATGGCCTGCATATAAATCCAGCAGCGTGTAACTGAACAGTTTCTATTTCAACGCGTAAGAAACTTTCTCATGTACCGTACCACGTACGATTACAAATTAAGCCTACTGCAGTTTTCGAATTTTTGTAAGTCAATTTCGTGCTCGCATCGAAAATCAAATCATTCATTCTGTTCACGATAAAAAACATGAAAAGCTATTTGGAAGTTACATATTCTACTCATCAGGAATTATTCGAACAATTTCAAGCAATAATATATGTTTCAACATGCTACTTATTTGTAAAAACACGCGAAGGAAAGGAATGTACATCAGCAGAATTATTAACGGATAAATGAACGGACGTAATGTATACATTAGCAGCACAGAACATATTAAGAAAAGAATTTCCTCCATTACATAGAGAATTCTGGTCCAAAACACGATCTCGATGGATTCTCCGTGCTATCACGGCGCAAGCAGGATTCGCGGTTGAATCGAGCCATGGATCAAGGCCTGGGGCCATTTTTCACCGCGACAAAGCGTTTTCTAATGACGCCGGATTAGCCTTGGCGACGGCGATCAGGCAGGATCACGCGATCCTCACGACGGAAAGCCAACGACGAGTGATCTGTCTCCATAATTTATTCCGTCGCGGTTGAGCACCTCTGACCGACAGCTGTTCCGACCACGTAAGATAACCTAACTCGCCTTTCTGCTCGCGTGCGTGCGTATTGACGTAGCAGTTTGGATTTTTTTAAGTCGTCAATGCCCAAATGGCCGCCGCCGTCGCGCCGTCGCGGCCTAGCTCCCTTTGATTGTCTTCTCGGAAGCACCGAGATTCTTTCTTCCTGTCAGCCGGTTAGCAGATCGGTCACGAATTACCGTGAAACTCTGTTCGCTCCTTGGACCACGGGTTCTTCGAATCGTTAAGTTTCAGAATAGAGAAAACGTATGGTCGAATCGATCCCTCAATGAATGGAGAAACGACAAAGTGACGAACAGTTGTCTGAAACAGGAGAAAATCTTTGGTAAGAGAGTATTATTTGAGAATTTGACGAGAAGATTTTTACAAAACGTTCTGTCGATTCGTCAGTGAACGAAAAAACTAAAAAGTGACAAATCTTGAGGACGAAACAGAAGGAAATTTTTCGTGAGAAGATTTCCATTAAAATATTTTAGGGGTTGCTTTTCCTAATTTACTAGTAAGAAAAACAGACAGGAATTTATTTTTCACTCGTTCTCGATGTTGTTAAGAGAAGTTCTCATGAATTTCAAATATCCTAGGAAATGTTAGTCGTCGTTGTTGATTTGCTTAATGAGGCAAATGATAGAACGATGTCTGTTCGAGCGTTTAGTCTTGCGGTGCATTTCGTCTCGCCGATTTCCAATTCCGAGCATAGGTTCTCTGTACGAATTACCTTGAAACAATCTTTGGATATAATTAAACGAATACTTCGAATAAAGTCCCCCAAATTCGAGTATGTACTTATTAAATCAAGCAACGTTCAATAAATATGAGAATTCTAAACGGTTTTGTTGGTTTCTAGGTACTGTACTTGAATCGAGAAAAAAACATTAATCTTTTCTGATATGAACGATGTTTGTAATAATTTGTAGATTCTGACTACTCGAATGTATAATTATCTAAAATGTCGAAGAATTTGATATCATATTTTGTATTATGAACTAAAACAATTCTAGAAGATTTCGATTCTATACAGCCTCTAATAAAAATAAGTAAAAGAAGGAATACGTGTGTTTCATCTAGTCTATTTACCCGCGTGAAAATCGCGTTTCCTACGAGCTCGATCAACGTCGAAGATGTGTTTTGCCCGTTTTATCGTATGCTAATGAACGGAGCGCACAGTGACGCAGATGCGGTCGCTATTAATATAATTAGCATAGCCAGCTCTCGCGACTGGGGTTATGCAATATTTTTTTCCCTCGAACACGACGCGGAGGAAACGCGAACTCGCTGTCTCGCGTGCACGCGAGTTTTATATGGTAATTAGGGAATCGATTGCGAACGCTCGAGCGTGATTGCGATCGCGGCGCGGCGGCGGTCTCGAATCGGTCGCCTTACGCTCGGCCGGCTGGTTCGAACGCTAATTAGAGTCGAAATCGGAAAATTGACCGTCAGCGGTATCGGCTCGCTTCGCTGAAACGATCCGCGTTTCCCAACCTCTCTCCTTCTACTCGTTCCCTTCGCTTTGAATAAAGGGAAAATGTTCCGTTACAGAGGGTGGGGGATGCTTGGTAATTAATCGCGCGCGTCGAATATAACGTAGAAACTAGAAACGAAATGCAGAAACGCAACGGTTACGGAGGTGATGTCGAAACATCAATGAGCTTTTTCATTAAACGTTGAGGATCGTAAATCGTGATAGATCTCATTTTAGAGCAAGGGCGACTGATACTTATCAAATATAAATATAAGTATGTTTCCTGAAAACCGTCACTGATATAAATTTAAGTAGTGTCCTGTTTTGAAGCATTCCGAATTTTTCATGCAATTAGCATATAACCGACTTGCTGTCCAGCATAGAACTGTACATACCTATATCATTATATTTTTATTAAAATAAACGTACTTACTGATTATGGAAAGCTGACGGTGCATATTCT
Source organism: Bombus vancouverensis nearcticus (assembly GCF_051014615.1). Taxonomy (NCBI): domain Eukaryota; kingdom Metazoa; phylum Arthropoda; class Insecta; order Hymenoptera; family Apidae; genus Bombus; species Bombus vancouverensis. Next base: position 1,796,816 of record NC_134924.1, read on the forward strand.
TCGTATACGATAAGACTTTCGTTTTCAGTTGTTTTTTTAATCATACTGCGAACGAGCCGAATATCGAGCTTCAAATATCGCATATGAAAGAAAATATCGCGTCATCTTGTTTCTTTACCAACAAAATATTCATACGCAGATCGAGAAGAAGATGAACAGCTTCCTCTATTTTCGACGAAGTTCCAGAATCAAGATCATGCTCGAGGTCTTCGCCAAAGTTTAAGCGAGCCACCTTTGAACTTCTCGCACGTTGCTCTTTATCTCGGCTAAATAAACAAGTTATTCCGTCCGATCTGGCTGGTCCCCTCTCGCCTGTCTCTTTTTCACACGCCTCGAGCCGATATTCTTGCGGGCAAACATGCAGGCGTGGCGCGAAACGCGATGAAACGCGAGCGACAATGGAGGCTGTTGCAATTGCCGCGACGATAACGCGCCGGCTGGACCGTGTCAACGCTCTCTCGTCTCGTTATACAAGAGAGAACAGGCCGGCTGGGACTTTGATTTAACGATTTCTTGCGGTATGCTGCTTCCACGCGCCCCGTTCCACCGCTACGAATCGTCACGGATACTTAAGACGCCGCTCATAAATCGCGCCGGTCCTCGAGGGAGTCCTCGCGACACCTCGTCGAAACGTATTCTTCTGGAGTTTATGTCCGTGCTGGCAGTAAAATCTTATCCTCGAGAGATAGCGGCGTGCTCGCGACCAGTGCCGTTCGATATCCACCGATTTCTTCTTTCCTTCCGGAGAAATACGCCGATCCTCTTCGACAACTGCCAGTTTCGTTTGTCAAACGTGTTCGTAAATGTAAATGATGGTTTTCCGTCTTCGACATTGTGCAAGCGTTGGAAAAAGTATACATTAGCTGTTTCTTTTCTTGTAGTTTTTGCAAAAGTTACATCGTTTTTCTATGTACAATAAATTGGGAATTGCATTTCTGTATTCTAACATACAGTGACTACAAAATATTTTACAAAGTGTTTATCAGCTTCTTAAATATATATACCTTTTTCACAATATCAGTTATTTCATCCAGCAAAATCAATTTTAGGAGCGTACATAACCCATCCTCGTAAGGCAACATCCACTATCACCGTATCCCGAAACGCATCTCGCTAGAACCTCTCTGAAACTTCAAACTTAATCTTTTTTCACTCAATTTCATCAACTCTATCCGACTCGCCGTATCAATAAAAGGAACCAAGAAACGGAAAACAAATTATAAAAAGTCGATTTAGAGAAACGAGGACCAAAGATCCACCCCGAAGAAATACGTTGACTGAGGCAGCCCCGTGGCCGATTTCTGGCAAACCCCGGGAGGAGTCGGCTCTCGAGGCGCAAACAGCATTTCGTTCTAAGAGAGTCTGAGTCGCTCTAAGCTTTTCCGCAAGGATTCACCGGGTGGGCAAGCTTGAGTGGCCACCCCTTTTACCGTCGTTCTTTCTCCACCGGTCTCGCGTGTTTTCCTTCCCCTTCTTCCCCCGTCCTCTTTCTCTTGCTCCAACGACGTTCCCCCAACGTGGAAAGAGCCCTATCTATGCTTCTATCTTGTCTGCATTCCTTGGGGTATTACTCGGACGGGCGTAGCACGATTTTCCTCCAAGCTTCTTCGCGAAGTCGACGCTTGTTCCCGCACCTCTCCACCTTCGTTTCTCTTCGCGTAGCGAACATGGCTGGCCCGCAAACTCGTTCAAATCCCGATGCGGCCCCGGGAACAGCGCAAACCCATTACGGATTCATCGTGCGCCATTAGCTAATTCTTCCCTGCTCCTAACGTCTTCCTTTCCGCGCTCCCTTTTACCGTTCCCGCTGCGGTTTCCCTAGGCGTCTTACTCTGTGTGTTTTCCTCGCCTACGTCTTCCTCTCTCTCTCTCTCTCTTTCTCTCTCTTACTCTCTCTCTCTTACTCCTTCGCTCGTCTCGGTCTCTTATTCCTGACTCGGCTTCTCTCCCGAAGGAGCTCTTCGTCAGCTCTTCTAGGACCCCCTTTCAGCGAGTCCTTCGCAGGCTTCCCGAAACGCGAGAATGATTCGACGGTTTGGAAGCTAGCTCTTTGTTTCCACGAAAATTCGTGGGATTGGAAGGGTTTAGTTCAGTGGAATTTAAAGATGGAATTTCTTCTCTTGTTGGTTCTCGGAATCCTTCGATTTTGAAATTTAGATGGCACAGGTACATAGAAAATGGACTTGTGAGAATGGATTTATGGATGGAAAATAATGGAAGAATTAGTAGATTCTACGAAAGTATTATTTCACTTTCGTTACATTGAAAAGAGTCGGATAGAATATTCGGAAATAAACTACGTCTAATAATATAATATCCATTTATTTTCTCCATTTATAAAAATTCGAATAATCTCAACGCAGCCACCTGTGCACTCAATTCGGTTCCGCCAGCTCAAAACCGAGCGAAGCATATATCGCGATGCCCATAATCAGACCATAGATAGAAAATCAGCATGGAAAACGAGAAAATAAGGGAACGAACGAAAGGGAATAAAGAGCGACGACTCGTAAAGATGCGCGACGCGGCGCGAGTAAACTCGACTCGTCTCCTGTGCGAGACGCATGCTTTAGCATTCGCCGGAACGAGCGAGGACGTGCCAGATTTTCCATCGTGTGTACGACCATCGAACAAAATTGCTTCGCCGTGGAGGAAAGATCGGCAACGGTCGGAGTGTAGAGAGGGAAGAAACAGGAACGCACAGGGGGTGAGTAGAAAGGGTGGCCCCGCGCGCGATGGAACGAAAGTGCAGTCACCCGGAATAAACGAGGAGGAGACCCGAAGTTGTTGGTCGAAGTTCAGCGAGTAAGAGAGAAAGAGAGACAGAGAGGGGTTGGGAATGAGTTTGCGTCGCGGCGGTGATGAAACTTTGCCGTGACGAGAAAGAGGGGTTGTCACGCCGTTCGCCTCTAAAACCCACCCTTTCGACCGATTCGCCGCCATTCCTGCCTTCGCGAGGCGTTTCTGCTTTTAAACGAACGACCAGCACCGTTGCTCTCGATTTTTCCTCGGATCGGTCGAGATACTTGCTGTTTGCTCTCTCATTGGCGGATCGATGTCATTCGAGCGCGTTCTTCGTTTGCTTTCCAGGGCAAAATTGGTAATCGAGAGCTGCATCTGTTGGTTTTTTTCTACTCTTCTCCTTTGTGCGTTGAAAATTGGAACGCTTTGCATCCTGATCTCCGTGGTTTATTTATAAATTTTTAATTTTTTATCTAATTTTATTACCATGGTATATTACATTTATATACAGTCGATCAAACAATTATTCGTCCACGTTATTCAACACCTTATGATATTTCATTTAATTCTTTGTGGCTTCTATATCCGCACGGAATAGAATTCTGTGTACTTTGATTTCGTGTATTCATTGATTTATCTGTACGCAAACCGAGTACGGTACGCGGACGATTACTTATACAGTCGACTATATGTCAAACTCCTGTGACGTATCTGAAACTTCAAACTTTCAAGTTGTTATCGTGGTCTTTATAATTTGAAATTACATCTTTCAAAACTCCCCGGTTGGAAGTTTCGTTCGAGAATTAATCTTTCCGGATGAAAGAACACTATCGCGACGCTTTATTTGAAATCATCCTTAATTTCACACCCCTAATTTTCTGAAGAAAGATCCCCAGTTTTTTGGCCAACTAAAATCCGAACTTTCTCCAATATGAAATATATATTAGATACCAGTTGGACAGAGTATTAGGATCGCGATTAGGTGATCTTCAACAAAGTTCTCAACATCGCTGACGTTCCCAAGGGTTTTACGATGGACCACACATTACGACTGAAGGGCGAAGATACCTCGTGGTCGTGATGCATGGATATAAAGAGAAGTATGACATATTTTTGCGAAGATCGTGCGTGTGAGCACAGTCGAGCGCGAGTACGCGTCTACGAGTGTCTAAATATAGAGCGTGAGTCACGGTAACGCGCGGCTCCGAGAGGAGAGGAGAGGAAAGGAGTCGTGCAAAAATACAGAGGCCGGAGTGTCGTCCTCTTCGCCTCGTCACGAGGAACTCGTGCACGTAACCTCGAAGTGTCCCCGCATTTTCTGCGTTCACCTTCTCCACGCTTTCCGCGTACTTGCGCGCTTTCCGCTTGCGATATGTCTTCGGATCTTCTCTTTGGATTTACACTTGAAATCTGTTCAAGGGGAAATAGTATGATATTTGGAAACGTTTGCATAACGTTGTTGATAATTTAATATTCCTTCTTGGTTTCCTGTAATTCGAAGAAGTTTTACAGTCGATTTTCAATCCTTTCATGTAGCATTGAATAAATTGATAAAATATAGAACATAAATTTCGCTGTGTGTAATGTGATTATTAAAAGTCATACGAAGTGTGTGAAATAGTATATTTAACTATATATATATATGTATTTTTTTAACTGGTTTCGCAAGTAGTAATATAGATTATGCAAGAAGTACACGTGTCAATAAAGTGATCGAGACAAAAATTATGAAACTATGATGAGAGTCGCAGCCGTTGCGTACTTTACCATACATTTTTCTATTGTGTTTTCATATTTTAATTACATCGTTCTGTAAATTCTACCATTCTACTCAAAGACAAAAAAATCCTTTTCAAACTACTGCGCTTTTCGATATTCTGCAAATAAGAAATTTCTTCTTCGCGAACTATTTAAAATTCAAACTGTTCCGTTTCTGAATAATACTTCCTTGCCACAGAAACAAGGTGCAAAGACATCTTCCACGAGAGATAGCTTCCCTTGTAGTAACCCCAATCACGAAGGAGTCTCCAGTTGCACCCTCAAGTGTACTCGATGAGTCGAAACGATGCTCGAGGCGAACTCGAGGCGGTATCGTTCGTCAGGCCGGAATTCGTAACCCAATTCCCAAAGGCAAGAGAGCTCTCTGGTCTCCTCTTGGATGGTTCGACTCCTCTCGAAGTCGAGAACGACACGGCGAAACGAGATCCACCGATAGACCGGTGTATCGTATGGCAGCGTATCGCGATGCGCAACGGGGGACAAAACGAGGATGCGATCGTCGTCGCGAGGGACGCGCTTCGACACTCGAAACGTCGCGTCGTGGCGGAGGAACGGGTTCCGCGCGACCACGAGAAGGTCGCGGAGATGACGGCGGAAACCGCAGAACGATTGAATTCTTCGGGATAAAACACGACGCAGACGTATAAGGTGAAAAATAAAGGAACGTTGTCGGTGGTAAACGGCGCCAGGGGCAGCGAGGGGTGAAACCCGCTCTTTTTTCCCGCTCGCTGCGCCGAACAGACTTCATTCTTGGTTTACAAGCGTGCGGTCTACAAAGAGGTTGCAACGTTGTTAAAATAACCGCAGAGCTCGCCGCTCGCAGCCGTGCGTTTCAAACGTTCGCGCGTATGTGTGCCTGTGTATGTGCGTGAGTGCATGCGAACACGCGCGTGATCACTCTTCGCTCGGTACGCGCAAATAGAAGCGTGCCCGCGTACGAGCACGAAGAGGGTGGTGACGAGAATCAACCCATTCAATGGGTCGAAGGCTTGCGGTTTTCTTCCGTGATTCGAAAGAAGGGAATTCTGCGGTAATTTGAGTTGTAATTGCTTGAGAATTGGGAAAGAAGTCAGGTAGAATTTTTTTGCATTGAAATATTTGAATATTCAGTACAGTTCGAAAGTCTGATTCATGTTAAAAATGTTGTAGCAATTTAAACTGCAATTGCCTGAGAATCGTGGAAGATAGAAGTCGCACAGGAGATTTAATTATATACCTTCAAAATCTAGATTAGGATTTCTAATTTGTTCAAGAATTAAGTACACAAGTAAAACAATCATTTAGAATTATTTGATCGTAGTAAACCCACAGCAACACTTTCAGTCACATTATTTATCGTAAGCTACTTCGTTACAACTTATAATTTGTATTGCACACCGTAAAGACAATTAATGCCATTTATTCTGTGAAATATGGGATATAAATTAAAATAAACCAACTTAACTCGGTTCAACCGAAATTGGAACAGTCACCTGTGACTTAACCGTACCAGCTGTAGAGTTAATGAAGCTTGGCGAAACATTTAAGCGCTTCTAACCTTAAGACAATTGCCCGATCTCCATATTAATATTCATTTGCATATGGTCAATCGTCTGAATCTCCGCAACGAGGTTGCGTTCCGATTGATAAACCTCATTAGCTCGAACGAATAGAATTCCAAATAGAATGCGTTCGAAGTAGAACGGTTTGATAAACGTTTGTAATTTCCTGGTAATCTGTGAGGTGCGTTACAGCTAACGCGTAATGGCCGCGCGCGGCAATGGAAAGTGCAGCGATCAAAGTTTCGAAATACCTCTCCGGGTAACGCATCGGGTGCCAACGTACCAGACGCGAATAGATAAGCGTGAAAGGGTCATTTCCCCGAGGAGCGTGCTCATCACAGGTCCGCGAAAACAAATTGCTCGCGTTTCGAAATACGGAAGGCGAAACGATAACCGAAAGACAAAGTTCACCCGCGCCTCCACCCGAGATAACATCCGGCATCGACCCAAGATAAGTCGTCGAACTCTCGTACGAGCCTCGACGCTCGTTCCAAAGAAAGAGAGAGAGAGAGAGAAAGAGAGAGAGAGAGATATAAAGAAAGAGCAAGAGCAGCCACTTCGCCCTTTCTCATGGTGTTTCTTATAAACCATCGATTTTACGAGAGAGCAATTTGCACTAGGGAAAAAGCTGTAAGCGCTTTGTTCATTCCTTGTACGTTTGGAAAAAAACGATCGTCGAAATTGCAAAGAGATACAACGAAAACCGCTTTCGAGGAAGCGTTATCGAGAAACGAGATAAAAGATTCAATTACTCGAGAAAGTGGACATGTACTGGCGAGATTGCTGCCTATCTGCGGATTTGTAAAATATGCTTTATAACTGTAAACACATGTCCGAGTTATGACCAGGCTACTATCAACTGGCTATAAATGTTCTACCCAATTCCAGGTTTCGTAATTTCGTTTGTAATAAAGTGCGAGACTCGACAAAGCTTCTTCTGATTCACGGTTAACCAAATTAAAATTAGGATAATATCTAGTAATGTCTAATATCGGAGAACTTGGGGTTGGATCATCATTGTGAAATATTTTATTTTACAATAATAAAATGAAGAGCCGTCTGAAAATGATTTTCTCTTGACGTAATAACTATATTTACATAACAAATAAGATCACTTGCATATTTTGAGTAGAGTAATAATACAGATAAACGTGCCGCGGATATTTCTGCAAATTCAAATTTTATTAATTGTAATTGAAAAAATGGACTTGAATATTCTAACGAGTTTTGGACATTTCATATATTTTCCTATTATTATGTGCATTCTGTGTGTCTTTGCATTTTCAAGTATCCGACAAGTGTATAAAAGACCGCGATTTATATCTGAGTTAAAATTATCCAGCCTCCGTCATGCGACGGTCATCCAACTCGCATAAAAGCAGGTAACAAAAAGTTACCATTTTACTTAAATATTCACATCCTCCTCCGCGTAACATCGATTCCCCGAACGACAAGTTCCAGCAGAGTCAGTTTTCCGGCGGATGATGTGTTCAAGCGTGTGGCTCGGTCGCAACGCAAGAAACTCTGGAAACCGCAAAGTACGGTCGTAAATGGGTGGGCCTCGTGCGCGTTTTCAGCAAGGGGCGCGAGAGACGAGGATCACATGTCGAAAGAGACGAGAGCAAGCGCGAAGAACGACGAAGACAGAGGAGCGAGCCAGGGTGTTCTTGGTGGGTTGATATTTTTTGCCTGGCGTCCCTCGTCGACGTCGTGACTTTTATTGCGTGTACGGCGTAAACGCGACGTCAAGAGGCGAGCGTGGCTTTATCTCGTTAGAACCGCACGGTTAAACTCGAACGGCAGAAGCTAACGAGTCGATACACCATCTGGACGTTGCGCGTTTGCAAAGAGAAACAGGTCTGAAGGAGCCCTATTGTCCGCGAACACCTTCCGCTAACGGCCGCCATTTTTACTCGGGCCTTCTCGTTGCGGTTTTAAAACGCGACGTCGACCGGCGAATGATGACGCGCCCACAATAATCGGTAAATGATACTGGCCGCGATGAATTGTGTATTAGTTCATTGTTGCCGTTAGATGGAAATTACAGCTGCGTTCGTAGTGTTTGAAGAAACCGCGATGGTTCGACGAGATTCCCTCTTTTGCTTGCGGTACCGAGGGTGTGCTTTGTGGTCACAAGAAAAGAACATCACCGTCTGAACGAGGTATTCCTTGGAATTGTAGCCTGGCTTGTTTCTGGAACAGATGTTACGGGTGTGTGGCTGCTTCCATAAACACGCTCTTTCGGAAGAAACTTGCCTTTTTTCCAACTGCTTGCCGCTTAACTTCACACTTTATGGTTTCTTTTTTTAATAAGAAGCATGCAAGGCTTCTCATCGATACATTGAATACTAGACCTTTTATAAATTTCTATTTCAATTATATATGTGGGCAATTATAAGATCTTAATTTTCCTTATATTTACGATTACAATTTTTTTCATTATGTTAAAGTCACCGTTTCAACTGTACTTTAACACAGTTTCAATGCCATTATATATTTTTGTAAGTAGGATTATATGGAATTTATCAGTGTTCGAAGTCTTAATGAAATCGTCGATCTGCACCCTTCTCATAAGTCGACCAAGTTTCAATGAAAATACGTTACTATGGAAGAAATATAAATATTTGTAGCGATTCTACCTTATTATATATCGTGAAACTTCCAATCGATTGTAAACGTTCATTTTAAATCTGACGGACAAGGGTGTAAAATATAGAAACGTAATTTTCCCCTATCAGAATAATAATTTACCATGGCGTTGTACGTGTACATGCGAGATAGGAAAAGGAGAATGAGAGACGTTTATCGATTACTCGGGGACTTATTGCCCCCGGAGGAGGTCTGGTCCCGAAAAAGGAGAATGCGAAGAATGCCTTCAAACTCGGTAATAATGAAACTCACTGATGTGTATGATTGAAAACGCCGGGGACCCGGTGAAATGGCTCAGCGAGGAGGGTCGATGTCGAGGAAGGGACGTGGCGCGCCATTACCGTCCCGTAATGCCGTTACGTAATTGCGTTTTTCTCCGCGCTTATCGCGCCATTTTTCGCGAGTTCGCCGAATGCTTTCTATTTGAATAAATGGCGTGCTGTGTTGTGGGGGCATAACAAAATTTCTCGACAAGCTGAATCGATATTCAAAACCTGCATTTCTTTGACTTCTAGTACCTGAAATAATAATTAGAGTTAGGTTACTTGAGGTTATTTAACTTTAACTCCCAGCTATTTGATTTAAATTGTTAAATTTCTATTCGCGATTAGTAGTTCTTGCAGTAGATAAAATATAAAATATGCAAGAAAATTAAACACTCTAAAATCAATCCCTGATATAGACAAATATATTTTTTCATCCCTGTTCGTTTGAATATTGTAGTCGATGTATGAATCTAATTTTTGTTCTGTTTTATACCAACAAAAATCTGAAAAGTTTCCATGATACTTTATATAATTATTCACGAAGCCTTACATTTGACGTTTTTTTTTTACAATAAAAATGAAATATTTTTTCAAAAAAATTTAAAGATGCAGCAATCTAATCTAAATCATTATGATTCCACTCAAGTTAGTAATACCATTAAAATAACGATAATAATATTCAGATGATTTAAAAGATGAAAGTCTTTTGTATTGTTGTGAATCTTCGTATGAATGGTGTCATATAAGGATCATCGAATCGGCGCGTCATCCGCTTTTTATTCGAGCGCAATTTTTTCTCCGACTCGCGTAAAGAAGAAACGGCGAGCGAGTTTCGCGTAGTGTGTTCTCTGGCCGATAGGAAAAAGAAGTCGGACGAAAGTGTTGCCGTGCGAAAGGGAATTTCATTAGTCACCGGGCTTTTTCGTCAGGCTTGTTTCGTCGAGCGATTTAACGCGCAACGAGGAAAAAAGCAGAGACGTCGGCGGTGGTCACGGCTCGTTTCCCTCGATTGATTCGTGACAAGGCGCGAACGAACGGACCGCTAAACGCCTTCGCGCGATTCGCGCGAGTAAACGCCGTTTTACCTCATTTCGTCTCGGAATATCAAACCTTTCGCGCTTTTACGCGCCGTTTAATATTTCGCCGCTTTTTCGCCGCAACTCAAATGCCACTTTGCAATCGTTTTCTTTTCCACTGCTACTACTTTTGCCCCATAGCAAATACGATTATCCGATGTTAGAAAATTCAATAATACGCTCCCCTTCTCTCTGTCGAAATTCGAAATTCCAATTCTTTTAAATATTTCAAATTACCACTCGTCCAAAGTTCGTTCTATACATACAGCGGCATTAAAAATTCAAAATGCTAGAAAATCCCGATATAACTATTCGGAAGTATCAAAAATTAGAAATGCCCAAACGTTGCTATATAAATCACGAAGCAATCGATTAGATTAGCTTTCGAGTAGAAATTTCGATGGAAAAATCGCACTCCTTTTCGAGAACCAGTAGCGCCAAGTGCCCGTGGGTGGTCGCTGTGGAAAATGGCCAGATTCCCTGTGATTCGTGACGGATTCCAGCGTCTGTGATCCGTCACATGCAGATACTATTCTACGCTAGCTGCGATCGCCTCTTACACAACGTCGATATCGATACAATGGAAGGGGGAACTCACCACTCGGTCGGTTTTTTGGCCACGCATCAATGCTCTTTAAAGCGACCTGCTTCTTCACTACGCTCTTCTGTTTGGCCTTTTTTGGCCGTTCTTCCTCCCCCTTTTCTACGTTCGTGGTGAATGGTTCCGTGTCGAGGGTCCACACAGAGGGGCAAGAGGGAGTAGATAGAGCAACGAAAGGGGGTTGGGCGATACCGAGAACGCTAGGCTCTCTGTCTGGCTGCAAACGTTGCATTGTGTCACTTCTTCATTCATTTCTGATTTTGCGGTCGGCTTGCGTGGCGAATCTGCAAAAACTCTCTCTCTCTGACCCCCTCGCTCCCTCTTGTTCCCGTCTGTCTCCGAAATTTAGCTTCCCGTCTGCCTCGACGAGTCTCTTGTCGTGAATCGTTTTTCTCTTATTTCGACGCTCCTCCTTCGAGATCCGCGGGAACGATTCTCGTTTCGCTGTGAGAACGTCGAATATACGACAAACGTTGTTTGGAGAGTACGCTGAAGTACTTACACTTAGATCATCGATAGTCAAATGATTTACGATGATGAAATCCTCTTAGAATTGTTATTTTAAAGTCATTCCTATGTAAATAAATTGGATCGTTGACGACGGACGCGAAATTTTTATTTTTATTGATATCAATAAAAAATTATATAGTAAGTACATCGATACATATCCCAGAATTTTTCTATAATCTGATGTTTGCATATCTAGAATAGCAGAAATATTAAAATTGGACATTAATTCAGTTTGTCCATAAAGTATAAAAATATATGTTTGCTTTTGAAGGGTTAATTAGATAAGGTAAATGATTGGTAATTACCAATTTAAACGGTGATTGAATCGAAATGAATCATTAAATAACAGCGTGGTTTGTTGAGATATGTTTTCCTCTTCCCCGTCTCTTATAAAACACTCGTGCAAACGGCTCAAACAATGAATCATTCAATTACTCATTCATTGGAAACTCGAGACTGGATTTATCGATTACGTAATTATCACCTGAATTCTTGAGAATTCCATAAGATCGCGTGGCAATCAGCTCTCCATCACCCTCTGTCATCAATGCGACGATCTTGCACCTGGATATACTCCTTGTATGTCGAAATGAAGAGAAAGAGAGAAAACGAGGGATGCTTGGAAGCAGACAACGATGTTTGTTGTGTCGAGTAATCGAGCGTTACTCGAGTGGATCTCGCCAGGTTTGCCTTCGCTGAGAAAACAAACTGTGAATCTGGTCCGTGTTTCTCTTTCTCTGGATTGGGGGAGAGGCCCCCTCGACCCCAAAGGGGACAACAGGCTCGTGATTGGGTCCATTGAGGGTTTTCAGATGCACAAGCGATCCCTGTCCCTCTTCCGATCGTGGGAGACAACCTTCACGCTGTCACGAAATTCCTTCGTTCCCCTGCTGGGAACTATTCCTCGCGCTGAAAATTTTTCGACCACGAGTAACTCTGAATCTCTAAATCAGAAAGCAGTTTTGGTTTTCATACTGATTTATATTACCTTAATCCTTTGTCTTGTAATAATATGTATGTCAGGCTTGTAGTGTGGTTCATGGTTACGATCCAACATAGGTTTTAGTTGTAACAAGGCTTAGCTTCATTTCTTTAGGCTGAAGATTTCTAAATTTAAGCAATTTTATGTTATCATGTTTTAATATTTTGTGTCAGACATAGTGTTACAGCAATGAATAGCTAAGTTATATAGCTAGCAGAAAGAGTTTAAGGCAATGAGTTAAAAATATTTTAAAAAAGGAAAAATATATGAGAAAACACGTGTAACTTCGACTCAATCGTAATGACAAATATAAAAACTATGAAACAAGTATGTTTTTACCTAAAACATGTTTCACTCGGTAATCATATTATTGAATAAACGTAGGGCTCATGAATATTCATCTGAATATTTGCTAAAATAACACTGTCGTGTTGGTCGGTGTAAAATGATCGAAGACTAAAAAAGGTAGAGTGCGTTCTAATCGCGATTATGTTTATTACCAACTGTAATCTTATTTTTTCTTCCCCCGTAATTCATAATGGATTTCTCTGAAATTATTGTTGATGGACGGGTTTGTCACGGCTGCCATTACGCGCCTCCTCTTCTTGTCGTTTCACACCTCGCGAGATAATCTCCGAATAAATTTGCCAGACGTATATCGTATCGTCGCGGCGTTTCTCGGTAGCCCGTGCGAAACTGGTCTGCAATCCGCTGGCGTGGCGCCTCGATGCGGAAGATCGTCGATCGGAATTCAAATTTCTTAAAAGGTTCAAGATCACTGGCGATTAATTTCTGGTTTAACTTGTTCTTATCTGAGTGAAGGTTTAATAAAGATGAGTAAAAAGTTTGATTTAATACTCGGGACATAAAGTAGTAACGTGTTTATTAACGTGAAAATATGGATCTCTTATTTAGATAGCCGATTTACATATGCATCCACCTGTCCACGATCTATCGTTCGCGTACGATTGATAATTTGCATTGACCATTCCAGTATATAAAGTATGATATTCGTACAAACATATACAAGCTTCAAGTCTTTAAAATAAATTAGATATCTTCTAATTAATAGATATTTTAAGTAGATATCTTCAAATCTTTTCAATTTCCCTGAACTTTTTCCTTTCTCTTGCGATATTAGATCGTAATATCTGTAACTGGAAAAAGAATGATCTATAATGTGCCCATATCTCACATCAACACGATAACTGAGATTAATTAAAATTGACTTAAATAGTTAATAAAATTCATCCATTCTTCTCTGCACTTTCACTGACGACAAGTCTTCTCCGCTACATTGTCTCACACCACAACCACTTAACATGCCTTTAAAACACATCTACCGAAAGATGAGCGAGATTTCACGCACCAGACTTTCTCGAGCTTACCGTACAAGAGGAGAAAATCCTCCTCGCGTCACCGGAGCCTCTTGTGGAGGCTGCGGCATTCACGGAAGCGTGGCCCGGCCTGGCAACCCTCTCTCACCCTGAAACGACGCGATAAGAATGAAACGGCGCGGCTCACAATGAAGGTGTCGTTGCAGGAAATTATACAGCAGTTAGACGAACGGGCCTTTCCCTCCCTCTCCTCGTTCCTGGTCGCGAGCAATTGTCTCTTAGGCTGGTATTGTCTCGAACGGAACTCAGCCTCCACTCTCTCTACCTCCGTCTCTCTCCCGCTCCTTTTCTCCGCTTCACTCTCCCCGGGGGCCTAACGAACCGCTTGTCTGACACCGCGCAGCACAATGAGAGATCTAATCGCGGGTAAAGTACTTAATATCTTAAGGTCGGACGAGAGGCCCCCGGGGGTGGCCGAGCGAAGACGATGTGGATGGGGGTGGGGGCGTGTTCTTGTGCCGCGCGAAGATTCGCCTCGGTTACAGCGCGGCGTATCTGATGAAGAGGACACCTTCGAGTGACAGCTCGTGAACTCCGACGAAGTCACAGGTGTCTACGACTCAGAGAGTAGATAACCGTGTACCGTGACCTTGATCTGCTAGGGTGAGTGTGGTGCGGCGGAATGAATTTTTGCATGGGTGCTTTCAGAAAGATAATCGGGGAAATGAGAAATGAAAGGATTCTTGGGAATGATTGCGATAAGTTTTTGAATAGAATGTGTCTGGTTCTTATAAGTTACTTTCTTATTGTTTTCTTTCATCTTTTTCATCAGCTTCTTGGTGCAATAATAGTCATTAATAGTAATTCAGCTACTTGATAATGTTAACTATAATCTTGATCAAAGCTAAGGAATACACATATTCAAAAGAATCTGAACAATAGTTGTTTGTTTTTGACAACAATTAAAGTAAAAACTGGTTCTAATGAGGTATCGATCATTAATTTGTAAATTTCGATCAAATTTAAATACTATAATGGTGTACGTAGCTGAAGATTGATTAAACAATCGAGGAGTTACACCCACATATCCCATCAAAACCAGGAAGAAACCTTAAAATCAAGCATCATTCACAAACGCACCGCGGTAATTAAGCGATGCACGAGCATAAAGGAGGAAGACAGCGAGGAGTCTCGAAGCTGCGAGTCATCGACCACGACCTGGCGCAAGAAGCGGAACCGTTTCGTAAAAAAGCGCCTGGGTGATCCCTCTGATTACGCGTAGATTGCAATCACGGGGCCCGCGAATTCATCGACAAAGAGCGCTTAATGATCGCACAGTAAAGGACCTTTTTTCACGCAGTTAATTACTCGCTCCGTCCTTTTTCGTCGTTGCACTTTCACGAGCGCCGCTTTCTGGAAAGCAGATGCGTTGCGTTACGAACGCGGCCCAGTCCGCGCAGCAAAACGGTGACTTGTAATATCGGGAACTAACGTAGGAGCCACGAAGGAGGATGAAAAAGGAGAGGCGGGGAGAAAGAGGAGAAGGAAAGTTGTTTCGTCGAGTCCTTCGGCAGTGTACACCTGCCACCTGGCAAATGAACCCTTTGTCTCTACTCGCCAAGTCATTAGGTGTACGCTGGAGGCAGTCGCGGCTTTAACTAGTTGACTAACCGAGAGTAATAAAAAGCGAAATAGCGGGAGTGAAACAAATCGCGAACGTTGCGTCGTGGTAACGATGATCTCGTCGCTGACACGCGGACTTAATCGAAATATTCAATCTCGGGGGTGGTATATTACTCTTAAGCTCGACCGGTTACTGTACACGTTCGTTTCGAATCGATCATGCATGATTTACCTTTTATTTTTAGAATATCCTTAGTCGACGGCTGTTGCGAAATTTAGGGATGTTTATTCGATGGTGAAATCGATCACTCGTTTGAGCATACGATCTTAAAGTCGAATATTGGATCAAAGTTGCGTGGCGTTTGATCGATAGATCGTGACTGTTTGAAGCGAACTCTTTTTGTACGATGGTTTGATGTTGCCTAGATTTTTAATCGATTGGCTGATATTGGCGATATTAGCGACGGTAATTGATGGAGCGTGACTATGAATTTACTACATGAATTAATTAGTGAATATGAAGAAAGCGTAATGAAATAGATTTCTTATGGAACACCTGAATATTCAATTCTCTAGTTGATAAAAGGAGAACATTCATTCATGAAAGTTTCATAGAGGGTTTTACTGCATATACATATATGTCCCGTTCCACGCAATAAAAACATTTACAGTGTGTCTGTTTGAAACTAGTTCTAAAAAGATTTCATATATGCGTATCTATCGCATCAACCTCCTGTTTACAAGAACATCTTCAAACAGCAGGAACAGATATTCTGCAACGCGGCCAAACATATCCCATTCCGGAGACGAAAAATTCTCTCCCCATTTCTTATCGTCGCAAGCAGAAGCACGAGGGAAGAAAGCGTTTCCCGTAAGAGCCGGGTACGAGGTCGTTTCGATGGAATAACCGCTTGTAGTTTGCCTCGTATGCCTAATATCGTAACCATAATGATACTGCGGCATGAGAGAGCTACGGATTCTCTGTAGGAAAGAGAAGGCGGAGGAAACGGCGCGTTTGAAAAGAAGGGGGAAGGAATATGGCGCGGAGAAGAGGCGTGTGCACGTCGACGTATGCAAAAGCGTGTCGAAAAAATGGAGGGGTATCTGGCTGGTCGGACGCGTATATGCAAAACTTCTGGTCGGTTTTCGGCTGCTCTTTCGTCCGGCCTTGCACTCGTTCCTCTTTTTACCGCGTCCTAGAGTCAGACAGCCCACCGAATCTCTCATTGTTCTTTTTTTCTCCCCGCCCAACATTTGCAATTCAACGAATACGCCGCGACTCGCACGCGTACGGGCCGATTCTCTAGCGATCTCATCGCCTGTGCGCGCGATACACGCGCGAGAAGAGACGTTGCATAATGAATAATAATCGCACATAACGTGGCAGTTGGAAAGTGGCACGCCACGGGGGATGCACCGTGTTCCCATTGTGCTCTTCCTCGACGCCTATCGGCGACCTCGACTCGTAATTTCTTTCGGTTTCCGCGTGACGATCTTATATGCTCGTCCTCTCTTTTCCTCTTCTTAGTTTCTCACCGGCGACCTTGTAGGCCCCGGTTTTATTGCTTTCTTTTTTAATATGCCACGAACCGAGACACCCACCGCGATGGTATGAAATTGAACCTTTAATATTCTATGGAGTGGCAACGCCGTGAGAACGGGGGTCGCCGCCTCTCTCTTTGATACAGTTATATAAAGCATCATTACGGGGACGAACGACGACTTTATATTGCTATCTTCGCGGCAAGTCATCCACCCCACTGAGAATCCTAACTTTATTAACGTTAACCATACCCCCGTCCAGCTTGGGGCAAGGTGGTTTCTTGGTCGGTTACTTCTCGACAGGGGATGATCTTTTTTTAAACTTCGACTTTAAATCTCTTTGTTTTCCTATGATGTCGTACTACGAGTGAAGCTTGCTTCTATTAATAAGCATACAATGTTTTCCTGAAAAGGCATAAATCTGTCTTTCATTTTCTTAATTACGTTAGTAGAAATATAAAATTGCATACGAATCCGCTTTTTTTAACTGCTGGGAATTAGTTACGACCAAATGTGATCTGCAATTCTGACGCAGACTTTCTTTCCAGCTCGGCATACTATATACGTTATATTACAGAACTTGGCAAATCAAACGCGATATTCCATTACGTAAATTACCATTGAAGCATCCGATGAAGGAAAATTTTGAATCGGTTGACAAAGTCGATTAACGCGACACGTTCCAAAGAAGCCAGCCCATTAGGGGGTGGTTCGTGCGAACCTCAATTTCGCGCGGTGCGATTAAAGTCGGACACCGGGATGAGGGAAAGAAATTCCCCCACAGGGCTCCTCTGCCATTCATCGGGTCTGTTTACACGGGGGCGCGGCACCGAGTAATTTCTTTATTTCTTTCTCCGGCAGGAGTGCAAGGGCGTGGAACCCTCTTCGTTCCGTCTTGCCTTCGCGCCACCATTTGTTTTTATCAGAGGCTCCCGGGGGACGTTAACAGCCACCTGCCGGTACGTCGGCCTCCTCTCCGTCTTCTTACCACCCGACATCCCTGGTTTCGTTTTCGGAGGGTCCACAGTGAAGTACACGCGGTCTACTCCGCTCCTTAAGGGACCCGTTGCGAAAAGCTCCGGGAAAAGCCTTTCGTTCAGACACGAAGGGAAAAATGGCACGCGTGTCACACGTCGCGCTTCCCATGATTACGTTATTTCTTCGCGACTTACATTTATTATTCAAGTCCGCGACACCCTCGCGTCCTCGACAGGTTCTTTTCCTTATTTCCCCCTTTTTCAAACTTAGTTGACGTGAGTTTGAGGTTGTCAAGTTGAAGCGTGTAGCTTCTTGCTTACGTACTATGCGCTATCACTGTGTGCCTTAAAGCGAGCAGAGGAAGGAAATGATTAATGAAAATACAGAGTATCTTGGTTTCGCAACTTCGTTCAGTGACCTAGCGTTTGTTATGAGTGAAATCGTAGAGACAGTCTTCGTAATCGTCTATCTACAAACATTTCAAGCGAGATGATCGAGAGCAAAGCTGAACGCATTTGGCCCGTGCCCAGGAACAACTAACGTAGCTGCCGATCGCCATTCGCTAGTGAAAAACGCGTGAAGTTTCGATCGGTGAATTTCTTTGCTGGAGCGTTGCCGGACGCCTGGGACGAATGATCGGGTAGAAGGCGGTCTGTTTAAAGCGACAGATTAGAATCTGCCTTGAAGCGTCGTCGATGCGTTATAGAGAGATTTCGGTGCAGCGACGATACGAGGGGGTGGTACGGGCGTAGTCAAGGTCCATTAGGAAACCCCCAGGCTAAGGAAGAGGAGAACGGCTGTTGAGCTTTCTCTTTTTTTCATATAGAAGAAAGGCTCCCTCTATCTCGAGAAGTGTCACCCATGATGAATAGTTGGCATGAACAAAAAGAATGCTAACCGCGTCCCTCCGGCCGCGCCCCGTCGACGAACCACCCTCGTGGACCCCCTCGGTTCGTTTCGAGAGCGAACTCTCGTTCCGGCTCTCTCTCTGTTGATTTCCCGGAAAGGAGAACGCGCCACTCGAGAGCGGGATGAAGCGAGAACGATACCATCTTAATTAAAAGTTGCCAATTCATTTCGACCACCCTCTTTCACCCCCGTCGCCAGTTCCACGCCGGCCAACGCAAGACATCCTTGCCGAAGGCTGCTTTTGTCTCGCTTTGCAAGGGGAGCAGAAAAAAGCACGTCGAGAGATGATAATAAGAAGTTTTCGTCCGTGAAGGAAATTAAGTAAAAGCAGCCACCCTCTTTTTCAACGCGGTCCACCGGGAAGACTCTGCGGACCACCCTCTTTTGTCTTTTCTCAGCTCGCTCTCGGCTCGTTTAAAAACGTGTACGTGGAGGGACTGAAACGGTGGCAAGGGTTTCTTAATCGCGGCAACTCGCCTGCATTGAGAAACGATAAAGAAGTACGCACGACCTTAATGGCCGTCCGACTCTTCCGTTCTCGTGTTATCGTTTGGGGTTACGCTATGGAAACAGTTAGGCGGGTTGGTTGCGATTGTTCGTTTATTGGAAGGACGAGTTTGTACAAGCTGGTCTTAGGGGAACCAATTATTCAGAGATTTGTATGTTTCTGGTTTAAATAATGCTTGTAAAAGGGATGGTTAGACGTCAGTAAAAATTTTAATTTCTATTTATAATACAAAATTCTTTATTCTCAGCAGAAGTAGTCAGGATTTTATATATAACCTAAAAGGGGGTCTCCTATTTTATATATTTCCTATCACATCCACATCTTAGCTCGAATATTTTAATCGTTTCTAATGATATTTTTACGGAATTGGAATGGGTTGATAGAGCTTCAATGAAGATCTTTATTGAATTCATTCCTAATGCACGATTAAATTCACTCCTATTTACAAACTTCCCAACTCAGCAAAAACATTCGCAGCCGTGCCAATCGTCCAAATAAAATCCAGATCCTGCACACCACTGAAGCATCGATTTCTCTATCTCGGCTCCGCAATCGTAAAAGTTCCTCTCTGTTAGTACGGTGCACAATATTACGGTGAAATCGCGGCGGAGAAACGATCAGGATCGTCATGACGAATCGTAGGTTTTCGTTGATGGCCCGTTACGCCACCGAATGCTAATTAGTTCATTCATGGGGCCGGAACCGATGAACCGAGGATGGGGCGAGTCGCAAAAGGACAGCCGCACGATTCGGCGCGGTTTACGCGCGAGGATCGAGAACAACTTTGTACAATGGCGCGTAAATAATTAAGAAATAACTCAGGTTCAGCCTCACTCCGCGTCTCTTCGTCTCTTTCGTTCTTGCATTCGCGCCTTTTCTAATTTCAGCCGCTCTCTCTCTCTCTCTCTCTTTCTCTCTCTCTCTCTCCCTCCCCCCCGTTTGTCCCCGCGTGCTTTACTTGCTCTAATTACGAATTTTTCGCCGATGTCCGCCGCTAGGTAATTTAGCCTTCCAATTTATATAAAATATCGCGCGGCTAATGAAGCAATTTGAGGCTGTCTGGCCGCCTAACGTATGGAGTCCGGCTCGCTTCGTTGTAATGGAGAGAAAACGGGGGTGGCTGGTAGAAGAAGGGCTTTACTTACAGAGATACCCCATTACCGGGCCAGGCATTAACTTTCCCGCTACGTTTCCCTGTTCCGATGAAAATCTCCAGTCGACACTCGCCGCAATGCGATACTTTCCCTTTCGCGATATCGCGTCTCTGGCTTCGACTTTGCTTCCATTATAGAAATAAATTGGTCTTTATGAGGTTTGTAAGTTGTGTGCTTAATTGTCTATTAATATTAGATTTATATCCTGGCTGCTGGGTATCGAATTTGCAATGATATAATACTTGCGCTAGATGACGTAGAAAAATTCTTTCGCCTTGAAGATACTTTCTTTTCGATGATAGAACTACTTCAGTGTTTTAAGTAGTCAAGGATGCATCTTTAGGATTAATATAATTTTTGATAAGATATCCTCATTTTTCAATGATTCATACCTCCTCTCAGAAAGAATGCGTTTATTTAATACACATGTAAATAGTAAAACATTAAAATCGTACATGAAAGTTATAACATCTATCTACAAAAAAATGACTTAGGAAATCAGGCATTTTATATATCGCAATCTAATATCCATAAAAAATACTCAAAGGCTTGTATTTACTTACAATGTATTTTTTCCATAAATGTTCACTTTAATATCTTCCTTCAATTTTCCAAGTCATGTATTATTCTTTCATTTACTCTTTGGTAGCTCTGGCGTTAAAATTTGATAAAGAAATCGCGGCTGTGATCTTTGTTGTATGTTTCGTTGCCGCGGTTTTTCCAAACACAGCATCTCGCCGGATTTCGTCAGCTCGTCTAGACGGCGCGGGTCACTTAATTGAGAGCGACCCACGGCTGCTATTCGTGCGCGTGACAGCGTGAATTATTTATGCACGCGAGAACCACGTGCCGTCATTGACGCGGCCGTCACGCCGACAGGCCGCGAAGAAGCCGTTCAAAACGACGAGAGGTGCTCGGCGCCTCCTGCTCGTGACGTTTTCATACCTTCGAGTGCGGCGAATAAAAAATAGTCTTATCGCGAAAATTCTCCTCGTTCCTCGTTATCGCAGCTCTATTACGACGCAACTGGACACCACTGAACTCTATTGTTCTTTTGTGACTTACGTGATCACTAGTGACAGAAAATTATTCTTCAAATGCTTTTGGTACTCTCATTAACAAATTATTAGGGAAGGTCATAAAATCTTTAGATAAAACTCGAATCATAGCGTAGATTAGTGGAAAGTCTATACTAGTAAATTCTAAATTTTATAGAATTTTAACGGAAAGTATTTCTGAACTATGAAGTATGTAGTATTATTGGGTCATAGGTGATCCACATCTAATTTTAATTAGAATTATAGTAATTTTATAGTATTTCTATAAGCTTATATTCTATATTCTTCGTTAGACCTGTAGATTTTTACATAAGTTCATATTTTTGCACAAATACATAAAAAGATAAAACTTAAATATAAAGATTCATTTCGTTGTCCAAATATCGCAATGAGTGCTTTATATTCGACATTTTAGAAATTTTTCCATATTATGTACATATACCGTGGCACATTAAAATTTCCCATGAAAGCATAAATATTCACGGTCTAGCCATCGTCTATAATCCAACGGTACCAGCCAAGGATCAAGTATCTTCGTTCCATCTTCTCGAACTCCGTCGATTTTTATTCAAACAGCATGTATATCTTGCATATTTCGTTTGAAATCACCTCGGACCTTACCTGTCGTTTAATTTCCTCGCAACGCGAAGGTTGATCCACGTGATAGTTCGTTAGAGCATCGTCGCGACGGAACACGGCTCCGGTGGCCGACTGCTTACGCGGCCGGCCATCAAATCGAGCTTAACGTTCCGGCGACTTCGGTTATTTGTATACACTCGCTGGCTAATGGAGCAGTTACAGCGTGGTCGCGACAACGCGCGAATAAATCGACAATAATGCCAGCGAGAGCGTCTAACGAGAGCCACGTTCCCTGCGAGAAAGCACGTCGTTTACGACGCTGCATAATTCCTTATTTATAATCCCACGCGTACGATGGGACACGTACGCGTGGAACGAGCAATTATCGCGTATGGATCATCGAACCGGCGGTTCGGCTTTTTCCGTAAATCTGCTGTCTGGTCGTTAATCGTGCCCACGGTTTATTCGTAATTTCAGGCATTAATCCTTATGTATTCATTGGGCAAAGTAGTCGTTAGGGATTTTTTTTCTAATTGTCCGGTTACTGGTTTGGTCATGTTTTGCTAGACATGACTTGAAAGTGGAGTCGAGAAGACGTCAAGTACATTTCGTATGAAATAAGCTAGTTTGCGTATTGCAAATTCTTCGAACTGTAAAGAATATTATCGTCGACGTTGCTGTAAAACAGACACCCTTGATCTTCGCTTTGAAGAAGATTGGAGAGTGTTCACTATAGCTATGCAATTCCCTTTTTATAAGATACATTTATCGATGTTATTGAATATGTGTTTAAACATACAACCCTCTAGTGGAAGAACCTTTTTCCAGTTACAAATTTCTTCCATAAGGAACAATGACGCTATCTGACGCACATTAGATACAAAAGCATGGAATATGAGTTAAGTCATCACTGTGATTCCTAATTTCTTGAATATAATAATTTCTTTTTAAAAATTCTATTAAAAGTCAGTTACACATATCATTTTTTACACTTAAGGATACAGAACATGTTTCTGTATAGATCTCCTACCTTTTAATACGTCATGTCACTTCCCTTAAAAATCTCTTAAGAAATTACATCATCCTTTATGTAAGAACTACAATCAACCTAATTGGAATTATCTTTATAGTCATTTAACTCTGCAATTACAAAAATTTCTGATTAAGAAACGACCCGATTAACAAAATTAAAGGTACCTTCTTATTTAAGATAATTCCATTGCTCAAAGACCACTGACTGAACGTCCCACTGACCCAGTGCAACCCTTAAAATACAGTGAGACACAGTGGCACGCGAGAGAGTCCGCACACGGTTCATAAAGCAACGAATGGATGATCGGTTCTGTAGGATATCGCACGCGTAGCAGGTTGCTCGTCGGCGAAAGCGGGCTAAAGCGTCCGCTCGTAAACTTGATCCCTGTATAATTTTCAATCGGGCCACGGATTTGACGACCTCGTCACGGTGCTACGTCTACTCCCTTCGGCCGACTTCTAGCCACGCTCACTCGAGATCCATCGTCTTCTTCTTCTTCTTCCTCTTCTTCTTCTACGTCCTCTTACTCGGTATTCGTGGGGGGTCCCCGAGATAAGGGAGGAATGACGAGGTCGCAACGACCGGTAAAAAGGTGATCTCGGGCGGATAGTACCGGCAGCCGGAGGTGGAGGAGCTCGAGGAAACTGGAACTGGAGACGGTTCCCTGACTCCCTCGGGCGTTGGGAAACGCCGCTGCCTGCGAAGGCCGTAAAAAGACAATACCGTTCTCGCGCCACAAAAGAGTCTTGCCACCAAGTACCATTACCAGCGAGGGTTGCGCCGGTTCCGCGTGTACGGACATCGACGACAGACTGATCCCAACTCCGTGCGTAAGTTCGTACGTTTCTCTTGTTTCTACTTTTCCTTCGTTTCATTCTTCTTCTTTGTCTTTTTCCTCTTCGTGATGATTACAGAAGTTGGTGGATCATAGTATCGTCTTCGATTCTTTGAAATCATCCTTCGGATGTAAAAAGATCTTAGCTATATGTGGACGTGCGTATTTTCTCTTGTTCTTCCTTTTTCTATCTCTTTTCTTTCTTCTTTTTCGTCCTTGTGATAATTAGAGAAGTTGGTGGATCGTGTTATCACATGTGACTTTCTGAAATTATTTCTTAAACATAGGAGCCTTGACTATGCGTGAGCTCGTGAATCTTTTTCCGTTTTTTTCTCCTCTTTTTCTCCTGTTCTATTCTTCCTCTACATGTCTCCCTGTGACGATTAAACTGAATTGATAGATCGTCCTTTCTATGCTTCCTTTTCCTCTTCTATTCCCTTTCCTTCTTCATTTTTTTTCTCGTTTAAAATGAGTGGAGAAGTCGATGAATTCTACTACCACCTTCAGTTCCTCGAAATCAACCCTTGACGATACGCAGCAGCGGACTGTCATGAACTCGAAGAAGCCTATAACGCGAGTTATATATCAAGAAAGTTATGCTCAAGAAAGAACTGTATTCTATACCAGAACGATTTATTTATCGATGCTGTTCACTCTGATCTAATCTTCTTTCTTCTCGAATTCGAAAGTTTTTGAGGATCGAACGAAGGGTAGATTGTTTGTGGGAATGTTTAAATTCCTAGTAACGTTCTAACGAGGAGGAAGAAAGATATTTAGGATTTCGTAAGTAAACGATTACCTCCGACAGTTTATGTTTCTGTCTGAATGCAACAATGGAAAAAAATGTAAATGTCGAGATGGTCGATATGAAAATTTTTTTTTTTTGCCAGACGAAGTTGCACCGGCTAATTAAATAAAGCTACGTATGTCCTGTTTGAGCCGATTAAAATCTCTGTCCGGAGTTTCGCGCCGGATTTATCTTCGATCGCGTAACTAACCGAGTAATTCTCTTTTGTTTCAGGTAAGTGTGAATGACTTCGTTTCTGAGCGTGGCGGGTCGTGACTCGTGTGGATCGTGAGTACCTGGCGTTATTACAATTGAGCGTAACACGCTGATCGCCGCGCCCATTTCCCCCGCGATTACCTCGCCAATCATATCGTTGCTCGAACTTTATGCGGTTCCATGGAATCGAGTTATACTACACTTTGTTACACGTCGAATGCTCTGACATTAAGGCCGCACAAGATCGACGCTACAAGAACTGTTTGATACCTGAAACACTGTTCCATGGTTTAAGTTAAGCAGTTTTATGGAGATTTTGTACATCGTGTACATTCAGATGACTATCAATATGTTAAGTAGACTGTCTCGTCGTGATATAATCGTTTACGATTTTTTTTTTTATTTTCATCTTTCCTTCCATTTCATTGTTATATTTTATAAATACTACAACATATTTTCACTGGATCATCTTCAAAGGTGTTATCATCTTAAATCATTTATTTTTTCTCCCGAAAAGAGCTAGTTTTTTCATTATTATTCAATTCTAGACAAAATACAAAGAACAGTAATAATCTTTTAAAACACGTACAGTGGCGAGGACTATAAATAGGGAATTAAATTAAATTATATGTTATATAAATACAAAAGACGGAAACTAAATTACATTTCTGATTCATATAAAATTTTAAATATATTTCTCGTACTTTGAAGCACTATAAATATAGACTACAAATTTTTACTTCTAGTGCCAATTACAAACAAAATTAAGTTGAGAAAACTAGCTGTAAGAACTTCCCCTATTTATATGCTCGCCACTGAATAACAGACCATTGGCAATCGCTGAAAGTGCCCCCAGAATACGAAATCTTTATCCTCGGCTCGTAATTCTCTCGGTGGTAATGGCTCAAAGAAACGTCGACGCGATCGACTTCCCATCGAACCCTTAATGGCAGTCGGAAATTAAAATGCGATTCGAGGAGCTCTCTCGCGTTTCCCTTCTCGCGAGACGGCACCCTCGCCACCGTGTAGGGGGTGTCGGGGTTCGGCGGTGGCTTGATCGCATTTAACTTGGACGCTCATCCGTTGATTTCATTAAACGATAACCGGCGCGCAACTTTAAACCAGCCTGAGAGTACCGACGCATACGAAATCACGATGCCTCGTTTGGAGACAAGAAGCGGGGGTTGGTTTCGAAGGCGCGAAACGAGGGCGGTTCCGAAATACCAGAGGCGATACATTAACGACCCGTAATGACATCGGCGCGAGGGGAGGCTAGATAAAAATAACATTAGTCATTTGGTGTCGGTGTAATTGCATCTAGACTCGACTGGTTGCGATTTCGATTCGTGCCTACGTATACTTCAACGAAGAATAGGGCTGCCTTCTTAGTTTCGTTTCACTAGGAATCGAAACTTATTGTTACGAATAATTGTTTATTATTCATAGATGAGTGAAAGTTTATTCATATCTGAGAAATTTGATAAAGATTTAAATTTGGAGTTTATTCGTTGTTTGCTATAAATTGTATAAAACGCAGTACTTTAAAGGTTTAACTTCGTGGTATTCACACAATCATTTTTAAATCATACATATGATGGATAAACCTTCAACTTTATTTTTATTACAATATATTTTGATCAATTTATTCGAAAATGGAGTTAACACTAAACCTACCGGTGCGGTCAAATTGACCGCTCTCTCGACTTCTACACAAATTTAACCATATTTAAACTTTATAATATCGCTTCATAACTTCTGACTTTTCCTAAAACATGCATACAGTATATTTTTCGGTAATTAATTTTAGTTTGCTCTTTTATTTTCTGAGAAAAATTTGTACACTGTCTTGTCTACCATGAGCGGTCATTTTGACCGCCCGACAAAATATATTAGTTATTCTTAAAATAAATGCAATCAGTATAAAGAAAAGGCTATTTCAAGGTCAGATGACACACAAAATCAGTAATAACAAATAATAACAGCTGTTACATTCGCTGTTACACAAAATAGCCACCAGCAGTCAAGGCATATCAACTCAGATCCATAATAATCCTAAGGAACCGCCATAAAATTTAGCATTTTTTACAGTCTATTGTTACAAACCTTTTAAAAGTCGAGAAGTTTCTTTTTTGTTTAAGATGCGGGAAATATTTATGCGGCAAATGTACATTTGATAACAAGATAATTTGTAAAAAAATGCAACAAAGTTGAATAAGATATATCTTTATATAAATAAAAGTGTAATTCTATTGAAGTCTATAATTGAAATTAAACAAAAGTAAATTTGGACGAAATTTTATGAAGGTTCATCATTTTATATACATTTAGTTATAAATTAACCATTATCTAAGTTAAATCATAAAAACTATTACTTCTTTAATCACCGGTCATTTTGACCGCACACGGTAGAATAGGTATACACAAAGTGTCGGTAACTTTAGTGTTAAGCAATAATTATGTACCTGATAGATCAATATACAAATTATTCGAGTCTATTTGAACCGCAATAGGATATCTTTACATTATATCCGGATTTAGTTGCCTAACTCGATAAGAATTCCAGGTAATCGATTTCAAATCACACCTCTTATTCTCACTATCTAATCGTACAAGTATATTACATTAAATACGACTAAACATACAACTAACCAGACCGGAAAAAGACACGTGTCTTAATTATCATTGGCAAGAGTATCCATAGAAATATTCACGATTCTATCGATCATGTAATCAGATTCATCGATCAAAGAAAAGGAATGGCGCAGATTTCAGCGTGTTCTCCGCGTTCTCCAACTAACGACGTTGTTAGCGGTCCTGTTACCATTATTCCGTCACAATTCTGCGGAGATTTATCGAATTCGGCGGGTGCCGTGGGTGTACGCGTATAAATGTTAACGACGTCGACGGTGCGTCCAGGTG
Organism: Bombus vancouverensis nearcticus; assembly: GCF_051014615.1. NCBI lineage: Eukaryota > Metazoa > Arthropoda > Insecta > Hymenoptera > Apidae > Bombus > Bombus vancouverensis. The sequence continues at coordinate 1,824,440 of NC_134924.1, forward strand.
TCGCGGTCACGAGTAATTGATTCTACCCACATGAGGATTCTCTCCGAGTAAGAAGCGTTCTGCTGCTAAGAAGCTACTACCGCGTGTCGCGTTCAGGTGTAGCATAACCGTCGAGCAAATCGCCGATCTGTTCCCACGTTTTCTTGCGATCCGAGTAGTCCACCTTGTTCGAGACACGTGTGGGACGGAAGCCACAAGCCCTGGCTACATTTAAGTTCTGCTTAAGTACTTCTATTCGGCGTGACGATCGTGTCATTTGACGTTGGATGAATGATTTTTAGGCACTCAGTGAATGTCCACGTGTACGCGAAAGAGATTCTATCATTTTAAAAGTTCTACCTTCTACATGAGTGACAGGATTAATGACAATGTTTTGCAGTAAGTTCTGCATAGTACACTGTGCTTGATTTTCTTTCGTAAGGGACCGTCGAGAAGATGAATTTGATGCATCGAATTTTGCGATTGCTGGAATGTTTTGTAATAATTGTCCAGAATGGCAATTGTACGTGAAGATTTACGAGTATTGTGATGGAATTAATACGAACAACATATTTTCTCGATGTCTTTATCACGATCTGTAATGTCGATTTATTCACGAATACTGTTCATTGCTTTTTAAATCTTTAGCAGATTATACGAATATAAATAGCACGATCAATTAATGTTTGGACGAGTATAAAAGATTAACTAATTATTATTTGTTTAATCTTTTATTGCACGTGTATATCACTTGAAGAGAATAACGAATGACGATGAATCAGAAACAAGAATATCTCCTTCATGCGATTCACCTAACTTAGACTCGCAACAATATCTTCTTCGCATAATGAAACTCCATTTATCGAGATGTAATATTGATTAGTATCTTAACATGAACTTCTACTATTTGTATGAGAAATCATGGATATACTTCTATTATATGAATTATCTGTCCTGCAACGAGATCAATGAAAATAAATAAAGTACCGTTCCATTGTTGGAATTGTACTTACGAATGAACAAAGAAACAGTATGTGAACAGTACGAAGCACGATACACTGTTACCACATGTAACAGATAAAAACCGACTTATCCAAACTTGCTAAAGCTTGGCTCAAACAATCAAGCAAAGTAACTTCCCATAAAAAGTAGAGCACTGTATGACAAGTAATTCACTTCATTTACTCATAAGTTACACTCCCTGGTAGAATTGTATTACCAGGCAATCTCGTCTTCCCGCGTCGAACAATCGTCGAAGCGCGACCAAACCATTAAATCCTCCCTCGTTTACAGACGTACAAGCAGCAACCAGCGGAACACGGTCTCGTTACGAGGTCTCTACGCGAGACAAGTTGACAAGACTCTCTTGTATTGGAGCAAAGTCTAATTAAATCGAGCAGAGTCGTGGACCCATGCCTTGTGTCCACATTCGATTCTTGCCTCCCGGTTTTCTGCGTGGAATTGCCACAAGCCGTTTTCGTCTCGAGCCGGAAAACCAGCTAATAAATTATCGTACAGTCTCAAACGCGCTGCTGGGCGGAGAGGATCAGAATGGCGCGATCGCCCGAAGCTTCTCCGCTCGAAACGTGACTATCGCGGCGCCGTTCACGGTGTACAACGGCGGCCGATGTTAATTTAATTGGACGTTCGATTCGCGTAAATAGTCATCGATTTACAGCTTTCATCCTAGCCCATCCAGTCTTGACTATTTACGTACCGACTGATCATTTCCTCGCCTTTTTTGATCCTCTGTCGCTGGTTTTCATGATTTATCGTCTATTGCCACTCGCCAGATGCAATTCTGTTGGGAATCAGTCCGTTTATCCGGACGATTGCGATCGGTGATAAAGTGAGCCTCGTTGAGGAGCTAGCTTTTTGCTGGCTCGTGGTTTTTCACGATCCTTCTCAGATTAACATGTCGAGTAGTTGACTCTTCTTACAGGTTTTGTACAATCTGTAGTATTATTGATCGTAGTAGTTCACGATATACTGTGAGGTTACGAATAACTTTGCGAGTGAAAAGAGATTTGATTTGCATAGACTTTTCTCAAAACTGAGTTTATAAGGATTTTTATTGCGGTGAGAGTTTCATCGAAGAAGATTAAAAAAGAAATGAAGAGAACAATTGGAAATTATTTTGCAGCACGGGAAAGTAAATTCCAGATGAGAAAATAAAATGTGGATCAGATTCAGATTAAATTCTCAACAGCTGTAATGAAATGGAAATATATTAACTGCGTGATAAGATTCAGAGAAGGAACTCTACGAAAATTGTAAATATGGATTGCAGAATCCATTTAATGGAAGATTGTACTGCTCCAAAATCTTACACTTTTATTTTTACCTTATATGAAATTGATATAATCAAATAATTCCAACAGCAAAATATCACTAACAAGACTTGTTTTCCCAGAACGTCCAAAATCTTACAAAATACATTTCTATACACATCGCCAAGAATCATATCGAGCACGACACGTTACTCTCGACATTCGTAGGATTAGCCCTCGCGTAATTACTCCGAGGGACTTGTATATCGGTTGCGTGCTTGGCGCCGTGAAAAGAAGTATTACGACGATGGACGGTGCTTAGGAGTTACTCAGAGCCAGATCGATCTTAATCCAGGAACAGAGGTGTAGCACTCTGGTATCGGGGTATTAGCTTCCATCATTCGTGGGATAGATCGCGTACGAAGCAGAGCAGAAACAGACGATAAAAAAAAAGATGGAGAGAGAAAGAGAGAGAGAAAGAGTTCTAGAGAAGATGTGGTGCGAGTTCGGCACGGTGCGTTACCAGGCGAAAGCACATACATCAGGCTCGTCGGCTAATCTGATTCCCCTAACAATGTGCACGCGTCGGAATCTTCTTACATTCCCCTTCTTGCTTGGCTACCGCGTTCCATGTCCTTATTTCTCTTCCAGTCGTTGCTAGAGGATGTGTAAAAGAGAAACGAAGAGAGAATTCTACGTCCAGACGTTGCGTTAGAATCATAGTACCTCCCCGGATGTATAGATTTTTGGATTTGGTCCCTGTTCCAATCTGAGCGCAAACCCACGTAATCTCGCGCTAATAACCGCGATTTATCCTTCCGACTCTCGGTCTGTGCCGTCCCGATGATCAGAGCGTCGATTAGAGAAATCTTAGGGTTCAAATGATTTCCGCCGATGAGGGAGAGAAAGATTTTTCCGAACGTTTGTAATGCGACAACGTTCGTATCGTAAGGGAATACCCGCGCTTCCAACTTCTATCGAAATTTAAACTAGTCGCGTGCACATCAGTGCCTCGTATGGATGTTATGTTTGTTTAATCCACTTTTAAACAATTAGTATAAGACCTACGAAGGAGAATATCACCGATATCATTTGTATCAATCAAAGTTAAAAAATATTGTTTGTAACATTGTCATCTTTTCGCGTTTTTCAATTTATAGTATCGGTCAGTGTGACTTCTAAACGCAACATAGATTTAATCTAGACTACAATTAGTTGGAATAAATAGTTCGTTAGAACACTCATCCATTGTAAGCGTAGTCTAATGTTTTGCTATTTATAATACACGGAGTGTTACACGAGTTGTTTGAAAGCCAAATCGATTAACACCACTTTCCGTAATTTCCTCCTTCTTCTATTACTCCTAGTGAATTCCTAGTTATTTTTCAGAGATAGCTGCAAAATCTAAGACAATTTTTTGCAACACAAAGATTGCGAGACAAATTTATTCAGTTTGCCTGATCGACAACGGAAGTTTAAGCTTTCGATATCGCTCTTCCGGCGAGGATCTCTAAACTGGTTTGCCGGAGCAAGACGATTCTCACGGAAATCGCGCTGAGATTACATCCATCCGTGGCGATTCGGGCGAAAACAACGGCACCTTTCATCGACGGTGTGATCTTGTGTGCTCGTCGCGAGACAGGTACAGGTTGAACGCCTCCTGTCGTAAACGTAGATTAGATTATCACGCGTAGGAAACCGGAAATTGTTGCTTCCACGAGGAAAAACGGAGCTCCAGAAACAGTCACGCTTTTATTGTCTCCGGTTTCTTGGCCGTGAAAAGGGCCCTTTCGTTAATAGGGCCGAATCGACCCACCTTTCTGGCTATCCCTCGAACTCTTTCTCTTTCCCTCGATCTTGGACGAGTTGTAGAAGCCGGCGGTGTTCGAGATAACGGCCAGGGGATCCGGCCAGGTACAAATATTTGACCGGTTAACTGGCTCCGTGTTTACCCTGTTAGCCGCGCTCATGGTCGTCGCGGTGCTTGTTGGCCCGTTCGTTGTCGCCGACGACTTCCTCGTGTGTATATTTCTGCGACGCCCCGGCTGGTACACACGTCGCCTCGGTGATAGTCCGCCCTCAAGTCGAGCCGGCGCGTTACACGCTCGTGGAACCAAAGCGTGGGATGTGTACCGTCTGGATAACGCGCGATGAACGCCTTGTTTCTTTCTCAGCCTGTTAAGAGGCAAACTTAGGGACCTGTTTATCGATCCTGCTCTTCGTGATGGTTCCTCCTCCGTGTTTCACTCGACTAGCGTTTTAGATTTGGTTCCAAGGAGATCTCTGCTTTTTCGTGTTGCTTCAGTCGTTTTAGATTAACACAATGTTCCGAAAGTTTCTGAAAATTCCTCGGGAGGTTTCATAATGTAGGGTATTGGGTGGTTAAGAGAATTTATAACGCAGTAAAGAAATAATTCCAAAAAGATATTATAACGTAGATGTGGTCAAAATGTGTGTATCTCGGGGTGAATCAATAGTGGTTGACTCGTTCATTGCTAGAAAGGATTGTACTAACGATAATGACAAGCCTACGAGTCTCGTTGCCTCGAGTAGCGGGCAAATATGTTCAAACATGGTCGAGCAACAAACCGAGCAACACTTGGACGAACGACGACCCGTCTGCCTCGCGTTATCCTAAGCCTAAGCCAACAGGCTCCGATGCCAAGTGCTCTTCATACACGGTCTCGTGCCTCCATCTCATAACGAATGAGGAACGTGACTTCTTCCGTTTGTCACGCGCGGATTTTACCTTGAGTACGTTACCGAAGTGTCCCTCCGTGATAGTATTGAAATCTTTTTTGTTCAAGTGTAATATATTTCATACGTTAACTCATTTACGTAACTATGAAAGTCTCTATTTTAGAGAATTATAAATTGCAACTCTCCACGGGTTAAAATATTCTGCTAAAAAATCTACGAAGAATAATTTTTGGCAATGGTTTACTTATGAATGACAGCTCAAAATTAAAGCGTGAAGAAAGGTTGCGTGACTATCTGAGACATAGAGTGGACATTAATAAGGTGTTGAAAATGTCTGCGTAGTGTGATTAGAGTGAACGAAAGCAAATTGTTTTAATTACTTGCTATGTATCAAACTCCTATCTGTCCCTTAACTCTATCCAAGATATTACCTAAAGTGGTAATACAAATTTTTGTAATAATACGACGAGAGAGGTTGAGAAACATTGTGCTATTTCTCTCGCTCTTCGTTTAGTAGTACCAGAAATAATCGAACACATTCTCATGATGTCGATGTTTTCCATGTTTCAATTCAGCGACGCCGACGACGCGAATTTCTACGATTCCTGGCATAATCAAACAGCGTTTTCACACGCGCGCCAGGCCTCCGGGCGAGGGGTCGCGTCTCGCGGAAGTGGCACGCGGAGCTGGTTCGCCGGCGTGTACGGTGAGAAAAAATCCGGAACTCTGCCGTGCCTTAGCGAAGGACCGTGTCGGTGGCGCGCACGGTTCTTAACATGGAAACGTACTTACACACGCGCACAAGATTTAATCAAAACGCAAATGCCGCGTCGCCAGCCGAGGTACGCCGCTTAAGAGAGCGTCATCGAGCCGCATGCCTCGCCATCTCGTACCTGTCTTCGAGCTACTCTCCATGAGGAAGCCTCATAAAGAGTCTCGGCGGGTCTCCAGGCGTCTCTGGTTATCGCGCGTGGTACATTCTCGCCGCTTCTCGTCGCGAAACGACGATAATAATTAAGGATTCCCGGTGAACCGAGACGTGTGCATACGTACCAAGCTTACCGAGGCGAGAACAATTTTCGTCGTGCTCGTCGACAACAGGATTGCGCACATTCTCTCTCTCTCTCTCTGTCTTTTTCTCAGTTTGTTTTCAGTAGCGTACAGGCCAATAAGGAAACTCAAGTTCCCTACTCGTTTTGTTTTTAAACGATTGGTTTAGAATCTTCGCGCGTGAAAGGAGAATTATGGTACTTGGTTTGGAAAAGTTCGCACGAAGTTGCGGTGAGACTGATAAGAAATGTCAGACGTTTGATGTTCGTGGAACTTTATGATCACGGTGACCGATTTACGAGGAAAGAATTGAACGTTCTACTTTGTTTGCGATGGGACAGAATGGCTGCCAGTATTACAGAATTACAAGCGTCTTGGGGATGTAAGACGGTCCTTGTAAGGTAGTTCATATATGCTCTAAGAACTACTAAGAAGGAACAAGTGTTCAGCATATTGTTTACTTTGAAAACTTTGCCTAGGCCATAGCTTGGTAAACTCGCTTCGCGGGGGCCATTTTACCCGAAATTTACATAACTTCCGTCCCTCGGCCAACAGAATGACATTTGTAAAACGCAAACGTGAAATCTCGCGTTCCTTCAACATAATCATCGAAGTACAATTACCTCCAAAATTTCTATAAAATATATTTACAAATCCTCTGCTCGAAAAACAAAGAATTTAAATTAGAAATGAAAAACTCTATCGTTCTATTTGATCCAATTAACCCCAAACCAAATATCTTATCTATCCTATACAAGTGCACACAATTTATTTACCGCCTTATTTACACGAGAATTATTCAAAAGAAAAAATTAAGAATAAAAGCTCCTCCATTTTATTCGGTCTGAATTTATTCGAAGCCGAATATCTTATCCTCTCAGCGATTAGGTACCCCATTTTATGAAACGCCACGAAGAAAGTAATCGTACGGACAGATCGAGACGCGAAAGGTGTTCAGCTACGCCAGTGTCAAGAGTGTACGCATCGTGTTCTTACCGTTACGTTCACCTGGCCTTTTAGCGAGCGAGAGAAGGTGAGGAAGAGATCTCATCCGTGCTCCTGACGCTCGTTATCGTTCGCAGGTTCATGCCAGCGGACAGTTAAGGTCCCTGGTCCGCTGGATGTTCGACGTTATAAATTCGACCGATATAAACAGAGACAGACTATTGAGGTGGAGGAACCGAGGGATGAGGGGATGCAAAATGATTCGAGATGGTTAAGCGGAGGTGTGCCTGAACCGGCCTACCTTTTAACACTCTCTTCTCGCATCCACCCCTCTGATGAAACACGCACGCGGCCCATTACGGACAACACCTTGGTTCCACGTCTACGTGGAGTCGTTTCTATCGCTCCACAAATTATCGTTAATTGTTACTTTCGTAAATCATAATACACTATGATTTCATAGACCATGGATAGGTTACAGTTGATTGTAGGATTGATTAAGAATCCTCTTTCTTTAATGTCGTTCTTAACTCTTGAAGATTTCCTTACTTTATCATTGTTTAATTGGTGGAAGGATATATTTATATATTTTCTACACATTTAATAAGATGATGGTGTTATATTCTATTTGTATCTCGTTCGAACATAAAATGATAAAGTTGGGCGTAGTAAATAGATTCTCCAGGGAGACAGGATTTTCCCACGTTTTAGTGGTCATTACTCATTGCCACGCGAATCGACATACATGTCTCCCGTTGTCTTGATTTCCAATCTCGTGATATCTTGGTCTTCCCACGCAAACTAGGTCGAGCTCCAATTCGAAGACGGTAGCTGGGTATCTTTCATCTCGTCAAAGGTGCCCCCTTTGCCTATCTTTCTTGTTCGGTCAACTTTTCCCCCTCTCTTCCACGAATATCCATTTGTCGGAACTGTTTCTGAAACACAGAAAATTACAGAAAAAGAAAATACAGAAAATTACAGAAAAATGAAATACAGAAAATTACAGAAAAATAAAATACAGAAAATTACAGAAAAATAAAATACAGAAAGTTACAGAAAATTCTCGTTTATCACTAACCATTTTTCAACCATCAAAGTTTATCATTCAGAGAAATGATTCTTATTTTTAACTATAATTATTTCTATGTTGTGAAACTCTTCATATATAATTGCCGTAAGTTATTTTAATAGTTTCCGTCGATTTTTAGTTTATATTTATTGAGATTGTCGCTATATCCACAAAATAGAAATACATATTTCCTCATTATACATAACGAACGTGTTAAATATTTCATCAAATCGTCCTAGCTTTATCCCTATTAACTAAAAGTCGTCTATCCTTCGCGAGAAATTAGAACAAGCTCGCAAACGAAGTGTTCGCGTGAAATGGTGGGCAAAGTCTTCGCGGGAACGAAGGGCGCGAAATACAAAGTCTTCGAAGGTGTAACCGCAGCCACGCCCCAATTAGGTTCAGCGGACGGTTTACGGGTGTAGCTGGGCCGATATTTATGATGAGAATGTCCGCACCTGTGGTGACACTCGCCACCGAACGGCTAGCAACCCCTCCTGGAGCAAAGCGCGAGTGTTTTATGGCGCGAAGATAGCCTCACGCACACCTTCCTTCTACGGCAACATTAGCTACAGCCAGGTGATATATGACGCGTATATTGCTCTTGGTGAACGGCAAACAGCCGCGAGCCACTCTATCCCCGTACGATCCTATATCCACGTCATCGCTTATTTCTAGGATACCCTCGCCACCGCGCTGCAAAGTTTTCGTGATGGAAGCGAGGCCAGACGATAGACGAAGGGTGGAAAGAGGGTGGAGAGTCTGGCTTTTTGGAAAATTCTCCGATTTTTCTTCGATTATTCTATCATCGTGTCACCTACGCCATTATTGAGAAATATGATAGTTCCACCCATCATCCACTGCAGTTATTGGAGTATTGGAGGATATACAGTTGTTTATTCGGTTAGTTTCTCGTTCTCATTGTCGAATGGATAATTAATTGTGAATAACTTTCTGATAGCCAGTGTGTAGTAACCTTTCAAGAGAAAGTTTAAGCTCACACGACCGACTGAGACAGCGTGTGACTAATGGTCAAAGGTCAAGGGTTAAGGTCAACTAAAAACAAAATCAAAGTATGAAAGAACGCTTCTACACTCTGGGTAGTTCTCTGGATATATTTTCGCTCTAGCTAAATCTTCAGAAGATATGTACATCATAGAGGTAGGTAGGTGAAGTTGTTTCGAAAGGAGGATAAGGGTTGGTCGCGCCTCCGCCTGGAGACCTCTGACATCAGAGGTATCCACGAGGAAGCGTTCGTGACGTCAGCCGAGAATATCCGTCCATCACTGTCGGCCAAGAAAACTCTCCGGCAACATTCTTCTCCGAGTAGAAAATTGACGGCTTCATATACCTAGCTTGTTTTTGGTCTAACGAAAACCAGGAATCTTCCACCGGGACTAACTTCCTCTTTCCTAATCAAATTATTTTTACTCGATATAAAACAAGGTAATCAAAACTATACTTCCTAACGGAATAACAAAGATAACTTTTAGAATACCTTCTGATTCTCTCGACATTCTCTGAGACTCTCAAGTAATTCTCTCAGATCTCACGCGCACTATAATTCTTGTCACGTGCAACCAAAGTTCCACGTGGTGCTATGCATCCCAGTATACTAATACATTCTTCGAATCCTCGTGGTATAAACGTGTGCTTTATCGCTGGTCGTTTACACGAACTCTTCCACACCTTCGACAAACAAATTTTGCTTAAAATAATTTAATTTTTTAGAAAGAAAAAAAAAGGGGGAGGGAAAGGTCAAACTTTCTACTCAACGAATTCATCGTAACTTAAACCCTCTTGCGAAAGACACTCGAATCGATAGCAGAAACTAATCAGCTTGGTGTTCCGCGTCGCTCGCCGATGAATCACGCGTGTCCCCGGCTGCGTAAGGCTCCGCTACAAGTTGCAATTCGATTTCGTGTGCCTGACAACGGAGGATCTCGACGAGGAGAGGGCGGTGTACGGAAGAGAGAAATACAGGAGTGTGGAATGGGAGAGGATGAGGCTGTTTTCCATCCGTTTCCATGAAGTATCAGCTCGCTATACGCGCTTTAATCGCATTCGAACGCAATGTCGTGGAAAATTTCATTGGGACGGAGGCGGAGGCGGCACGGCGGCGGAAGAGCCGAGAATCGAAACTGAATGGATCCCGCTGTGACTTTGTCTCGACGTTGCGGGACCCCCAGCCGTGTTCCATCGGAGAGATATTTGCATATCCACCAGTTCAGGACAGCGTCCGCGAGCTGCAATCGCGCCGAGCCGCGGCTCGAACCTTTTTACGAGGCCGCGAATTATGGCGTTACGATATCGTGCGCGCGTACATGTCGCTGATAAATGTGTATCACGACGCGTTGCTCCTTGCTTGGGATATCTCCTCGTCCTCGTTTCGGACGATCGCAGACTCTATTTTTGCCGGGAAGGATCGACGGTTTTGCAACCGCTACGTTATCGCGACGCAAACCAACCGTTTCTTTTATACCGACTCTGGATCACGCGTGCTGACTCGTTTAGCTGTTGCAAATATCGTAGATTATTCTTTGTAAAGATCGTGTAGGGATTATTAATGATTGGGATTTGGAATTTTATATTAATGTCCGTTCTTATCGATTGCTTGTAAGGACAACTTTCTGAGTATTTTTCATGCAACAAATACTTCTGTATACTTATATCGTATATTTATAGATCCGCTTATAAAGGTGGACAGTTTAGAGCTAGAAACATCGAATAGATACTTCTATGTTGTTCGAAACTGTGATATACGGGACTTGAAATGATAAAACTGTCATGGTTACGGTATACAAAATACACTTACATTTTGAAGGAATAATTGTCGTCGTTCGATACTTAACTGATTGTGTGCTACCCGCTAGAAACGTCAATATATTTAAGAATTGTGCAGAAGAAATCTTTATAAAAATCATACAATTGAAATACCCCGTGTTATATAAAGATTGCTCCAATTTCCTACTATGTTACAGGAATAATTAAATTATTCAAAGATCGCGAGCCATCTCAGTCTATTTCTTGTATACATCTTGTATCTTATTCTATTTTTTTCGCCTTAAAATACCTCACGCGCGATTGAAACCTACAATGCAACGCATATAACTGTGAAAACGATTCGAGTTTGAAGCTGTTGGTTAAACTATGACCTCCGTTATCCATGGCAATCTCATCTGGCGAAAATCTCGGTCCCGAGGGCGTAACACGGGTCGTCTACAAAAATGCGCGAAACTGGTAATTCCAGACGCGCCGCAACCATCGAGAGAAAGAGAAAGAGAGGGAGAGAGAGAAAGAGAGAGGGAGAAGTTCGTCTTGCAAGGACTTTCGTCATTATTCGTGCCGCGTACCATTTGATGCCGTCGTTACACGTCGGAGCAATGAGTCGCAAAGGTGTGGCTAACCGGCACTGGTGCGTGAACCATTCGTTTGTACACGTGCCGATTCGTTTGGAGTTCGACATGCGCGGCCGGTGGTACAACGCGTTAACAAGTTCTACAAAGATTTCATAGCTTCTGTCTTTGAACCGCGTTCCTTTCCCGAAACGTGTCGTCGATGATCTCGTGTATCGGTTCAGAGACAGGCAAACGAGCGGAGTAGCTTTGTCAAAATGGAAAACTAGGCTCGACACGCGAATATTAATTTTACTTGATAAACGTGTACGTGAGAGGCAAGGCCGTTTAAAGCCACTCGAATATCTTTGAATTTTGAGTACAGTGCAGTCAGTATGCTAAGAGGAATGTACGCGGATTCTGGAATTTTGTCTGCTATAGCCCTTGTTCTTTCTAATACGCATTGTTTTTTTTTGCAAATAATATATTCCAGAATATGAAACAAAATTCCTATGTAATATAAAAGTAATAAGGATAATATCAAATTCATTTATTCGACCTTTATACTGCACGATAGCTGCAAACAAATTTTTCTTAAAAAAAGGAATGAAGAATTTAACACAAATGAAGGAAATAAATCGCGTTCGTTATAGGATCCACCTTTCTGTTGTAGTATCCTGACTTTATTGATAAGTAACTGATTGTAATAGCATTCATTTGTCGTAGCATGTTCCATTACAAAATACTCTGGTACATTTATAAAAGAAAATATGTAATGTACCCCTCAAAGTGATTTTTGGAGTTGCAGATAGGTCATGCGTTTTTATACTGATCATTTTTCAAACTTCCGTTTGAGATATAGGAGGGAATTTGTATGGCAACGGTAAATATCTTTCTCGATAAGGAGCAATAATTAATTGGGTTGTTATAGCGAAGAAAGTATAAGACCTTCGTTGAAATCGCGCGGTTTCCGTTACACAGCGAATTTTAATAGCAACAGGAAACGCGTAATACGATGTGCAGGATGTGTCGTGTAGCTTCCCTCGTGTCTTGGAGCAAATAAACCAACGCGGCGAAGTCTGAAAGAAGTAGACAAGGGGGATGTCCTGATCGACTGGGACCGAGCCGGTGCATTTACATTTACAACGGGACTGATTGAATCTTGATTGAAAATCCACTTAATTAACGATCCGCGCCATTATGTTTATTGCAGACAAAACTGACCATGCATGGACACCCCTGTATTCCTTTTCTTCGCTCTGCGATATATTACTGTAAAAAAAATCGATGAAACGCCTGACAAATATTTGATCGTAATCACAATCCTTCGTTGCAGCATCAAGAATCTATGGAAACTGTCTTTGAAATTAATAGATGACAGAATATTCCGAAGAAACTGCAATAGCTACGAAAGTATTGGTACATATCTTTGTGTACTCCAATAAAGCGTTTTGTGTCAGGTTCTACATTATTCTCGTAGTATTAATTTTTGTAGGCATATGAAAAACCATTAAATGATACGAAATTTAATATGCTTGGACCTCATAAGTATCAGTGAACATTAAATAAATACAGTTACAATAAATACAATGGTGTGCCAATACCTTCTGCAGCCACCGTAATTGATCCTTTTACAAGAACAAAAGGAATTCCATTTACACTTGTTCTTTACTTACTAAAAAAACCAGATTTTCTTATGCCCTTGAAAAATTCTCGAAACCGCAAGAAAAAATCGCGACCAAAGGAGGAAGTCACCCCCTTGGGATAGGTCGAAGCACAAGAAATACCGCGATGATCGCGGGGCAAACGGCCGAGTAGACGCGTGTCGCTTCGCGGCGAGATAAATCTGGTCACGAGGCGAACGTCCCGCTATGGGAGCGCATTCTTTCAAGGTGCACCAGCCGCGCAAATATCGATCCATCAATACCACCCAATGCGGTGAACGAAGGCTGGCGTGGTCCGCGATCCGCGATTCCATCCGAGATCGATCCGTCGATCGACCGATCCATCCGTTCGAAGGGAGGAGAGGAAAGAGCCGTGTGCCGACGGTCACACAATTTGCAGGATCGACTTGGTGCCGCGTGCTCTCGCCCCACCACGTGACTGCCACGAGAGGACTGGCCAGGAGCGCGCAAAAAATCGCTCGTTAATTGGGATCAAGACGTAACCCCTCGAGCATGTGGACGTATAGGGACATGGCGCGGTAGTTACACGTATCCCACAGGTACCAGGACGGTTGCCTTCTGTGGATCACGCACACATCGGTCCGCGGCCTGTACGTAAGCGCCGCTGCCACGGGAAATAACAAACGACGTGCGATCCTAATTAATTACTTGTCCGCTAATTACTGTAATTATATGTTGCCACACCCGCCCGACCGCCTGTTCCTCCCCCACCCCTCTAATCCTCTCTCTCTCTCTTTCTCTCTCTTTCACTGGCTGGTTTCATCGGACGGGAGGAGAGAGGAGGAGAGGATTTGTAGCGGCGCGATGTTTATTTTCAGCCGGCCACTCGCGGTAAATCTGCTCGTAATTTCTCTCGCGTGTCTTCGCGCGCCACCGACCCGCCAGCCGTTTCATCGTTTCACCTTTTCTCCCTCGATAGCGATATCACGATCCCTGTAATGCCTGTACACGTTGATGCGTCGCGTTGGCGTATCGTGGCTAACTCGACTTTCACGCGTTTAATTTTTAATGGAATGAAGAATGGAAAATTCATTCGAATTTAGTTTATCATTATATATTGATGAAAGTGGCGTTATTTGGAAGATTTAACAGAGAATTCCGTGGAAGGCCGGTTTAATTATGAGAAGCTGGTTTAACGAGAAGATGGAGTTAGACTTGGCTTTTAAGTAGGTTTACGATTATTCGGGAAAAGGATTGAGAAAGTTAGCACGCTTTCCTACACATATATGGATTCTTCATTTGCATTCATGCATGTGGTGGCATTCACCACAGATTGGAAAACAATGAAAACTATTTAGTTTATACTATGCTTTTGCTATAAATGGAATTGTCATTTATGAAAAATTAATAGTGTACCTGCCTGAAATTAATTCGAAAATAACACAATGAAAATGCCCGAAAGAAGTCGACCGTGCATTTTCTTCATAAGAAGGTATTAAAAAGGTGGCCAGACTCGAGGGTCTGGAAAAATTTCGGATCGCGACCGCTAAATTGGCCCGTCGAGTAGGGCGCGCGGCAAGAAATATGACAGCGGATCGAGGCCGATGATCGGAATAAAGGATCGAGGGCGGTTGCCCGAGCGACAGGTGACACTGGCAAAAAGCCACCGTCTCCAGGATTACGAAAGAGCCGATGCGTTTCATACTTGGCCTGACGAGAGGGCATCCGATCTTGGAAGAGTAGGTACGATCGGAGCTCTCTCTTTGCGTTGAAAACAAGTAGACCGAGAGCGTCGAAGAAAACGTGGGACGCGGTGTGCAACCGGGGATAAGGGAAGAAAAAAGGAAGAGGAATCGTCCGTGTCTTTGTCTCCAATTAACCGACCTCCAGCGACAAATTAGGTCGCGTCTGCTACGTGGCTATAACGATCGTATACACGTTCGCCACGGATAGACCTCTATCGGACCATCCTTGGATTTCTAAGAGAGAAACGCGTCCTTGAGAGGATCGAGGGAATTTCTGTATGATCGAGTCGTCGAAGAATCCTCCAGTTATCTCGCAGTTATCATTCAGTTCATAGAAATCGACGGTCGCCTGCGAAAGATACAAGTATCTTTATAGATTCCACTAGAACTTTGTCTATATACGCTGCATTCATTTAAACGAAATTTAGTTAGTGTTCGGTTCGATAAAATCATGGTGCTTGAAGAAACTTATCTCTGAATGTGAATTCTTATTGTATGAATGAAAAATCATAGATAGTAGGGAGAATCAGCGGCCTCCTATCGTATAAATTCCAATTACATATGTGTATAGGTTATTTCTTCTCCAACAAATTTATGTAAGCGGAGTTCTACTCTACTAGTTCTACTGATTCTGTTTCATCGATTAAGTAGGAAAATTTTCTACATTATTAAATGGCTAAGAGAAAAACGTGTCCTTGAAAGAATCGAGGCACTGGTCTGTATGGCCGAATGGTCGAAGAATCCTCCAATTATCTTCCAGTTATCACTCAGTGTGTAGAAACCAACTATCGCCTTCGAAAGGTGAAAGATACAAGGATCCTTATAGAATACTGCGGTTCGCCGACTAAATGCGAAATTCTTGGAACGTAAGAAGAGAGGACGATAATCTCCGGACCGAGGAGTCTGCGCATCGTTAACTCGAAAATAACGCCGGCAATTTCAATAATCCGAAAAATACAATATATTAACGTTCCTGACAGAGAACAAAAAGCTGGCGCACATGGTACTCGAAGAGAAAAGACGATGCCCGCAGACGATGGAAGCGCGAGCGAGAGAGTCCGAAGACCAGTCCGGGCAGACAGTGTGGCACGCAGAGTGGTATAGTTGCGGCATTAACCTCTCGGTGGTGTGTATGATTGGGCCGGCAGATGTCACTCGTTATGTAAATGCCCGAGTGTTTACGAGGAGACACCTCCGGTAACTAGCACTCTGCACTCGCGGCTTCGTCGTAATGATGCGCTAGAAATGACTTTTCGTCTTTTTGCCCGTCCTCCCGTTCTTCGTATTGCCTGTTCTCCTGCTCGTTCTTCCCTCGGCCTCGCTGTACGGTCGTTCCCTCGTTCGTCAATATCCTTCGGCTCTGATTGCTTTTGCTGGTTAGTTCGCCGGACAAAATAATCGGCAATGCATTTGACGGAGACTCGATTCTATTGGCACTCGTAAGAGGTTCATTAAGTTTCCATTTTTTTTTGTCTTTCTCGAGACACGTATCAAAGTTCAAAGTCGAAGTACAAGAAAGGTTCGTCGTGAAATCTCGCTCGAGATACAGAGAGTTCGTCTACACTTGCTTGCATCGAATAGATAGAATTGAAAGATGTTTTTAGTGAAGAATAGGCTGCAGATTTTTATGCAGTTTTATATCTTTACAAACATAACTAAAGAAATGGAATCTCCATAGAAGTTTGTTTCATTGCTACATCTCAAAATGCATAAAAATCCGCAGTCTGGCGATAAATATTGGAAAAATCGAGACATTTTTTAGGGATGAAAGACAAGGGTTTAGATTATGTGGATATGAACAGTTACTGATAAAGATGCTAATTACTTCAATTACGTTGCTCGACTAAAACTCGGAAAAGTTGAACGAAAAGTTGAAGTTACGAAGAATTGAAATTAATCATGGAAATGAATCTTCCGTTTTATCCGATTCCGCTATTAATGGAATTATCAACGCCGGTTCTCAATTACTTCTCTAGTCAATGGACTCGATTAGCTACGATTGATGAATTCCGTTTTCCATCCTCCTTGACAATATAGAACGTAATTCATTCGACACAAGGTTGAAATTAAAATTTTTTTGAATGTGTTAAAATTACTCATTAATTTATTATGTTCGACTTTCACTGGAGGAAAGAATTTCGTTATGAATTTCTCCGCCAATACTCGATTTTCGTTCAATCATTTATTCCCTACATTATAAATTATCAAAGCTTCACGAAATTCATTCAATGAATAATTTGCGTCGATGCCTTAGAATCCTAAATAAATGATGAAGTAGCGCGCTAAATAATAAATGTTTTTTATATCAGCGATGTTCAATCCTCTATTGATGTTACTTTTGCAGACATCTCATGTTAATTATTTTAATTATTTTCAAGTCCAGGTGATTCGATCATTCTTCGAGCCAGCCAGTGCAGTGCAATGACAAGGTCGTACGCGAATGGCTCCTCGCTGTCGCGAGATCGATATCTGCGCGTCGTTCGATGACGAGGACACCGATGATCATTCCGACTATGCTGTATCTTGATCTGCGCTAGAGACTAGGCTCCGGTTATTTCGAACTTTTCTGTCTCCGTTCGATCAGGGTGAACCTCGTATCCTTTGATTTGTCCGCTTAATGTCCTGCAATAAAGCTGTTTCGATATCTAGAAAATCAGTCGACCTTGTTAGAGCCATTATTAAACTGCAGATGTTTATGCAAATTCGTATTTTTATTAGGTAATTAAAGAAACGGAAGCTAAGTAGAAATACGTTTTAATATTTAAATATTGTAACGAGTAAGAACTTTGAATATTATCTGGAGTTTGTATATTTTTGTACATTTCAGTTTCTCATAAATGCATAAAGATCGCGGTTCGATTGTTACATTCTAAATGAAATTACATCTCGTGCTCCAAAAAATAAATCCACAATCAATCGCGACAATCTTCCTACGCCCTATAAAAGTACTACTTTAATCAGAATGAAGTGCTAGAAAATTTCACTGCAAAGTTAGTGCTCCAAATGTTATGTATGTGGACGTATCACGCGTTACTTCAAATAAAATTGTCCCTTTAACAACGTGTACGAATACTTTCGTGAATAACTGTCTATTCAAGAGGGCCGCGGTAACATCAATTTGTACAAACGTTAAAATCGAAATAAAAATCAAGATCTACAGAACGGTTACGGTTTAATCACCGTCACAGCAGCCCGTACAAATCAAAGTGAATTAGCCGGACAGGAAGGTCCGTGTTAGCGAACAGCCAATAAACCACGAATTTTCAGATAAACGCGGAATAGAAAGGCTTTTATTGGCGGTCGTACAGCCAGGACCATAAATAAGGCCTCGTTCTGTGTAAATAGCATCTCATCTCAAAGAAGTGAGAGAGGAAAAGAGAAGCGAAACGCTGTTCGCTTTCGCGATATCTTCTCGCGCGAGCAGTTGGTCGAGAGTGTGCCACGCAACAAGGGGCCAGGACTTGGCGTCTAATTGCGTTAGATAGCGACGGCCTTATTAATAACCTCCGTGACGGAGGGATTATCCCGCTAGGAAGATATCCAAGAACGAAGGAAACGAGCCTTGGTTGAGGCGAAGAGCCGCGTGAGAGCCGGGAGATAGTGGACACGGCATTTCACTTAATGATAACCCGTCTCCTTTTGCTCCTCCTTCGCCCCCACCCTCGACTCCCGCGCCTTTCTCAACCTGGACGATCCAGAGGACCGCGAGAAGACCGGACTCTCTGACTCTTCTTCTTCTTGTTCGCCGTTCATCTGTCCTTGCTTCTATCGTCAGCCCGATCTCACCGACGCAGAAATGCCACATCGGACTCCTTTTTGCCCTTTCTATGAATATTGCTTTATGATGGATATTCTTCTCGGTTTCTATACCTGGATCGTGAGAATATAACGTGCTACAGCTTTAGACAGTTTTCTTTTTTTATTCCGACAACTTTTTATTTCTCGAGTGATTCCGTTCGGTTGCTGTCGACTCACGACAGACTGGTACAATTTCATTATTCCAGACTAATTTAACTTATTCCCGATACTCGTTATGTCGATATATTAATTGATATATGTTACTTAATTTTGAAGCAGTAAATTTTAATTTGCATTTTATATTTTACGCAACGAAGATCATCCGTGGTATTTATCACGTACATGAGATATAGAATATAAATTAAAAATAAATACTGTGAAATTAAATAAATCGAGTAAATCAAATCTAACTCGGATAATTGCGATCATCCATGATCCACTTAAGGATTACAAATAAAATTGAACATTGAACATGTACGATATAAAGATAGGTCGCTCTGGAGCTGCAGAAACTGGACAAGTCTCATAAAATACGTCAATGTAACAAAGAAAAGCGAACGTTTCCCACGATCAGGCCGGATAATACGTACCCGAACAGAAAGTGGGGCGTGTCAACGGATCGGTTCTTTATTTTTTTCCTCCATCCTCGGGCTATCTCTTTCCACAAAAGTTGAGGATCCTTTCGCGGCAGGAGAGCCGACATAACTTTATACTGGAAGGGATTTGCATGCGCGTGTGAAATCGGCTTGGTATCTCGTTACACAGTCAGAATCATCGTCGTTGCTGCTTTCGCCCTGACGACGCTACGGGCGACGAATCGAAATGTTCTCCTGTGTACCAGCCCTTAAACATCGTCAATGCAACATTGACAAACTAGGTATGCAAATACCTACTGCAAATACCCGGGGTAACGGCCGGCGATCAAAAGTCATGTAATGGTATGACCACCATCAAGGCAAATGGCCGTGGCGTGGGTGTAGCGGAACGTTGGCGTGGATGAGAGGAGGATAACCGCGAACAGTGCGAGCAAGAAATCGCGACGGTCCCGCGGTACGAACAACGCTGTTCCGGCTGGGCATCGTTTCACAGCCACGTCAACGCGCGCGAGCTCGATATCTCAGCTCCGAAAGAATTTATCAAGTACAATCCGGTGATCGATCGAGGGGACTCTGAGTACGGTGTCGTTACCGGTCAGAAGGGAATAATCGTTCGTTTGAGACCGAATGTTTCGAAGGAACGCTCGATTCATGCCATTACTTTCATCGGGACACTCGAAGAAGCTTGACTTTCTTCGGAGAATTCATGAAACGAGGCTCAAACATGTGAGACCTAGAAGTCCAGAAGAAAGATAGCATCGAATAGAATCCTCGTTGCGTCTTCTAATTCTTGCTTCACGTTTAACTTAGTCGTTTCCCGAGTTCCAGAAGATCCTCTGGTACGTAGGATCGTCGCCACAGAAGATTTGAGCAGAGAGTAGCCAGGTCGTAAAATTTCAGAATCGCGGAAAAGATTCATCGAGATCGTTACCGATGCTGCCGGTCTCGTAGCTAATTGCCTCTTCAATCGTGCACCGGGCCGGTTCGATGTGCCCGTTTCGAAGGAATCCTCGCGAAACGGACAGCGATCTCTTACGGCGAAGGAGAAAGAGAATTCCGGTGCGTGGATCGTTCTGTTCGTTACAAGCCAGCAGCATGGGAGAAAAAACGGTCGATCGTAAAACTACCAAATCGTAAAGAACGTCTCCGGGAATCATTAGTATACAACGTACAAGTATCTTCGCATAACTAAGCGGGCGAGTTTGGTCCCTGCGTCGCGTCTCTGACCACTCTAGCCGCGCCACTTACCTTCCTCGCGCACGGTCGACAGATAATAACGCGAAGAAGAAACTAGTTGCCTCCGTACGATCCTCCCTCGTTTCTCTTTCCTTCTAGGAGTTGGCTGTGGTACGTGGCGGGCACGGATTCCTCGCGCTAAGAGCGGTTAGCGCAAGCAAACGCGCGTGGAATGCCGGCAAAACCGTCGCGTGCGATGCGATCGCCTTGGTCTAGCCGAGCATTCGCTGCGAGGAATCGGCCACGGATGGCGGTGCCGCGACAGCATGAATCCCCGCGTGTAAATTCGGAGTATGCGGTGATACTAGCGATCAGCTTGGTATTTTCGCGCGAACGCCGCGCTATAATTGATTTCTTATTTACCGGCGGTAAGAGTTCCCGGAAGCGGCGCCGTTTCGCCAGATCGCGAACGTCTGCGTGTCGTTCCTTCGTGAACGAATCGAGGAGAAAGAGGATTCGTAAAGCGATCCTCGCTTCGATGGAAGAATTCGCGGTAATTTGCGACTTTTTGCCGAGGTACGGGTATCGCCGCTGCATGATACTGCACACGGGGTGTCTGATGTAACTGGTACCGTGAAACTTTAAGTCATTGTTCTAGCTGTTTTTCAGCAGCACGTGTGCATTAGGTGTTTTCTGTTTTAATATCGTGTCAGATGGGAAATTTAGTTTTTTCGGCAGTTGTTTTGAAGTAATGCAGCAACATACGTTTTATGTGTTATATTTGCACTTTATCTAACTTTTACTGACTGCCTTTCGATGTGTGATCTCTTTGCTCCTTACGAGAATACTCTTGTATTCTTATAAAATAAGCCATTTATATCAAACAACCTACATTGTTCATTAACGCAATGACAACTTCCACGTTTAGTCAATGTATTAAACACAACGTGTATTAAATCTTCAAAGGATCATTGGCACAATACATTTCAAACTTTGTCACAAGTATGATTCATCTATTGCGAATCTAATCTCCATATCACAAGAGAAGAGATTCAAATGTCAAATTCTCAGCCATAAATCAGCCTTTTGCCTTCTAAAAATCCCATTTAACTCGAATACTTTCTAAACTATCAACATAAAATCCTCACGTCGGACGCGTATCGCAGCCGGAGGCTTCCGTGCGTACGCGAAAGAAGAGAGAGAGTGGGAGAGAGAGAGAGAGAGAGAGAAAGAGAGACAGAGGCGGAGGCGGCGAGAGCAACCATCGTGTTGCATATTTTACATTCTGCTGACGTTCGTGCCGGACACAGTTCGTTCTCGTACACGCGGAGTGTCGGCAAAAAGTATGGTGGTTCCGAGGCGAACGGCAGGACCAGGGGCCCCCGCAGCCGGGTCACCAGTTTTGTACTTTTTGTCCGGTGGCTGAGGCGGTTGTGGTTGCGGCTGCGGCTGCGGCGGCACCGTCCGCTCGGTATGCGTACCAGGACATCTTTTGACCCGCGAGGACCTCGTTCCTAATTTGTGATTCCGTTCGTCTCCGAACGCACCATGACTGCGTTCTTTTGCTTTCCATCAACTTGCTTCTAGTTCGCCAGAAGTCTTTCGCTAACCGCTGTTTCCGGAAACTTTTTCAAATTAGAAGCCCGCTGCTTTTACCCCGTCCTATTACTTTTAATAAGACATTACAGAGAGGAATTTCGGAAAGAGTGAGTTTGATGAATTTTTTTTTTTTTTTTTAGAAAACCGAAAAACGAATCACATGTAAAAATTGCACATTTCTTATTAGAATATTATGTTATATGAATAGCAAATTCATTTAGGTTACCTAAGTTATTACTGAATATATAAACAATTATATACATAGTATACTGAATATATAAACATATTATATACAAAGATAAGAATTAAGTAATTTATTCAATATAGGTATACTTAGTAACCTGTGGAGTTAAATCACAGAAGATCTTAGTACTTCCATGGACATGCAAGTCATTGGATTAGGATTCCCATTGAAAGTATCTGGAATTTGTTAAAATTATATGTTTCAAGATATTTGGCAGTAATGGAAAGGTAAATTACACGACACGGTAATGCATACAAATGGGGAAACACAGATTATTAACATACGTGTGTATAACACCTCGGTACTTGATAAACTTCGCTACTATAGAGTTCCATGCTTTTTAACTTTGCTAAAAAACTGAAAAATGTTGAAAGGTTTGAGTGGCCCTAATTCGATAGCCGGAGGCGGTACGTGAAAATTAATATAAAATACTTGGTAGCTTCTGTACAGAGTTAACGACAACTCGAGCCAAGGTAATTGGTCAAAGTGAAAGAGCTTAAGCCTGATTGTTATAGCGATCGTGCAGACGGTTGCTAGCAGCGAGCATAAAACAGTGTGCTTCCAGTTAATTTATGAAATTAATAATGAGAATGCTGAACAGGCTGGCGTTGCGTAACGCGAATGGATACGTGGTTCGGCTTAATTAGTAGTTACAGTCGATTACAACGCCTTGACGACCGTGCACTCGGCATCTTCCTCGGTAATTCCTCAGAGAACGTTTCACCGTCGCAAGAACTGTCGGCGTTAAATTGGAAAAGATAATAAAACGGGTTTACGCAGACTCTTCTATAATCACGATTTTTCCGACGTTTTGTCCGATAAAATTGACGATAGAGTTAGAAACAAAACGATTCCGCTATTCGCAACAACGTAACCGTCTCCATCGCGAGAACTTCAATTTATTTTCCTCACTTCGTGTCATTAACGATCTATGTAATTTTCATATTCTACATCGTAACTATTCCACTTCAATATACCGATAAGAAAATTCTTGATTCATACTTGTAGTTTTAAGAAAAATAACGTTTTTGCTATTCAATTACCTCGAAGGAGGATCGCGGTCGTATCAAGACATATCCATCGCGGTGATCGCGTTCCTCGATCGTTGGATCATCAACGTTGGGGCAGACGCACGTTCGCCAAATGTCGGTGGTCAGGCCGGCCCGAAAATTTTATTTAATATGAAATAAAACGCATTCCCGCGTGCTGTGCGTGCCAACGACGACGAGGAGGGCATCGACGCGGCCGCATCCTCTCGCGGCCATTGTGTTTCTCCTGTTTGCCAGTTCACTCGGACGTAGGTATCCACGGATCGTCGCGGGTTCTCAACCTCCCGGTTGTTCTACGTTTTCCCGCGACAGAAACAAACGAGTCCGCTTCCGCCACGCGAAAAGGGGCGCGAGCTACTGTGTATGTGAGCCGTGCGCTCCTGTCCTGCTTACCCGGCCACGGAATTACGTGCACGCAAGTCCCGTGCACCTGTCGTGCGGAAATTTCTCGACGTGCGGACTTTCAAGATCTCGAATGTCGCATTTTCGAACCGTTATATCGGCGATGATAAATATTCAATCGTGTATGGATGGAAGAGATGTTTGTCAATTGTGATACGAAGTGTAGAAGTTGCGGAAAGCAGATCATTAGACGTAGGTCTGATATCTACGTGATATCTGATGGTTTAATTGAAATCACACGAGATAGCTACACGTGTAGACACAGATTACAGATATACACTTGATTTCCTTAATCTTAAACAAGATAATATCAAATACATAGTACTGTAAAACCACCAACTAATTATTCTTATTCAAACGATTACCATCACGTTTCGTTCATTTTTTATGGACCATTGTTCAATAAATCAAACAACATCATGTACGGGGTAAAGAATATTTCCTGTTCGTTAATTCCAGTCCAAGAAATCGAATGTCCTCCTGTCTCGATTAATAAACATACGATGAGAGAACCCCTGACTGGTTGACGTTTCTTCGTGAGACCCGTGCACCGGCATAAAACGTATACATGTTGCGTAGCTCGGAGAGAAGGACACTGTCGCCACTAGCAAAAACACTATTGAGTTAATCAACTAATTTATAATTAAAATTCCACGCTGCGAGCCGGCGGGAGTCTCCGGTCGCCACTGTCTCGCTGCGAGTTGCGCAAGAAGCGAGTCTACTGGGTCCAGTGGCCGTGGTTTCGCGGTAATCGCCATCAAATTCATAGAACACCAATTAGCCCCTCATCGACGCTCACGAGCCATCCTCTTGTTTGGTTCGTTGCCTCTTCCCGTCTACCTCGGACAGCTGGAAAAAGTCGACCTAGTTCCGGTGCTCGAGTTTAGACTCGTTCCGACTAGCGGTTCCTCTATTTCCTTTTCATCGCGTTTCGTGCTCGATGCTTCTTGTCGGTGGTTGGTTATAGAAACTGCAGAATGGCAGACGTTTTTCGTGGTAAAGAATTAAAGCTCGAGTCTCAGAGTATTCCTTTGAATGTCTCTCGAGGATTTCTCTAAAGGATAATCTTTGACATTTTTTCTTTTTTTACGATCCTCTGTTACTCGGAGAAAGCGGTATCTTCGGCTGACTACATCGTCGATTTATGTTAGCGACGATATGAAAAATACGCTATGGAGCTGTTGGAGCATTCAGGAAGAGCTTGGAGAAACCAACGAAGCGGCGATACGAGGCACGCCGCTTCTGGAGTCCTTGTCACTTGTCATGGTCCGACGAACACGTTGCTGAGATCGCATTAATTACACGTATTAGAGCCTCCCGTTTTCCTCCCGCCTATCTCGCGCCACCCACATAGACGCAGGATTCTTGTTGCTCCGTTGTATGGCAGGCTCTTCGTTCGTCGAGGTCCTTAACCTTTCAAGCACATTTCAAGATTTCGCGGAAATTTATCGTCACGATTTATTTCAACAAAACATGAATTAAATATTAGTTCCATTAAATTTCATCCATAATGGCGAACAGAGAGAGAGAGAGAGAAAGAGAGAGAGAGGGGGAGAGAGAGAGAAACGGTGAGAGCACGGAAAAGCAGAATGAAATTTCGGAGCGGAAGAGGCAGAAGGTTCCCGCGGCGGTTTCTCTCGTCGAGAAAGGGTGGAAGGGGAGGAAAGAGAGGAACGGTCGAGTCCGCTTGGACGGGGAGGCGTCGGGCCCCGAACGGGCATAACGAGTTTTTGCCGTTGGAAATTTGTTAAGGGGAATGTAAAGAGAATAAGTGGCGATTCCCTTTCTCCCGTCCCTTCGTGTCTGACCGGCTGGTTCCCGTGGCGTATATAGGAGTCGCAGCCAGCCGGTCGCGGCCTGACTCGGTTGATTGACTCCCGGGAATTGGAGGCACGGGATACCAGAAACGAGCGGCGCTAGCTTAGCGAGACTTAAAAAGGAACTGGAGCCCGAGCATCGCGTATGTCTTTTTGCGATCGCGGCAACCCCCTTTAAGCGCGCGCGGATCGACGTGCTCGCGTTTCACGGTGTCTTTCGGCCCTCAGAAACGATCCGACCGACGACGATCGGCCGCCACTCCAACCACGCCGTTGCTTTTCCTCTCTGCCGACCACTGCGCAGGATATCTGGCTTCGTGTCTGTCTAGCCGCTTGTTCACCGGTCCCTGCTAGCCTCGTTTCGATTCATCCATGGGAATCGATCTTTCGTGCCACGGTGCCGCGACCAGCTCTTTTATTCTAACCAGAACACACGAGACGAGAAACATTCAAATTCTTTCGTGTCGTAGTAAAACGTTCCAAAATTATCCATCGATCTATCCCCAAATCGTGTAAATTCCTCGGAAGTTCGGACTAGCTGGAGAACTCGCGTTAATTAGACCAATTAATTGATGCCTTGATCAGGGCCCGGAATAAGGAGAAGTTGCGGACTAGCAAAGTGTCGCCGGGGTTTGGCGGCCTCTTATACGCTATGTCGAAGTGAGACGTTAAGTGCGGCTCGTACGTTTCGCTGGTCTCACAAATTCCCATTAGGCGCGACTCCCGATTCCTCGGACGGTGTTAAACGGCCGGCCGGGTTTTTCGTTGGATCGGCCGGCACGGCGTGTTGAATTCGGCGGATTCCAGGCGTCCGGAGGCACTGGCTCCCGGTCATTGTCACCGTTCTCGTCCGTATTAGTAGCGGCTGGCTTCACGGTCCGGGAGGGGCTTCGTGGAGATTAATTAGGGACGATGTTTTAGCAGCAAAAATGAGCCGGGCAAGAAGCCGGCACCATCACCAGCCGCCTCGGATTCGCGCTAACTAACCGGCCAACGCCGCTGATCGGCAGAGCGCCTGCTCGTCACTACTGACCGCAAGAACGTGCTACAAATTAAGCCCAGATCGGCAGAAACCATCTCGAAAATTCGGCCTCCTTCCTCTGTTCCTCCTATGCTTCCCTTTCCGCTGGACCGTTGTAAAGAGTCACTGCGCACGTCTAAGGAATTCCGCGGACCAGATCGAATCACGCGATTCGATCCTTTAATTACACCTCATCGATCGTTTATACGTTGGGAAAAATGTCCTCGTCAGCCTCATGGTTGTTTCGATGCATGGACAAGTATGGAGTTGGAAATTTCTGTTCATTTCTGTTAAGACGATGGTTAGAGTGATCTGAGTGAAGCCGAATCCTTTCTGGAGAATACGACTGGCTCGGGCCTGATGTTGATGACGTTTACTACTTTGTTTAATAGCGTCGCTCGAGCTATCGAATACTATTTTTACATCGTATCATTCTATGTAATTATTAATATTTATTTCCTATGAAAAGTTGGAGGTACGTATTCTTCGTCTTTGCTACCAGAAACGCAGAAAAATTTCAGGGTAATTATCTTCTAAATCAACAATTTCGAATTCTTCGTCATTTTATTACACTATCAAAGAGTTAACAGAATCTATCCGACTATAAAACTATCGATTACAAATATTTTACGGCAAGAACAATTTCCTAGCTTCGAAGACCAAAGAAAAATATTATATCTAAATACTAGAGACTCCTAGACACTTGCTGCAAAATTGCTTGCTACGATTTTATGAGCGCCAGTACTTCCCACATGGAAGCTTTAAAAATCTTCGTAAATTTGAAAATCTCGATTCGTGGTGGAAAATATAGTCGACGAGGACGTTCGTGGGTGCCAGAAGCGACTCGATACTCGAGGAAGACGGGAGAAGGCGAATTCCAGGGATCGACCTCGTTCAACGATTTCAACGACGATTTCGAAACGGTCGGTCGAAGAAGACCCGTGAATATGTCGGCGACCATCGCGGCGCTCAGGCGGGGTCTGTCTTTTGGCAACGTTGGAACGATTATCGTCGAATTTATCGCGCTCGTTCCGTGTCATCGTGTCATTCATCGCGGAGACTATTCGGATCCGCGCGCCGTTTTATAGACGCGCTGCCAATTTTCACCCCCGACTTGTCACCATAATTTTTCCCTATATTTAAGACGTTGATCTCTCTCCGTGTTGTACACCTTTTACACTCCAGCTCGTTCGGTCGTTTCTAGACAACACGAATTATCGCGCCAATTTATTCTAGCGATAACGTGCTATCTTAACGTTTTTGTTCTTTTACTGGCTTTAATTAACCGTTGGTTCGTGGCGTGGTATAATTAACGCTGGAAACAGTCGATATTTTTGTTAAATTACTTCTGCGAATTTTACTTTCGCGCTTATCACGTATAGGTAGATTAAATTTAACATAAATTTACCATTAGTGTATTGATACAAGATAAATAAATATACGAGTTAAATGTTTCGAAGGACACAAATAACATAACATACATCATAACGTACATTTCTATTCAGCTAAAATTTATTCACGAAAACAGACCACAATGAAATTAAATTTTGTTTAAACTAACGCTGCTTGCAAGTAAGGAATTGCAGTTAATAGTAGGTTTTTAGTAATCGAGATTACTTTTATACCGCAGTATCACTCGCAACTCTGTCACAATCTTTGTCTTACTTTAACACGTTTCCAATACGCTCAAATTCAATTCAAACCGTAACACATCTGTCCCGCTCCGTTCACGATCACCTAATAATTCAATGCTACATCCTCCGACTTCATCAGTTTAAAATTTTAATCAGAATTTTCTCTATTATGATCACTCCGGAAAATCTATAAAATATTTCTTCTGATAAATTGAAATCTAGCAAATCGTCGTACAACATTGAGGACATATGTCACGCGTTGCACAAACTACATCTTTATACCAGCCATACCAGTATAACTATAAATCATTAGATCTAATTACCTGGTGAGTGTAACGAGTAAAATATTGTTTTGAATTTACTTGACACCTCGCACACGGTTAGCAATCGTATTTCACGAACATTGTCGCGATTTTTTCGTCGCGTTATGCGAATCCGCGTTACAAAGAGCTATACACGAATCCATTCTACAATACCTATCGTGGTTGATCGTGGTTATCCCTTGAGTAGCTTCGTGGCATCAGCAGGAAGCGGTTGCCGGCGCCTTTATCGATCGATTCGCCGTGTCGATCGGCAGCCGAGGTGCTAATGGGTTAGTCAGCTCGAACACGACTCGAGGTACGGCTACGGTCGCGAAAAATTCGCCGCTCTTTCTCTCGCTCCTCCGAATGCGGCTGCAACATATGTAAATGGCGCGCGGGAGAGCAGCGCAACGACGGCGGCAGAACGCACACTCGCCGCTCTCTCGCGTGTTCCCGGACCCGTTTCTCCAGCGTGCTATCTCTCGCTGGCTTGCGCGGAGACGCCAAGTCGCGCCTGCCGCCTAAGAATAATAAATAGAGATAGAGGAGCGTAGATAGCTGGCATGGGCCAGGGGGAGGTCGCGTATCCTGCCCACGCAGAGATTATCTCGAGGAATTATGAGTGACCGCTCCGGCTTCTAGGTTATGTAAACCAGACATGACTATCGACGCTGTTCGTCCGTGAAATGGGCGATGGTTCTGGGTACAAGTTGTATAGACGCTTGATCGGTTGTCAAGGGTAGAGGGTTGAATCTTCCAGTCGATGTGGGAAGGGTTGGAGTTGTTGCGGAAAGAGGGAAGAATTCGTTTTGTGAAATTGTTTTAGCTTCAACGGGCATCTTTGGGTTGTAAATAATTACATTAGATTTTATTAAGGGGTTATTTAATTTTCAAATATTCATTTTTAATGGTATTCTATATACCGCTAATCACCACTGATAGCCGACTAAAATACAAAATGTGAATTAAAATACGGTAGTTTAAAATTGTAAAGATCCAAGTTGTGGGTTGTCTGTGATTCAAAGATATTGAGAACTAAATGAAAGAATGTAAATTAGTCGTGTGAAACAATGCCACGAATATCAAAGACCATTTCAACAATTACCTCTTCAGTGTTTCCAGACAAGGCGAATAATTAATTCTTGTACTTCATCCTTATTCAACGATATTGCTCAACGTCTCTTTCCTTCGTCAATCATCTGTCAACAACCAGAGACATTTCATAGCTTATGTATTTCTTTCAATCGGCGTAATTTATAGGGTTATTTCGCGCGAACGCAGTCATCGTAACAATAGGAAAGAAGCGGAGCACGACGTCAGCCGTCCGTGAAACTTGCACGCTTGTAATTTGTCGCTCTTTATATTATTGTGTTGTACGATCGAGCACGGTCGCGCACATTTTGTAATCGTTCAGTATCACGATGACGATCGGCAACGATCATCAGATCGAATTATCGTGTTGGCTAATCGCTGGAGACCTCGATTATCTTCGCGATTAAAAGCTGCGAGCTTCCATTCCAATGGCATCTCGGCTCGATTGCAATTCCTTTCCCTCCGTCTTGCTCTATCTGCCTTCTTCCTCGCTTCTATCCCTCCGCTCTATTGCTTTCTTGTCGCTGGAAAAACAGGCGAATCGACGGCTCGCCTTCCGTCGTACGTTTCAATTAAACGCAACAAAAGGCGAAGGAACGGATTTTCGCATTTTTACAAGAGCCGAGGTCGGGAACGACGGCACACCGGGTAATTGCGACTTTTATCCTCGCGGCCGTATGGCGCGGCACACCGTGAAGAGAAGAATGCCATTCGCGCTCTTAATCCCCTTTTCCACGGAGCCACGGAAAGTCAGTTTTTCGTCGTGAAACGTTCTTTAGCGCCAAGAAGGCAATTAGCTCGGAATTAGCTGTGCATTCTGTTAGTTTTCCCATTTACGCATCGCTCTATCTTCCTTCCCTTCTTCGCGCGTAACGTCGTTCAACGGGTGACTTTTCACCCCTTGACAGTGATCGAGAAAGAGAGAAGCGGCGAGAGTTATTTAAAATTGCTAAAACAGCGAACGTTGGTACATTATTATGAGAAATATATAATTGGCATTTTGGTGTAGAAAAAAAGGGCACGATGAGTGAATGTAATTTTTATATATAATCATCGTGGAAAATGAAAATTCGACTAAAGCTTCTCCCTTTCTTTTGTTTCAGACGTCACGGGTAAGTGGACAAGCGAATTCTTTCTTCTTTCTATTCATTTCTATTCTACTCCTTCGTCATCCCGGTTTCTTCTTTGTTCTTCGCTCTGTTTCTCGTAATCAAGGATCGTCCGTAAACTCGACATGACCGGATCGATCCTTGCGGAAATCCATCCGTGCAATTGCCGCTCACGCACTTTAATGATCTTAATTAACGAAGTTATTCTTTACATTTGTAACTCTTGCGACTCGGCCGGCTACGCAGGTTTTCATGCGGCGTGTTCGATGAAATACCCTCGTTTGACGAAACTAGTCGCTGGAACGATTTAATCGCGTCCACCGCTATCTTACCGATACTTCGACGTCGGTGTCGTGAATTTTTCACGTATTGTTATTCTGAAATGTATACGAGTATTTTTATTGATAATTATACTCTTAAAAACTTTACGATATCTTTAACTATTGCTGCCCGAGTCAAATTCAACATTTTCTCGCGACTGGTTTATACTAATTGGTAAAATTCGAGGCTGTTTATAATTGCTCTAATCATATCTGCATAATATGATAATGTACGTACGTCTTGATATATGAGTCAGTTAAAATCTAGAAATAGCACGCACCAGGGAATTAGCTTTAATATGTCCAACTTGAATTTCTATTGAACTTCGATTAAATTGAATTTTAATATCAAAGAATCTATCTCATATGTCAAAAGTACAAGAAATGGGGGAAAATATAATGATGAGTCTAGTGGTGTGCCACAAGTAACGAGACTAAAAATATGCAATAGAATTTTAGAAATGAATTTGTTGACTAGGTATTTATCATTCATTACTAACGGTAACCATATGTTTGTTACATGTTAAATGAATATAGCAAGAAGTAAAAGCGATAGACTACAACTAAATACCATTATCAAATCTGCGAGTAGCATTGGAAACAGATCATTTGCAATTTCATAATCTACAAAATCTTTTCATTGCCAACAGGTTTCCATTAATAGTATCTTCAAACGCGAACATGGCTAGTTCGATAGCAATGATATAATTAGTACCAAATAACAAAGTTTCAAGTATTTCAAAGGAATGACAGTGGCTATACTAGAACGATCGTGAAGCGATCCATGTCTCGTACCGATGGTCTTTCGCGGAGCGTTTCTTCAACTCGGTTTTGTGTTGGCGCGTACGGCGCGCGCCGCGGTAACGAGCCGCTCCGGCGGCTTAATTAGATTAATTAGATTGCAGCCGAGGCGGATCGCGCGTTCCGAGATCTGTCGTGATCCGCGATCGCCTCCGCCAACGTTACGTTTTCATTTCTACGCGATTCTCGTTAAAGAATCGAACCGTGACCGAGCTCGTTTCCACACCATTTTTTTTTTTTCATAATAATTCTCGACTGTAATTTCGTGTGCGTCTCGGTCTGTAAGCTTGGGGTTTTGTATTTTGTTATACCGATGAATTCATATGCCTTTAACTTCCCAATTTTATTTCATATCATCTTAATAAAGTATATATTGTTCCGATTTCAATTTCATTTCAGATGGTGTGGATAATTTACTTCTAATTTCTGTTATGTTGCAGAATTAGATGATTTCTACAGATTCCTTTGATTTGTGAAAAATTAAACATAAATCACCATTTTAAACATCCGAGACCGAAATAAAGTCGATCGATTTGATTCCAAATATTTGAAATCTCTGGCAGAATTTCGTATTTATGCTGAATATTTCAATCGCCGCCACACGCAACTTCTCGATTTCGATCATTCCATCGACTTTGGTTACACGATTTTTGTCGCCTGGCCCGTTTCCCGGCCGGTTTCGCCGCATTTATAAATAGGTTTTTCAGACGCGTGTGGTATCGGTCGCGCTCGTCAGCATCGCGGCTGAATGCTAATTTTACTAAATCGTATATCAAAAGCGTAATCTACCGTGCGTCGCGCTGCACCGTGGAATCCTTAACGACGTAATTAATATGTAAACTGTAAAATGTGTACGGGCCCGAATCGATTCCTATAAATATGTATGCGACAGATCGGCCGGCGCATTCTTCGTTATAGTAACGTGTAGTTTTGCCGTCATATTTTTTTAACCATCGACCCGTGTGCGTCGATCACAAAGTATATTCGCCGAGTATACCAAGTTTCCATTCGTGGCGTCTTTCGACGCTTCGGTAAGAAAGAGCAGTTCCGTTGATCCCGTACTTTAATAACGATATGTCGAATCTTTGACGTCGATGAATTTTTATCCATGAATATTTATGCTTTGAACGTTCCTACGAGCACAATGTGGCATGTTCGACGCGTCGTCTACGCGACTTTCGCGCTTCTTCGGGGAAGAAACGCCCTCGAGTCACGAATTATCGCGGATTATTCATTCGGTCGTATATCAGACTCATTGCGCGGTTGCGTGAAGTAATTAATATATAAATGGCTAAAGGTGGTGGTGCCCAGGAACGTGGTCGCCTATAAATATTTATGTATTGTATTATTCAGTCGGTGAAACGAGCCGGATAACGACGACGCGATGCCGCGGGTAATCTCGAAGAATAGAAATGGCGGATTGCGTGGGTAATAATTTTGCGACGGCAAGTGTGCGGAAAAAGGACGAGTCCTGGCACAATCTGCGAGTTATGAATCTCTTGACCTTACTTTAGTCCTTACTTTATAAGGAATCATCATCGTTCTATGATGATAAATCTTCTAATCGTTGAATATTTCGATTATTTTCGCTTGTCATTGAAACGAGTAAAATCGCGAACGAACGAATGACTGAGAACTTGAAAATTTCACACCTGTTTCGCACGAATATCGAACTACAAATCGATAACGAAGAAAGGTCATCGATCGAATCTGATCAGCGTACACGTCGAAAGATGGTGTACAAGCGACTGAAAGGAGGAGAGATCCAGAGAAGGTTCGAAGCGTTGACTTCAGTCTCTCTTGCTTCTTGAACCGCGCAAAAAACATCCGCGCTGGACCGACTTTTTGGTCGTTAATTAGTTGCATTTTTTTACGATCCCTGGCTGCGTTGCACACACGTGCAGCGTAACAGCTCGTCGGAAGGATGAGATACGAGACGAAAAGAAAAGGATAGAGGAAAAGGTAGAACGAAAGAAACCAGAAGATGAGTAATGAAGAAAGGAAAAGAGAACGGAGATCAGGCAGAACGACGTTAGTAGCGACGAGACTTAATTTTTAAAGCACGCTGCCCCGCGTCTGAATCGCATAATGTCCAGCATTGTGCGTTCCACGATCTTCTCACCGTTCTGATCGAGTCCCTTTGACAGACATATGCGGCAATCAGCGCGAAATACGCTCGCCATGTGGCGCGTTTAAGTGTAATTACCGGCCATGCTTCTGAGTATTCATTAACGGGTCCCGCGTGTCCCTTGTGGGAGCGACAGGTTAGATCGATGCCAGCGCGAGCTCGTCTGCATTGTGTCGAATCGCTCGCGACTCGATCATCCCGTCACTCCAAGGATAATTAAAAGACCATCTCAGGTGTTGATGTTAATGATCCTGGGAAAGCTGTACGAGAGTTTTGCCCTCTGAGAATCTCGTGGAAATTACGCTGGAAAGTATTTTTCATTATTGCTTCTTTTTATAGTTTGTATTCAACCTTTTTGTATTCAGATGTAACTTCAACCGAAAGTTTCTTCCTTATGCAAACATAAACGATACAAGCACCCTCGTTTTCATTCATGCTAATAGCAATATCGTGTACCAAGCGTTAAAACACCGAGCGCTATAAAACAAGGGTGAAAGAAATTGATTCTGTATGTATGGACAGCTTATCAGTAAGCCAACGAATCGAAGCGTTTAGCGACGCATAATTCGCATTGGAATGAGCAATCTGAACCGATAAGCGGAACACTTGAGGCCATCTGAAGCAGAGGGCAATTTGAAAAATGCTGACATTATGTACACGGGATAACAACCTGAATCGACGTTAAAACTCCATTCAGGCGCGTTCACGGTCAACATGGTATAACCATGTTCATAAGTACTTTCCTCCCCGGGATCGTCGTTTTCGAAGACACCTGCGTAACCGGCGAATCTCCACTTTACGTCTACCGTATTACCACTTTCTTCAAAAGATACAAACCGATACATAGTATTACTTTAACGTGCAATAAAATCTGCATAAGAGTAGCCGGGTAGCTAAGGAAATGGCCCAGGATCCAGGATGGGATGGTGGGGTTAATTAAAAAATTCAGTAGCCAGGGTAAATGAGGAAAATTAAATTTTATGGGCACGCGGTTAATCCCGTGGTGCGGGCACGTATTTATTGGCTACCGGGCTTCGATCGAGCCTGACGTAATGGGAATGATTTTTGGGAAGGACCATCGGCCCACCGATAAGATAAGCATCCTATACTCGCTAGAAAGAGCGAGAGAGAGAGAGAGAGAGAGTGTGTGTGTGTGCTTGCCTCCTTTACCTCGAATACGAGCTCGCATACACCCGTCAGCGTTCTTCGACACCTCAGTCTATCCTCATCTTCTCCGTTCGTCTCTCGTGCTTTCTTCTCCTTTCACGATACCTCGAGCCGGGTCGGATTATAGCCGCCTGTTTGTCAGATCATGCAATAATTAGAATGCAAATCTACTAGGTGCTCGACGTGTGTAAAACTTTATTCAGTACTAGCTAGCCGATCCTCCGCTTCTCTTCTCTTTACTCTTCCACCTAGAAATCCGTAAAATTCCCTGCTTCCGTATAAATCTACGCGTCGGAGATTAACCAACAATCCGGTTTAATCCGATTATTATATTTGGTAATTAATTACCGATTGTTTGGTAATTCGGATAATAAGAAATGGTGTTTCTCAAAATTATTCACAGTTGATGTTGGTAATAAGAAGTACGAAAGGGGCAAACGTGGATTACTTAAAACATCGTTTTGACATCATGTTTTTTGCGGTGCCTTGCGATTGAAAATAATTAACTCCTTATTAACGCCGTACTATAATTCTTGGATGAAGACTTTGAAAATCATGAAAACGTCTTTGGGTTTACGGCTTTAAAAAGTGACCATAAATACGCACGACAATAAGGTCCTTCGAAAGGTATTCGAACGGATGGACGCCTCTTCTGAGACGTTCGGATCTGATGGAACGGCAGACCGCAACAGCTCGGTGAACGGCACCGAGATACAAAGATTCTTACGAGCGGAAATACGACAGTATTAAAGTCGGTTTTACATCGGCCAGGAATGGATACGAGCCGGTTAACGTCGTTCGTAGCGGGGATTTTCCTTCGCGTTCCTATCGCTCGGTCCCCGCCGGATTTGTCCCTAATAGTGATTCTTACGAGTTTCGAGACATCGCGGAGTTTCCCGATGCCCCGAACGGTTCCTTAAACGACTGTTTGCTTCGCTTATGCTCGAAACGATCGCAAGAACTCTCCTTCGCCCGCATTGTAATATTTAGTAGGCGATAAAGGTATCGAGAAATTTGGTTGAATCGAAGGGAAGTTTCTGAGATGCTTTTGACACGAACATGGTTGTTTAAAGCGATTAATTAACAACCTCTATAGTTGGAATATATGTATGTAATATACCCAGGGGACTTTAGACAAATGAAATCTCAAAATGAGAAATTTTAAATCGGACAAAATAGCACTGTGGCGCTCGAAATAAAAAATAGGGAAGTTTATTTCAATAGACAATAGACAATGCTATAGCCATTAAAAAATATAATATTAAAATACATATGTAATATAAGATAATATCAAATGAAAGTAATATACTTTCAAAAACATCTAGATTTCAAAAGAACTAAAAGATAAGTAAAAAATCTGATAGTTTCTAATCCTTCAGCTACCAATCAGCTCCATAGAAGATTAAGATATTCGATACCTTCTCAAAGCGTAAATAGAAATTCGAAGCATTTTGCAAGAACAAAAGATCTTCGATAAAATAAAATCTATTACTTTTCTATAAGAAATATGAAACAGCAATTTTGAACGTCGAAAAAGGAGCGAAATGGTTCCAATTTTCGCGTCTGTCTTCCACTGGCGTCCCCGCTGGGACGTACGCATCTTTCCCGGGCGAACGAAGTTGCGGTCGCTCAACAAATAGATTACGTGCTCGTCGAGGGTTTTCCAGGGGGTTGTCTCGCGTCGACACTCTTCACACATGCTACTCACGTAGTCATCCCTCCCGTGTTGCTCTCTCCTCTCCAAAAATTACAACGCGTTAGCTCGAGATCCGCTAAGCATTCCATTATTAAATCTACGCCCGTATTATCGTATGCCGTGCGAAAGGGGCCCGGCACTCGAAGGGGGCCGACATTACGATTCAACTGGCGTCGAAGCCATCGAAACGGTGGAGACCGACGAACCACGCCGATTCGTCGTCGAGAGAGGTTGGCATAGATTAACCGTAATAACTTGCCTCGATTTGCGCGTATAGCACGCGCGATCGCGTTTAATCGCGCGACGATAACGTGACTCAATTCGAATACTTCGTTTACATCATTTGCCTTTGCTATTCGATATGGCGGAAGATGGTGACTCTACTTTGAAGGAAATACGATTCTTTTTATCAATTGTGGATCAGTTTGCGATATGCAGCATTTGAGAAATTAATTTTCGATTGAAACTGGATCGATTCTGATTCATGTAGATATTACTTTACGATACCGATTTCGTTCCTAATGAAAAGCACAAATTCATCTGTTAAAAAAAAAGATTAAAAAGAAAATACTTGCCACCGTTTATTTTAGTGGCTTCATTTCTAATTAATACGCCATCCAATGAATTCGATAAGATGTATTATTGTGCATTAATGCGCGATACATGTAAGATACGGAGTTTATTCTTGTAAAAGAATAAAAGGACAGGGGTGTACATATTTTTGCTCCGTGACAGGAATCCATTAAATTTGAGAGTTCCAAATTACATTAAACACCCGTTGAAAAGCGACGCGGTCGAAAGATTAGTGTCGAACAATATGTTCTTTGAATAAATTACCATTGATCAAGGCTCGTGATGCGCGAGTCGCGAAATTAATCACGAGCCTCTTCCAGAGCCTCGTACCAACGATTCGCGGATTTAATTTCCCATTAGCGTGGTCACACGTTGTTCGTCATTAAGGTTGTTTATTTGCCGGGGCTGGGGAGCGATCGGCGCTTAAGTTGAGCAACCAGAAACGATAGAAGCATTTCATTAGAAGAACACGTTTGCATACGAATCAACCGCGCACGATCCTCGAACGATAGTATACGATTCTTTTTTTCGCGCACACCTAGTCGACAACTTATGAAAATCAAACAAGTGCGGACATTCGATAGCCGGAGGCTGTTAAAAAAGTTAATTATCGGTTGAGGAACGCAATCACTGATCTCTCTCATGGACGTTCACGTAAGAATAACCGGCTCGTTTTCAACAGATTTTACTTTCAAATCGTCCAAGACATTCTCTTTAAATGTTATTTCTACATACGAGAGGATAACCCTAGCGCTTCGTTGCGTTCTAGGGTTTAGTTTAACAATTCTTCCGAAGATGACGTCGTTCATCGAAGGACAGTCCTCTAGCGATATTGTAGGAATAGTAATAATATTGCAGTCTTTATAATGTATTCAACTACCACGCAGTGCAACGCTGACGTCAAAGCTATGACTCTCAGACTATACCTACGTATGCCGGTGTTTTTTTATACATTTCCGGGTACCAACATAGAACAAAAGTAAAGTGTTTTAACAGCGCAGTAAAGAGTTAAGGATGTACGATTTAGAAGTCAAAGGAAACCAAGATTTAAGATTTTTTACGCTTCTAACATAGGATACAAACAATATATATTACTTTCGACCTTTTATACGAAATTAATTCTACTTTGCTAATTTTTCAACGTTTTATCTTCGCTCGTATCAGGCCCATCTTTTGTCGATCGCAAAGCGCGGACAAATCTCGCGATCAGAGCGGGAAAAAGAGAAACGCGAAACCCGTTCCCGAGCGCGATAATCACCGGTCCGATCGGACTTCAAATTTGACAGGGCACCGGTGGCGGCTGCCCTGTTCCCCGATAAATCTCCGACCCCCTCTAGGCCCTCCGTGTCGACCGTCCGATCGGCATGCCCGGCCCAGGAGAAGAACAGTTTCAGCGGCACGATTTACCGGCAAAACGAGTGGAACCGCCGCGAAAAACCGGAACGTTCTTGACGGACGGGTGACTAAATCGACCCTAAAGTAGTACCGTCGCCCTGGCACAAAGAGACACGAGGCGACCCAACCAACCAGCTGAACACTGCAACCAAACAAAGAAAGAACAGGGATCTCTACCTTGAGAGAAATAGAGAAACGAGAACGAGAGAGTAGAGAAAGCACCTTGTGGTCTGTTCTTGTCACGGAGACCGGATACCCTCAGAAAAACTTCGCGCCTGTGATCTCACCGCGCGAGAGGATTTAGAGTTGTTTATCTACTTATTATGTCAGCCCGGGCTAATTGGGCATATTTGAGGATCAGTTCTCTGGGTGGATGCTCGCACGTATATCTACAGTGTATAAAAGAGATCGACGGAGCTCTCATCGTCCGGTCCCCTCGTCCGCGGCACGATTGCTCCGCGTTCGTGGCATTTCGCGGGGGCCGCGATTACAAGAGGATAATATCTGGCTATGAAAGAGACGGAAGCCGTGTCCGTGCCGGTTGCTCCGCTCTGGTCCGAGCTGAGGCAAGAACGTACGCATAACTTTCAACGATCATGACTCGGCTACCATCCGTCTTTAGGGAACTATCGCGCCATCAAGCATCCCACCGTTGGCCCCGGTGATCCTCTCCCCTGTCTTTCTCTCTGTTCCCTCTCTTTTGCCCTCTTTGCTTCTGTATTCTCGTCTTTGTTCCTCTCTACTCCCGTGACCACTCTCTTTTTCATGCTAGTACCGTCTCCGTGCTCCGGCTTTTTCTGCGTCTTCCCTGGATTTCGTGCGGCATCGGCCGCCTCGCTCGAAAGATGCATCGCTTCATTCCGCGCCAACGGACGCAGATTTTCGAGGCCGCTACCGAGCGGAATGTCCCGAGCCCGGCTTTATCGGTGATCGATCTTGAATGGTGCACGGCTCGTCCGAGATCGCCGGTGATCCTGGAATCGCCGCAGCTGATACCGTTTCCGCTGGAATTCCTGACAGCCGTTCACGCGCGACTCCGCCACGCCAGATAGCGCTTTTTCCAGCGACCGTTCTCGCGTAAAAGGGCTTCGATGGTCAAGGAAACTTGAGATCCGTGAGACGATTCGGGGGGTTAGAATCGGAGGCCTTTGAACCGAATCATTTCTAATATGGTTGTGTTCAAATTTTTAAGCGGCAGGTTGAAATTTTTGCAGTTTCTTAAGTTGACTTTCTTTGGTCCCTGAAAACATAGTTTCAAATACACGTTACAGCTGTTGCAATTAAGGAGATCGACGGGCAGGTGGTACAAGTGCAAAAACGAAGTACATGTTTTTCAAAAATGAATGAAGCGTACAGATACGTAACTTTCATATTTATTTAGAACACGTTACATTTAAGATTGAATCGTACATCGTAGCGTCGGTTTGGAAGAGGAAAAAAGAGAAAATAAAATATATTCAGAAAATGTCTGTTCAAAGAGGTGGAAGGTAGACTATCCGCCGCTGAATAGAATGTGCGTAGCAAGCCAGTGAGGTTTATTAATATGATTTATGGGGGAGGGGGCGAACACCATCCGTCGTTTTGGCCATGGTTACTCGAGGTTCCTCTGACCGTCTTCCGTCTTGTGTCGAATCGATCGATTCTTGTTTTGCCTAACCACGAAAGCGTTCATTCGGAGGGCGTGGGTTGAAACAACGCGGGTTACCTCGTCGATTCGGTACCCTTTGTAACGGGACTCGAGCTGGATCGTGTCGGAAACTTGGTCCTTTCTAAAGACCATGTCAAATCGTGTCGCGAAATTTTATGTTGCCTAACGATCGCAATTACAGTTGATTGATGTGTCGTGGCTGAGTGAATGCAAGTGCAACTCGATTCGTAAATGTCAGACAGGTGTGCAATACGATCGTCTATCGATGTATGATTGGAAGGGAAGGTTGGAGACAGGCGAAGTTCATATTTATGCAAATTCGTAGTCTTCCGGGTAATATGGTCTTGATGAGAATTTCTTTCAGCTCTTACACTCTTAGGTAACTCATTTTCTCGCAATTTTGAATCCTCGATTGGAGTCAATAGGTCATAGATGATCACAACAATTTAAGATAAATTTGATTCAAGTAATTTAATTTTAGAATTGTTAATTTGCATTCAGTATATATTTTACGCTATAAATGCCACAAAACATAGGGTACGAATAATAGCTTATAATATCTAAGATCTTGTAAGTTTTTTCCACGATTCCACTGTTGCGGTTAAAGAGAAAAGGAAATTGTAGAAGCTTCTGACCCCGTAACCTGTGCCACGGTTCAGTCGATTTCTAAATTACAAACTTTAGAAGCATACGATCAATATTTCTATAAAAACACTGTATAAATCTTTCTCATTTTGAGAACTCTTCTTTGCCTCTTTACAACCCTTCCATTCTCTCATGGAGGTCTCGATCCGCCTCGTTCTTGCAGCTCGACCGACCACGTCCTCCAATCGCGCGTCTCCACGATTGCTCTAAAATGGTGCACAGTGCTTGCAACGCACTATCGGTTCCATTATCCATAAAGGAATTAACGACTTTCTTATCGCGAGTACCCAACCTGGTCCTCCTTACCCATGTAGCATCCACACGTGGAAGGGGTGGGAAAGGGCTACTCAGCGGACGATTTATCGTACAATTAGCACCGTTTATCCGGCCACGCGGCGGAACATAAACCCGAAAAGGCAGCGTATAGCCGGACGACCGGTTTAACGACATCCGTCGCGGTGTTCGCGTAGTAGATCG
Organism: Bombus vancouverensis nearcticus; assembly: GCF_051014615.1. NCBI lineage: Eukaryota > Metazoa > Arthropoda > Insecta > Hymenoptera > Apidae > Bombus > Bombus vancouverensis. The sequence continues at coordinate 1,865,847 of NC_134924.1, forward strand.
CGGACCGCCGGTATCGCGGTTCGAACGCGTCTTGCAACTTAATAAGCTGTTGGCCCCCGATCAACTGCTTCGTGTCCTCGCAAAGCCACAGAATCTGGTCCAAGAGTACGCAACCAAGCGGCCCGGTGCACGTCGGCCGAGGCGTGTAAACGCGCCGGAGATTCGTGAGCCTGTGTTATTGGCCGACGTCACGCGATTTATCGTGTTCCCGCCGGTTATTGTAAATTGCCCGATGAAAGAGCGAACGGGACGGAGAATTTAGTGGCGCGATTATCATATTCCTATGACGTTCTAGTTGGAATCGCAGCCGCTCTTTGCTGTGGATAAATTTACGCTTATCGGCAACGCATAACGTTGCCGTGGAGGGTGAGTTGTGATATCATCGTTTCTAGGTTCGTTTTTCCGTCGGTTTTGTTTGAACGGGAGTTTGATTGACCGAGTTGATTAACTTGTCTTTTTTTTTAATAATCTTTGTTTGAACATTTAAATATTTGGTGGAACAATGGATGAAGAATACTAATTAGAAATTGAATGTCTCCGATGGTTTGTCTTAATATCTTTGCTATGGATATTTGCTTTGGTTCTATATAGATCAGAGCAATTTTTTTTTGATAGAAAAGGCATATGCATGTGGATATCTTGCCACACGTTCTCCGCTTGAAGATTTGAATATTTCGTACAATAAAGAGCAGACGTTTGATTATAAATTGAATATCTGTGATAATTATTATATCTAATATTCTTGCAACTGTAGATACTTACTTTCCGTTTCATAAAAATTCAAGCAGTTTTTGTTAATACGAAAAAGATATTTGTGCGAACATTTCAATACTTTTTCATAATTAATTGTACATATAATGAAAATATGTTTAATACAGAGATGAACGTTTGTTTGGTTGCAGTTAAAAACGATTAAAAAAGTGTTTCGATTTCTATGTCGGAAAAAAGCGCGAAAATTACTCTAATGAGTCTGCTAATTTCCAGCTCGCGATCGGATGCTTAAATAAACAAGCGATCGGATGGCGGGAAAAATTTATAGCTACGCAGAGCGACTAGGAATCGGACGGAGCGGTCATAAACGTTTGAGTTACGATCGATTCGATCGACCCGTTCAAATTCCTATAAATTATATTTATAGGTGCACAGCAGATTCGATTCAGAAACGATAATTTAATTTTGCGCGGCGTTACTTATGTATCTAAATACTTGAGTTCCTCATATTGTCCCCTAAACGCTACCTTAAAAATGTCAAAGAGTCAGATCCCAATATTTACTCTGAATTCCAATCTTCGACAATAATCAAATACTGTTCTATAAGTATCGATTCATTGGACAACTCGACTTTAATCCACGTCCTCCTAAAACAAGGATAAAAACTATATGTATGCTGATCGAAGAAAAGAATGCAAAAAATATAGAAAAATAAACTTCCATGATTATAGTAAAGAAAATAAAACTCGGCTAACGAAATTCCAAAGTACCTTAAGAAAAGATTTAAACTTAAGCCTATAAACTGTAACTGTAAAATGGACATTAGAAGATCACCAAATCTCTTGAAGTTACTTGAAAGTGAAATTATGAAGTTGTTTATGTCCAAAGCGTCCCCTGGATGCGATTAAGAGTTCAAGAATTCTCTTTTTCGTTAAAAATAAATACTTCTGGAGAACGTGTGAAGAAATCGTAATAATTGCAATTAGTCAAAGCCTGGGACAAAGCTACGTCGATAATTACGCGACTAACCCACCTCGGTGTCCAAGTAAATGTATATACTCCCTCGGTCCAAGGTTCTCAGCGGGCTTGTAAAAACGTTTTCCTCGGTGCACGGCACGTACGTAGATCCCAGCCGGTCGGATCGAGGCGAGAGGCGAATTCTCTCGTAGCCGTGGACCACGGTACGACGGGCACGTATATATACGGAGTGGTTGGGATGAGGGAGGCGCGCAGATCCACACGAAAGTAGCGAGTGGTCAGCGCGTCGAATACCAAACGAACGAGTGTCCGCCCTGCGGATGACGGTGGCGTGCTGTACATAAGGTATGATCGTGTCCACGGACACGGATGCGGGAGAGAAAGAGAGACAGAGAGGAAGGGAGAGAGAGAGAGAGAGAGAAGAGAAAGTAGTAACGCAAAAGGATGAGAGCGAGATAAAAGGCGTGTATTGTGGAAGAAGCGCGAAAATCGCATAAAACGAACGAGGATGGGAGAAAAGGGAGCACGCGACGGTGATGGAATAAAAAAGGAGAGAAGAGAGTAAACGAATCGATACAGACGACGACGATGTTGTTGCATCGTGTGGCTCGGGATCCACGTTCCCCTCGGGACCGGAACGGACGATTTCCTCGGGTTCTGATCAAAGGGAAGGCCGCTGGTACGCGTAAATTCTCACCGTGTAATATTTCATGAGACGTTTCGCTTTGTCGATGGCCGTCCGCGCGAGGAATAGGGAATGCCGTGTGGCTGTTCGACGAGCTGTGCACACTATGCTCGCCACCGGCTCGCTGTCTTCCGATAGGCGAGCACACTCGGCTCGCGTTCACCTCTCTGCAAAGACCTGGTCGAACGAACGAACGAACTGACCAGGGAACGGAACGGCCCCGCCGGCCTGAAGGGGGATAATTGCACCGGACACGATCCGCTGTCTCGAGGTCTCTCACGCGAGACAGGAAGGCGAAGGAGGAGACGAAGGATGGAAAAAACAGGGAACGTCGGCCATTCGCGGACGTTCTGTCGCCGCTTAATCGGCCTCGATTCGTGTAATTCTACCCTCTCCTATCTTCTTTCGGAATTATCGCGTTGAAGCTTGCCGCATGTACTCGTTAGGCGCCGATAACGGTATGGAATAATAGAAAATTATGAAACGGTTGGCCGATGGATCGCCGAGAATTCAGTCGAGGTGAAGCGGGGGACTTCAACCACGTAGGATCTCAACGCGTGAACAAACGACGTGTCCGCAGCGACTACAATGGCGTCGAGAGATATGCTGGTAGCAATGCATATATTAGGCACAGCGATAAACCGTAAATAATATAAGTCTGAAGATTGGTGGAAAGTGTCGCTTTGAACGGAGTCCCGTGACCCGTTCGGCATAATGATTCATGCACGTGCAACACACGTCGTTCAGGTGACACGACGTTGCCGTGGCAAGATAATCGCAGTGAGTCTTTAAGGTCAGTCACGGATAATGAGCGTCGTCCCTTCTCGCGATACGCTAACGAAGTGCGGCGATTTGCGTTAAAAACTTCCAGCTTTGTAGCAGATCGTTAAACGACAGAAGATCACGTTATTCTTCGTTGCATTTCGCGTTTTATTGGAGTTAAATGGTTCTTCTTGTTACTCTCTTTCTCTCTCTCTCTTCCTCTCTGAAATAACTACTAAATTATCTGATAATAGTGACAAGATTGAGGTTTCTATTAAGTAAGGTGAAGTCGAAGCAAGCAACTTATTGACCCAGTATTTCTCACCAGTAAACTCTCCCAAAGAAACGTGCAGAGGACCAATGGAATCGATATTCTCCATCAGCTCCACGATTTCCCACTAACTTTCCAACTAGCAGAGATAATGTGTGCGAAATTAAGATTGAAAGATAGCCGTGGAAATTCTGCAATTTCTCAAGACTTCTTGCACCTGTTTAAACAATAAGAATGGTGGTCCTGTGGCTTCCCCGAACCGCCATCGTGAAATTTAAAATGCAATCCTGGTCGTCATACTTCGTACGCTGCATTCGGAATCGGCGACGATTTAAGGAAATTCAAACCGCGAATTTTACCCATAATTGGATACCAACGGCCAAGGTCACCGGTCGTTTCAATTCGGATTCTGTCCGCTATCGAAATTTTATTCGAAATTCCCGTCGGCGAGATCCTCGGGCATTTGGACATCTGGCGAGTTTCGTGCGTCTCGCGGTCGGTGCATTTAGAAAACTATCTCGGGGTGGAAAGGGGGAGGTCCTGGGGCGGGGAAGACGGAGACGACGTTTTAGAATTCACGTGATGGCGCGCACGGCTCCGCCACCGACGACCGCTCTTCCTCCCGGACATTTTAGCGACTCCCGTGCTTCGCATCCACGAGCGATTTCGTTTCTTTGCCCTAAATCTAAAGGCTCTCCGGATTCCGTGTCTGCCGGCGTCTTAAATTCGCTTTTCACACTGCTAGTACCGCGTAAGCTGCAAAACCTGGAAAACCTTTGAAGCCATTTTACACGAGAAAATTTGAATCTCAGCGGACAAAGAATCGACTTTTAGAATGAAAATTCAAATGTGCTACGATGATGTATGTATTTATACTCGTATAGATAATGGCGATGGTAATAATAACGATGATAATATAACAAAGATACGATATAATGAGGTGATCCGAAAACGCAATATGATATGTATACTACTATTTCGCTCGACGACTCGTACTTAACCGTGTTAACCGTCAGCGTTCGGCGCTGTGGACCAATTATTAAAACCCACGAACAAACGTAATTGTAAGAAACGTAAATTTGAACGAAATATTTTCCTGTATAAATCCGAATTAAATAATACGAAGAAGCCGTTGGTATTCGGAGTAAATCGAAATCGATTTCGAACGCTGACGCGCCGTACCCGTTTGGTCATCAAGAAGCAATCACGAGGCGGTTGAACCGGAACCGACGAGAGACGTAGGTACGTCGGTTCGTTCGTGGCTCGTCGGGAACGTCACCGGTTCTCCGGTCGTCAAGGTTCCCCCGTGCAACACGCATTTTTGCTCGCCGCGGACCGATAGATCGACCGGTTGACGTAACGCTCGATGCAAATCACCGAGTGACAGGTGAACGTGCACACCGTTTGCGGTGGATGGAGTTCCGCGGGAGCGCAGCGTGACGCGGCTTGATCTCTTCGTTACCGGATCGGGACCGCGAAAGGGAACGAGAGGCACGAGATGATGCACGGGCATCGGAAGCACGCGGCTTGAGACGAAGACGAGAAACGAGGGAGAAGGAAGCAGACACGTTTCTGTGGGAGCACGTTGCGCAATTCGAAGTACACGACGAAGGCAGAAGGAAGCGCAGAGACAACGACGCATTCACGAACGTCTCTAGGCTGCACGTCGTGCATCCATCGAAGAGGATCGCGGCGGTTATCGGAGATAAATCATTCGCGGCGAGTAAACGAAGTAGTGTACTCGTGGATCTGCTTGTTGCGAACAGGAAGTGACCACTGGCGATCTTAGGTAGCGAACATGGAGAAAAAGAGAGACGAAGATAGACAGGGAAAGAGAGAGAGAGTCAGAAAGAGAGAGAGAGAAAGAGAGAGAGAAGAGGGCTCATAATCGATTCTTATCGTTGCGAACTCGCAGATACGCAAGTAATGAGGATTTATATTAATTCCGTTATTCCATCTCAGTTCCAGATTTGTTGGTCGATTGAACTTGCTTTTATGGCAGAGGAATTATCGCGAGTTAGGTACATTCAATGAATCGATTTGCATCCGTTGGAAACGTTAATTGCTGTGTTAAAAGTTAACGATGACACGGTATGTTGTTATATTCCGTTTCAATAACGGGTCGTATTAATTCCCATGGAAATTAAAATTAATTCCTATCGATAATCGTGGCCGCTCCTGATAACTGAGCCTGTTTTGCGAATGATCTATCTTGATATTGTGCCGAGTTTATTTAAACTTTGATAACAATAAGAATACACGCTGCTGCCACGACGAGTGTTCGTCTTTCGTTCGTCGTTCGTTTGTCAAACCTGTCGACTGCCGTATCTTCCGTATCGTTTTAGAATCGAATCTCCTCAGCCTATCACAACCTTAACGATTCTGTCCTTTCGTGAATGGGCGCTAAGGGATGCACCCATCGAGATGCGAAAGTATCTATCCACGTTGGATCCCCACTTCAATCAGGCTCAAGTTTACAGACCGCGCGGTGGCTGTGGCAAGCGCGTCAACGCGCCGTTCGTAAATTCTCGGCGGACAAACTGGCAAGAATAGTTCGCATAATTCTTCAAGGCCTACCAGTTTTGACGGCGGCAGGCGGCCTATCTTGGCACAATCTCTTTCTCTCCATCCCCCGCCCCTCTTCCCCATCACCCTTCTTCTTTCTTTTTCCTCCTCTCAGCCTCTCTCTGCTCTTCCCTCTCCTTTTTTCATTTTTTTTTCTTACCTCGTTCTCTTCGAGCCGGTACGTCAGCATCGGCTTTGGCTCGCGCGAGCGATGGAACCTCTCGAGACCAGATCCTCGTGGAACAGGGAAGGAGAGGCTGGAAGAATGCGGCACCCGATGGCTGGAATAACGTTGCACGCGGATATGAGATACGGTGAAAGTGGATCGTTAGCGCGACGCGTTATCGCGACTCCGCGATAAATCGACGTCTATAGAGAATGTCTGTGTCGTTTAGCGGAATAGGCAAATGAAGAAGTTATTAGTACGGGCGTGTGCGGTTGCATTGGTCGTTAGAAGCTAATTAAATTGTCCTAGAAATTAAAGTGGACTCCGCTGGTCGCTGGTGAACGCACACTTACGCTAGTCGATTAACGAGTTCCTCGAAACTCTTATTAACAAGCCTGCTATCGGTCCCGATCTCCGATAGTTCCAGGAATCGCTAGGAATGATACGTGGCGCGTTACGCCGTGATACGATCTGCGGACGTGTGTACACGTGGGTCGAGTTGATTTCTGATTAGTTCGCGTTGCACAATGAGGAATTGGAATCATCGCTGCTTGTTGTAGGTGAACGGTTCGCGGATGATCGCTCAGCGCTTTCAGAGTCCTGCGTTTATTCAAACTAATGGCAATTCAAGGTTAGCTGACTGAGCTGTATAGTAGATCGGCGATCGATTGTTCGCGGGAGATGCCTCGACTCGCTTCATCGAAGATCTATCTTTAAGCCGAGCTAAAAGATTTTTTTTGATGTAAATTGACTTGGAAATTGCAAATCCCCGCGTGGAATTCCATGTGGATAGCCAACTGGCTATCTTTTAATTTTTCTCTTATGTAAAAAGTCCGTGATAAATGTTATCTTTACGGTTATTTTGCTGTCCGGCTTCCTTCAAATTTATAAGGTTATATCATTCATTTTGTGCAATAGTAACATTCTTCTTTGTACGCGAAAAAATAAAAATTAAAGATTAAGTTTCGCTTGTATGTCGACTATGTTCTACAGAGATTTTAGTTTCATTTGTTAAATTTTTATTTCACACAAACTGGACAGGGAGTTGTTCGTTGAACAAACGTACAACGAAAGCGGCACATGCTATGGGAATATAGCGCAGCCATCTCGAATCTAGTCCATTCTTTTTTTCACGGTCGCGCGACTCGAAGGCCGTCAGAACGTAACAAGCCGAATTCGCGGCCCGTGACAGAAGCTAGTGGAAAAAAACCGTGTTGCTTATCCGTCCTTGATACGAGGCTGCCCAATTCTCAGAATGATGTCACCGCGTTCAAGAATGGAGCATCTAAAAAAGAACAATCAAAATAAATTGAATTCTCTCCGCGTCATACAATTGTGAGATTCTGCTGATTCTAACTATTACCTATGCATCGATTGAACTGTATTATATCGTTCCTGGTATTCGTCAATTGCGTTAATCTATTCAGTGATCAACACTTCGTTAACCATTATATCGGTTTTGCCGACCTGGTCGCGGGAAATTCAACCATTAGGAAAGAACTGATGACGAATTCAATAGTGCAATTTAGTTTTCATTAAAATCCGAAATTCTGTTTAAACGCTTACTAAGTCTTCTTCGACTAAGGAAATTGCGTTAATATACACATGGTATACAGAAAATGTATCGTTTTAAAATTATTTTATCGATTTATTATTAATCGTTTAATTATCGTTTAATTATTGTATCCAAATATGGAAGAAACACATCGTACATTCTTGTTCACGAAGATGGAAGAAACGGAAAAAGTTTGATCATCGCGTCTCACCTGGACGTCGTTGAGTTATCGAGTCCGTTCGATGTTCTCCATGGAATCGGATTAAACGCGTCACGCGCAGAAACCCGTGAAGGGAAACGAGCAGCTGGACTGATTTTAATTCCGCCACTGGCTCACTGCCCGCTTCGATTTTCGCGTATTGTCGTTCTCTTCGTTCAAACTATGGCTATAGAAGTCTAAACCTCGTGACTATCTTCTAAATTTAATATTGATCTGTTAATAATCTTCTTCGTTGCATCTTCAAGCTATCGAAGTTCACTTTTTGAAACAGTTTATCCAGCATTTCATACAAATGATTTCATACGAATGGGAAATAATGAATTTCTTTATTCTCCAGATCGTTTGGATTTTTGATATCAGATGCGGAAGGCGTCTACTTTCAACTATTTTCAGGCAAATAAATAACGACAAATATGTTACATGCGATGACATTTTTAAATGTAAAATTTATACACTGCATCGCTCTTGTAGAAAATTATATTGGAATCGACGAGCGTGTAAATATTAGATTAATGCCTTCTGCACGGAACAAATATACATTATACAAGCGCGATTCCAAGAATGTGGAAATTAAACGCTGCGCCATTTTCCAGTGGTTGCAGAACGCGTGCACCTTGAAATCTTGGCGTACTGTTTAATTCAATGGGAAAGGATGTCTGAGATCTCCCACAAAGAAGATAATTTCATTGGGTCACGGTTTTCTTCATGGCTTTTCGCATTGTATACATAAAAATTCGTCGTGCAAGGTTCAAGGATGAGGCTCGTCTCGCTCAGGCCACTTCCGACGCATAATTTCGTTATTGTCGGGATAAGAGAGACGGGGCGACATAAACGAACGTCGATGTGTAGCTCCAGCCTCGTTTGACCCTGCACGGTTGAACTCTCGTCGCGTGACACGTTGTAAATCACCGGGGCCCGACGTAGTAGCGATACGTGCCTGACCAGTTTGATGGCCGCGGCTCATTGACGCGATTCCTCGGTGCCCCGCCATTCACAGGATTCGTGGGTGCGTTGCATATTCGACTGCATCTGCTCGCATCGGCTGCTATTCGGGCTCCCTCGATGGTATTCCACGTGAAATTTCCTCAAATATCATTGCAGAATATTTTCGAAACTCTGAGAAAATTTGTTTCATTTTATTCTAATTCTATGAGGATTTGCGTTTTGAACATCATGATTAGCTGTGTTACAGATTAGATAGCTTTTTTGGAGATTGCAGTACAAATTCAGTTTTGGTAATT